>NC_138771.1:94521072-95721072 GCF_965119305.1 Pelophylax lessonae | reverse complement strand
CTGAAGAACACCTGCAATTTAGTCCGGGACAAAGTGTCAGCGGCAGAGTTGGAGTGGCCTGGGATGTGCTCGCAGAAAAGGAAAAACTGAAAGGTGGCTGCCAACAATGTAAGCCTGCGAACTAGCCTCATGATAGTCAGAGATGATGACCGGCCCTTGTTGATGATGTCGCAGGCTGCCCTATTGTCACTGAAACATTTAACGGCCATCCCTGACCAGCATCTACCCCAAGTGAAAGCTGCTGCCACTAATGGATAGATCTCGAATAAAGCCGAGGTTTCGCAGAAAGCAGGTAACGAAAGTGACTCGGCCGGCCAATAATCCCTAAACCACGAGTTCCCATAGATAGCTGTGAACCCAGTATTAGCGGCTGCATCTGTCCAGAAAACAGGGGATTGGGTGGAAACAGACGGAATGAACATAGATATGCCATTCCAATGCTCAAGGAATTCCACCCACATAGCCAGGTCAGCCCTAGCTGGGGATTCCAAGTGAGCAACAACGCCCTCCAGAAGACCTGGCAATAAGCACAGTAACCGGGAAATAAAGGATCTACCTTGGGGAATGATGCGCATAGCGAAATTCAAGGACCCTATTAAAGACTGAAGATCTTTCCTCGAGAAGGTCCCCAACTCAAGGAACTTGCCTACAACCTCGCGAATGCGCTTGAGCTTGTCCTCGGGAAGGCTGGATTGCATGGAGACAGAATCCAAGGTGATACCCAGAAAGTCTAACCTCGTTTTGCCCGGTGACAGGGGGACCCCTAGGGTGGAAAACAAGGCCATGGTGCTCCTCAAACTGACGGGGCTACAGTTGCCATGTTCAACCAATAAAAAGTCGTCCAAGTAGTGTAATGGCGTGGGGCACCTGGCGATGTTGAGAAGAAGCCAGCAGAGCGTTTCTGCGAAGGTGTCGAAAATCCTTGGACTACTTTTAGACCCAAACGTGAGTCTAATGGCAAAGTAATATTTCCCTCTCCACTTAACACCGTGAATATTCCATAAAGAGGGGTGAATGGGCAACAGCTTGAAGGCGTTGGATATATCTGTCTTACTGAGCCAAGCAGCCCTACCTGCCCCCAAAATGGCTTGAATGGCATTATCCACGGTGGTATAGTGGAGAGAGAACTCAGCAGATGGTATGAGGGAATTCAGGCTAGGGTTAGCATATGAATGAGGCGCAGACATGTCAATGATCAAACGTTTTTTATTTGAATACTTGCTGATGGCAATACCAATAGGGTTCGTGCGCCAGGAGGTGAAGGGGGGGGGGAAGGGGCCTATCATGAACCCTTCCTGGATCTCCTTCCTGAGCAGAATATCCACCGACTGCGGATTATCCCTGGCAGACAGCAGGTTGGGACATTCCAGAGACCCTACAGGCAGTGACACTAACCTAGTGTGGAACCCAACTGAGAACCCATGAACCAAATATTCCACCAGATCCGGAGATAGGTGCGATTTCAAGTAAAAGGCCAGAACATCAATTTTTTCCTCGGTTAGTCATTGCTTTGGATTCAGCCTGAAAGGAGACATGGACTTGGCATGTGTCCTAAAGCAAAGCGAACAGACGTGGAGCAACCTGCAAGCACTGAAGCTACAGGCACCCCCATTGAAATGATTGCAGACCCGGGCCTTGCCTAGATAAACAATCGGGCGACCGAGCTTATCTCTGAGGCCACGTTGTTCCGGTCTACCAACACCCCCGAGACCACAGACGTGGAGGTGGAGGAGCATGTAGTGCACGAAGGTGGTACCAAGCCTGCAAAGTGCCTGCAAAAGAGTTCCGTGTCCAAGAGGCTCCAATCGGACCGAACATTGAACTGGGCCAAGGTTGCCGCTGCCTTAGCTGAAACTGATTTGTGAAAATCAAAGAACGTGAAGCCCCGTATTTGTGGCCCAGATCAACTACCTTGTGGAGATACAAGTCTAATTCCTCCCGCCGATGTGGGTATACTGAGCATATCACATCCCTCTAAATACCGAAGGCCAGGACAAACTCCGGGATGGTCAGTTTTTTTGTTGAGCCTCGGGTCTCTGGCCTTTATCACTACGGCCAAATCCCCGTAGTTATAAACCCTGTTCTCCACTACGACCTGGGAGGCAATAAGCAGAGCAACTAGGTTCACATCCTTCCCATCAAGGATTTCTTTACGGAGGGCTGGGGGAACCATGTGCACCGGGGTGCTGATAGGAGAAGCCGCTGGGGAGAAGAAGGGGGAAACTGGGGGCCTACCCTGTCCACTAAAAGGAGCGGGAGCCTGCAATGGCAAAGAAGGAGGAGGAACCCCGTGGGCCGGACTGGCGTCCTCCAGTTTGGTCAGTCTATCGCTGATGGTCTGTAGAGAAGACAAAATAGTGTCCAAAGTCCCTTGCATAACCGATCCACTGCCTTGAGAGCTGGTACCCAGTCCAGGATCTTCCGGATGCGCAGAGAGGATTTTGAACAGTTCAGCCTTCCTAGCCGTGGCTGGGAAAGGGATTCCCCTGTGGCGTAAGACCGCCGAGATTTTCGGAATGGTCCAGGACCCATAGGAGCCTAGAGAGAACGAATTCCGGCGACCCCTGGGGGTACCAGCTCTTACTGGGGTGCCAGGCCTAGCTGGTGTGGAAGGGGGATTAGATCCTTTGTCCAGGATGGCTCCTTAAGACATGCTGTAGAAAAGAAACAAATAGAACACCAAATATCTGATTAACAAACTGTTAGAGCCCCAAACACAGAACTGGCTGGCTAACTAGTGCCTGAAGGCGAAAAAACTTGACTACCCCGTGACAAGTGAGGCCCTGCTAGTTGCCAAGCGGCAGGTGAGAGGCTCTAGCTATGATTTGGGCGTGGGGCACGAGCCACTAGCGTGGTGGCGGGGAGGTTGGCCTCTTGGTGACAATAAAGAACCAAAACGTGTGGCCGTGACAGATGGGGCCCTAACTATAAACCCCATGAGAAGGGTGAAGCGAGGCTCTAACTATGGTTTGGCCCGAGCGGCGAAGAATCTCCGTGTTGAGATTGGGGAGTTGGCCTTGCGGGACCGGCTATATTGGAGAGGTATAAGGCCAGCACCTAGCCCTAACAGCCAGTTCACTCACCCTGGGGGGGGGGGCTTGACAGAGGGGACGAAAACACATAGCGGCAGTACATATGCAGTAGGTCAGAGCAAACAGCGACTAGCAGCACCCATGAGGTTTGAACAAGACAAAATGATACACAGAGTGGAAATATGGTAGTATGGTAGTAGTGAAAAATAGGCAATGATGAGCGAAGCAAATGGAACTGAACGGTACCTGATGGTGACGTACTGAAGGTGTGTTGCGTGCATGATGATTGTGTGAAGGAAGGGGAACCAAGATAACCGGTACTAGCATACCGAGGTGACTATAGTGCATGTGGAGGACCAGTGGCGAAAAGTAACGTAGTGACTGGCCAACAAGTGACTATGGACAAAACGCCAGAGTGGCGTCTGTGATGAACTAACATGAGTGGTAGTGCCGTAGTGTGAAAACACATGGAAAGAACCTGCAAGCTGGCATTAGTACCTGATACCGGTATTGATGGGCATGACGTAAATCCTGAAGAAAACAAGGCAATCGGTAGATGGAAAATAACCAGAGGCAGCAACATATGACCCCCAAGTAACATTTAGGGTAGTAGCCCTGAGATAGCATGCCATAATGGGTACTAGTGAGCAGGTTTAGAGAAGCTAGAGTAACAGTACAGTAGGCCTCAGTTAACCCCCCCCCCACCAACACCCCCCCTCCCCCAAAATGCCCCAGATGCCATCCCCCCACCTCCTGACAAAATTGCCCAATGAGAACCCAGCGAATGCCAATGACTTGAATGAATATGAGCCGTGGCCCGTAAGACAGGCAGGCAGACCAACCCCCCCCCTGCCCCAGCTGCCAACCTCCCTCCCCCCCACTCGAATGCCCATGCCCAGCGAAACTTGGTGCACAAGTTGGTGCTTGATATGGCCGTGGCCTGTAAAAGCAAGGCAGCGGCAGCAAGCCCCCCCCGCCCTCCGAAGGTACCTGACCCGGCAAAAAGAGGAGACGGATCTGGCTGTAGGGACGCGGCGGTGGCGTCTCGGCGTCTCGCACTCGAGACCGGAAGTTCGGCAGAAGCGAAGGGGCGGAAGTCCACGGCGAGCATCATGCAGGGAGGGACCAAAGCACCTGACAGTGGGAGCAGCAGGCCGGAGTGGGGGAGGAGCAACGCTATAAAAGCCTGCTAGCTCCTCCCACAAATACTGGCCTGTGGCCAAACACATGTCATTATTATTGTATTTTTTTTTACTAGTAATGGCGGCAATCTGCGATTTTTTGTGGGACTGCGACATTGCGATGGACAGATGGGACCCCTAACTGAAATTTTTTACACTTTTGGGAGTACCAGTGACATTACTACAGTAATCAGTGCTATACATATGCATTGTGACTGTAAAAATTACACTGGCAGGGAAGGGGTTAATACTGTTGGTGATCAAGGGGTTGAATGTAAGCATAGGGGAGTGATTCTAACTGTGGGGGGGTTGGGCTTTTTAAATGATCATAGAGATATGCGATCCTTTATAGCAGGATCACATAGTCTCTGTGATCATTGCAGGCAGAAGGACGGACGGCCAGGCAAGTCACGTACCGATACGTGACTTTGCCTGGCAGAGCCACTCTGCCGACGTTTATATAAAGTAAGCGGTCGGCAAGTGGTTAATGACCACAAGATTATATCATAACTGTTCAGCAGGCTCTGCTGAATAAAACTATAGCTCTGATTAATGAAGCACATTCACCCCCAAAAAGGTGCCCACCCCTTCCTCCTGCCACTGCTGCCTCTGCTACACTGCGTTGTGTCCTGGTTTACCCTAAATAACACAATTTCCCCACCTAACAAATCCCTACAGCACCTCTATCTATCTCTCTACAATAACCCCTCCACACCCTTGCACCGATCCTGCCCCCCCCCCCAACACAGTACAGGGAGGGGACCCCTCCCCACAGTGGAGCTGGCTGGCTTTCATTCCCATTTCCCGCTGGCATATGTGCTTTAGGAGAGGCACAAATTATGGAAAAAAATCTTTTACATTGGGGGGGGGGGGGGGGGGGTAGCACTCTCCAACGCGAATCTCCCGGAACCCCTTCCCACCTCACGCCGGCTGCGCCTGGATCGCTGGCTGTCAGGGTGGAAAGCAGGGGGGCCAGCCCCCTTCCTTTCCTAAGTGAACATAGTGGGAGAGCAGCACTGATCGCTCCTATGTTCAGCTGTCACTGTGGCATAGTAAACAGTGCTTACTATGCCACAGTGTATCAATGAATGGGAGTTGCTATGCATTCATAAGTATTGCAGCTAAGCCTGCAGAGAAAGGGACAGAACTCTTCAGTCCTTTTCTCTGTCTGAAAAAAAAGAGACATTAGAGGTCTGTTTAGACCCCGATGTCTCTCCAAAGCCACCCCCCCCCCAAAAAAAAAAAAAAAAGAAATTAAAAAATGAAATATGGGATAAGAGACAGTTTGTTTGAGACTTGAAATACCCCTCAAATGTACACTCAAAAAGAGACAGAATATACAAATAAAATTTGTCTAAAACAACATACTTTTTATTTATTACAAATTTTAAAAGCACAGCAACAACATAGCTGCATCTATATAATACACTAAAACAATAGGTGCACTACTCCTTGAGATAGGCCAACACGTTTTGTGACTACATCCCTTCTTTAGGATATAGTGCATAGATACAACTTATTGATAACAATAAAATAAAATCTATAAAATAAAGAAAAAACAAGACTCAGTATAATAATAATAATATATGACTGTTGTAAACATATAGCATAACAATACTTTGGTATAGGTCATAATAATAGAACAAAATACATACATATATGTCGAACCATGCCTCATATACATTTTTTTTGTAAAAGGAAACAGGTGAGACAGTCTGTAAGCTATGGAATACATTTGAATAAAGATATTTGTTTTACTCACCCCGATGGATAAAATAGCAGAGTGGGTAAAAGGGAGAAATTGATGGTCCACCATAAGCCCATGGGAGAAGGATCCATAGGCTAGATAATCCATGTTTAAAATGCTCACATAAATGCAATACTAAAAAGGAAAAAGATATATAGTCTTTCACTAGAAAAATTGTATAGAAATGTTGATAGATGTTTGTAGCAACAAGCCCTAAAGCTTTCTTTTTCCCTGTTATGCCCAACAGGGAAACCAAAAAATCATTACTGACCTTAACAGGTGTAATATTGGGTATATATACTTTGGACAACCAAGGTAGCTAAAAGTCAGGAACAAGTTGTAAAAAATGCCTGAAATTTCAGAGCCAGATATCTTTGAGCTGAAGTTACCCCCAAAAAAAGGGGCATATTACAATGAGGTAACAAATAGAAATATTCATATAAATCACATATTCCAAATACCTAAACTCAATAATCCAAAAAGCAGGGGACTATAACAAATGTATCACATGGATAAGAATCAGGAGATAATAATCTAGCCAAACATGAAGTTTTCATGATTAGATGACAATAAATTACCTTAGTGTGGACCAATAGACAGACAGACAGATGGTGTGTCTCCCCACTCCAAAGTAAAGGCCCGTACACACGATCTGAATATCGTATGATAATTTTCATACGGCGTCCGATCGTCCAATTATCAGCTCATTAGTATAATCCTTTCGACAGTAGATTCAGACTTTTCAAACCAGAAAATCCTGTGGTGGTAGTGGAGGTGGAGGCTGGTAGTCCAAAAGATGTGTGTGCGCGTGGATTTCACCTTGGGCACCTTTGTTTAGCACCTGGAGT
This sequence comes from Pelophylax lessonae, assembly GCF_965119305.1. Classification (NCBI taxonomy): domain Eukaryota; kingdom Metazoa; phylum Chordata; class Amphibia; order Anura; family Ranidae; genus Pelophylax; species Pelophylax lessonae. Next base: position 95,714,264 of record NC_138771.1, on the reverse strand, counting down.
AGGATTACCTCAGTCATTTGGCGTTGCTCCTGTCTGACATCAGGTGCAATTTGTTGGCTGTTAGAAAGTCAAAAGTATCTGCCTCATCTTGCTTTCTTTGGAGGGTCACAGAGGCATGGCTTAAAAAAGAAGCAGCGGCATCCTCCAGGTTTTTGATTTTTTTGGTTCTTTTTGCAGGAGGTGGTGCGGGTATCAGCAATGGTTCCAGTTGGCTCCTCCACATTGACACTTTTCTGTGTATGAAAACTGGTCATTATTATAATGTTATGTTAAATTTGGCCATCAATAAAACCATACTTCAGACCTCTGATGCCACCAGGAGAATGATAGACATCATTCACATAGCCAAACACACCAAAACACCTTCCGTACTCCTAACCTTGGATGCGGAAAAGGCCTTTGATACAGTCCATTGGGGATACATGCAATCCACCCTGAGAAAATTTGAGTTCACTGGCCCTATACTTTCCGCCATCCAAGCCCTATACTCGTCCCCCACAGCCCAAGTTTACATCTCTGGTCTCTTATCCAAACAATTTCCAATCACGAATGGCACCAGACAGGGGTGTCCACTGTCCCCGACCATATTTAACCTACTCATAGAGCCACTAGCAGAATCCATAAGATCCCACCCAAATATCATTGGCTTTTCATTCCCTCTTTCGCATCACAAGATACATTTATTTGCCGATGACATAATCCTGATGCTAATTAACCCGTCGACATCTCTCCCACCCGCCTACAATGTCCTTCAAACCTTTAGCAAAATTTCCTACTATAAATGAAATGCCTCCAAGTCCACGATTCTCAACTTAGGAGTAAACCCCGCGATCCAATCTCAACTCCAATCTTCTATACCTATCCCCTGGTCCTCTGACAGCATACATTACCTAGGTATTGACTTACCTGCGAATCCCTCCCAACTTTTATCAACTAACCTAACCAGAATTCTAACCAAGATGAACGCGGAGCTCTCTCATATGCGCCCACTACATCTCACATGGAGTGGGAGGCTTGCTGCATACAAAATGTTTATCCTTCCGCAGCTTTTGTATCTCTTTAGGGCCCTCCCCATCCCATTCCCCACGACGAGCATAGCCAAGCTAACTAAAAGTATGAGGAGTTATGTGTGGAATGGTATGAGAGCTAGATGCGCTCACTCCGTCCTCGTCAGGAAGCGGCAATTTGGCGGCGCAGCCATACCGGATATCCCAACGTACTACTGGGCTACAATCTTAGCCCAAACACGTAATTGGATTGGTAATTCGGATGCTCCCCTATGGTTGGATTTGGAAACTAACCTCGCCCCTTTCTCAGACCTCTGAGTCCTTCTCACCAGTGATAAATGGATCGCATGGGAGTTTAAAGGCCTCCCTCCCACCATGCAAGCCTCCCTTCATGCGTGGGGTAGATCTACAGTGCCTCTGAATGACAGAGACATACTCTCTACGACACCCCTCACGGTTTCCCTACTCAGTAAACACATACCAGACATCCCTATATCTCTTCTTCACAAGTTGAATGTCCATACCCTGGACCGCTTCTACAATGAGGGCTCCCTGATCACCGCCAGTGATTTCATGCAAATATATAGTATAGCGCAGTCTTTCTTCTATAATCTCCCCCGAATTATACACTTCCTGCAGCAGCACCCACTGCAGCACATAACAGTGGGTGGCAAAGTGTGGGTACTGTTAACATCGCCGACACCACTACCTGCAAAGCTCTCCCAATACCATCATATTCTACTTGATGACACCACGTTCCTTAAAACTGCAAACATGTTTAAGTGGGAGCGAGACCTCAAAGAAACCTTCACCATCCCTCAGTGGAAGCAGGCGCTGTCTGTAGTGAATACATATTCACATTGTGTCAACCACTGGGAGATGACAATGAAGATTACTAATAGATGGTACTACACACCTTATAGACTGGCGGGTTTCTCAACAAGCTATTCCCCTCTATGCTGGAGAGACTGTTCACAAACTGATACACTACACCATGTACTGTGGACCTGCCCCTCCCTCACTGGTCTCTGGAACCAGGTGTTCCGCTACATAGCCTCACACACTGGTTGTATTCTTACCCCTAACCCAGCACTAGCCATTCTCCAGCTAGGTATAGGGAACATATCACATCATTACAGACCCTGGATCACACATGTACCGCTAGCCACTAGAATACTCATACTACGTAAATGGAAAACCACTACACCTCCTACTATGTCTGAGGTCATATCCCTGCTAAAAACAAATCACCAATTTGAAAGATCATTAGCCATAAACTCCCTCGCATTGAAGAAATTTAGTACCTACTGGGACTTTTGGGTTGCTAATTGGTAAACCCCGTTTCTGACTGTAATTTGTATATTATCCCCTTCCTTACATACCTACATATCTCCTTACTTTCTGTTTTCTTATGAGCCAAATTGGTAGTATGGTGCAAAAGTTGTTGTTGTTGTTGTTATATTCATGCTCTGTTAGCTCTACTTTGATGTAATTTATTATGAGCTCTGCATTTACTAAAAAAATATTTCCAAAAAATAAAAAATAAAACCATACTTTTTTTCAAAATCAAGTGTTTCAAATCGAATGTGTATATTTTAAAAGACTTTAATTCTGGCCACAGCATGTTTATGTGCCCTCTAAATTTGTTATTTGACTACTGTGTTTTGAGATTCAAACTGCTTTGTTAAGGCTGAAATATTGGCAAGATAATGTATGTTTAACATCATTGTATTTTTGTGAGACAATATGTTCTTAAATGCTGTATCTGTGTCAAGGTTGGCTCCTCTACATCTTCATCTTGGGATTCAGGACATGGGACCTCAACAGAAGTGGAAGGCAGAGTTGACAGGGATGCTCTTGGGTCACACTGTTCAGTCAGAAAGCACAGGCTCTCAAAGTACATCTTCATCTTGGGATTCAGGACATGGGACCTCAACAGAAGTGGAAGGCAGAGTTGACAGGGATGCTCTTGGGTCACACTGCTCAGTCAGAAAGCACAGGCTCTCAAAGTACCAGAGCCTTGGCACATCTTCTGCAGCTGCTCCTGACTTTTCTGAATCCTTTATTTTATTAAACTCCCTTTTTAACCACTTTACAACCGGAGGATTTTGCTGTCTTCCGTCCAGGCCACTTTTTGCGATTCGGCGCTGTGCGACTTCAACTGACAATTGCGCGGTCGTGCGACGCCATACCCAAACGAAATTTACGTCCTTTTTTTCCCACAAACAGAGCTTTCTTTTGGTGGTATTTGATCACCTGTGCGATTTTTACTTTTTGCGCTATAAACAAAAAAAGAGCGTTTATTTTGAAAAAATAACAATATTTTTAACATTTTTTTATATGAAATTCCCCCCAAAAAAGATGTAAAAACCAATTTTTTTAAAAATTTTTGGCCAATTTGTTTTATGCTACATATGTTTGGTAAAAAAAATCGCAATAAGCGTATTTTGATTGGTTTGCGCAAAAGTTATTGCGTTTACTAACAAAGGGAAAGATTTCTGTCATTTTTGGTGTTTTTTTTTTTAACGCGTAATGGCGGCGATCTGCGATTTTTTTTGCAACATTGCGGCGGACAGACCGGACCCCTGACTGACATTTTTGGGGGTACCAGTGACATTACTGCAGTAATCAGTGCTATAAATATGCACTGTTACTGTAAAAATGACACTGGCAGGGAAGGGGTTAATTTTATTGGAGAGGGAGGGGTTAATGTATGCCTGGTGCTTACTGACGTGTAGGGGGGGAGGTGACTGAGTGATTCATGGACAGATCGGATGTCCAGCTATGCTGAACAGTCCGATCTGTCACTCCCTGTCACTATGGAGATCCGCCCGCTGTGTTTACACACAGCGGGCGGATCTCCAGACTCGATCCCCGACGATCGGGTAAGAGCAGCGGCGATCGCCGCTGCTCCTCCCCTGGCCCGACTCCCGCTGTGAATGAAAACAGCGGGAGTGAGCCTCCGGCGGAGCGCAAGCGCCGCCCAGAAGGGGGAGTGTCCAGTCACATTAATACTACGTGACTGGACGATAACGAACCACTCTGCCGCAGTAGTATTACTGTGAGCGGTTGCAGAGTGGTTAAGGTGCTGCGTAGATTTGCAATTTTGTTCCTAATATAATTTAGGTCTGCATTGGGACAGAAGGTTTTGCATAAATCTGCAATTTTTTGCAATGCAGCATTCCTTTTTGTTTATTTGAGTAGTCTTTGCTTTTAATTCTGCACAAACATGACATTTGCCTGCACTGATCAATGAAATGTGGCAGAAAATCAGGTAAGGTAAACTTGTCAGCCATGACGCCTGCAAGACACAACACAAGACAAAACATAGTGCAAGGTCATCTGGTTTCCCCATAAGCTGGCTCCAATATAAGTAGTATAGGCCACTAAACACCTATGCCCCAATATAAAGTTGTACCTTTGTTTGCTGCCAACTTCTGTACAATGCCGATCGATCGTCTGGTCACAGATCTTTCATACAGTGTTTCGTCAAACCATCATTTGGCCTTTATACACTACACATGCGTGAAACTCCGCCTCTAGTTGTGTGCTAATGCAGGTGTGTGAACATGCCTAATTTTTACCTGCATGCAACACACAGACACGTGAGTCAGCGGAAGATTCATGGAGGATATGGTGGAAATGGAGAGTTCCGGGCAGGACCGCAGTCGCTTTTCGTAAAGCTAAAGCCACACCTATAAGCAAGGATGAGATGGTTGAGATGGTGGCCATACTAGAAAAAAATGACTATGATGGCAAGGAGCAAATAAGGAAAAGATGGTCAGATCTAAAGCATAGGGAACAAGACCAGCTAGGTCACATCCATCATATCTGTCAGGAGCTGTTTGTGTCAACAGGTAGCATAGTTTTTGAGCCACAAACACGAGTGCAAAGAGAACAGAGTCTCTACAATGTGTACAGTCATAGTAGTATAGGTGTCAAAAGGGCAAGCAAGTTCCACACAACAATGCACAGTATAGGTAATAAGTATTTAATTTGGCTTAAAATTACCTTGAGCAAAAAAAAAAGGATTTCAGCCCTCAGTCACTTGCCCGTCCTTGCCTTACCAATTTTTTGTCGTATTACAGTTGCCAGGATGACTGTTGATCTGTTGCAGTGTTGCTCAGAAATGGAGAAAATCAACGAGGCTGCTTTACAGCGCAGAATGCAAGACTTTGCCAACCTGCTGGCTAAAATCTAGTTTCCACTTGCGTTGTATTATCTTTTCCTTTATATTTTGGGCTTATTGTTCTGTGTTCCCACTTTTTAAGAATATTTTATGGAAAAGTTTGAAAAGTAAAAAGCTGAAGTGCAAGAGGTGCAGAACCTACATTTACACTAGGCCTTGGCATGGCAGATCCCTGTCAATTGGCAGGGAGCTGACATACCTGTCTGCATGCTTGCATAAATAGTTATGAAGGATGCAGCAGCAGAGGACAATATGATTGATCTTTTTTAAAGCCATATCGATGGATATCAGAAAGTCAAAAATGACTCTTCTTGCACAGGAGAGTCGAAAATTATAATTTTTTTGCTCTGGGGTGAGGTTGCACAGAGGAAATTGCTTTAGAAGATTTTCCCAACAGAAAATGCCTCATCTGCAACAAATACAAAATTAAGACCAGCGATATTTTGATCACTGGAAGGCAAATTTAAAGATTCTGTAGATGGTGATAAAACTCGGTTTGGTGGATGACTCCTCCATCCGAGTTTCACCAATTCTTGCCAATGTCCAGAAAAATAAACTCATAATTTGCGTCAACAATGGCAAGCATAACAATACTAAGAAACCTTTGAAATTGAAAACATAAGAGCCAGAGTTAGGCGGTGGGACAATGCAGATGTGCTTCCTATCTATAGCACCCCCACGGTTGGGAAAATCCCATTGCTCCAGAAACTGGCCTGTGACTTCCTGCCACTGCTCTGGGTTTGTGGGAAACTGTAGGAAAAAAAAATTGTGCTTGTGCACATAACATTACAAACATATTTGGCACACAAATGCTTATGCAACATAAAGATAAGCTTAAAGTGATTGTAAAGTCTCCTGTTTTCCAAAAAAAATTACAAACATGTAATACTTACCTACTCTGTGCAGTGGTTTGGCACAGAGCAGCCCAGATCCTCCTATTCTCGGGTCCCTCTTTGCTGCTCTTGGCCCCTTCCTCCTGTCAAGTGCCCCAACAGCAGGCTGCTTTCTATGGAGGCAGCTGAGTTGAGCTGCAGCTTCGTGTGTCCATTCTGACATGGATCTGCAGTTTGGCCCTGTCCCCTCTCTCCACTGACTGGCTAACTGAGTTTGATTGACAGCAGTGGGAGACAATGGTGCTGCTGCTGTGTCTTAGACAATCAGGAGGGAGAGTCCCAGGTGGCCTAGGGACTCGTGGACATTGCTGGGTAGAGAGAGGGCTAAGGAAAGTATAAGGGGGTGATGGTGCAGCTGCTACACACTGAAGGCTTTTTATCTTAATGCATAGAATGCATTAATAAAAAAAAAAAAACATTCTACCCTTACAACTCCTTTAAAGCAGAGTTGCAAACAAAAGTGGCAGCTCCACTTATCTGCTTCCTCTCCCCCAATGGTGCCACATTTGGCACCTTTCAGGGTGGAGGGAGTAACAGGTACTTAATTTTAACAGGTACCCATCCCCACTTCCGTGAGAGCTCACCGCGGCAAGAACCCCTAGGAGTTTGGTCCCCGTCCTCCTTCCTCTGGCGCCGTGCCAGTTAGAAAGCGCAGAACACTTCGTGCATGCACGGTAGGGAACCAACTGTGAAGCAGAAAGGCTTCACTGCCAGTTTACCTTAACATGAATGGCGGTGGCAGCACCTGACAGCCAATCTGAAGATTGGCAGTGGTGCTGATATCGCAGGCTACATGGACAGGTAAGTGTCATAATATTAAAAGTCACCAGTTACAGTATTTGTATCTGCTGAATTTTATTTTTAGCATGGAAAGGGGGGTGGAACTATGCTTTAACATAATAATAAGGCCTTATGCACAATGGACGTTTTCACAGCTAAAAAGAAAAAAAATCTGAAAATGCAGCAGAGAAAAAACACTGTTAACAGGCTATGTATGTATGGACACATAGGATAACATGCTGGGGAGGTTACTGACTGTAGGAAAAAAACGTCTGTAGCAAATAAGACAAGTAGGGAAACCTTCCGGTGTGCATGAGGCCAAAGAGGACAATGACAACATAATAAAATATTCTTAATTATGTAACCAAAAAATAAACGCAAAAAATGTTTACATGACAAACACATAGAATGTAATTTTACTCTAATAAAAACCTACCTTGATATAGTCCTTCTGCAGCAGTTTAAAAATAGCAGAGCACAACTCCGGAATGATGACTCCCAGAGCTTGGGGGGAAATCCCAGCCGAGATCCTGCAGGCTTCTCCCTATTGCAAAATACTGTAATGTTGCTATTAGCCTTTGCACCAGAGTGATTGAAGTCTGCATACATGTATCCTGCTTACGGATATAGTGGATGCCAAAGCTTAAAGCTGGTTAAAACAGGGATCCGTCATCCGGAGATAATTCCTGAAGTCATCAGGGTTATTTTCCTGAAACTCCCGCAGCAAGGACAAGTGGGAAAATTGCTCATGGTTGGTGATCCAACCACTTTTTGGACCAGGAGCTCCTCTTTTGCTTTTTCTTGCAACAAACTCGGCTTAGAGCAATTACTCCCAGCCCAAAAAGAGCAAGAGTAGCATCATCTGTCATCATAGTTGGTCCTCGAACTATATCTCATATTGTAAAGAACCTTCGTTCACGAAAATAATGCTAACTAAATTAGCTGAAGGGGCCCAGAGGGGTCACGCACACAAAATCACTTCCTCTTTATAATATTGTAGTACGTAGCTACATTAGCCTTTTTGAATAAAAAAATTCGGACAAGTCAATACCACATTCCAACATCATGGACACATGCTTTTGACAAAATACGGAATATTTTGAAGTGCTCTGCCCCCCTAGCCCAAACGTTTTTTAAAAGCCAATTAAAGCCAATTAGAGCCTCAAACTCTAATCATGTGGATTGAAAAAAAAAACTCAAACAAATGTATGAGTCTGGCGCCATGACTGCATCCCCGCATGCAAGCTAGGTGGGTGGCGCCCCTGCACCCCTAATAGACTGGCAGCTCCTGAACAGGTGGAAGATAGGACCACCATCTGTCTGTTCTTTACTGGCAGGATCAGATTGGATAGTGGCGGATGTCAGCGGACATGTCACCGTTGACATATGCTGCTCCATAGGGGTAAATGGAGGGTCCAATCCGGTCCTCCTGAAAAATTGACCGGCGGACTTGATTGGACAGCCTGTGTGAAAGGGCCCTCAGGGTATATTTAAATTGCCCTTACCCCTGAATCCCAAGGCTATGCTCCAAAGGCTACTAACAGGCAGTGAGGAAGAGATGCAATGCCTCCTCATTGCCTGTTTTAAGCCCATTTTTGCTAACAAATGTGCCGCAACTGCAGTGCATTTGCGGCGCTTCCTTGTTCATTTGAATGAGAGTTAGGCAGGTGGCATCGCTACAAGTCAGGTCAGCTTTGCCACAGGCGCAAGGCATTGCAGCCCCAGCATGTAAAAACCCCTGTCCGCTGCCTATTGCAGCTTACAGGGTGTGGTTGGTGGATGGCAGAAAAACAGCTCAATCTGGCATTTTTGCCAGCCCCCGCCCAACCGTAAGCCTAAACAAAGCCCAAGGCCTTGTCCCCCAGGGCATACTACTACAGGGTCAAGTTTATCTGCAGAGCAATGCTAAGGTGTTCCATGCATCCCATGCAGGCAGTCCCATTGATTTTCAATTAGGGCACGGCAGCTGCACGGGAATGCACAGGTGTTCCGTGCATTCCTGTGCAGGCAGTCCCATTCATGTCAATTGAGAAGCAGCAGCTGCAAAGACACAGCCACTCTCCCTTGACATCCGTGTGGATGCATGTCCCTGAACCCACTTTCTCTGCATTTGGGTCCATGCACTTACACCCGCATGGATGTGAGATCTGTCCTTGAAGCTGCTGCGTCCCAATTGACATAATTAGGACTATCTGCACAGGGATGCACAGAATACCTGTGAATCCCTGTGCAGGTGACTATGGCCCTCCGTGGGAGTACGCTTTAGCACACCCCACTGAACGAGGCCTTAATTGGAATTTAGCAGGAATTATGTATTATATTGTGTTTATGTGTGCAAATAAGAATTTTAGAGGTTTTACTGACAATAGTGATTTGATAAACATTTGTGCATCTTCTTTTTATTCTACTGGTCGTGTGCTTTCAGAAAATATATGGTTTTGGGGGTCTTTTACAAACTCTGTAAGTGAAAAATGAAAACCTCCAGATTTTTTGGTATGTTCAATTTTCACCATTTTGCAAAAAAGGTGCAATTTAAAATTTACAAATATTTGTTATTTATTAACCCAACACAGGTTAAGCTTTTAAATTTAGCAGAAATTTAGCAAGAATTTTGTAAAAAAATGTGTTTTTATCTGCTATTAATGATTTTAGTGTATTTTTAGCGAAATTATTGTTTGATAAACATTTGCGCAAATACCCCAGGGTCTTAAAAATCAGTAACACCTTCTTTTTGTTCTATAGGTCATGTGCTTTCAGAAAATATATCGTTTAAGGGGTCTTTTAGAAACTCTGAAAGCTATAAAAAATAAAAATGCAAAGGAAAAATTGCAAAAATGGTGTGGCTAGCTGAGTTTAAAAGTGGAGCGCAGGGCCTGGCAGAAAAAGGGTTAAGGGATGGACAGAGAGTAGGCCCTGAGTTTATTTCAAATGCAGCAGCTCTGCATAACCGTGCAAAGGTATGAAATGACTGAAGGTAATTTTTGGTATTTGACCTGTAGAAATCTGATGAAATGCATCTGATGCTGCAAGCAGTGTTGTTATTAGTCTCAAGAAATGTAACAATTTGGATGCATTGATTCTCCTGTTCCTTCAGAATCGGTGACCCATCAGATAATGTAACATAGGTGACTTTCCGTCAGCTGTGCATGCGTCCATCGTTACAAGGTTTGCTAATCTGACAGAACTCCTGCAGTCAGAAGGCGGCAGCGGACATCTTACTACACCCAAATATGTCTTACTTAAGAGTAATTATAACAATAAAGTGAGCATAAATATAAATAAATATAGTATATTGATATCTGTGATGCCGTTTGCATGTTTAATTTTGAATGCCTAAGGGCTCTTTCATACGGCCGCTCCGTGTGAGAGCTCCGCTTCGGTCCTTTTTTTTTTTTTTCCACGGAGCGGATGACATTTCTGTCATCCACTCCGTATGCCCGCATATCATCCCATCCGTTTGCGGATGATATGCGGACATAATGTAAGTTTATGGGGGTTTGCGGATGTCAGCGGATGACACCGCTGACATCCGATTTTCCTTCCTTTCCGTTTTTTGAACGGAACAAAAAATAGGGTTTTGTTCAGTTCCAAAAAACGGAACAGAACTGACAGGAAGAAAATCGGATGTCAGCGGATGGTATTCCGCTGACATCCGCAATGCCATAGACTTACATTATGTCCGCAAATCATCCGCAAAAAAATAGGATGATTTGCGGACATACGGAGCGCCCGTGTGAAAGGGCCCTAAAGGTTTAGCGCTGAGGAGTGCAGGGTGTACCAAAATGGCCTCAGCCACCTTCCTATTGCTGGCATCCAGCTTCTTTGAAAATGTAACATCAAAACAACATCACAGATGTCAACATACTATATTTATTTATATACGCTCACTTTATTGCTGAAATACTCTTAAATGCAAGATGTAGCTGGGTGTAGTAAGATGTCCACTGACGCCTTCTTCTGACTGCAGATGTTCTGTCAGATTAGTAAACCTGGTAGCGGTGGATGCATGTGCAGCTGACGGAACGTCACTTCCGTTACCTAATCTGATGAATCGCTGATTCTGACAGAACGCCCCCATCCAGAACCTAAAATACAGCAAATATTTTAAAAGCTCAGTTTTAGCTACAAAGGAACTAATTATTACACAATTATTATACAATATCTTACAATATCTTCTAGTAACTTTCTTTCACCACCTACATTCCTTAAATCTTTCCACTTTTATTCAAAGAATCATGTGCGTAGATACTCCCACCACATGGTCTCTTACCAAAAACTCATAAAACACAGCATTTATTACATACAGAAATAAAAACATGCTAAAAAACAATACATCCCACTTGTAAATGTAACTTCTTTCACAAATATATCTTGTAATCCAAATGAGTTTTCTTAATATCTGTAGCTTTGCATAGTTCGTTTGTACGCATCCAGTATTGTGTGATAGCTTATACTGTATATAATGTATGTTTGTGGAATAATTTACGATATTGGATGCAATAGGGGTTGGGTTATTAACCACTTCCCGCCCGCCCTATAGGCAAATGACGGCGGGAATGTGGTTGAGTTATCCTGACCGGACGTCATATGACGGCGGCAGGATAACTCCGCTCTGGGCGCCCCCCGGGGGCGCGCAGAGCGGCGATCGGTGATGCGAGGTGTCAGTCTGACACCCTGCATCTCCGATCTCGGTAAAGAGCCTCTGACGGAGGCTCTTTACCATGTGATCAGCCGTGTCCAATCACGGCTGGTCACATAGTAAATAGGAACAGCCGTTGATCGGCTTTCCTTAGTTCGTGCCTGACAGGCACGAGTAAAGGAGCGCCGATCGGCGGCTCCCCTGACAGGGGGGGGGGGTCGGCACTGGTAATCAGATCATTGATTACCAGTGCAGACCCTCGGGGGGGGGATGCCACTAGATCCACCAGGGATGCCCACTATGACCCCAGGGATGCCCACTATGACCCCAGGGATGCCCACTATGGCCACCAGGGATGGCAATCAGGGCTCAGGGAGCCCCCCATTGCCCACCCCATCAGTGCTGCCCACCAGTGCCCTCCCTATCAGTGCTGCCCACAAGTGCCCATCATTGCCATCCTTAAGTGTCGCCCACCAGTGCCCATTATTGCCCACCGGTGCCGCCTATCAGTGCCCATTAGTGCCCATCAGTGCCGCCCGTCAGTGCCGATCAGTGCCGCCCATCAGTGCCCACCAGTGCCGCCTATCAGTGCCCATTAGTGCCCGTCAGTGCCACCTATCAGTGCCCGTCAGTGCCACCTATCAGTGCCCATCAATGCCGCCTATCAGTGCCCAGCAGTGCCGCCTATCAGTGCCCACCAATGTTGCATATCAGTGCTACCTATCAGTGCCACATATCAGTGCCTATCAGTGCCGCATATCAGTGCCGCCTATCAGTGCCGCCTATCAGTGCCACCCCATCAGTGCCACCCCATCAGTGCCACCCCATCAGTGCCTCCTCATCAGTGCCTGTCAGTGCAGTCTCATCAGTGCTCATCAGTGCAGGAAAAAAATTATTTATTTACAAAATTGTATAACATAAACAAAATTTTTTTTTTTTTTTTTTAAACTTTTCGGTCTTTTTTTATTTGTTTAGCAAAAAGTAAAAATCGCACAGATGATCAAATACCACCGAAAGAAAGCTCTATTTGTGGGGGGAAAATGACATAAATTTGGTGTAGGTACAGTGTTGTATGACCGCGCAATTGTCATTCAAAATGCAACAGCGCTAAAAGGGGAAAATTGGCCTGGGCGGGAAGGGAGGGAAGTGCCCTGTATTAAAGTGGTTAAAGGCATAAAGACTGTTCATTTTGCAAGGGAATTTTTCAAAGCTTAGTAAATGAAGTGAAGCTCTGCTGACTTCCATCTTCCAATCATATGCAATCACAGGATTGGGTATTTTTTGCAAAGTGAATTTCTACCACATTCACTAACTTAAGGGAAAATTCCCTTGCAAAGTAAACAGCCTGGTTACTTTTAGTAAATCAACTCCAATGTGTTAGAAATTCTGTTTTTTAATTCACTAATCCCTTTGCTGTATAATTGATCTCCACAATCCAGGGAGGAAAAATGGATGAAAACTGATCCTCTAGATGCAAGTGGCACAGAATATCAGTTTATACACCACCATCAGCACTGGTACAGGGTTCTCTTTAGCAGTACACTTATACATACCCATGCCCTTTGGCAGCTACCTATTTGCCAAGCAGAAAGACCTGACGTTTTGCCGGTCAACCCTTTTTTCCCCCCATCAACCAGTCTCTGAGAATTATAGCTATAAATATTTTCATGGTTACTAGAGTGTGTGATATTGTTTTAAAAAATAAAGGGTTATATTTAGCACCCTCATAGCGTGAAAAAGAAAAAGAGGGCAAGTAACAACATGAGATGAAAAACAGCTAAGTAATGATGATTAGGGATGATCGAACTTTTCAAAAGTTTGGTTCGACCAGAACACTCGAACTTCCCGAAAGTTCGGCCCGGATTTCAGAACCCCATTGAAATCAATGGGACCCGAACTTCGGTAATCAAAAAACACCATTTTGAAGCCCTAAAACCCAATAAATGCCCATAAAAAGTGCCTAGGGTTCTGGGTCATGCCCCAGGGACTATTAATCACACAATAAAAGTTCTTAAAAATTGTCATTTTTGATAGAGAGCCAATTATTGAAAAAATTATTGAAAAAAAAAATGAGATTTCTGTGGACTTAGTGTCTGGGGGGTCTAAAAATGTACCTGTGAAGTTTCAGCTCTGTAGCATGTCCAGAACCAGAAAAAAACGTTTGTTTGTATTATAATTGCAATAGAACAGGGATATGGCTCTGCTATTTTCACACCTTGCCGGTTTTGTTTCAGGCGTTTTTTTGGGCATTTTTGGGGGGTCTTTGGAGGCAGGCATAACATCAGAACTTCTGTGTAGGGGTATATATATACACACACACACACATGTATGTATATATACACATACACATATATAGGTGTGAAAGTAGCAGAAACCTATGCTTGCGCTAATGAAATAATTAACACCCATATGGCTTCTCTGCTATAACACCTATTTGTGTGTATGTGTATAAATACATATAAGTGTATGTGTATATATACCCCTATACAGAATTTCAGATGTTTTGCCTGCCTCCAAAGACCCCAAAAAAATGCCCCAAAAAAACGCCTGCTGCAAAAACACACCTGGGCGTTTTTGTAGCTGGCGTTTTTTTGGGCATTTTTGGAGCCAGGCATAACATCTGTACTTCTGTGTAGGGGTATATACACACACACACTCATATGTATTTATACACATACACACATATAGGTGTTATAGCAGAGAAGCCATATGGGTGTTAATTATTTCATTAGCGCAAGCATAGGTTTCTGCTAATTTCACACCTATATATGTGTATGTGTATATATACATACATGTGTGTGTGTATATATACCCCTACACAGAAGTTCTGATGTTATGCCTGCCTCCAAAGACGCCCAAAAAATGCCCAAAAAAACACCAGCTACAAAAACGCCCAGGTGTGTTTTTGCAGCAGGCGTTTTTTTTGGGCATTTTTTTTGGGTCTTTGGAGGCAGGCAAAACATCTGAACTTTTGTATAGGGGTATATATACACATACACTTATATGTATTTATACACATACACACATATAGGTTTTATAGCAGAGAAGCCATATGGGTGTTAATTATTTCATTAGCGCAAGCATAGGTTTCTGCTACTTTCACACCTATATGTGTGTATATATACATACATGTGTGTGTGTGTGTGTATATATACCCCTACACAGAAGTTCAGATGTCATGCCTGACTCCAAACATGTCCTCAAAAAAGCCCTATAAACGCCTGCAGCAAAAAGCAGGGTGACAGGGGCGAAGCCACTATCCGGTTCTATAAGTGTTCTAAGAGAAACGATCTTTTCTCTATAGTGGCCACCCTGACATGGAAGGGTTTTGTCACCCTGCCATAGCAGTCAGAGTCAGTTAACCCTACACTACACTACGGTCCCCTTACACTTAACACTTTCCCCACAGAAACTAGATTATTAAATCTAACTATAGTGGAAAATAGTACCCTAACTACACTAAATATCCCTTTCCTCACACTAATAATTGCTAAATGACACTTTGAAGCAGAAGTAACAGAACTGCTTCCACTCTCTTCCACAGCCCTGTATTAAAATGGTAGAGATTTGGCGGGGCTATCTTATATACTAGGGGGCGTATTAACTAATGATTGGCCTCTGGACCCCCTAGTCACTCCAATCACATTCCTAGCATTCTCCTGCCCCTCAATTGGCTTTTACTGATGGTTCTGGTCCAATCACTGGCTTTTAAAGCCCAGTTCCTGTCCCATTGCATTTTGGTCGGTTCTGGTTGCCGAATTCCGAACTTTTTCAGCAAAAAGTTCGGAATTCGGCCAAACCTCGAACATTCAATGTTCGGGTCGAACCGTTGGTCGACCCGAACCGTTCGATCATCCCTAATGATGATCTGTGCTTTGCATTTCTATTTGAAGCATGATCCTCTTGCATATAACAAGACAAAAAGATTTCCAAGCTCTCCTTACTGACCAATCTGCGACCAACCGAATTGACCTGTCCAACAGTACGCGTTAAAAACAGGGGTTTAGTTGCACACATTTGCAAATACATACGTAAGCCACAGAGCCCTGTCAAGGCACCCCATTATCTGTGGTCCTAACTCTAAATTCTGAGAGTCTACAACAATGGAAGCCCATGCATTTAATGGACAGGTGTAGGACAGATATACCTGAAGGGAGCCCATCCCTTCTTAAAGGCACAGGGGCACACTGAACATCCAGCCTATTGCACAATGGCAGCAAAGATGTCAGTGCGTTGCCTGGTCAATATAGTCTATAACAAAAACAACTGGTTACTGTCCACACCTGTAACTGGTCTCTGCAGCAAGGAGCATT
Organism: Pelophylax lessonae; assembly: GCF_965119305.1. Classification (NCBI taxonomy): domain Eukaryota; kingdom Metazoa; phylum Chordata; class Amphibia; order Anura; family Ranidae; genus Pelophylax; species Pelophylax lessonae. The sequence goes on along the minus strand of NC_138771.1, from coordinate 95,698,443 downwards.
GGAAGGGCGATGCATATAACAAGATAAAAAGATTTCCAAGCTCTCCTTACTGACCAATCTGCGACCAACCGAATTGACCTGCCCAACAGTATGAGTTAAAAACAGGGGTTTAGTTGCACACATTTTCAAATACATGCGTAAGCCACAGAGCCCCGTCAAGGCACCCCATTATCTGTGGTTCTAACTCTAAATTCTGAGACTCTACAACAATGGAATGCACATGCATTTAATGGACAGGTGTAGGACAGATATACCTGAAGGGAGCCCACCCCTTCTTAAAGGCACAGGGGAACACTGAACATCCAGCCTATTGCACAATGGCAGCAAAGATGTCAGTGCATTGCCTGGTCAATATAGTCTATAACAAAAAAAACTGGTTACTGTCCACACCTGTAACTGGTCTCTGCAGCAAGGAGCATTGGAAGGGCGATGCATATAACAAGACAAAAAGATTTCCAAGCTCTCCTTACTGACCAATCTGCGACCAACCGAATTGACCTGTCCAACAGTACGCGTTAAAAACAGGGGTTTAGTTGCACACATTTGCAAATACATGCGTAAGCCACAGAGCCCCGTCAAGGCACCCCACAGATAATGGGGTGCCTTGACGGGGCTCTGTGGCTTATGGATTTATTTGAAAATGTGTGCAACTAAACCCCTGTTTTTAACGCGTACTGTTGGACAGGTCAATTCGGTTGGTCGCAGATTGGTCAGTAAGGAGAGCTTGGAAATATTTTTGTCTTGTTATATGCATCGCCCTTCCAATGCTCCTTGCTGCAGAGACCAGTTACAGGTGTGGACAGTAACCAGTTGTTTTTTTTTTTATTTATTTATTTTTTTATTTTTTTTATGATCCTCTTGCAGCCTTCTGCATCTGTAAGTAAAGCAAGGCTTAAAGCTCTATTGTGGCTAAACGGATTACATGTTATAGACATAACATTAGGGTACCATGAAAGATATGTGTTTTGTAACTCCTTTCTTTCTTCTTTGTTTTTTCTTTAATTGCAGTTCCAACTCCACCCCAAAATCTCTTTTCCTGGTAGCATGCTGAAGATAATGTCTGCTGCCTTCTGTGTGAAATTAGTAGTCTATCTGTAATTTTGCCTAAAAGCATTGCTGATTGGAGCACAGTTGCTTGGAATGCATAGGGTGTTTTGAACTACTAATAATAAACTACTGCTTTTACACAGGGCATTGGTCTTAGTCTCTAGTGTGAAAAAGTAAAAAATCCACGCTTAGGATATTTTAGATTCCTATTATACCTGGCTGCAGCCTACCTCTGAGACTATAATCCTAGGATTAATAGTAAAGTGATAGAGTAAAGTGATGACGTCGGACAGACGAAACGCGTAGAGCGTCATCACATCACATCCGCCTGGTTGGAACGCATATCCGGTTCTGTGGAACGCACGGCGTCCCGGAAGTGCGCGATCGATGTTGTTTTTTTTCTGCTTGTGACATTCGTTTGTATTGTGAGTATTATTCTTTGAAATTTAATAAATCTATCAGACAATACTACTCTATGTGAGGCCCTTTCTTCCCCATATACATCTACGGAGCGCATATGCAGTGTACAGTAAGAGTGGACTCGGGCTGGCTATAGGACAGCGCACAGGGTAGAGAAGATCGGCCAGAGAATCCTTATGGTATCCGGAGGCATCAGAGGCGATACTATACCCAAGGCTTGTCACCCCTGCAGGGGTAATCATTTCTGGTGAGTGCGGCATAGGGGACATGGGGAGCACTGAGTGATCACCATAGCCAGCACCTTAAGGAATTACTGGAACACCTGCACTGAAGTCACCTTGTTGGGAAATTGTTTCTCTCCACACCAGAGTTATTTGTGACAGTCATATTTTTGCTCTGTGGATTATAAGCTATTGGACACTTATTGTGGGACTGTGTACACCCAGCGTTAATCTTTTATTGATTGAAAGGGGTTTTTGCATTTTTTATATTCTTGCATTTACCCCAGGTTTTATGTGGGATTCCCTGCTGTTTTATAAGTTTACCATTATATATTGAGTATCTCTTAGCCAGTTTGGAATTAGCATCCTATTGGTTTTACACCTTTTATGACGTATACATTGCTTACTCTTTTTCACTATATTTAATTGTTACTAATATTTATTGACATAATTCTATCACATTATCACACAGATCCACGGTATTCACCTTTTTTACCATCAAATTTGATATTTCACATATTTATATTTTTGAATATATGTATTTATTACCTTATTTATTCACCTAATTTTTTATCTCAACACCAACTATCTATTTCACAAGGTCACTGAATATTTACTTGCACTATAGCACTTTTATCTCAACCAATCAGGAAGCTACAGGCAGCGCTACAACCTCCCCCCTACTCTTAGTCTCTAGTGTGCTGCCAGAGAAAAAAAAAAAAACTGGATGGTGTTGTAGCTGCAATTAAAGAAAAACATGTAAAGTAAGTGAAAGGAAATGTATATATTCATGTAACCTTCAGTTTTTATAATGTTTACAAAATTGTGCTTTAACCACTTAAGGAACAAGCCTATTTCTGACACATGTTGTTTAAATGGTAAAATCTGTATTTTTTGCTATAAAATTACTTAATACCCAAATATTTTATATATTTTTTTAGCAAAGACATCGGAGAATATTGTTGTTACAATATTTTTTGTCTTGCGGTATTTGTGCAGCAGTCTTTTAAACTACATTTTTTGGAAAAAATATATGTTACTGCATTTAAAAAAAAAATAAACAGTAAAGTTAGCCCAATTTTTTTGTATATTGTGAAAGATGATCTCATGCCGAGTAAATAAATACCTAACATGTTACGGTTTAAAATTGTTCACACTCATGGAATGGCGACAAACTACAGTACTTAAGAATCTCCATAGGCGACGCCTTAAAATTTTTTAATGGTTACCAGTTTAGAGTTATAGAGGAGGTCTTTTTCTAGAATTATTGCTCTTACTCTGGCGATTGCGGCAATACCTCACATGTGTGATTTGATCACTGTTTTAATTTGCAGGCGCGACTTACGTATGCATTTTCTTTTGTGTGCGAGCTCACGGTGGGCGCTTTGAAGTTTTTATTTTGTTTTCCTATTTTATTTATTTTTTATTTTTAACAATGTTTAAATATATATATATATATATATATATATATATATATATATATATATATATATATATATATATATATTCTGATCACTTTTATTGCTGTCACAAGGAATGTAAACATCCCTTGTGTCAGTAATAGGCAGTGACAGGTACTCTTTATGGAGGGATCGGGGGACCCTTCCACTGTACTTCAAAGAATTCAAAATGCCAAAATCGGCATTTTTGATTACTGACATTTTTTTTTTTAAATCGGCGCCATTGGCAGCCGAGTAAACCAGAAGTGACTTTGTTACATGATCGGAGACCCGATAAAAGCTGAATCTGTGGGACGGGAGACCCAGGCAAAGCCACGGAAGGTGGCGGGAGGGGTGGCATCCCCTCCCGCTCATAACAGCCGAGCAGCTACTGAGCCACATCGGCTGTTATCTCCTGAAAGTCTACCGCCGGCTCTAAAAAACAGTACCTGGTTGATGCCTGCAGCTGCAGGCATCATTTCCGTACAACCACTTCTGCAAGCCGAAGTATTAGTATTCATTGTCTATCCTGCACCCTAGTGCCTTTACAGGCTTTGACAAAATCTGTATTACCCAATGGAAAATGTTCAAGTTTTGCTTACTTTTACTTCAAAATCATATAAATATTCAAAAGCTAAATGTACATGATTGTAGGCACAAAGTAATAACATTAAAAATGAAAACATTTCTAGTTGGGAACAATGGATGTAATAAATGACTATAGAGGCATAGAGGAACACTAAACATAATTTGCACTAGATGGAAAGTTTATTGTACCACCGCTCTGTCTTATAATTTCATAATTCTCAGAAACGCAGAGAAAGGTGGAGTTGTTTTGTCATGCTTCAACTTTATAAAACGTATATGTCTTTGTGGTACATGATGTTTGCACATGGACCAATGAAGAGTGCATATACAGGCAGTCCCAGCGTTACAAAAATCCAACTTACAAACAACTCATAATTACAAACGGAGAGAGACAACATGAAGTGAGAGGAAATCTACCCCTAGGAAGGGAATTTCTCCCCTGTAAGAGTCATCATGGGAAAAAGGAGTCTCCACAGAAGCTTTATTACTAATCCTTGTTTCCACAACAAACCAACATTTTCAAAATCCAATTATCACAGGGAGAGAAAGTGAGTTGAAATCTTCTTAACAGGGGCACAGACAGCAAAACATTGTTACAGGGGTGTTACCCTTCTCTATGCTATCCAAAAATGTAAAAAAAAAAATAATAATTTTGGCTGAAGTTTCAACTTACATGAAAATTCAACTTAAGAACAAACCTAAAAAACAAAACAAAAACTAAAGAAAAACAAAGAAAAGAAAAAAATGAGCAGACTCGAAGGACTGCTCAGTCTTTTTTTACCATTACTTTTCTATGTTTCTATAGAATCTTGTTTGTAACCCGGGGACATCCTGTATATTGTATGGAATGGTGCTACTGCTGTGAACATAAATATTTAAGTGAAAATATTAGTTTGTGGTTTAAGTCAGATTTATAGCTTGTGCTAGTATATTGTATACTATTTTTCTGGGAATAGCTGAGAGAATATGCATTAGCTTTTAGTTATGGTTTTAGCAGACTTTAAAACCCAAGAGATTAAAAATGTATATAAATACAGCATGCTATCCATTATATCAGTTTGGGTTGAGATATACAGCAAAGAGGCTGAAAAATTTAAGGCTGGGTGGCAAAACTCTATATAACAGATACTTACCATTCTTTTATATATTTCTCGTATGTCTAGTTTTCAGACATAAAGCAGTCTCTTCCATTGTAGAGATGTCTCAAGTCTACATGGATTCATTACACATTGCATCAACCTATAAAAACGCCAGAGGCATAGCAGTAAAAATTTACACTAAACATATATAACGCATTTAGAAAGCATTAAGTCAGCCATTGCCTGCAATCTTAAGTGCAGACTAGTTTCAGTGCAGACATTCATGTACTATTCAAATCCCAAAGCAGATGGAATACACAGAAAAAAAATCATATTAAAAGTAAAGTTTACCCTTTACAGCCTTTTCTTTCACTGACTTTAATTCACAAGTACACCAATAAAAGAACATTTAGTTAAAGTACACTTTAAATTGAGAATTTTAATAGTGTCTCAAGACCATTATTAAAATGGATCATTTTGTGTATTAATTAATTGCTAGGAGGAAAAAAAATAGCAAAGCTGTTGTGGGACTGGTGAACACAATGTCAGCGTGTTTCTGACCATAAGCAAATTCCTTTTTCTCTCTGTATTAATATAGAAAACCATGGCATTCTGTTCTTGAGGGTGTAAAAATATGTTGAGGAACACCAAATGTGAATACACACAGTTATGGCCAAAGCTAAACTAGTTGAACACTAATTAGCTGCACAAAATTTCAAGAATATATGGGGAACAGTGGAAGTAGTTTAGCCCACTGTCTACATGACCAGCTAATGTTTGAGGCAGCATTTATAAATGACTGTTATGACAAATATAATATGAAAATCAGGAAGCGGGCAGGGTATTTTAAAAACCAATGCATATGTATGAAAAGTATGAAGTGTCATACATATCTTTCAGATGAAGTTAGCCTTCTTTAGTGAATATGTGCTGTATACTTTTTAGTTTTCAAAGTCACTAAATCGCATGCAGTATAGTACTCCTGCTCACAGGTGTCACAACTCCACAGCATAAGTCAAGAAGTGTTGGGTGCAGGAACAGTAGAGGTGTCCTAAGTTATACCCCAAAAAGAATACGTAAGGTGGGGGAACTAAGCAATTGTGCCTCACCCCCACCCATGACACAAAGAAAGACCTCAAAGATCTTTTTTGTCCAGTTGCTGCACTGTAGTATCACTTATCTGTTACTGGTTTCTTCTTGAGTATGTCAGGTAATGGTCCTCCCTCATGCCTCCAGGGACCATCTGTTACTAGTTTCTTCTTGAGTATGTCAGGTGTAACAGATCCCCAATACTTGGACCAAGTCTAGGAGGTGTTGGTAGTCCTGTTCCAACCCCCACTCGATGATAACCAGGTAGATGAGGTCTAGTCTCAGCTCCAACAACAACTGGACTGGTAGCGTCCTTCTCCGGTAATAATAAATAGCCCAGAACCACGACATCGCAGGACTGCCAAAATCATCATCCTCCTCCATGGCCTTCCACAACAGGCCTGGGCCATCATAGCCCCCCCCCCTCTGGTTGAATGCCTTCTGACAACCAAGGGTCTCGTTGGACTGCGTACCACCATAGTGCCAGGTACGAGTCGTCCAGCATAATTTCTCTCTGGACTAGGCCCTCAAGGTGCCTTTCCCACTGCGCAAGGGTTGTTCTCCCAGGATAAACATCCGTTGGCTCACTTGTTCCTGCCAGCGTTGCACTGTACTTGGAAGCTTCTCTTTCCGCCGAAGCTGTGCTACCTCCATGGACTCCTGGCAGAGTTCCTGCATTACATATTTTCTCAAGTTCCCCTTGTCCTTGGCTGACATATGGCCCTGTTCCTTTGCCAGTATGTCTTGTAATCTGCGCTGGAACTCCACCTCATATGGGGACACTGACCGGGGGCTAGCTCCTGAGTTCCTCCTTAGATCGAGATGCTGCTGGGCTCCTCACTGCCTTCCTGTTTTGGGATCTATTCAGAGAAGAATCCTACCGCTTGCCACCAGTGTAACAGATCCCCAATACTTGGACCAAGTATTTCTGTCTTTGGTCTCCAGAATCTCACGTGATGCAGTGACATGGCCCCCCAATTCCCCCAAAACATCAGCCTAAGCTCAATGTAGGGTAAAACAAAAGACACTTTATTCAACAACTCATTTCCAATATATACAGTCTCATGTGTTTGATTTCATTATCATATGCAAATGCAATTGCATACAGAACATAGTCAACATACCTTGGTCATCTGGAAAGAGACAATAGGTGAATGAGACTGCAACATTATCATAATTACCTCAACAAACAACAAGCCCCCAAAACAAAATCAAATACGTATTCCTAGAGGTGTAAAGACAAAACCACCTCTAAACAGATGACAGCAGAAGACGTAGGCTCGCAGACTGCCCGTCTTCGTTTACAAAACACCTTAATATAAATGTCAATACACATCCCCACATTAGACAATAGCTGAGTTTGACGTCATTAGCATCTCTTTGGTCTCTCATTGTGTGGACAAGTCCTCTGCTGCAACAGGCAGCTTTAGGCCTGTAACATTGATCCCAGTCTCAGAGTCTGTATCTTGGGGTGACATGGACCCAAGTCCAAAGCAACACCACTCCCATGGTCCTCCAGCATATCCCCCCACACAGAGGTGCACTCCTCTACAAGCCAGGGCCCATAGTCCGTGGTCAGGAGTCTGGCCCCCAAACATCACCACCAGCCCGGGGCGAATGTCCCAGCAAATAGACGTTCATCACATCAGGTAACAGTCCTCCCTCATGCCTCCAGGGACCTACAGTATAAAAGGAAAAGAGATGCAACACTAAGTCAGTAACAGAAAATTGACTGATATAGGAACATCCTCCGTCCCCTGGTAAATGCCTACACTATGTGGTTTTTCATCCATTCTCATGGGGGGGGGGGCAATATTCTTTTATTAGTCCAACTGATCAGCTCAAGACATAGTTGAGTTTCATTATTCAATGTAATATTCTTTATTTATCACTAGTATTGTTTTTGTCTTTAGTTTATGGCATTGTAATAAAGTTATTTTTTTATTTGTTTGTCTATAAAGAAATATAACATTAATAAAAATAATAATGGGCTGCAATCAACTTATACTCCATTCATGATAATTATAGGTTATTTGGTTCTACCTTTGGTCCCATAAATTCTGCATGCTCAGTATTGCTGGCATCCAGCTTCATGTGAACCTACATTAAAACATTTATCAGAAGTATGCAGTTAGTGCAATATTTATTTTCCATTTGAAATATAGACACTAATCCAATAAACATGCACATCTTATTTTACCTTGCACTAAGTATTCTCATTCCTAAGAGTAAACAGTCTGTATATTTATGTATCACTGAAAAGTATCAAGAAAAATGTAAAGGGCCCTTTAAAATCTGTCTGATAAATGTTTCTGTTGGATACTGGGATGCAAATGGATACTGTTGCATCCTTATCCAGGTGGCTGGAATGAAATAAGCTTTGTTGTGGAATTGTATACTATAGTGGGGGTAGTGGCGCGCTTTAGGGACTAAATGTCGATATACAAAATGTGGCAGAAATCAAAAAGCAATCTGTGTTTAGTGTTGGTGTTGGGTATAGTTAAAAAATCTATATATATATATATATATATATATATATATATATATATATGTCTGTTTTAAGAGGAGTAGATCGAATAAAGCTGGTTGAAAAAAGTGCTGGGTGCTTCAATTCTAAATGTAAATCAATAAATAAATATGCAGTTTCTATTGTGTTGCAAATATAGTTGTGCTGGTGAAAGTGATATGTGCTTCCTAGAATCCTCAAATACATCAAATAATCGATAAAACGTTTATCCAATTAATATCAGAGTGCACTGGTATAGAAATGTTCCATCAAATAAATTAATATCAAGGTGCTCTGGTATAAGATATTTCATTAAGTGAACAAATAATATTGTGACATATAAATAATAGTGCTCATCAAAAGTGCTGCGTGTCTCCTAAAATCACCTTATTAAAAACACCAAAAAGTGACCGCAATCAATATAGATAAATGTTCATATATTCCTAAAAAGCTGTATCAAAGTGAGTCCAAGACGTCCAAGACTGTTTCAAAGTTGGATTACAATCCTCTCTCTTATTGTGGACGTTCTTAATATGGGTGTCGTGACTTTGTTTCCTCCACCTTGTGTGTCACTTCTAGGTGTACTAAACTCTCACCTTTATAACAGAGAAAATGCGCCTGTGGTATATTTCCAGGATTTCTGGGATACTGGCTGACACTGCTCTCCTTAAACGATATCCACTTTCAATCCGGGTCTCCAGCGCCAGTTCCAGATGGATCAGGATCTCCTGGAGTCTTATCCACTAATTACCTTTAGGTCTGTTTTCCCCGCACTATCCTCCCTTTTTGTCTAAAAAAAACAGGGCTATCATGGTGCAGTATTACGTACTTTATTCCCACACATTCAGAAATACACTTACAATTGATTCACTTGAATTCGGCATGTACAGAGATACGAACGCTGTGGAGATCGAGTTCAGTCCGATACGTCACTTCCGGGTCACATGACTTCCTGTGGAATTGGTTGCTGCCGTACCTGTACTAAATCGCCAGCCTGTGACCAAGGCTGCTGGTGTTTGGGCAAGTTGGAGGAACCAGAGAGGTGAACTGTCAAGGTATTTGTCATCTTTCTTGCCACAAGTAGCAGTCAACAACCAAAGGAGGGCCCCTCCACTGATATGATCAACTGCCATAGGAGGATTCCAGTGAGAGAGAGAATAGTGTGTGGGTCGCAGGCCCGCCGTTAAGCTAAACTCTTATTAATGTAATCATTCTTCACCTATATTAAGCTGCAGATGTAACTTTCCTACATCCCATTGTCCTAACTGTTGCTGTTATGGCTAAATTAGGCCAAACACTGCAATTTGCCTATTCTTCTCATCAAAGTGCTGCAGCTGTGAATACATTTTTTTTTTGTCAAAAATGTTTTTTATGATGTTATATGACACATTACAAACAATAGTAATAAACATTTGTATAAGAAAGAAGTGTCAAGTACCTAGTACAGCAGTACAAGAACACACGTGTGTTCATGTACTGCACAACAACAACAATAACAACAACAATAACAATAACAATATCCAACATGACATTAGATGAAGTAAATGGTAACAAGCCAGCTGCAACTTTCTTACAGTGTCATAGTAAGAGAGGAGTAGTAACACTGACAGTAGTGGCTGACTATTCTCGATGAGACTCGGCTATTGATCTGTGGGGGGGGTAACCCTGCCCCCCCGGCACCTTAGTGGGAACATAATGTGCCAGGGGAGGCAGGGTCAACCCCAAGCATAGACAGCAGTCCTATCACTAGGGATATGACAAGGAAGAAAAAAACCTATCAATCTAGGTATGGCCAATGCCTCCAAGAGAGGCTGAACCTATTGTATGATAATGAGTTAAACGCTAGAGATTTCTCCATCTCATAGTTAACATTAACAATTGGTTTGACCTCAAATAGGTTCAGGGCGTCAATGGTCTTCCATTTGCGAAGAATGAGTGATCTGGAGGCAAGTAAGATGTGGGTGATTACAGGCCTATATTCAGACAGAAAGTTATCAATACCCAGGTTGAGTATAGCTAGCTCCTTCTTAGGAGGAGTTAATATACCCGTACACAAGGAAATACACTGGAACACTTTATGCCAAAAGCTGGTAAGTGAGGGACACTCCCAGAGGACATGTGCCAGTGTACCCGGTTGACCCCAATCTCGCCAGCAGGTTGATGGGTGTGCGGGGAAGATTTTAGATAGCCTATAGTGCGTGTAATTCCAACGAATGATAATTTTTAGCATCATCTCCCAAAGAGACGTGCAGTGGGAGTATTTGTATGTGGAGTGTGAAGCCGTGTACCACTGGGCCGGGTCGAAAGTTTTTTTAAATCAATTTCCCATTTGAGCATTGAGGGGGATTTAAGGGATTTGTCCATAGTAAGAAGAGAGTCATAAAATAACGAAATTCCCTTAGTGAACTTTTTCTCACAATAGTAGAACTGCCAGGCTGTGCGGGGCACTAGGGGTGGTCTAATGGGATGTTTTGTGAAGAAGGACCTAATTTGCAGGACCGTAAGTAAAGGTGGGAGGGTAGACGGAAAGCGGTCATGATCTCCTCCGGGTGGCGGAGGGTGCCTTCTGAATAGAATTGGGACATGTCCGTAACACCGAAGGGGGTGAGTGAAGATATGCGCAGGGAGTCGATGTGTGGTTCTAACACAGTCAGCGGTAACGAGGCCACTGGAAAAGAAGTCTTGTCTGCCTGCCCCTCCTTTGCGTCCCCAAGCCTCCTCCACGCCTGCAGGGAGGCCTGAGCCATGGGGGAAAGTGTAGAAACGTCCCATGGGAGCCAGAGGTCACCCAGGAGAAGCAGGCGGGGGTCCCCAGTTGGTACAAGAGAACATTCAATGGAGGACCACTAGGGGGCATCATCAACAAGAAACCAGCCCTTGGTTTGGTCTAGGCATGTGGCCCAGTAATACTTACTAAGATCAGGCAGCTTCACACCACCTATATGTTTAGGCAACGCCAGGGTGGCAGTGGCCACTCTAGCCTTCCCACCGCAACATATAAATTTTCGCATATCTCCCGATAGGGCATTCAGGCAGGTAGTAGGGAAGTGTATAGAAAGGGCTCTGAACAAGTAAAGGATTTGTGGAAGTATTGACATTTTATATGCCCCCATTCTACCTCCCCATGTTAGCTCCACTTTAGCCATGGCTGACGATTTTAGCCCTAAGGGGTTCCACATTTGTCGGGAGATGGAGGGGGTGAGATGGACCCCTAGGTACAGGATCTTGTCAGTGGTCCAGGGTTAAGGGTAAGTCGTTTGTAGTGTGCTAGCCAGGGCCGGATGAACACTAAGGTTCAATATCAATGATTTTGAGGCATTAATCTTGTAGTAAGAAATAGCTCCAAACTCCGTCAGTATCTTATGAACTACTGGAAGTGATTTAGCTGGGTCGGTGAGTAGTAAGACAACGTCGTCAGCGAATAGATTTATTTGTACTCAACCATGCCAAGGAGAAATCCCGCAACGTCAGGGTGTGAACGGATCGCCTCCGCCAGAGGTTCAATCACTAAATTAAAAATGGTTGGCGAAAGTGGACAACCTTGGCGGGTGCCATTGGTCAATGTAAAGGGCGAGGACACGGTACCTGAGGTGAACACTTGTGCCCTGGGGGAGGAATAAAGAGACATGATAGGTGAGAGTATGGAGCCTGAGAAACCAAATTTCAAGAGCGTCATACGCATGTAGTCCCAGTTGACTCTATCGAACGCCTTCTCTGCATCCAAGGTCAGGTTCAAGTTTTTTCCACAGAGTGTATGAGATTGATAAGGCATCGTGTGGCATCCGACGTTTTCCGACCGTGCATGAAACCCAGTTGGTCCTTGCATATCAGAAAGGGAAGGATAGGTTGAAGACGTGTAGCGATGGCTTTGGCAAATATTTTTACGTCGCTATTCAACAACGAAATGGGGTGGTAGTTAGACGGGAGACTTGGGTCCTTGCCAGGCTTGGGGATCGTGGGGACATACTTCCCCAACATCTCTGTGGGAAGGCGCGAGGTGCGTGTTGCATTGGTAAAAACTGCAGCAAGATGAGGTCTCAGGAAGTGGCTGTAAAGCTCATAGTATTCGTTGGGGAATCCATCCGTCCCTAGGGATTTAACCGTTAGGGAGAGATGCCATAACTCTTGAGATTTCAGCAGGGAGGAAAGAAGCATTTAGTAGTTGTAGATGTTCTTCTGAGAGTTTGGGTAGGTCAAGTTTAGATAAGAAAGTCTGTATAGAGTCAGGATTAGGTTGTGCAGTGGTGGGGTCGAGATGTAAGTTGTAAAAGGAGCCATAGTACCTCGCAAATTAATTTGCTATATCCCTGGGGTGGGTGAGTTTAAACCTGGTTTGGGAGTGGAGTAAGTGAGAAATTCTATTCGCCAGTTGCCTGCCAGCCCTATTGGCGTGAGCATAGTAGGATAATCTGAGTCACTTAAGGTGGCAATCATATTGTTCCATAAGATGGGATTTTAGTGCTTTGCATAAGCGAGTCAAATCCGTGGTGAGGGCAGGTGCAGGTGTGGTTTTGTGGGCAACCTCAAGGGCACAGATCTCTGCTAAGAGATCCGCAAACTTACGATGGTAGGGACATTTAGCCCTTGCCCTTTGTTGTATGAAAACACCTCTTATGTAGGCCTTGTGAGCCCCCCAGAGAGTCCAGGGATCAGAGACTGTGTGGGCTTTAAGTTGAAAATATTCCATTAGGCGTGTCTGAATATGAGTGGCAGTAAGGGGGTCTTGGAGTATTTTGCTATCACAGCGGCAAATAAACATGTTATCCTTAGGAGCGCCCTCCTCCAGGACCATCTCCACAGCCGCATGGTCAGACCATGTGATGTTTCTGATGGACATGGAGGAGGTTCTGCCCAATAAATATAAAACCGGTAAGGAACATATCCAAGCATGAATAGGAACGATGTCTGGGGGAGTAGAACGTGTAGTCCTTTTCAGAGCTGTGCTGACACCTCCAGACATCGTAGAGCTGTTCTCTGTGCAAAAGAGATCCTAGGGAAAGTCGTTGGCCCCCGGCGGGAGTTGAGGTGTCCAGCCCGGGGTCGACCACCATATTGAAATCCCCACATAGTAAAATATTACCATAAACCTGCATCGAAACCTTCTTGAGGAGTCGAAGAAAACGTCCTTGGTGTGTATTGGGGGCATAGAACAACACCAGCGTTAGAGGCAGGCCTTTAAAGTCCTTTTTCACGACCAGGTAGCGACCATCCGGATCCTGTAAGAGGTCCTTAAGGGTGAAGGCCACCGTATGCTTGATGGCGAGCATGAGTCCTTTCTTCTTCTCGGGAGTGCTGGAGATGAAAATATGTGGAAAGTCCCTGTGAGAGCATTTTGGTTGGCAACTGGACATGAAGTGAGTTTCCTGTACAGAAACAATATCAGCATGGCTAGCTCGAATGGCTTTCCACAAAGAGAATCTCTTTGCTTAATGGTTCAATCCATTTACATTTAAGGATAGGAATTTAATGGTCATGGCGGAAAAAGAGTTTCAGTAGCAGCAGGTGATGCGTTGACAATGAAGATAAGAGCAGCACAAAGTAGAGTAGGCTTGAGCAAACTGAGTAAAACAAACGCAGACATGTTGGAAACAGGTTGTGGATATAAAAACAAAGGCGTCAACAGTATGCCATTGGTTGTGCAAAGCGCAAAACAAACTATAAAAAAGTCCAGGGGCAGGCAATGCCTGTAGGAAGGCACAGAGGGCCAGTGGGACAACTAGAATGTCCGAGGCCTGGGACTAAGTAGTTAGTGCCTGTGAAGTGAGCATACCACCAGCAGCGTGCTTCTTTTTGTTGGTACGCCTTCTGGAGACCACTTGCCATTCTTCACTCAGTGCCATGGTTGCCGCGGCACCGGGGGGAGATTCCAAGGGTGGAGGGACAATACCCCACTGCTGAAGGGCAGAGATCCCTTCCTCCAGGGTGGTGATAAGAACCGTGGTCCCATTGTGACAGATAAGGACGCTGGATACTTCCATTTATGGGCAATCTTGTGATTTCTCAGGGCTTTCGTCACTGTTGATAGATTTCTGCATCTCTGTAAAGTGTGATGAGATAGATCGGGGAGAATCTGCAAGTGGGGGAACTCCCTCAATAGAGTAGACGCTTGTCTGGCAGCCGTCACAAACTTATCTTTGAAGTGATAAAAATGCACTCTTAATTAGTGTTGAGCGAACACGGACTGTATTATTCGTGTTCGTACCGAATAATTGGATTTTTTGTACCCGAACACGGACACGGACACTTTACTGTATGTTCGGGTAAAAATCCGTGTTCGGTCGTTTTATTTCCGGGTTTTGCATGCTTTGGCGCTCTTTTCACGCTTTCAACAGCCAATCAACAATCGTTTAACTGGTGTGCCTTAAGCCATCCCAGCCATGCCTGCAAATGTCTCAGTAGCTGTGATTGGCCGTCTGAAGCATGTGACCAAGTCTTTATAAGTTCGAGGCAGCCGCAGCGGCGTCATTATGCTGCTTAGATTCAGGGACAGAGCACACATCAACGTGCTGGCTGCTGATTAGGGAAAGATAGGCAGGAAAAAACCATTTGTGTCCGGATAGAATTGAGGGACAGGTCGGAGTGTTTAGGCAGGGCGAGTTGTAGGCATTTTAGGGATAGAGTCTGCTGAATTATATAGGGTCAGTGTCTTCTACAAACTACAATCGATATTGCTGTGTGGGGGGTGGGGTGAATCTGCACTCAATCCTGATCTACGATCTCTTCTCAATCCTGTTAGGGACAGAGTCTGCTGAATTTTAGGGAAACTGTGTTCTACAAACTACAATCGATATTGCTGTGTGGGGGGTGGGGTGAATCTGCACTCAATCCTGATCTACGATCTCTTCTCAATCCTGTTAGGGACAGAGTCTGCTGAATTTTAGGGAAACTGTGTTCTACAAACTACAATCGATATTGCTGTGTGGGGGGTGGGGTGAATCTGCACTCAATCCTGATCTACGATCTCTTCTCAATCCTGTTAGGGACAGAGTCTGCTGAATTTTAGGGAAACTGTGTTCTACAAACTACAATCGATATTGCTGTGTGGTGTGGGATTGGAGATAGGCAGGTGTCAGTGATCCACATCCATTTTTCTGTGTGTGAGCTGCAGTGAACACAATCTTTTTGGGCTGCAGTGAACACAATCTTTTTGGGCTGCAGTGAACACAATCTTTTTGGGCTGCAGTGAACACAATCTTTTTGGGCTGCAGTGAACACAATCTTTTTGGGCTGCAGTGAACACAATCTTTTTGGGGTGCAGTGAACAAAATCTTTTTGGGGTGCAGTGAACACAATCCTTTTTGGTGTGCAGTGAACACAATCTTTGTGGGGTGCAGTGAACAAAATCCTTTGTGGGGTGCAGTGAACACAATCTTTTTGGGGTGCAGTGAACAAAATCCTTTTTGGGGTGCAGTGAACAACATCCTTTTTGGGGTGCAGTGAACACAATCTTTTTGGGGTGCAGTGAACAAAATCCTTTGTGGGGTGCAGTGAACACAATCTTTTTGGGGTGCAGTGAACACAATCTTTTTGGGGTGGAGTGAACAACATCCTTTTTGGGGTGCAGTGAACAAAATCCTTTTTGGGGTGCAGTGAACAAAATCATTTTTGGGGTGCAGTGAACACAATCTTTTTGGGGTGCAGTGAACACAATCTTTGTGGGGTGCAGTGAACACAATCTTTTTGGGGTGGAGTGAACAACATCCTTTTTGGGGTGCAGTGAACAACATCCTTTTTGGGGTGCAGTGAACACAATCTTTTTGGGGTGCAGTGAACACAATCTTTGTGGGGTACAGTGAACAGAATCTTTGTGGGGTGCAGTGAACACAATCTTTGGGGGGTACAGTGAACACAATCTTTGTGAGGTGCAGTGAACACAATCTTTGTGGGGTGCAGTGAACACAATCATTGTGGGGTGCAGTGAACTCAATCTTTGTGGGGTACAGTGAACACAATCTCATACTGAAGGTTTGAGGGTGCTGCCTGTTCCATACTCCCCCTACTCCTCATCTAGCCTTTTAGGGGTACAAACAATAGTAATTGGGGCCTAGTGTGGTTGTGTACGTGTGATATACATACACTTTTTTGGGATCATATTTTCTATTCCGCTATTTAATCAAAAACCTTTGGGGATCAGTTAAATTGGGGGATAGTCTGTGTTGGTACGTGTGAGAGAGATCCACCTTTCCAAGTTGTTGGGGTTCATCTCATACTTCTGAAGGTTTGAGGGTGCTGCCTGTTCCATACTCCCCCCTACTCCTAGCCTTTTAGGGGTACAAACAATAGTAATTGGGGCCTAGTGTGGTTGTGTACCTGTGATATACATACACTTTTTTGGGATCATATTTTCTATTCCGCTATTTAATCAAAAACCTCTGGGGATCAGTTAAATTGGGGGATAGTCTGTGTTGGTACGTGTGAGAGAGATCCACCTTTCCAAGTTGTTGGGGTTCATCTCATACTTCTGAAGGTTTGAGGGTGCTGCCTGTTCCATACTCCCCCTACTCCTAGCCTTTTAGGGGTACAAACAATAGTAATTGGGGCCTAGTGTGGTTGTGTACGTGTGATATACATACACTTTTTTGGGATCATATTTTCTATTCCGCTATTTAATCAAAAACCTCTGGGGATCAGTTAAATTGGGGGATAGTCTGTGTTGGTACGTGTGAGAGAGATCCACCTTTCCAAGTTGTTGGGGTTCATCTCATACTTCTGAAGGTTTGAGGGTGCTGCCTGTTCCATACTCCCCCTACTCCTAGCCTTTTAGGGGTACAAACAATAGTAATTGGGGCCTAGTGTGGTTGTGTACGTGTGATATACATACACTTTTTTGGGATCATATTTTCTATTCCGCTATTTAATCAAAAACCTCTGGGGATCAGTTAAATTGGGGGATAGTCTGTGTTGGTACGTGTGAGAGAGATCCACCTTTCCAAGTTGTTGGGGTTCATCTCATACTTCTGAAGGTTTGAGGGTGCTGCCTGTTCCATACTCCCCCTACTCCTAGCCTTTTAGGGGTACAAACAATAGTAATTGGGGCCTAGTGTGGTTGTGTACGTGTGATATACATACACTTTTTTGGGATCATATTTTCTATTCCGCTATTTAATCAAAAACCTTTGGGGATCAGTTAAATTGGGGGATAGTCTGTGTTGGTACGTGTGAGAGAGATCCACCTTTCCAAGTTGTTGGGGTTCATCTCATACTTCTGAAGGTTTGAGGGTGCTGCCTGTTCCATACTCCCCCTACTCCTAGCCTTTTAGGGGTACAAACAATAGTAATTGGGGCCTAGTGTGGTTGTGTACGTGTGATATACATACACTTTTTTGGGATCATATTTTCTATTCCGCTATTTAATCAAAAACCTCTGGGGATCAGTTAAATTGGGGGATAGTCTGTGTTGGTACGTGTGAGAGAGATCCACCTTTCCAAGTTGTTGGGGTTCATCTCATACTTCTGAAGGTTTGAGGGTGCTGCCTGTTCCATACTCCCCCCTACTCCTAGCCTTTTAGGGGTACAAACAATAGTAATTGGGGCCTAGTGTGGTTGTGTACGTGTGATATACATACACTTTTTTGGGATCATATTTTCTATTCCGCTATTTAATCAAAAACCTCTGGGGATCAGTTAAATTGGGGGATAGTCTGTGTTGGTACGTGTGAGAGAGATCCACCTTTCCAAGTTGTTGGGGTTCATCTCATACTTCTGAAGGTTTGAGGGTGCTGCCTGTTCCATACTCCCCCCTACTCCTAGCCTTTTAGGGGTACAAACAATAGTAATTGGGGCCTAGTGTGGTTGTGTACGTGTGATATACATACACTTTTTTGGGATCATATTTTCTATTCCGCTATTTAATCAAAAACCTCTGGGGATCAGTTAAATTGGGGGATAGTCTGTGTTGGTACGTGTGAGAGAGATCCACCTTTCCAAGTTGTTGGGGTTCATCTCATACTTCTGAAGGTTTGAGGGTGCTGCCTGTTCCATACTCCCCCTACTCCTAGCCTTTTAGGGGTACAAACAATAGTAATTGGGGCCTAGTGTGGTTGTGTACGTGTGATATACATACACTTTTTTGGGATCATATTTTCTATTCCGCTATTTAATCAAAAACCTCTGGGGATCAGTTAAATTGGGGGATAGTCTGTGTTGGTACGTGTGAGAGAGATCCACCTTTCCAAGTTGTTGGGGTTCATCTCATACTTCTGAAGGTTTGAGGGTGCTGCCTGTTCCATACTCCCCCTACTCCTAGCCTTTTAGGGGTACAAACAATAGTAATTGGGGCCTAGTGTGGTTGTGTACGTGTGATATACATACACTTTTTTGGGATCATATTTTCTATTCCGCTATTTAATCAAAAACCTTTGGGGATCAGTTAAATTGGGGGATAGTCTGTGTTGGTACGTGTGAGAGAGATCCACCTTTCCAAGTTGTTGGGGTTCATCTCATACTTCTGAAGGTTTGAGGGTGCTGCCTGTTCCATACTCCCCCTACTCCTCATCTAGCCTTTTAGGGGTACAAACAATAGTAATTGGGGCCTAGTGTGGTTGTGTACGTGCGAGATACATACACTTTTTTTGATCATATTTCCTATTCCGCTATTCAATAAAAACCTTTGGGGATCAATTAAATTGCGGGATAGTCTGTGTCGGTACGTGTGAGATCCACCTTTCCAAGTTTTTGGGGTTCATCTCATACTTCTGAAGCTTTGAGGGTGCTGCCTGTTCCATACTCCTCCTCCTCCTCATCCATCCTTTTAGGTGTACAAACAATAGTAATTGGGGCCTAGTGTGCTTCTGTACGTGTGAGATACATACACATTTTTTGATCATATTTCCTATTCCGCTATTCAATAAAAACCTTTGGGGATCAATTAAATTGCGGGATAGTCTGTGTCGGTACGTGTGAGATCCACCTTTCCAAGTTTTTGGGGTTCATCTCATACTTCTGAAGCTTTGAGGGTGCTGCCTGTTCCATACTCCTCCTCCTCCTCATCCATCCTTTTAGGTGTACAAACAATAGTAATTGGGGCCTAGTGTGCTTCTGTACGTGTGAGATACATACACATTTTTTGATCATATTTCCTATTCCGCTATTCAATAAAAACCTTTGGGGATCAATTAAATTGCGGAATAGTCTGTGTCGGTACGTGTGAGATCCACCTTTCCAAGTTTTTGGGGTTCATCTCATACTTCTGAAGCTTTGAGGGTGCTGCCTGTTCCATACTCCTCCTCCTCCTCATCCATCCTTTTAGGTGTACAAACAATAGTAATTGGGGCCTAGTGTGTTTCTGTACGTGTGAGATACATACACTTTTTTTGATCATATTTCCTATTCCGCTATTCAATAAAAACCTTTGGGGATCAATTGAATTGCGGGATAGTCTGTGTCGGTACGTGTGAGAGAGATCCACCTTTCCAAGTTGTTGGGGTTCATCTCATACTTCTGAAGGTTTGAGGGTGCTGCCTGTTCCATACCCCCCCTACTCCTCATCTAGCCTTTTAGGGGTACAAACAATAGTAATTGGGGCCTAGTGTGGTTGTGTACGTGCGAGATACATACACTTTTTTTGATCATATTTCCTATTCCGCTATTCAATAAAAACCTTTGAGGATCAATTGAATTGCGGGATAGTCTGTGTCGGTACGTGTGAGAGAGATCCACCTTTCCAAGTTGTTGGGGTTCATCTCATACTTCTGAAGGTTTGAGGGTGCTGCCTGTTCCATACTCCCCCTACTCCTCATCTAGCCTTTTAGGGGTACAAACAATAGTAATTGGGGCCTAGTGTGGTTGTGTACGTGCGAGATACATACACTTTTTTTGATCATATTTCCTATTCCGCTATTCAATAAAAACCTTTGAGGATCAATTGAATTGCGGGATAGTCTGTGTCGGTACGTGTGAGAGAGATCCACCTTTCCAAGTTGTTGGGGTTCATCTCATACTTCTGAAGGTTTGAGGGTGCTGCCTGTTCCATACCCCCCCTACTCCTCATCTAGCCTTTTAGGGGTACAAACAATAGTAATTGGGGCCTAGTGTGGTTGTGTACGTGCGAGATACATACACTTTTTTTGATCATATTTCCTATTCCGCTATTCAATAAAAACCTTTGGGGATCAATTAAATTGCGGGATAGTCTGTGTCGGTACGTGTGAGATCCACCTTTCCAAGTTTTTGGGGTTCATCTCATACTTCTGAAGCTTTGAGGGTGCTGCCTGTTCCATACTCCTCCTCCTCCTCATCCATCCTTTTAGGTGTACAAACAATAGTAATTGGGGCCTAGTGTGTTTCTGTACGTGTGAGATACATACACTTTTTTTGATCATATTTCCTATTCCGCTATTCAATAAAAACCTTTGGGGATCAATTGAATTGCGGGATAGTCTGTGTCGGTACGTGTGAGAGAGATCCACCTTTCCAAGTTGTTGGGGTTCATCTCATACTTCTGAAGGTTTGAGGGTGCTGCCTGTTCCATACCCCCCCTACTCCTCATCTAGCCTTTTAGGGGTACAAACAATAGTAATTGGGGCCTAGTGTGGTTGTGTACGTGCGAGATACATACACTTTTTTTGATCATATTTCCTATTCCGCTATTCAATAAAAACCTTTGAGGATCAATTGAATTGCGGGATAGTCTGTGTCGGTACGTGTGAGAGAGATCCACCTTTCCAAGTTGTTGGGGTTCATCTCATACTTCTGAAGGTTTGAGGGTGCTGCCTGTTCCATACTCCCCCTACTCCTCATCTAGCCTTTTAGGGGTACAAACAATAGTAATTGGGGCCTAGTGTGGTTGTGTACGTGCGAGATACATACACTTTTTTTGATCATATTTCCTATTCCGCTATTCAATAAAAACCTTTGAGGATCAATTGAATTGCGGGATAGTCTGTGTCGGTACGTGTGAGAGAGATCCACCTTTCCAAGTTGTTGGGGTTCATCTCATACTTCTGAAGGTTTGAGGGTGCTGCCTGTTCCATACCCCCCCTACTCCTCATCTAGCCTTTTAGGGGTACAAACAATAGTAATTGGGGCCTAGTGTGGTTGTGTACGTGCGAGATACATACACTTTTTTTGATCATATTTCCTATTCCGCTATTCAATAAAAACCTTTGGGGATCAATTAAATTGCGGGATAGTCTGTGTCGGTACGTGTGAGATCCACCTTTCCAAGTTTTTGGGGTTCATCTCATACTTCTGAAGCTTTGAGGGTGCTGCCTGTTCCATACTCCTCCTCCTCCTCATCCATCCTTTTAGGTGTACAAACAATAGTAATTGGGGCCTAGTGTGCTTCTGTACGTGTGAGATACATACACATTTTTTGATCATATTTCCTATTCCGCTATTCAATAAAAACCTTTGGGGATCAATTAAATTGCGGGATAGTCTGTGTCGGTACGTGTGAGATCCACCTTTCCAAGTTTTTGGGGTTCATCTCATACTTCTGAAGCTTTGAGGGTGCTGCCTGTTCCATACTCCTCCTCCTCCTCATCCATCCTTTTAGGTGTACAAACAATAGTAATTGGGGCCTAGTGTGCTTCTGTACGTGCGAGATACATACACATTTTTTGATCATATTTCCTATTCCGCTATTCAATAAAAACCTTTGGGGATCAATTAAATTGCGGGATAGTCTGTGTCGGTACGTGTGAGATCCACCTTTCCAAGTTTTTGGGGTTCATCTCATACTTCTGAAGCTTTGAGGGTGCTGCCTGTTCCATACTCCTCCTCCTCCTCATCCATCCTTTTAGGTGTACAAACAATAGTAATTGGGGCCTAGTGTGCTTCTGTACGTGTGAGATACATACACATTTTTTGATCATATTTCCTATTCCGCTATTCAATAAAAACCTTTGGGGATCAATTAAATTGCGGGATAGTCTGTGTCGGTACGTGTGAGATCCACCTTTCCAAGTTTTTGGGGTTCATCTCATACTTCTGAAGCTTTGAGGGTGCTGCCTGTTCCATACTCCTCCTCCTCCTCATCCATCCTTTTAGGTGTACAAACAATAGTAATTGGGGCCTAGTGTGCTTCTGTACGTGTGAGATACATACACATTTTTTGATCATATTTCCTATTCCGCTATTCAATAAAAACCTTTGGGGATCAATTAAATTGCGGGATAGTCTGTGTCGGTACGTGTGAGATCCACCTTTCCAAGTTTTTGGGGTTCATCTCATACTTCTGAAGCTTTGAGGGTGCTGCCTGTTCCATACTCCTCCTCCTCCTCATCCATCCTTTTAGGTGTACAAACAATAGTAATTGGGGCCTAGTGTGCTTCTGTACGTGTGAGATACATACACATTTTTTGATCATATTTCCTATTCCGCTATTCAATAAAAACCTTTGGGGATCAATTAAATTGCGGAATAGTCTGTGTCGGTACGTGTGAGATCCACCTTTCCAAGTTTTTGGGGTTCATCTCATACTTCTGAAGCTTTGAGGGTGCTGCCTGTTCCATACTCCTCCTCCTCCTCATCCATCCTTTTAGGTGTACAAACAATAGTAATTGGGGCCTAGTGTGTTTCTGTACGTGCGAGATACATACACTTTTTTTGATCATATTTCCTATTCCGCTATTCAATAAAAACCTTTGGGGATCAATTAAATTGCGGGATAGTCTGTGTCGGTACGTGTGAGATCCACCTTTCCAAGTTTTTGGGGTTCATCTCATACTTCTGAAGCTTTGAGGGTGCTGCCTGTTCCATACTCCTCCTCCTCCTCATCCATCCTTTTAGGTGTACAAACAATAGTAATTGGGGCCTAGTGTGCTTCTGTACGTGTGAGATACATACACATTTTTTGATCATATTTCCTATTCCGCTATTCAATAAAAACCTTTGGGGATCAATTAAATTGCGGGATAGTCTGTGTCGGTACGTGTGAGATCCACCTTTCCAAGTTTTTGGGGTTCATCTCATACTTCTGAAGCTTTGAGGGTGCTGCCTGTTCCATACTCCTCCTCCTCCTCATCCATCCTTTTAGGTGTACAAACAATAGTAATTGGGGCCTAGTGTGCTTCTGTACGTGTGAGATACATACACATTTTTTGATCATATTTCCTATTCCGCTATTCAATAAAAACCTTTGGGGATCAATTAAATTGCGGGATAGTCTGTGTCGGTACGTGTGAGATCCACCTTTCCAAGTTTTTGGGGTTCATCTCATACTTCTGAAGCTTTGAGGGTGCTGCCTGTTCCATACTCCTCCTCCTCCTCATCCATCCTTTTAGGTGTACAAACAATAGTAATTGGGGCCTAGTGTGCTTCTGTACGTGTGAGATACATACACATTTTTTGATCATATTTCCTATTCCGCTATTCAATAAAAACCTTTGGGGATCAATTAAATTGCGGAATAGTCTGTGTCGGTACGTGTGAGATCCACCTTTCCAAGTTTTTGGGGTTCATCTCATACTTCTGAAGCTTTGAGGGTGCTGCCTGTTCCATACTCCTCCTCCTCCTCATCCATCCTTTTAGGTGTACAAACAATAGTAATTGGGGCCTAGTGTGTTTCTGTACGTGTGAGATACATACACTTTTTTTGATCATATTTCCTATTCCGCTATTCAATAAAAACCTTTGGGGATCAATTGAATTGCGGGATAGTCTGTGTCGGTACGTGTGAGAGAGATCCACCTTTCCAAGTTGTTGGGGTTCATCTCATACTTCTGAAGGTTTGAGGGTGCTGCCTGTTCCATACCCCCCCTACTCCTCATCTAGCCTTTTAGGGGTACAAACAATAGTAATTGGGGCCTAGTGTGGTTGTGTACGTGCGAGATACATACACTTTTTTTGATCATATTTCCTATTCCGCTATTCAATAAAAACCTTTGAGGATCAATTGAATTGCGGGATAGTCTGTGTCGGTACGTGTGAGAGAGATCCACCTTTCCAAGTTGTTGGGGTTCATCTCATACTTCTGAAGGTTTGAGGGTGCTGCCTGTTCCATACTCCCCCTACTCCTCATCTAGCCTTTTAGGGGTACAAACAATAGTAATTGGGGCCTAGTGTGGTTGTGTACGTGTGATATACATACACTTTTTTTGGATCATATTTTCTATTCCGCTATTCAATAAAAACCTTTCTAGGGCAAGATCTTAAATTACAGAAATATGAGGAGACCGTCAAATAAGGGCCGTGGCCTGGGTCGTGGTGCTGCTGGTAGAGCTCCTGTTGCAAGGAGAGGACATGGTCGATCTGTGCCAGCTACACGCACAAGTGAAACACCTTCCTCAAGTGTGAGTAGGCGACAGAACCTGCATCAGTATTTGGTAGGGCATCAAACGCCCCTAGAAGTGATGAGGCCAGAACAAGTTGAGGCGATAGTAGATTGGTTTGCTGCTGACAGTGCCTCCAGTTCCTTCACATTGTCTCCCACCCAGTCTACTGCAGAAAGGTCAGAGTTGGCACCTGCAGCCAATGTCCAACCGTCTTTCACCTCACCCCCTTGCAAATCAGGCCAGCAGTCTGAGCCCCAAGCCATACAGCAGTCTCTTATTCTTTTTGAGGACTCTGTCAGCAGGGTTTCCCAGGGCCATCCACCTAGCCCTGCCCCAGAAGTGGAAGAGATTGAGTGCAGCGATGCCCAACCACTTATTCCTCAAGATGAGTACATGCAAGGATCATCGCAGCACGTCTCCGATGATGACGAAACGCAGGTGCCAACTGCTGCGGCGTTCAGCATTGTGGAGACCGACAAGGAGGGCAGGGGTGAAGACTGGGTGGAAGATGATGTGGAGGACGATGAGGTCCTCGACCCCACATGGAATGAACGTCATGCAGGTGAACTGAGTAGTTTGGAGGAAGAGGCGGTGGTCGCACAGAGCCACCAGCACAGCAGAAGAGGGAGCAGGGTGCAGAAGCGGAGCGGCCGTGCCCTAGACACTACGCCCGCTACTGCCCAACGCAGCAAGGGAACGAGCGCACCAAAGTCAGCTCAAAGGAGTTCTCTAGCGTGGAAGTTCTTTAGAAAATGTGCTGATGACAGGACACGAGTGGTTTGCACCCTGTGCAATCAGAGCTTGAAGCGAGGCATGAACCTTCTCAACCTGAGCACAACCTGCATGATCAGGCATCTAAGTGCAAAGCACGAGCTGCAGTGGAGTACACACCTTCAAAACCAAGAAACGTCTCTGGCTCATCCTGCTTCCTCTTCTGCTGCAGTCTCGGCCTCTCCAGCCACATCTGTAGTGATACCGGCACCTGCCACCCCGCAAACAGACGATCTGTCAGCAACACCACCACCTGGGTCACCAACAACCATCTCCACAATGTCCCGTGGAAGCGTTCAGCTTTCCATCTCCCAAACACTTGAGAGGAAGAGGAAGTACCCCCCTACCCACCCGCGATCCCTGGCCCTGAATGCCAGCATTTCAAAATTATTGGCCTTTGAAATGCTGTCATTCCGTCTGGTGGAGACGCACAGTTTTAAAAACCTTATGTCGGTGGCTGTCCCACAGTACGTCGTGCCCAGCCGCCACTACTTTTCCAGGCAAGCCATCCCTTCCCTGCACAACCAAGTGGGTGACAAAATCAGGTGTGCACTGCGCAACGCCATCTGTGCCAAGGTCCACCTAACTACGGATACGTGGACCAGTAAGCACGGTCAGGGGCGTTATATCTCCCTAACGGCACACTGGGTAAATGCAGTGGCGGATGGGCCTGAGGCGGATAGCAATTTGGCGCATGTCCTTCCACCACCGAGGATTGCAGGGCGCTTCAGTTTGCCTCCTGTTCCTAACTCCTCCTACTCCGCTTCCTCATCCTCTACCGCCTCCTCATCCGGACAGCGTAACACCTTCACCACCAACTTCAGCACGGCCAGGGGTAAACGACAGCAGGCAGTTTTACAACTTGCCTGTTTGGGGGACAAACCACACACCGCGCAGGAGTTGTGGAGGAGCATGGAACAGCAGACAAATGAGTGGTTGCTGCCAGCGAGCCTCAAGCCCGGCCTGGTGGTGTGCGATAACGGGCGAAATCTCATAGCAGCTCTGGGCCTAGCCGGTTTGACGCACATCCCTTGCCTGGCGCATGTGCTGAATTTGGTGGTGCAGAGGTTCCTTAAAAACTACCCCGATATGTCAGAGCTGCTGCAGAAAGTGCGGGCCGTTTGTGCGCACTTTCGGCGTTCTCACCCTGCTGCTGCTCGCCTGGCAGCGCTGCAGCGTAACTTCGGCCTTCCCGCTCACCGCCTCATATGTGACGTGCCCACAAGGTGGAACTCCACCTTGCACATGCTGGAAAGACTGTGCGAGCAGCAGCAGGCCATAGTGGAGTTTCAGCTGCAGCACGCACGCGTGAGTCGCTCTGCGGAACAGCACCACTTCACCACCAATAACTGGGCCTCCATGCGAGACCTGTGTGCCTTGTTGCGCTGTTTTGAGTACTCCACCAACATGGCCAGTGGCAATGACGCCGTTCTCAGCTTAACTATCCCACTTCTATGCCTCCTTGAAAAAACAATTCGGGCGATGATGGAAGAGGATGTGGCACAGGATGAGGAGGAGGAGGAGGATGAAGAGGTAACATTTCCAAGGCTTTCAGGGCAGTCATTCGCAAGGGGCTCCGAGGGTGGGTTCCTGCACACGCAAACGCCAGGGACGCAATTGTCCAGCAGGGGCACAGTTCTGGAGGATGAGGAGGATGAGGAGGAGGAGGAGCTGGAGGAGGAGATGGAACCATGTTCACAGCAGGGTGGCACCCAGGCCAGCTCATGGCCATCACTGGTGCGTGGCTGGGGGGATACAGAGGACACGGACCATACACCTCCCACAGAGGACAGCCTTTCGTTGCCTCTGGGCAGCCTGGCACACATGAGCGATTACATGCTGCAGTGTCTCCACAACGACCGCCGAGTTGCCCACATTCTAACTTGTGCTGATTACTGGGTGGCCACGCTGCTGGATCCCCGTTACAAGGACAACGTACCGTCCTTAATTCACTCACTGGAGCGCGATCGCAAGATGCGCGAGTACAAGCGCACGCTGGTAGACGCCATGCTGCTGGCATTCCCATCTGACAGCGGGGCCACAGTGGAAGCACAAGGCAGAGGAGGAGGAGGAGGAGGTCGCCAACGCAACCAGGGCACCGCCAGCACCTCAGAAGGCAGGGTTAGCATGGCCGAAATGTGGAAAAGCTTTGTCAGCACGCCACAACAAACAGCAGCACCAGCAGCTCAGATGGAACGTCTTAGCAGGAGGCAGCATTTTACCAACATGGTGGAGCAGTATGTGTGCACACGCCTACATGTAGTGAATGACGGGTCTGCCCCCTTCAACTTCTGGGTCTCCAAATTGGGCACATGGCCTGAGCTTGCCCTTTACGCCTTGGAGGTGCTGGCGTGCCCTGCAGCCAGTGTATTATCTGAACGGGTATTTAGCACGGCTGGGGGCGTTATAACAGACAAGCGCAGCCGCCTGTCCAGAGACAATGTGGACAAGCTCACGTTCATTAAAATGAACCAGGCATGGATCCCACGGGACTTTTCCGTACCTTATGCAGAATAGCAATGGATACCGACCTTACCCACCCATTGTTCCATTTTTGCTCTTTCTCACTCTTTTGGGGTGTACCCTCATTTAAAATTTGTGAAAAGAAGCAGTGTTGGCTACCTCGTCCTCCTCCTCAGGGCCAGATTAATGTAGGGTCTATTGGAGCTGCAGCTCCAGGCCCCTACCTTTTATATAGGCCCCGGGTTGGCCATATTCACTGTTACCGCTCTTCTGTCACTTGTAAACACAGAAGTCTGGCTTCTATGCTCGCTTCCCCAGGCAGCACCCTCAGAACCTCCCCACACAGCGTGAAGGCCGGACAAGGAGGGACAGTTGGCGATGCATGGATGTGTTTATGGGCTTCAGAGACAGCATCCCATGTTGAATTAGGCATGCATGGCTGCACCCTTCCTCCTCTGGGTGCATGGCAAGGCACGGCCTTAAGGCCCTTCAAAATCCTCAGCACCAAGCCCATGATGCTGTTAATCCGGCCCTGGTCCTCCTCCACCGCCGCTTCCACCTACACCGCCCATAGGTGTGCGCAGCCTATTGCATTAAGGTGTGCACCCCAAAGTTGAAATACACATGCATGTGTTTGCCAGCAGGGAGAGTAATGTATCGGGGCCATGTACCTGTAGGCAAGGAGAAATAGAGCAGAGCAGGTCCCAGGGAGATCTTTCCCATCTCCTCACTGGCAATGCTATGTGCCCTAGGTGATTAGGGTGTGCCCAGGCACACCCAGCACACCCTGTGCGCACGCCTATGTCACCGCCACATCCACCACCACCTCAACCTCCCTCCTACTCCATATGGGCCTCGTCCTTCAGAGATGAAGAAGAACATTGTTTTATTTTTCTGTTTTTTTTTGTTGTTTTAAGTTATTTCCCTATCCACATTTGTTTGCAGAGCACTTGCCATGCTCTTAATTACGTTTTGCTGCCATTTGCAGCACTCTAGCCCTTTCCTTTGGTGTTTTAGAGCCATTTTAGTGCCTTAAAGTTCGGGTCCCCATTGACTTCAATGGGGTTCGGTGTCCGGGAAAAGTTCGGTAAAAGTCCGGGACACGGACCCGGACTTTTTTTTAAAGTTCGGCCGAACCCGTCGAACACGGACATCTAGGTGTCCGCTCAACCCTACTCTTAATAGAACATCACGTGGCAGATCTGAGGCTATGAAGTTGGGTTTCAGGATTCGATGGATCCTGTCAATCAGGAGATCCGATTCTGAAAGTGAGGGAACCAAACCAGAAAACAAATTCTTGGCGAATTGTTGTAGCTGGTGATTCTGGACCGATTCAGGAACACCCCTGAGCTTCAGGTTGTTCCTCCTGGATCGGTCCTCTAAGTCCACTATTTTATCTTTGATCCAGGAGATATCGTCTGTATGAGAATTATGTGCTTCAACCATGGTGTTGTAAGATAGGGCACATTTGGACACTGATATAGGGGGAAAGTTTCCGCGCTATTGGAGGAAATTAAGTAAATAAATGACTGCAGCCTACCTCAAAAATATAGATAACTATATTTAGTGAATGTGGGGAAAAGGGAGGTAAAATGGCGCTGTCAGGCTAATAAATAGGAAATATAAATTGGTGATAAAGTGAATAAAAATCAAGGTATATAAAACTTCATATGGTGAATCCTTAAAAAGTGTAAATATGTTTGAAGAGTTTAATAAAAAATATGTATATATATATATTATCGTGATAAATGAATAAGAAAATTAAGATATAAGTAATAAATTATTGAAAATCAATTCAGTGTGTGATCTTAAAAGTGTATATATGACTACATAAACAATACATTAAATAAATAAAGTGATGTTTTAAATATCCTCCATAAATAATTAAGGTGCTAATTAATCAGATATATATTGTGCTAGTGGGCCAAACAATAAATAGCTTTGTATAAATCTGTACACAATCAATTCATAAATAGTGTCCCAGCAATTTAAATAACATAAATAAATAAATAAATGTAAAGAGAATATATAGAAAAATTGTCCATATAAATAGCCAAATATTAAATGGTGCTGTAAATATAATTGAGTCCCAAGAAGGGAGATGAAGCAGGGATTTTAACAGGATAAAATGGATTACAGGACTTCCAGACTGATGGGGGTGCTCAATACAGGAATCAGTGCTCCCCTCCTATTACTCCCGCACTCACCAGATGGTGGTACCCCCACAGGGGTAATCAGCGTTTGGGGTGACTCTCAAAAGTCCCTCCGAAGGCTGGCTAGTAATCCACTTAATCCCGACTTCATATGCCGTATTTTTCTCCAGGGGAAAATTGATGAGAAATCCCTCCTCTTAAAGTACTCCAATATATTTGAGAGATCAATTTAAAAGACAAAAACAGGCATGTAGTATGTGCCGGTCATGGATCTAACCGCGGCACTGGTGAAGTGCCGCGGTTAGATCCCCAGAAGATCTAACTTCTTCACGCCCAGAAGAAGTCTTTCTTATGACGAAACATTGGCGATCCCAGACATAAACGTCCACACGCCCCCCAACGAAGCCGGCTGTTTATCCATATGCTGATCTGGAGACTTGCGGGACGCCGCGGTTAGATCCATGACCGGCACATACTACATGCCTGTTTTTGTCTTTTAAATTGATCTCTCAAATATATTGGAGTACTTTAAGAAATCCCTCCTCTTAAAGTACTCCAATATATTTGAGAGATCAATTTAAAAGACAAAAACAGGCATGTAGTATGTGCCGGTCATGGATCTAACCGCGGCGTCCCGCAAGTCTCCAGATCAGCATATGGATAAACAGCCGGCTTCGTTGGGGGGCGTGTGGACGTTTATGTCTGGGATCGCCAATGTTTCGTCATAAGAAAGACTTCTTCTGGGCGTGAAGAAGTTAGATCTTCTGGGGATCTAACCGCGGCACTTCACCAGTGCCGCGGTTAGATCCATGACCGGCACATACTACATGCCTGTTTTTGTCTTTTAAATTGATCTCTCAAATATATTGGAGTACTTTAAGAGGAGGGATTTCTCATCAATTTTCCCCTGGAGAAAAATACGGCATATGAAGTCGGGATTAAGTGGATTACTAGCCAGCCTTCGGAGGGACTTTTGAGAGTCACCCCAAACGCTGATTACCCCTGTGGGGGTACCACCATCTGGTGAGTGCGGGAGTAATAGGAGGGGAGCACTGATTCCTGTATTGAGCACCCCCATCAGTCTGGAAGTCCTGTAATCCATTTTATCCTGTTAAAATCCCTGCTTCATCTCCCTTCTTGGGACTCAATTATATTTACAGCACCATTTAATATTTGGCTATTTATATGGACAATTTTTCTATATATTCTCTTTACATTTATTTATTTATTTATGTTATTTAAATTGCTGGGACACTATTTATGAATTGATTGTGTACAGATTTATACAAAGCTATTTATTGTTTGGCCCACTAGCACAATATATATCTGATTAATTAGCACCTTAATTATTTATGGAGGATATTTAAAACATCACTTTATTTATTTAATGTATTGTTTATGTAGTCATATATACACTTTTAAGATCACACACTGAATTGATTTTCAATAATTTATTACTTATATCTTAATTTTCTTATTCATTTATCACGATAATATATATATATACATATTTTTTATTAAACTCTTCAAACATATTTACACTTTTTAAGGATTCACCATATGAAGTTTTATATACCTTGATTTTTATTCACTTTATCACCAATTTATATTTCCTATTTATTAGCCTGACAGCGCCATTTTACCTCCCTTTTCCCCACATTTGGACACTGAGCTTTCAAGCACATCCAACCTGTCACCAAGGTGTTGTACGTCCTGTTTCACCTGTCTCAGGCAGCGTAGCATATCTTAATGCAGCGAGGATCTAAGTGTCATGAGCATGTTCTTCAAAACTGACACGGGAGGGCCTTCGTTGGGGAAGCCTTCCATAGGATCCTAAATGGTGGTGAGGGGACCTCCTGTATTGTGCAGCATGGAGGAGTGATCCATCCCTGAGCAAAGATCAGCGGCTGGAGGAGATTCCCTGCGAGTCCCCACTGTCGGGGTTGCTGACCTGTCTGGCAGCAGTTCTTTCCTCTGAGGCAGCTCCCGGGCTGCGTGCTGCATGCTGTGGCCGGCCGACGCCATTTTGTCGTGGACCAGTAGTTATGGGGAGGAAGAAATCCTCCAGCTTCGCAAGCTGCGAGGGCTCTTTCTTGCGCCTTGGCATTGGTGGTGTTGGTGGCGGATCGAGGGATGTCTCCAGGTCGTTCAGCAGTGGCTGGGTTAGCTGCTGTCGTGCGATGTTCGGGTGGCTGAGCGGAGCTATGGTCTCAGGTGGCCATCTTTCACTCGGACGCCACGCCCTCCTCCAGCTGTGAATACTTTTCACTTGACTGCTGCAACTGTGTAGACCCTTTTATCAAATTGCTGCAGCTATATGCCTGTGAGACATCTGGCATGTAGGAATGCACATGCGCAAAGCATTATACGCAGAATGGTGACCAGGCGCATGCATGCGTGCAGGAATGCACACGCATACATGGGTGCGCCTATAGTGAATGTTGGCACCGAACTGCCTATTTAAGGATGCTTCTGCCCTTGCTCAGGTGCTGACTGGTCTTTCTGCTGTTCCTAATCCTTGCATCCTGTGCATCCTCCCATGTGTTTCCTTTGACCTGGCTTTCTCCTGATCCGATTTGGATCCTGCTTCTGATTTGTTACTTCTGATTTGTTCCTGCCTTTGGCTCTGATTACGATTCAGTACCTCACTGCCTGCCTGTTGATGAGTCTGGCTACTCCTGTGACAATGCTTCTACCACCGATCCTGGCTGTTCTTACTGCTTGAGTGCTCACCTGGCTGTCCGCTGCACCTGATCTGCACTTCACTGAGAGTTCTGGCGAGCTATGTGTCCTGAACCTGCTACACAAGTGGAGTGCCCCTTTAATGTCAGCTGGTTTCCTGAGCACAGCTACTGTTCCTGTCCAGATGGTCCATTTGTTTCCCAGGATCTCCTACTCCAGCTGCATAAATCTGGGTGTTTGGTGGTGAAGCGCAAGCTTGAGCGAACAAAAATTGTAATAGAAATAGCAGATACTTATGTAAACACTTGGATATCTGACCTCTGTAGGTTCCCCCTCTAGCAGCTGGAAATGAGGGAAGCCACCAATGGAAACCACTGCTAAAGCTGAGAGTCAAGCCTCACAGAACCATTTCCCCGAAGGGTGGGAAGTGGGAGGAAAGAGGTTGGGGTCTCAAATGAGATTTCCACACCAGTGCTGCTAGGCACACATCTGGGAATTCTGGTCTCCTACTATTCACATTCTGATGAAACCCAGGATTCACCAACCACACCCTTTTGGACATACCAGAGTTCTGTGCAAAGATGATTGTGACATCAGGGCCATTTTGGGGATGGACAAAGAGAGGGAAGTTGGTTGGAGATTCACAGTGCTTCTTGCTCAGTAAAAAGGGATTATGTATGTAGTTGTGCATACAGTTACCCAATACATGTACAGTATGTCTAATGCAGAAAATATATTTGTTGATTTTTTAATTATTTTTACTTTACTTATAGCATCATTTATATGAGCAAGATGAGTAAAAGGAACATTAAAAAATTATAATAATAAAAAGAAAGAGAAAAAAACAAGGTAATTAAAATACCCTATTTCAACAACAGGAGCACTGGAATTGCACTTGTGTATTTAGATGACCTACAAACTTGGGTTTTTTTTTTTTTTTCTTCAGAGCCTTGCCTCCCAAAGAGCCATAAAATTCCACTAATACAAATGATGACATTTGTTAAATGATAATACTTATGCAGGACACCCTTCTATCAAGTCATCTTTCAAGCATTTATTTTAAGGTGGTCAATATTGCCACCCCTCTCCTGGTTTCTATGTAAAAATATTTTGAATGATAACAATATACTGTACATCTTACTAATAAGCTGCTCACCTGTAATTATTTTCCAGAGCCTTTTCCCACTCCTACAGAAATTTTGGTGAACATTCCCTTCACTTTAAATATCAACAATTATGGCCAACCTTCTACTCTGAATATATAGTTGTAGAAATGTACTCTCTATTAATATATTCAAGTATATTGGGCAGACTAGGTGGGCCAAATGGTTGTTATCTGCCGACACATTCTATATTTCTATGTAAGTATAATTCTCACTTTTCACAATCGTTTTACAAGCCTTTTTAAAGCCCCCCCCCCCCCCCCCTTGTCATTATCTTCCCTAAGCTTTAAGCTGGTCTTAAATAGATTTGACTGGTCCGGCAGAGACTGGCTGAACTTCGGTCCATCTATGGCCGATCCTGCTCGACAGACATTGATCTAATGATTGACTTCTCTTGAACAGGACTTTTTTTCAATCAGTATTCAGTCAATTGACCTCAGTGCTGATCCATGTATTCTGACAGCGGAGGGTTTCCCAGTGTCAGAATACAATAGCACAGCAGGGAGGATTCCTCCATCCTCCTCGCTTGTGTGGATGAGGAAAATCCATTTGCTTTTGTTTTTTCCCCATCAGCCTTTTGGCTGATTTAAAAAACAAGACCCTTCTATGGTCCATGTATAGCCAGCCTTAATTTATCAACTCAGGGAAGACAATCCTCCACTTTTCACTATACAATCCTTTACTTTTTGATGATTAAGGCTAACGATTTGTTCATAAACACCTCAAAGATAGCTTCTTCCCTAATCCATCTTTAACTGGGGGATTTTCCAGAACTAGACTCAGTTTATCCTTGGTATTCTTGAGTATTCAACCACTTGAAGCATATCCATAGGAACTATGTTGTACTGTTTGCTTATAAGAGAAAAATAACTCAATAACTATGCTAGGTTTCTCTCATCAGATATAAGGGTGTTGGCTTTTTCATCTAAAAATGTAAAAGTGGGATATTATTCCACTTAGCTTAAATATTTGATATATTATTCCTAGTGTAACCCTTGTGATCACTCTATTAGGCCAGTTATATAAATTCTCAAATCTTAGTTCTTTGTATTCACAGAATAAATTCCTAGCCCCCTCTAAAGAAGAGTCATTTTCCAGGTAGTTATTTTCTTATTTAGGTGTAAAAAAAATATTACCTGACCCATCAGCAAATCGTTGTTCTAAAATCCAGATCTTCAATGGTAGACTTTTTAAAAGTCAAGCTAAATTAAATCTTACCAAGGTGGTAGTGTTATGTTAGATTTTGAATTTAGAATTGAACTAGTCTACTCTTTTTTTCCTTCTCAGAGGAAACATCTAATCTCCTTATTTAATCTAAACATATTATCCGTAAGAATCATGAAGGGAAAGGATTGCATTAAATACATCAATCTTTGTAGGATGTTAGATTTTATTAAGCTTTCTCGCCCACATAGAGATAATGGAGGCCCTTCATATTCCTTCAACAGTTAAAGAATATCATCTACTGTATAGTAGGGGCGAGACTAAGAGTATACAGAATAAAATGTATATCTTATTCCACTTATAAACATATTAGTATAATTCCAGATATCAAAGTCTCTGTATGTTCCCTACCAAGAGGATTATATCCGTTGCTCTTATTTTATAGATAGTCTGACTTTTCTAAACTAATTTTGTAACTTGCAAAGGGTTCAAATCTTTCAATTAGTTATGTGATCTTAGGTAGAGACAACCTTAGATCAGAGATGTGCAAAAGCAAGCCATCCAAATAAAATAGAAATTGTTTTCTAAGTATATGTGCCAGGCTTCCACTGAAAAGGTAAAAATCAAAGGTGAAAGTAAACACCTCTGTCTTAACCCTTTGTTAAATCTCCACTATTTTAACCACATTTGCTGACCACCACAAGTACGTATACTGCGGCGGTCAGCCCCGGCCAGGCAAAGTGACGTACCGGTACGTCACTAGCCTGTCACTGGCTTGTGAGCCAATAGCGTGCGAGCGCGCGCCCGCTGAGGCGTGTGCCCGCCCGGCTCGTTCCCTAACAAGTCAGTGCGTGTGACCGGCGGACCCTATGTCCGCCGGTCACTCGCGATTGTTCGCCGGGAAGGGAGAAAGGCAGGTGGCTAATGTAAAAAAGCCGCCTGTCATTCTCCCCTGTGTAAAATTGGAGATCAGACGGTTCTACTATGTAGGACCGTTGATCTCTGTTTTTACACTAGTAGCCATGTCCAATCACAGTTAGAAACACGCCCCTAGGACACACTTAACCCCTCCCTCTCCAATACAGTTAACCCCTTCCCTGCCAGTGTCATTTTTGAAGTAACAGTGCATATGTATAGCACTGATTACTGCAGTAATGTCACTGGTAACCCCAAAAGTATCAAAAATGTCAGTCAAGGGTCCGATCTGTCCGCCGCAATGTTGCAGTCCCGCAAAAGAAATCGCAGATCGCCGCCATTACTCATTAAAAAAAACACCAAAAATGACAAAAATCTTTCCCTTTGTTAGTAAACGCGATAACTTTTGCACAAACCAATCAAAATACGCTTTTTGCAATTTTTTTTAACTGAAAATGTTAAAAAATTTTGATTTTTACATTTTTTTGGGGGAATTTCATATAAAAAAATGT
The DNA here is from genome assembly GCF_965119305.1 of Pelophylax lessonae. Taxonomy (NCBI): domain Eukaryota; kingdom Metazoa; phylum Chordata; class Amphibia; order Anura; family Ranidae; genus Pelophylax; species Pelophylax lessonae. The sequence goes on along the minus strand of NC_138771.1, from coordinate 95,662,017 downwards.
GAAAAATATTGTTATTTTTGCAAAATTTACGCTCTTTTTTTGTTTATAGCGCATGATCAAAAAATCGCACAGGTGATCAAATACCACCAAAAGAAAGCTCTGTTTGTGGGAAAAAAAGGACGTCAAATTTGTTTAGGTACAGCATAGCACAACCGCACAATTGTCCATTAAAGTGACGCAGTAAAAAAACGCAAAAAAACCCTGGTCAGGAAGGGGGTAAAATCTTCCGGGGCTGAAGAGGTTAACGATTTGGCCATTTATTATCAATCTAGTATTGGAGGTCTGAAATAGGTTCCCATTTAATGCCATCAAACTACGAACAATCTCACTTCCCAGCATTCCTTAAAATTCAGAACTATATCCATCTGATCCAGGGGTCTTATCATCTGAAAAAATATCAATTATATCCCTCATTTCTTTTTGTGTTACACGAGCATTTAGTGTTTCTAGCTGACTGAAAAATAGTTAATTTAATTTACATTGGTCCCAAAACTGAACTTTATTGAAATAAATTAAACTTCATTGAAATCATTGGAGGCAATAGATTGAGAAAGGTTTTTAAATAATTTTCTAAATGTGTTTGCTATATCTTCCTGTGCACTTACAACTTGTCCCTCTTTATTCTTGAAGATATCCTGAAGATACTATTATTTGACATTTTTTTTCTTGACCAGTTTAGGTAGGAGATTTTCTGGTTTATTACCATACCTGGTCCATCTAATACAATTATCTATAGTTCTCTCACTTTCACCTATAATTAATGTGGTATTAAACCTCAAACCAAAAATGTAGTATAGAACATAGCTTACCAGTTTTTAGGTGTGGTGGCTACATTTGTTGTTTTTTTCCTTTTGTTTTCACCTGGTGATCTGACCAGTAACATACCTGTTGTATAAGAGTGCCCCCACTATGGATGAAGGACAGCAGCATTGTTAATCTAGCTCACGCTCAATGCAGCAAGCAGTTTTTTTCTTTAGGGATAAGGGTTTCACATAAATAAATAAAAGCTGATCATTGTAAGCACCCCTGTTAGTGGTAAATGGTTTGTCACATCTCTGTAACTTCTACATCTGCAGGAAAGCTTGTTCTTTTGCAAAACAGTGTACTTAGTGGCCAGATCACCAGGTGAAAATAAATTAAAGACTAAAAAGAAAACTAATGTAGTCATCACATCACAAGAATAGGTATGCAATTTAATAAATGTCTGCTTTTGGGATTAATACTACTTTAAATATTCCTCCAATTTTCTCTAGTACATAAATATTCCTCGTGGCCCATTTTTGAATGACCCACTGTGAATTTATGATAAGCTTCTTTAATCACTTTGTTTAATTCTTCTAAACGTGCACATTACTTTTTATTTTAATGAGCTAAATAAGCAATAATAAGTCCCCTAAGAACCATTTTTAATGTTTGCCTAAGTAACAGAGGATTACTTTTGTGTATTTTATTATCCGTAGCAAACTTGTGAATCTTTATGACCAAAAACTAAAATTGTAAGTTCTTTTCAGGAAAACTGTTAGGCTCCATTCACACTTGTGTGACCTTTTATGCGACTTTGGACACATAAAGTTGCATGACAAGTCCCAGCCCATGTATTTCAATAAAAGCCATTCAAATCTATGTGACTTAAAGTCACAGGGAGTTTAAAAAGGTTTTGCACTACTTTGATACAACTTTCATGTGCCTTGAGTGCCATAAACTGCACTGTAAGCTCTCAAAAGTTGCCTGAAAGGCGCAACTTAATTTTTTCAATGCGACAGTTGTGCAACAGTCAAAGCTAAAGTCAACAGCCAAAGTCGCATCCACGTCGCACCCATCCAAAATTGCATCACAATTGCAATGTAAAGTCACAATGGAAATTGCATGACTTTGGGGTCGCACAAGTGTGAATGAAGCTTTAATCTCCACCTAGACCCTTTCCTGTGTTTCCTTAGCCAAATGACTATTGGGACATGAGTTTAGTACATTATTTTGTGAATTTTAGTTTTAATTCTATTACGCAAAGAAATGCCCAAGACTAAAAAATCTTCTTTGAGTGGGTCCCTGCAATTTTCTCAAGTCTTTTTGATAGTTACATAGCTGATCTGAAAAATACACAAGTCCATCCAGTTCAACAAACAGAGAAAAAAATTGATTAGATTATATTAAAGACCCCATGTTAAAATTAAATCACCTTTTCCAAAATCCTTATAAACCGCTCTGAACCAGGTGGTGGAAGAAATTCAATTTCAATTCATTAAGTATACACAGTAAATAACACAACGTTACCTTGTCTTGGAAGACGTCACTTCTGATGAAGCGTATCGGGTGGAGTTACATGTTGACATCACCACGTTCTCTGAAGTCGAGAGAGTAAAAGTGAGGTTTAGCCGGTCAGGATTGTCAATTTTACTACACAGTAAATCTTCTTTTACTTGTAAGTGCATTTTATTGGTATAATAATGTGGAGCATATGGTCTATTTTGTTTTCTATTTTGTTTTCTAAACATGCATGGATGTGGTGGAAGCTGATTGAGGATATTTGTGGGTATTAATGCCCCCTGCTAGCTGCCAGTCCTCCTGAGGAAAGTCTGATGCCTTGCCTTTTTATTTGCTATGTATCTTTTTTTGTGAATGAGTAACTAGTTGTTCTGTGAATAAGGATTTGGTATAGGTTTCAAGGGGGTCCCTTGCAATAAACACAAAGAAAAGGCATGAGGTCCCCCAGAATCCATACCAGACCTTTATCCAAGCACACAGCCTGACTAGTTATGTGAGAACTGTCCTTGATTCAGTTTGCTTGATATGCTCAGATTACAGCCTAAAATCTAAAAACTCAGAATATAGCACCTGAACCCCATTGAAAACTATAGAAGTTAAATCTTCTGGACTTTTTCAATACTAATTTGCAAGCTTTTGTTAAAAAATGGCATGAGTATGCAGACTCTCACTTCCATCAGGCCAAGGATGTGCGGAAGATAACCTTGTCACTATCAACATGGGTACAAGGTATTTGGCCAGAGGTATCGCCTCTCTAGGTACCCTCGTAATGTTGAGGGCGTGTGACCTGGTCAGAGATGTAAAAAGTACTAGAGACCCAGACTTGAGTAAAAGTACAAGTGCTCTATCAAAAAAGTGACTTGAGGAGAAGTTGAAGTGCTCTTTTAGCACCACAGTACTAAAGTACTAAAGTATTCAACGTTTTTTGTACTTAAGTATTTCAAGTAGTTTATTTTAAATTACTACTCAAGTACTGAAAGTAAAAGTACAAGTATTGTGTTATGTAGTTATTAAAGAAAGTAGTCAAAAGGCCAGGGCCCCCCTCCCATTTTAGATCCCCCTTAGAGCAAGCCAGGGTCCCCCTCCCATTATAGATCTGCTTAGAGCAGGCCAGGGTCCCCCTCCCATTACAGATTCCCCTTAGAGCAGGCCAGGGCCCCCCTCTCATTATAGATCCCACTTAGAACAGGCCAGGGTCCCCCTCCCATTATAGATCCCCCTTAGAGAAGGCCAGGGTCCCCCTCCCATTATATATCCCCCTTAGAGCAGGCCAGGGTCCCCCTCCCATTATAGATTCCTCTTAGAGCAGGCCAGTGTCCCCCTCCCGTTATAGATTCCCCTTAGAGCAGGCCAGGGTCCCCCTCCCATTATAGAGCCCCCTTAGAGTTGGGCAGGCCAGGGCAGGTCCCTCCCCCCATTTAATAGATCCGATCCCCTTAGTAAGTGACTTGACTTCAAGACAGTTCTTACTTCTCCTACCTTAGGCTGTCTCGAGTCCTCCAGCCTCTCTCTCCACAGTCCCCAGTCCAGTCCCCTCTGCTGAAAGAAGAATATATTCCAACTTCCATCCAGTTCTCCCGCGCTGGGAGGCCGCGCTGCACAGTTCCCAGAGACAGTCTAGTAGTCTAGACTCTAGTAACTCATAGTCCCTCCCCCAGCCAGGGCCCATAGAGATCACTCCGCAGGCAGGTGTCTCTCCTCTCTCGCCACCACTACTTCACTTGAGAGCCGAGCGGGAGGCGGAACTCGGGCCGAGCGGAGGGAGGGCAGAGGCGGCAAGGCTCTGCCCCTGAGCCATTGCATTGGGTCGGGGATTGGCCGTGACTTGCGAGTCTCAGAGACAGTGAGACTTGAGTAAAAAAGTCAGCGGCGGTGCGGGTTTGGAATGGAATGATTCGTAACATTTTTATAATTGTAACGAGTAACGATGCAGCACATAAAAAAAAATATCGGAGTAAAAGTATTAAACTCATCTAAAATATGTACTGAAGTAAAAGTGGAAGTAGGAGAAAAAAATGATACTCTAGTAAAGTACAGATACTGCCTTTTAGTACTTAAGTACAGTAGTGAAGTAGTTCTACTTCGTTAATATACATCTCTGGACCTGGTATGGTTAAGGATGGGGGGGCACCTGCTAACTGCCCTTCCATTTTCTGTCTGGCCAGACTACATGCTCGAAAAAGGGTCTAGTATGGATTTTTAGGGGGATGTTTTGTATTTATGTGTTTATCTATACCAGGCCCTTATCTTGATAAGCAATGGCACTATCAGCTCATGCCATTTTTTTAAGGCTAGGTAAATCTGCTCCTTTCCATCCCCAGCAGTATATGCACACAATTTTTCCATATCCTATCCCATTCTAGAGGACGCAGCTCTATCTGCGATATACACTGCAAGTTGGTTGACAAAATCCCTGTGTAAACCTGTGAGATTTACTGAATGATATACCCAAGACACCTGCTAATGGAGAACACCCGACTCACTTTAGAAGCAGCCTTAAAGAAAACCGCATTCCCAGACTCCTCCATCCACAGAGACCTGATTTAGCTTGAGATCACTTCAAGTTTCAGATCTAAATGCTTAGGAGCCGAGATTTACTTTATTTCACATTATATGATTGTACTATAGCATACTTTCATTACCCACAATCCCAACACCTGATGACTAACTCATAATATTATCTTAAATCTTCCCATTAAAAGAGTAGGCATAACAGAGGAGTTGTACATAATCTGTTTATTCCAACTCGCAGTTATATAGTCGCCACTTCAAGAGGTGACACATACATAAAGACAACACTAACAAGAGACTTAACCACATGCAAATAACGAATATCCACAAGGGATTTATACCCCCTACCAAGCAAATGAGATTCTATACTTATAAAGACTAGGTATGATCGAACGGTTCGGGTCGACCATCGGTTCGGCCCGAACATTGGGTGTTCGAGGTTCGGCCGAATTTAGAACTTTTTGCCCAAAAAGTTCGGAATTCGGCAACCAGAACCGCCCAAAATGCAATGCTTCAGGAAATGGTCTTTAAAAGCCCGTGATTGGACCAGAACCATTAGCAAAAGCCAATTGAGGGGGCAGGAGAATGCTAGGAATGTGATTGGAGTGACTAGGGGGTCCCTAGACCAATCATTAGTGAATACGCCCCCCAGTATATAAGATCGCCCCCACCATATTCCTAGCATTGTTATACTGGACATGGAAGAGAGTGGAAGCAGTTCTGTTAATTTTACTTTAAAAGTGTCATTTAGCTATTTTTAGTGTGAGGAAAGGGATATCTAGTGTAGTTAGAGTGCTCCTTTACACTTAAGTTAGCTTCAAAAATTTAGTTTCTGTAGGGAAAGTGTTAAGTGTAAGGGGACCGTAGTGCAGTGTAGGGTTAACTGGCAGTGACTGCTATGGCAGGGTGACAAAACCCTTCCATAGCAGGGTGACCGCTATAGAGAAATGATCATTTCTCTGAATTGCTTCGGCACACCCATATGGCTTCTCACCAGCCAAGCATTTTTTATGCTGCAGGGGCTGCCACTGCCAGTGCTTTTTTGAGGACATGTTTGATGTCAGACATGACATCTGAACATGTGTATAGGGGGTATAAATACACATATATGTCTGAATATATACCCCTAGACATATATAGGTGTGATAGTAGCAGAAATATATGCTTGCGCTAATGAAATCATTTACAGTAATATATTTCTGCTACTATCACACCTATATATGTCTAGGTGTGTATATAAATATATGTATGTGTGTATATATACCACTATACACAAGTTCAGATGTTTTGCCTGCCTCAAAAGAACCCCAAAAAATGCCAAAAAAACGCTAGCGTCAAAAAAAAAAATGCCCAGGTGTGTTTTTGCTGGCATTTTTTGGGGGGTTTTGGAGGCAGGCAAAACATCTGAACTTGTGTATAGTGGTGTATATACACACATCCATATATTTATATACACACACCTAGACATATATAGGTGTGATAGTAGCAGAAATATATGCTTGCGCTAATGAAATCATTTACAGTAATATATTTCTGCTACTATCACACCTATATATGTCTAGGTGTGTATATAAATATATGTATGTGTGTATATATACCACTATACACAAGTTCAGATGTTTTGCCTGCCTCAAAAGAACCCAAAAAAATGCCAAAAAAACGCTAGCGTCAAAAAAAAAATGCCCAGGTGTGTTTTGCTGGCATTTTTGGGGGGTTTTGGAGGAAGGTAAAACATCTGAACTTGTGCACAGTACCACTATACACAAGTTCAGATGTTTTTCCTGACTGCAAAGAACCCAAAAAAATGCCTGCTTTGAAACCGGCAAGGTGTGAAAACCGAGGAGAGAAGCTAACCCCCTGAGCTGAAAGTTTTCTAATACATACAATCCTTTTTTTTTTTTTCTGGTTCTGGACATGCTACAGAGCTGAAACTTCACAGGTACACCTTTTAGACCCCCCAGACACAAAATCACACAAAAAAAGTTCTTAAAAATGGTCATTTTTGATAAAAAAGCCAATTATTGAAAAAAAAAAGAGATTTTTTGATTTTTACTTTGGATTTCAGATCTGGGGGGTCTAAAAGGTGTACATGTAAAGTTTCAGCTCTGTAGCATGTCCAGAACCATAAAAAAAAAAGATCGTTTGTATTAGAAAACTTTCAGCTCACCAATATGGCTTCTCGGTTTCCACACCTTGCCGGTTTAATAGAAGGCATTTTTTTGGGTTCTTTGCAGTCAGGAAAAACATCTGAACTTGTGTATAGTGGTACTGTGCACAAGTTCTGATGTTTTGCCTGCCTCCAAAAACCCCCAAAAAATGCCAGCAAAAACACACCTGGGCATTTTTTTTTTTGACGCTAGCGTTTTTTTGGCATTTTTTGGGGTTCTTTTGAGGCAGGCAAAACATCTGAACTTGTGTATAGTGGTATATATACACGCATAATTATATGTATATAGACACCTAGCCATATATAAGTGTGATAGTAGCAGAAATATATTACTGTAAATGATTTCATTAGCGCAAGCATATATTTCTGCTACTATCACACCTATATATGTCTAGGTGTGTATATAAATATATGTATGTGTGTATATACACCACTATACACAAGTTCAAAAGAACCCCAAAAAATGCCAAAAAAACGCTAGCGTCAAAAAAAAATGCCCAGGTGTGTTTTTGCTGGCATTTTTTGGGGGTTTTTGGAGGCAGGCAAAACATCAGAACTTGTGCACAGTACCACTATACACAAGTTCAGATGTTTTTCCTGACTGCAAAGAACCCAAAAAAATGCCTTCTATTAAACCGGCAAGGTGTTACAGCAGCGAAGCCAACCCCCTGAGCTGAAAGTTTTCTAATACAAGCGATCTTTTTTTTATGATTCTGGACATGCTACAGAGCTGAAACTTCACATGTACACTTTTTAGACCCCCCAGATACTATTTCCAAAGTAAAAATAAAAAAATCTCTTTTTTTTTTTAATTTTTCAATAATTGGCTTTTTTATCAAAAATGACGATTTTTTAAGAACTTTTTTTGTGTGATTAATAGTTAATGGGGCATGACCCAGAACCCTAGGCACTTTTTAGGGGCATTTATTGGGTTTTAGGGTTTAAAAATTGTGTTTTTTGATTACCGAAGTTCGGGTCCTATTGATTTCAATGGGGTTCTGAAATCCGAACCGAACTTTTGGGAAATTCGGGTGTTCTGGTCGAACCGAACTTTTCAAAAGTTCGATCATCCCTAATAAAGACAACTACCCACCCAGAAAACACCCCTCAAAATCACTCGGAGGAGCGACATTCCCAATACAGGGACCACAACACATAAACATTTTGTGACTGAGATGAACCTGAATGTGAATATTCATGAGTTTTTATTATTTTATTGTGATCCCCACACTATTGTCTACCTGAAAAAGACTAGACTTATTGCAGATTAGACTTCCCATAACCCTAACACATACTCTTCAATGTCACCCCTTCTGGGAAGCACCGAAACACCTGGAAGCCCTCCTTTACCAATTTATAGGACCTAAAGTACGAGTGCAAGCTCATTCTCACCCTGCCTCTATGACCTGAGTCTCAGGACTCCCTCTTGTCCACTAAAACACCAAACATAGGACACTTGAGCTAACTTCGATGCCCTATGTGAATTTAACATGGTTCGTCTTGCTATAAAGAATGTTGATAAATACCCTGTTTTTGTACTGAGTTCGCAGAGATGCTGTTTTGCCAACCTACATTTATGGTTATTACATACTAGAAACCCCTATACATTGCCTCCACCCAAATGCTAAATCGCAGCGATCCTCAATCCTCTGACCGGTGAGATCACTACTTGACTACCCACTTCTTTCAAACCTCCTCCCACACAATGGTAGCCTTTTCTTTTCATAGGACACTCGTTTAACTTCAAACCCCACCACTGAACTCCACAGTTCACCTAGACAAGTGATTAGGTTCTCACTGGTCGCTGGCTACTTACGAGAGATACTTCACACTATTTACCCCATACCACTTTCACCCTGCACCTTCACCCCCGCTCCTAACCCTTGTCTCTTCTCCCCAATTCTTCTCTATTCTCCTCTGCCAATTTAATAAAAAAACCTTGCATCGACGTACACCCTACGTCTAGCACACACTTGGGTTATAGACAAAAGCCACACAAAAATGGCATACTCCCAACAAAAGATAATTAGCTACTATTGAAAATAATTTATCTTAATATCTGTGGCCTTAACTATTTCCCTACCTGCGCATTGTAAAATGAAGCAGGGAGGAATACCTCCTCCCTCCGGAGGCGTGCAGCGTGGTGATCAGGGATGAGGCATGTCCCTTGGGACATAATACCCGATCAGTGTAAAGAGCCAATAAAAATTGCTCTTTACCATGTGACTGGCTGTGTCCAATTGCAGCCGGTCACATGCACTGTTCTTGTGTATGCTGCTCGTGTACACTACCCGGGGCAAGCTGAGTGGCGATCAGGGATGAGACATGTCACTCTTACACAGCCCATCCCCGATCAGTGGTAAAGAGCCAATAAAATTGTCTGTTTACCACGTGACTGGCTGTGTCCAATGACAGCTGGTCACAGGATGTAAACAAGCAACAGTAACTAGCTGTTACTGGATTCTTCTCCTTGCACACTGATCCTGTGCCTACAGTACACAGTAAAACACTCCAGCCCAGAGTATCCAAGTACTTATCTGCAACCCATCAGAGTACCCGAGTACCTATCTCCAGCCCAGAGTACCCGAGTACCTGTCTCCAGCCCAGAGTACTGGAGTACCTGTCTCCAGCCCATAAGAATACCCGAGTACCTCTCTTCAGAGTACCCAAGTACCTATCTACAGCCCATCAGAGTACCTAAGTACCTATCTGCATCCCACTAGTGTACCCAAGTACCTGCCTCCAGCCCATCGCAGTACTGGAGGCAGGTACTTGGGTACACTAGTGGGATGCAGATAGATCTGACAGAGTACCTATGTCAGAGTGCCCGAGTACCTATCTGCAGCCCATCAGATTCCACCGGCCTCTTCTCTTGGTTAAGCAGACCTGCAATCATCAAAATTACCATTCTCCCTAAAAAAGTATACCTGATGCAAGCTATACCAGTCAAACTTCCACCCACCTTCTTTTCCCCATATTAAAGAGCATGCACAGATTTCCTCTGGGGAAAACTACGGCCTAGATTAAGCTACGAAAGACTAACAGTACCCAAACTGAAAGGAGGTATAGGACTCAGTGGCATAGCGTGGGGGGTGCAGGGGGGGCCAGCTGCACCGGGAGCAACATCTGGGGGGGCGCATCCACAGTGTCACTCTGTCTGTCAGACATACACAGTTCACACACTGTCTGCGGCTGCCTCCATTTTTAGGCTGGGCGATGTCCAGCGCAGCCATCCTATGGATGAAAATGGCAGGTCGGGACGGGGCTGGACTGTGCCTCACCTGTCCATTGGTGCAGGGTGGGGTGGCGTTGCAAGCCAAGCCCCGCCTATGCCCCCTCTCCTCAATGCTCAGTCAGTTTAGCAGCGAGTTAATCAGCAGCCTGACGCTGTCACAGAGTGGGTTTTTTTTTTAATCGCCTGATTAGAGCCAGAGGCTCTGATAGGCTTCAAAAAAGGGTGGACCCGGGGCGCAGAGCAGTGCGCCCCGAGCCCACCCATTGTGTAAAAATAGCGAATGAAAATTCGCTATTGTCACACGGATCCTCCTCCTGGTCAATCAGGAAGCGGGTCCGAGACCCGATTCCTGATTGGCCAAAAGGCGAACTCATGCCATTGGCCGAGGAGGAGGTGGGAGGACTCAAGGAGATGCGGAGGACTCTTGAAGATGTGGGGAACTGAGGAGAAGCCACCGCTGCAGGTAAGTCTCTGCAATGAAAGGGGGCACACTGGTCTCTCTGCATTGAAGGGGGGCATGCTGGTCTGTCTGCATTGAAAGGGGGCACACTGATCAATCTGCACTGAAAGGGGGCACGCTGGTCATTCTGCATTGAAAGGGGGCACGCTGGTCTCTCTGCATTGAAAGGGGGCACGCTGGTCATTCTGCATTGAAAGGGGGCAGGCTGGTCTCTCTGCATTGAAAGGGGGCACGCTGGTCATTCAAACTTGTATTTAGATGCATTTTACTTTAATTACATCAGTATTTTCATAACAAACAATATATGTGCTTAGGGGGTAAGGGTTTCTTTAACTAATCTAATGGAAGAGACTCGAGTGCTAAAATCTCGCGGTTGAGGGGGCGCAAATTACTTGCCTTGCCCCGGGTGCTGACAACCCACGCTACGCCACTGATAGGACTCCCTGACATCTTTAAATATTATCAGGCCTGCAACCTGATGAGGGTAATAGATTGGAATATTCATTCGGAAACTAAAGATTGGCTTCAGCTGGAAAACAAATTCTCTTCTTTACCCCTACACCAACTTCCTTGGACGGACCTAGAACAAATCTCATCATCATGCAAAATGCACCCCTTAATAGACAACACACTACCCATCTTTTAGTAGCCTGCCTAAAACATAACATATCTTCATCACCAGGATCACTCACCCCAATACGCCACAAGCCAAACTTCCCCGTGGGTCTACTTCAAGTAGAAGAACCAATAATAAGAACCTTTGTGATTCCTTTCTTTACATTATTGGTTCTTCTACTTGAAGTCTGCTATATTGATGTATAAGCTGTATCTTTGATTTTATACTATGTTTTGTTGTGGCTCTGTGTTAACTTGTTTGTAATAAAATCGAATCATTTTACCTACTGTTGGTCCATATTAAATTTCATGTCCACCACATAATCCTTGCCCCAAAGTCTCATCTTCTTGGTAGGGCGGTGTCGGGACATTTTTTCTCTAGCCTCTGGCTTGACTAAATGCCGGACTACTCCCTCACCCAATTTTGTTTTCTGCTGAGGTGAGTAAACTCACACAAGTCCCAGGCGGGTGCTAGCCCCAGCTCGCCACTGTGTATACCAAGGAAAAGAGAAAGTGGCCACACAGCGCTGACTTGATCCAAATAAAAATCCTTTATTTTATAAAATGGGACAAACAGCACAAGGACTTAGCAAGCTGTTAACTTGTTTCACATAAATAGGTTTTAATGAATAAAATAGTTTAATTCAGTGGGCCTGTGTGCAAGATCATACTTTGGGGCCCATTGCTTGGTAAAAAAAAAAGTGGTGTGCTTAGTGCACTACAACAAAGTACATGGTTTTCATTGTGCCAGGGGTGTTCCTAGGACCATAAAAAACCTAGGGCACCTTTGGGCACCTGGAGTAGAGCAGTAATGTGGGGTGTGTAGCTCACTGCAGTTAAAAGTGTGTGTGGCTAAACTGAGTTAACAGTTGGAGTGACTTAAAAGGGTATGTTAAATAAAAGAAAATCCTTTTTATACATATAAAGATATATATATAGGCAATATAATAACCGCCTGCAGATCTCAAACAGCAGCAGGCAGTGAGGACACAGGCAGCTGGGACAAAGGCATCAGGCAGTGACAGGCAAGGCTGCAGTGCCTAGACAAGTAAGGGGCACACTTTATAGTTATCATTTTTGGGAACAATTCTCCTCCATGGGTGCATTGTGTGACAGAGCCCAGTTGGTCCCCCACCCTTGGGCCCGTGTGCCACCTATTCTCCACCACTTATGCTGCACTAAGTGTCCCAAAAGCACATACCAGCAAAAAGATGGAAGAAGCAAAAGAAAGGTGCACAGTGCTGGATCTTTTAAAGTTGTATGTGTTCTCAATCAGGTTCTAAGCAGTGTAGAGGGGATGATACTCCTTATGCAGCTCATCGCAGAGTGGTGGACAAAGGTCGGCTAAAATAGGGATTTGGATGTGTAAGGAGGAAAGCACCAAAAGCAGAATGTTTTAAGTCCAGAATTTACTATTATTCAGATTCTTACATCAAAATTTTTAAGTGCTTAGCCAGTATCTGAAGAGATTGTGCTAGTTACCCCTCCAATTTTATCAGCCTATTACATACTTTGTTTGACAATACCATGCCCTGGTGAAGGGGGACTCTTTAAACCTCTGAAATGTATTGGCTTTTCATGATGTACATGATGAAAAATTATTCAAAAAAAATATATATAGACTTTACAAGTTTTGCTGTTGGAACTTTCTTCCTTGCACATCCAGCAAATAGATGAGACCGAGCTGGGAAGTAACTGAGTAAAATGTTGGGCACAATTCCCTGGGCATGAATAAAGGCTTTGGCAGATATTGAAGGAAGAACATCTAGCACAATAATGGTTTTAAGCATTCATAAAAACGTATATGCAGGAGTCAAACATTTGCATCAAAAACTTCACCCAAAAACTGTAGATTCAAACAACAATAGAAATGGTAAACAGCAGATGAAAAGATAAGGCTTTTCTAACCAGAAATGGATGATACTGTATTTATTAGGTCTTAAATTTCTTCAATATACAGTGTATAACTATGTCCCTACTGATCTTTGCACATTGTTCGTTGCCTCATTAAGCATGCCTTACAGATTTTTTACAAGTGACTGTATAACCTATGTCAACAACCAAAGGCACAATATGTACTTCAAACAGGCATTTAATTTAATTATTAGAACGGTTCTGTATAAACATAGTTTGTTGAGTTAAGGCCCGTACACACGTACCGATCGTCGGCATACAAACGTCGGTGGACGAAGGATCTGCCGATTGTACGCGTGTTAGTATGGTGCCTCCGACAGATGTCTGCGCACAATCCGCAGACAAAAGTCTTTCTTGCAAACATGAAAATATTTGTATGCCGACACCAGAACGGACGATTGTTCGCCTGTCAGTACACAATTCGGCCGACAGACCGCAGATTTGCAAGACTGGGCATGCTCAGAAAATAGAAAACACAGGGAAAGTTAACCATTACATGACATCACTTCTGCAGTCGGCGGACAAAATTCTTGTGCTGTCCTTGTGCTGTCTTTGCACTTTTCAGCAGACACCGACATCCCGGGGAGAAAAGAGGAACATTTGTAAGCCGACCATCGGTACGTGTGTACGGGGCTTTAGTCCTTGAGTTACCTGCTAGGTGTATGATAAACGGATGATATAAACAGAATCCCCTAAAAAGATTATATTAATTTATTTCTATAAATGAGGTCCTGTTATGAAAGTTACATTACTCACATTTGTATTACTAATTGTGAATAGGATATGTTCATTAAAGCAAATAAACTTAATGCTACTAGTTTTATTTATTTATTTTTTTTTTTTAAGCTACTGAATTCGTTTTGTAATGATTTTATTTCACTTTTGTAGCCTGTAAACTAGATTTATTCATGACTTGCTAAATATTCTTTCAAGAGGTCAGGCGTGAAAAATGAACATTACTGCTGCTTTTATTCATGTGAGCTGTGGTATTCAGCAAAAAGAGAAAAAGGGATTTTCTGTAAACGTACAGCTACATCTTATGTGCAGCAGAAAAAAAGGTTTGGCTTTTGATTATGTGGGCATTGACACCCTAGGTTTTATACATGCCCATGGCTGCACACACCCATTTGTACATTTAAAAAATAATTTTGATGCTGGTTACACGTGTTCTTGCATTAGAAGAAATGTATATTGAAGTGTTTAAAAAAATCAACCAAGTCATTGTGGCTTCTACCCTGCATCCAGTTGTACAAAAGGTACAAAAAAAGAATATGGTTCGATTTCTTTTAAAGGGATCCATTCTAGTAAGAGGCCATTCATATTTGTGATGGTGGACACCAGGTGTCTAGCTACTTCATTCAAGATTCAAGATTGAGTCAATTCATCGGTGGATGGTGGATGTTCTAATTTAAAGGAACACTTACTGTTTTTTGATGAATTGCTGGATGAGAAAATCTTCACTGGAGCTGGAATATACACCATACTTGTATTATATTATTATTATATTAAATTATATTATATTATATTTTGTTTTTATTACACATTTGCACTTATATATACAAATAACACAGAACAACCACTTCAATAGGCTAATGTGATCCTCTGCGCTTGCAGGATGTTAGAATAAATAATATATAGTGCTGCTACTTCAAATGGAAATCACGTATAAGTAAAATTAATCACAGAAAAACATCAAAGAATTCTATAGAACTTTAGTAGCGCAAGGATGGTGTAACCCTCCTATCATAAAGTGCAAACAGTGCATAAATAGCATATAAATAGCATAAAATTGATAAATGATGATAAAATAAAAGTCTGTGATAGTAAAGAGGGTCTTGTCGGTGCCAATACAAGGATCACCAAAGGATGCCACCAACACCAGTGCTGGGGAGAATTAACCAAAATGCACACTCACCAGAGGACCGTGCCTAACCACTCTCATGGAATAGGCTAAAACCGCATGAATAAATCAGACAGCTTCCTCCCAGTATCTGTGGCTGCTGCACACTTCCTCCTCTCATAGATGGTATATGGGTGAAAGATTGATGTAAAAGAAAGGCTCATCGATTGGAATAAATCCAGCAGAAGCTGTTCACAAAGTAATCCAGTGAGGAGGATCCCGATCCGGCCAGCAGAGGAAAATCATCTTTGGAGATCGTGACAGGACAGCCACACTGCCAGGGCCAGCTGTCACAGATCAGCTGAGGAGCTCATCTGTGTCTTACTGTTTGCATACGTTTTTTTACCTTTTGCTGCTGTAGGTCTGCTGGCACCTCTGGTGAGTGTGCATTTTGGTTAATTCCCCCCAGCACTGGTGGTGGTGGCATCCTTAGGTGATCCTTGTATTGGAAACGACAAGACCCTTCACACTGTGATATATAACAAAAGGACTTGTGAAGGACTTTTAATTGCTGTACTGTCACAGACTTTTATTTTATCATCATTTATAAATGTTATGCTATTTATATGCTATTTATGCACTGTTTGCACTTTATGATAGGAGGGTTACACCATCCTTGCGCTACTAAAGTTCTATAGAATTCTTTGATGTTTTTCTGTGATGAATTTTACTTATACATTTGCACTGATATGATTTCATTAATGTTATGTATAGTTGGCACTTACTATTTATTGAGGATTATACTGTATGAATATATTGATTCACTGATGTAAGGTGGGGGTTTAATCACTTTTTTTAGTTGGAGCACTATTTATTGTTTTATTATTTAAGTTTTGGTGTTTGGAATACATTCTGTTCTAGCTGGCTCCTCTATTAGGGAGAAGGGTTTCTGTTAACTGCGCAGTCCTTTATAGCTTTAGATTTTTTTATTAAAGGGAGCTTCCGGATTCCAATAAGCCCCCTGCTTGAAGACTCCCACAATAACTGGCCAGGGTTGTAGGGAAGAGCATGAGGCCTAGTATGTTTCAGGAGGGGGGTGGTACATGCTTACCCCGCCCCCCCCCTTTCCTGGCCAGCCAGGCTGACTATTTATATAAAGGATCTGGCATAGATTTTTAGGGGACCTCACACTTTTTTTTTGTTGTTTGTTTGTGTTTTTTGTTGTATTGGGATTTCTCCTAAAATTAGATGGATTTCCTGGGGGACCGCATGTATTTTTTTCTTGATTTATTTTTTTTTTTTACTGGAGCAACCCTGTTAAAATCCATACCAGACTCAAAGAGTCAGTATGGAAGCCCCCCATATACCAACCTCCACACTGTACCCCTGGTTACCCCTTCACAAAACAAAACTATAAAGTTCAAACTTTTGACAAGTCCTTTATTAAAAAATGTAAAATCATTATCAATCATGTCATTAAGTGATGTAGATCCACATCAATCAGGATGAATGATGCCTGCTGCTCCCGTGAAGCAAAAAATGTGCTGATTCTTTGAGGCATCCTCTTATGATGAAGACTTGCTGTAAAAGGACATTTCTCCAGCTGACAACTGAATATAAACAAATGGGTGGGGTATTCCAGAGTAAAGTCATTACCCAACATTACCAATTTGTCAGTAATGTTATGAGGAATCACATCCTGACTGCTGATGTCAATTTGCATGCAGACTGTCCTAGGCAACCTCCATGATTGAAAGAAGTTCCACAATTGAAAGAACTTAAATCCAATGGATGAAAGTAGCAGATCAGGAACAATAAGGCTGGGAAGAAAATGGCTAGTTTATGCTGGGTGTCCTTCAGCAAGAAAATGTGGTGGGCTCTATCTGACTTGCTGAAAAGTCTAAATCACACTGTAACATAAAAATAGCGCAAAGAAGACAGAAGCTAGTCCTCATAGGTGGTGGATAGGGAATAGCAGAAAAAATGACAAGTCAATCAAAATGTAATAGTTCAAAGTTGATTGGAGATGTCTGCTGGCTCTTTAAGACGGCTGCTCAGTGTGCAAGCAAGAAGGGGCTTGTGGAAAACTGGGGAAGAAACACAAGCGCCATCTAAGTGCAGCATATCAAGTATTATTTGGGCAAAGGTATGCATGTACTCACACTTGAGTAAGAAACAAAGCTTCTGGCATTTTATAGCAATGTCCCCTGAAGGGAGGGATGTATCAGGATGGCCTTGGCTGACCGGGACACGGCTGATGGATGTCAGCCCTTCCGTAGTATGTAAAAGATTCCACGCGGCTTCTCCTGTCATCGACTTCCGGGTGCAGGGGGGTTACCAAGGTAACGTGTTTGTGGAGCATGCGCTCCTTCTTCAGGCCTAACAACGCCATATCTTTTGTGGGCTTAAATAGGACTGGAGATATTTCTCCTGGATCCAAACTATCAAAGCTGGTAATAATCATTTCAATGTAAAACTGAACTGGCACATAGTAGTTATACAATGAAATTAAAAACATAGATAGAGAAATAAAAGTTATAAAATTATCTGAAAAGTTTTTAGTAAGGAAATTTTAAAGGATGTTTAAAAATGTATACATGCAGTGAACTCAGAGTAAGAAACATCAGTGCAGGAGTAGCCTGTACAACTTTGCAAGACTGAAGGTAAGGCGTGAGTTAAGTCTTAACAAAGGTTTCATTTTCTATTCAGTCTGTTTTCACTTTAAAGCAGTCTTTCAATGGTTCTTTAAGGCTGGGTTCACACTTATGCTAATTGGATGTGGGTTTCCCTCAATAGAGCCGGTTCACACAGCTACGGGGCGGTCGCGGTCCACACTGGAAAAGGGTCCTGGGTGTCTTTGGCTTTGTTTCAAGTCCGAAATCAGGCAAAAATTCGGACCTGACTCACACCTGAAATGGTGAACAGGGATGCACCCCTTGCTGCGGCCGAAGCTAGTGTGAACCCGGCTTAAAAAAAATGAAATTCAGTGGCTACAAATACTGTAGCTGCAGAGCTGACATTTAATATTAGGCCACCTTCCTGTCCAGGGAGCCAGCACTGTCTTCCCCCAAGCAAGCTCTTCAGCTGTTTTCAGATCCAGGTGGCGGCATGTTTACTTTGGGCAGCTGGGGGTTTAGAAGCTGATCGGTTTCTATGCAGAAGTGAGTGTAATTTTGCACTCTCCATCTTAGTAAATAAACCCCACTGTGACTGCTTGCAGTGTCATAGCTGGCTTCCCACTTTGCTAGATTTTGTGATTGGTCCCACACCTTTCTGTGTAAATATTTCTTTTGTAAATGAGATCTGGTTTGTTTCTTTTCTTCTTTCTCCAAGCTGATTCTGCAGGTGCCCACTTAACGTTCTGTAAAATTAATAATAGTCCTCCTTGCATTGTATATAAACAAGAAAAATAACAAGGGCTAGTCTGAATAATACCATTGTTCTCTGTTAGTGTTTTATTATTGCATGCATCAAACCACAGAGAGGTAATTGTTTCTCTTTTCAGATGGATATTGCTGCTTTGACTTCACTTTGCAGAATCTTTATTGGCGAGTTCAGGCATAATGCAATACCCTTTGTTAACCTTTGTTATTAAAAGAAAAATATGTGGTTAAATATCATCCACAAAACAATAAGAAGAAGTGATGGCTTTAGTGAATATCGTAACTTCTGAACACAGAAAAGTAAAAGAGCTATGTAGGACATTTTTAGCATTATATCTTCCATAAAGAAACTCAGTAAATCATATAAAGCCACGTTTTTATTGTAATCCATTGTGTATGTTTTAACAATAATTTTCCAGGTGGCATATTTTTAAAGGGGAAAATATAAATGTTTGCTTTTCTGCATTAACCGGTTGCCGACCGCCGCATGACTATATACTGCGGCGGTCAGCCCCGGCCAGGCAGAGTGACGTATCGGTACGTCACTCGCCTGTCACTGACTTGCGAGCCTATCGCGGGCGGGCGCCCGCCCGCCGAGGCGCGCGCCCGCCGCGGCTCGTTCACAGGCAAGTCAGTGCGTGTGACCGGCGGACTCGATGTCCGCCAGTCACACTGCGATCGCTCCTGTGAAGGGAGAAAGACAGAGCAGCTTGTGTAAACAAGCTGCCTGTCAGTTCTCCCTGTGTAAAAGTAAAGATCTGACCGTTCTACTATGTAGAACGGTTGATCTTTGCTTTTACACCAATAGGAATGTCCCTACACAGTAGAAAGCACGCCCCTAGGACACACTTAACCCCTCCCTGTCCAATAAAGTTAACCCCTTCCCTGCCAGTGTCATTTTTGCAGTAACAGTGCATATGTATAGCACTGATTACTGCAGTAATGTCACTGGTAACCCCAAAAGTGTCAAAAATGTCAGTCAAGGGTCCGATCTGTCCGCCGCAATGTCGCAGTACCGAAAAAAAAATCGCAGATCGCCGCCATTACGCGTTAAAAAAAAAAACACCAAAAATGACAAAAATCTTTCTCTTTGTTAGTAAACGCGATAACTTTTGCGTAAACCAATCAAAATACGCTTTTTGCGATTTTTTTTACCAAACATAGGTAGCATAAAACAAATTGGCCGAAAAATGTTAAAAAATTTTGATTTTTACTTTTTTTTTTGGGGAATTTCATATAAAAAAATGTGAAAAATATTGTTATTTTTGCAAAATTTACGCTCTTTTTTTGTTTATAGCGCGTGATCAAAAAATCGCACAGGTGATCAAATACCACCAAAAGAAAGCTCTGTTTGTGGGAAAAAAAGGACGTCAAATTCGTTTAGGTACAGCGTCGCACGACCGCGCAATTGTCCGTTAAAGTCACGCAGTAAAAAATCGCAAAAAAAACCCTGGTCCTTTAGCAGCCAAATCCTCCGGGGCTTAAGTGGTTAATAAACCATATTCATTAGAAAAATGTACCCACATTTCCCAGACAAAGCCATATAACTAACATACTCCATAAAGTACAAATCACTGGTTTTTAAAGCCAAGTTAAAGTGTATGTGCGTACGTGTGTGTCTGTGTGTGTCTGTGTGTGTCTGTGTGTGTGTCCATAGGTGTGTCCATGTGCGTGTCTGTGTGTCTGTGTGTGTGTCCATGGGTGTGTCCATTTGCGTGTCTGTGTGTGTGTGTCTGTGTGTGTGTTTATAGATGTGTCCATGTGCGTGTCTGTGTGTGTGTCTGTGTGTGTGTGTGTCTCTGTGTGTGCGTCTGTGTGTGTGTGTCTGTGTGTATCCCTGTGTGTGTCTCTGTGTGTGCGTGTGTGTGTGTTCATGTGTGTCTCTGTGTGTCTGTGTGTGTGCATGTCTGTGTGTGTGTCTGTGTGTGTGTCCATGTGTGTGTGCCTTTCTGTGTGTGTGTGTGTATGTCTGTGTGTGCATCTGTGTGTGTGTGTGTGTGTGTATGTCTGTGTTCAAGTCTGTGTGCAAGTCTGTGTGTGTGTGTCTTTGTGTGTGTCTGTGTGTGTGTCCATGTGTGTGTGTGTCTGTGTGTATGTGTGTGTGTGTGTGTGTATGTGTGTGTGTGTGTGTGTGTGTGTGTGTATCTCTGTGTGTGTGTGTCCATGTGTGTGTATGTGTGTGTGTGTATGTCTGTGTGTGTTTGTGTCCATGTGTGTCTGTGGCAGTCGAAATTCGGCCGGGAATTTTTTTCCGACGACCGATCTGCCGATTTTCGGCTTGTTAGTATGGTGCTCTCAGTGTAATAGATGAGTGAATCTCTCCAATGGGGACACAGACAAAAAAACAAAAAAAAAAACAACAACAAAAAACATTTATGAAATAAAATTAATGAACATATTACAAAGTTGCAGTTTACTGATAATTACTGGGGGTCCCTTGACTCCATAGGGTATTTTCAGGAAAAGGTGAGCTGTTTTCATGGCCTAATATGTGGGCTCCTCAATGGTACGAATTACAACTTGTTTGCGGCTACTTTTTTTACTTTATCAGAAAAAAATAGCTATTTTTTAAACTTCCCTGATGATCATGGGGGGCTTACAACTGAACCAGATGACCCTTTTTAACTGGTTCCGGACCACCCACCGCCTATTTACTGCGGCAGGGTACCCTTTGCGTGAAACAATGTAGGCCTACGTTGGTCGCGCGCCCCCACTCAGCAGCGGGGACTCCTATGCACGGGGCAGGCGGTTCCGATTGCCACCTGGCACCCGCGATCGCTCCCCACTGAGATAGAGGAACCGTCAACTGTTATATGTCTATATAGAGCTGTGTTCTAGGATCACAGGTCTCTGTGATCATTTCACAAGCCCAACCCCCATACAGTTAGAAACACGCCCCTAGGTACACATTTAACCCCTTGATCACCCACAGTGTTAACCTCTTTCCTGCCAATGGCATTATTACAGTAACAGTGCATATTTTAGCACTGATTACTGTAGTAATGTCACTGGTCCCCCAAAAAGTGTCAAAAATGTCAGTTAGGGGTCCAATCTGTCCGCCGCAATGTCACAGTCCCGCTAAAAATTGCAGATCTCCGCCATTACTAGTAAAAAAAATAAAAGCAATAAAAATGACATCAATCCTTCCCATAGTTGTAGATGCGATAACTTTTGCACAAACCAATCAAAATAAGCTTATTGCGATTTTTTTTTTACCAAAAATATATAGCAGAAAACAAATTGGCCTGAAACGTTAAAAAATTTTTTTGTTTATAGCGCAAAAAATAAAAATCGCTGATGTGATCAAATACCACCAAAAGAAAGCTCTATTTGTGGGAAAAAAAGGACATCAAATTTATTTGGGTACAGCGTGGCATGACGGCGCAATTGTCCGTTAAAGTAATGCTGTGCCGAATCGCAAAATATGGCCTGGTCTTTAAGGGGGAAAATGTTCCGGTCCAGAAGTGGTTAAAGACACATACCCTAAAAGAGCTATGACATGACATAAGCATTACAATGTTACTTATCTTTCCACAGCCTTCATATTATGTTTGAGAAAGAAGATGGCACTTCAACACTTTTTTTTACTTAAAGAGGAAGTAAACCCTCCTCTGCAACTTGTACCTATAGGTAAGCCTATGATGTAGCTTACCTATAGGTACTGTAAACATCTCCTAAACATGTACTGTTTAGGAGATATTTACTTTGCATGCAGCCAGTGACATCACTGGCGCATGCGCTCTGAAGGAACGGCCGCTCGTGCCGTTCCTTCAGAGCCCCATGCCGTGACGTCATCGCAGCTCCAGCCAATCAGATGGCCGGATGCCGCAAAGCTGGAAGAAGGGCGACACAACATGTCACCCATGAGAGAGGTGAGCGGGCGGCACTTTGGGGCTTCGTTTTAAGGTAAGTATTTCATAATGAGCTAGTATGCGATGCATACTAGCTCATTATGTGTTTGTCTTACAGGTGTTCGGGTTTTTTTTTTTTTTTTTAATTCTGAGGTTTACAACCTCTTTAAGTAAATATTTTTCACTGGGCCGTAAATATACCAAAAACACATTACTTTTCATTCCTCTTGCCCTACTGCTGGAATTAGATGAGTTAATTTAACAAAGACATTTTATCCTAGGGCATTTCTAAGGATTATTTGTGGCATATTCTGTTGCACATTAACCAAAAAAAATCACCCTGCTGTAATTGAAACTTTCTTTGACATTTGCTAGATGAAGCGTTCAGTGCCATCACATTCTCTGTGTTATACATGAGATGAATATTGCCGGCAAAAGTCAGAGAATGTCAGCCAGAGTCCGAGCTTTCTAAACAAATTGTATCCACCGATGACAACCTTCTGGGCCTGAGCTTAGGGTATTGTAACTTCGTCCTTGTGAATGCTGTTTCATTAGAAACAATAATAGTGATAGGCACCCTTAAAGAACAACTCTGGTCTAATTTAATTAGTCTATAGTTTCTTATTGCAGAACTGTTTATATATGTATGTATACACACACACATATATATATATATATATATATATATATATATATATATGCAGTATCTCAGTATCTCACAAAAGTGAGTATACCCCTCACATTTTTGTAAATATTTTATTATATCTGTTCATATAACAACAGTGAAGAAATTACACTTTGCTACAATGTAAAGTAGTGAGTGTACAGCTTGTATAACAGTGTAAATTTGCTGTCCCCTCAAAATAACTCAACACACAATCATTAATGTCTAAATGCTGGCAACAAAAGTGAGTACACCCCTAAGTGGAAATGTCCAAATTGGGCCCAATTAACCATTTTCCCTCCCCGGTGTCATGTGACTCGTTAGTGTTACAAGGTCTCAGGTGCGAATGGGGAGCAGGTGTGTTAAATTTGGTGTTATCTGGTCACTGGAAGTTCAACATGGCACCTCGTGGCAAAGAACGTTCTGAGGATCTGAAAAAAAGAATTGTTGCTCTACATAAAGATGGCCTAGGCTATAAGAAGATTGCCAAGACCTTGAAACTGAGCTGCAGTCTGGTAGCCAAGACCACACAGCGGTTTACCAGGACAGGTTCCATTCAGAACAGGCCTTGCCATGGTCGACCAAAGAAGTTGAGTGCATGTGCTCAGCGTCATATCCAGAGGTTGTCTTTGGAAAATAGACGTATGAGTGCTGCCAGCATTGCTGCAGAGGTTGAAGAGGTGGGAGGGTCAGCCTGTCAGTGCTTATATGCCGCACACTGCATCAAATTGGTCTGCATGGCTGTTTCCTGAGAAGGAAGCATCTTCTAAAGATGATGCACAAGAAAGCCTGCAAAAAGTTTTCTGAAGACAAGCAGATTAAGGACATGGATTACAGGAACCATGTCCTGTGGTCTGATGAGACCAGGATAAACTATTTGGTTTAGATGGTGTTAAGCGGGTGTGGAGTACAAAGACAAGTTTGTCTTGCCTACAGTCAAGCATGGTGGTGGGAGTGTCATGGTCTGGGGCTACATGAGTGATGTCAGCACTGGGGAGCTACAGTTCATTGAAGCAACCATGAATGCCAACATGTACTGTGACATACTGAAGCAGAGCATGATCCCCTCCCTTCGGAGACTGGGCCGCAGGGCAATATTCCAACATGATAACGACCCCAAACACACCTCCAAGACAACCGCTGCCTTGCTAAAGAAGCTGAGGGTAAAGGTGATGGATTTTCCAAGCATGCATCCAGACCTAAACCCTATTAAGCATCTGTGGGGCATCCTCAAACGAAAGATGGAGGAGGGGACATTATAAAAGACAGCGCTACCAGGAAAGTGATATAAATAATAAGTACAGTCCTTGAATAAATAAGTAAACAATCTAATTCATAAATATATCAAGTGCATTTAGTGATAAAAAATATATATAATATATCAATTTATACATATAAGGTGCAATGTATCCAAGATGGTTAAGTGCTGCTAAAGTGAAATAGTGCTAAATAAAGTGCAGTCCGAACAAAATTGTAAGTTCACTGAAATGTCAGATAAAGTGCTGGACAGAGAGGGCTTGAAGTGCTCCACGCAGTGACAAGTGCTCCAAACGACCCTTTTGGGGATCCACTCACCAGATACTAGGGATAATCAAGCCTCAAAGAGCAGTGATTCTCCAAAATTGCCCAGGGATGGATGGATCAGTGCACCTCCAAACAAGCCTCTGACCTTAGGTAATAGCCCCCTCTCAGTTAATATTGGGAAATGTATGACATGTAGGACCTGTAGACATCAGAGGTTTCTCTGTGACTGTGCTAAGCTGAGATAAAACAATCAGATAGATTGCTAGTCTGTAGAGTTGTAAGTGAATATAGCCCCAAGGCATTCTTCCTTCTGGAGACTCTATCTGATTGTGTTATCTCAGTTTAGCGTAGCACAGCCACAGAGCAACCTCTGATCTCTACAGGTCCTACATGTCATACATTTCCCACGATTAACTGAGAGGGGGCTATTACCTAAGTTTAGAGGCTTGTTTGAAGGTGCGCTGATCCATCCATCCCTGGGCAATTTTGGAGAATCACTGCTCTGTGAGGCTTGATTATCCCTAGTATCCGGTGAGTGGATTCCCAAAAGGGTCGTTTGGAGCACTTGGCACTGTGTGGAGCACTTCAAGCACTTTTTGTCCAGCACTTTATCTGACATTTCAGTGAACTTACAATTTTGTTCGGACTGCACTTTATTTAGCACTATTTCACTTTAGCATTTAACCATCTTGGATACATTGCACCTTATATGTATAAATTTATATATTATATATATTTTTTATCACTAAGTGCACTTTATATATTTATGAATTAGATTGTTTACTTATTTATTCAAGGACTGTACTTATTATTTATATCACTTTCCTGGTAGCGCTGTCTTTTATAATGTCCCATTCTATCTTGGTTTTTACCTAAGTGAGCAGCAGCTTTAGGTAGCACTGGTTTACACATCATTATTTTAGCGCGCTGGTTTTAAACTTTTGAACCTTTGAAGCTCTGGTGAACTCCATGCCCAAGAGGGTCAAGGCAGTGCTGGAAAATAATGGTGGCCACAAAAAATTTTGACACTTTGGGCCCAATTTGGACATGTTCACTCAAGGGTGTACTCACTTTTGTTGCCAGCGATTTAGACAATAATGGCTGTGTGTTGAGTTTTTTTGAGGGGACAGCAAATGTATACTGTTATACAAGCTGTACACTCACTACTTTACATTGTAGCAAAGCTAACCAGCTAAATCTAACAAGCAAAATTATTAATTACCCACTCCCTTAAGAATAATGAAGAATCAATAAAAGTCATGCTACACCCATTGCTCATCCACACCATGACATGTTGAAAGTTAGTGGCCAGTCACATGAATCTTGTCTTAATTCTTCTACAGATTTATGAATGATATAGGCTATAGTACCCAGTAAATATTGTTTTTTTTTTTTTCAACAGAAAATTTATTTTTATAAAAAATATTTGGGTGTTATCATGTGAAATCAGTTTAGATGCAAAGTTCTCCTTTAAACTATAGACTAAGCCACAATAGGCCAAATGACACAGAAATAGACATTTTTTTTTTTGCTATATCTGTTATTCATCTTTTATACAGTTGTGAAGTGAAACCAAAGACTTTTCATCCTTGTTATTCTAGCATAAGACATAAGTGCAAGTAAGTGTCACTGTCCTCAAAGAGATAATACATTATTGATCTGCCAGCATGTTTCTTCACTTTATTGTTATAAACGTATATGTATTTTTGACATGCACTTTAAGCTGTTTTTTTCAAACCTGGTGTTATGCTGATATGTAAGATGGTGTTCAGAATACACTTGGGATATACTGTATACTCCTTTAGCTTTCTTACTTTGACATTTAGTTTTAGTTAAAAATAATTGTGTCTTATATGTGTTTTTTAATTAGATGTTGTATGCTAGGATGCTGGCCCAATATCCAAAATCTCTGAGTATCTTGTTATAGTGGGTAAAAGTTGGTTGTGTTTATTATTACAGATGTACTGTTACACAGACTACTTCTTTTGATCAGTTAGACTAAAGATGTCCCAAAGGATGTATTGTTATTAACCGCTTGTGGACCGCCCTACCAGGGGCATTGGTAGGTGGGAAAAAGACCAGGGGCTTCAGCCCCGAAGGTAAATTTGCGACCCCTCCCACATTTTTAAGTAGGTCCCGATCAAGCTCTACCCAATGCCCCCTGAAGTGTCCGATCTGTGCGCCGCAATGTCGCAGTCCCACTATAAGTCGCCGCCATTACTAGTAAAAAGAGTAAAGTAAATAAAAATGCCATAAATCTATCCCCTAGTTTGTAAGACGCTTTGATGTAAATACCTTGTGAAATCAAACCCCTTTTTTTTGCAGATCTGAATCCATAGATCCAAAAATCTAACAGAATAGAATGTACATTTTAAGTTTAAATGTACATTTTCAAATCAAATTTGCCTTTTTGGGCCAGATGCAGATATAGAACCAACTAGAACTAAAGTAACCTTATGCTTTGCTTAAAGGAGAAGTATGGCCAGATTCAGCCAACAGTTCAATGTGGGTCACAGATGAGGTTCCCAGCCGCAATTGATTTAGAAACAAAGAAAAATGATGGCAGAAAAAGACCAAATAGTCCATCGAGTCTGCCCATTTTGTTTTTGTTTTTTTTTATTGTTTCATTTTTTTCCATTAACTTTATTGTCTGAGTATACATCTATATTTGTTCCAAGCATGTTTGAAGCCATTTACTGTTGGCTGTCTCACTACCTCTGCTGCAAGTTTATTCAAAGCATCAACTACCCTTTCAATAAATAATACTTTCTAAGATTAGTTTTGAACTTTCCTCCAGTTAGTTTGAGGTCATTTTCCCATGTTCTTGATTTTGGCTTCATATTGAAAACACTGCCCATCTGAACCTTAGTCACCCCCTTGATGTATTTAAAGATTTCAGTCATGTCTCCCCTATCCCTTCTTTCCTCCAGACTGTACATATTTAGTTCCTGAAGTCGGTCTCACTATGCTTTATTCTCCAAACTTTTCACCATTTTTATTATCCATCTCTGGACTCGTTCTATTTTATCAATATCTTTCTGTAAGTAAGGTCTCCTGAACTATGTGTGCTAATTTTGCAATCATCTGAAATAAGTACCCCCAAAACTTTTTCTCCTGTAGTGCTGGCTAAAAATGTTTTATACAGTATATATATATATATATATATATATATATATATATATATATATATATATGTATATATAAAGCAGAAAGCTTTAATTTGAGGGTATTTACATCCAAATCAGGTGAAAGGTGTAGGAATTACAACAGTTTGTATATGTGCCTCTTACTTTTTAAGTGACCAAAAGTAATGGGACAATTGGCTGCTCAGCTGTTCCATGGCCAAGTGTGTGTTATTCTATCATTCTCCCATTTATAAGGAGCAGATAAAAGGTCCAGAGTTCATTTCAAGTGTGTCCAATTTGCATTTGGAATCTGTTGCTGTCAACTCTCACTATGAGATCCAAAGAGCTGTCACTATCAGTGAAGCAAGCCATCATTAGGCTGAAAAAACAAAACAAACCAATCAGAGAGATAGCAAAAACATTAGGTGTGGCCACATCAACTGTTTGGAACATCCTTATAAAGAAAGAATGCACCAGTGAGCTCAGCAACAACCAAAAGGTACGGAAGACCACAGAAAACAACTTTGGTGGATGACCGAAGAATTCTTTCCCTGGTGAGGAAAACACCCTTCACAACAGTTGGCCACATCAAGAACACTCTCCAGGAGGTATGTGTATGTGTGTCAAAGTCAACAATGAAGAGAAGACTTCACCAGAGTGAATACACAGGGTTCACCACAAGATGTAAACCATTGGTGAGCCTCAAAAACAGGAAGGCCAGATTAGAGTTTGCCAAACAACATAAAAAAAGCCTTCACAGTTCTGGAACAACATCCTATGGACAGATGAGACCAATATCAACTTGTACCAGAGTGATGGGAAGAGAAGAGTATGGAAAAGGAAAGGATCTGCTCATGATCCAAATCATGCCACCTCATCAGTGAAGCATGGTGGTGGTAGTGTCATGGCGTGGGCATGTATGGCTGCCAATGGAACTGGTTCACTTGTATTTATTGATGATATGACTGCTGACAAAAGCAGCAGGATGAATTCTGAAGTGTTTTGGGCAATAATATCTGCTCATATTTAGTCAAATGCTTCAGAACTCATTGGACAGCGCTTCACAGTGCAGATGGACAATGACCCGAAGCATACTGCAAAAGCAACCAAAGAGTTTTTTTAAGGGAAAGAAGTGGAATGCTATGCAATGGCCAAGTCAATCACCTGACCTGAATCCGATTGAGCATGCATTTCCCTTGCTGAAGACAAAACTGAAGGGAAAATGCCCCAAGAACAAGCAGGAACTGAAGACAGTTGCAGTAGAGGCCTGGCAGAGCATCACCAGGGATGAAACCCAGCGTCTGGTGATGTCTATGCATTCCAGACTTCAGGCTGTAATTGACTGCAAAGGATTTGCAAGTATTAAAAAGTGAAAGTTTGATTTATGATTGTTAATCTGTCAAATTACTTTTGATCCCTTAAAAAGTGGGAGGCACATTTACAAACTGTTGTAATTCCTACACCATTCACCTGATTTCACACATCTTGTTTGTTTCATTTCAAATTCATTGTGGTGGTGGTGTATAGGTGCTGTGTTCTGGCAGTACTACAAAAAGAGGCAGGCAGATAATGTCATGATTAGGGTTGAGCGAACATGGACTGTATTGTTAGGGATTGTACCGGACTTTTGGGTTTTCGGTACCCGGAAACGGACCCGTACATTTTACTGTATATTCGGGATACAGTCCGTTGTTCGGTTGTTTTGGCGTGGTTTTAATGGCGCGGTTTCAACAGATGCAGGGCAGCCAATCAACAAGCGTTTAACTAGTGTGCCCTTAGAAGCCATCACAGCCATGCCTATTAATGGCATGGCTGTGATTGGCCAGTGCAGCATGTGACCCAGACTCTATTATAAGCTGGAGTCACGTAGCGCCGCACGTCACTCTGCTCCAACTATTGTAGGGACAGGTTCCTGCTGCTGCTTATTTGAGGGAGAGATGGAAGATTATTATAGGGGCAGGCTGGAGATTGCTTTCAGGGAAAGAATAGAACACAGGACAGAAGAATGTTCTTTAATTAGACAGCGATGTACATCGATTTTATTGTGTGGGGGTGCAGTGCACAATCTTTTTGCCCTGACCTGAGCCCAGTGAGGAGGAGGGAGAAAAAAAAACTTTTATCAGTCTGTTAGATGGGCGGCGTGCGGCGTGCAGTGGACATTTAATGCAAGCTCAGTGCATATGTGTCTGCTTAATCTGGATTTTAACAAAAAAAACCAAACGTTTTTTCCTTCATATTTTACTGTGACATACAGCGTTTAGACACTGCTGTTCTAATCTGCTATTCAAAAATCCCCAATTTAAGGGAAAAATAATTATTTTTCAGTTTTTTATTCATACTTTACTGTGACATACAGCGTTTTGACGCTGCTGTGTTCTAATCTGCTATTCAAAAATCACCAATTTAAGGGAAAAATAATTATTTTTCAGTTTTTTATTCATGCTTTACTATGACATACAACATTTAGACACTGCTGTGTTCTAATCTGATATTCAAAAATCACCAATTTAAGGGAAAAATAATTATTTTTCAGTTTTTTATTCATACTTTACTGTGACATACAGCATTTAGACACTGCTGTGTTCTAATCTGCTATTCAAAAATCACCAATTTAAGGGACAAATACTTATTTTCAGTTTTTTATTCATACTTTACTGTGACATACAGCGTTTAGACACTGCTGTGTTCTAATCTGCTATTCAAAAATCACCAATTTAAGAGGAAAAAAAATATTTTTCACTTTTTTATTCATACTTTACTGTGACATACAGCGTTTAGACACTGCTGTGTTCTAATCTGCTATTCCAAAATCACCAATTTAAAGGGAAACATTTTTTTTTCATTTTTTCCTTTATATGTTACTGTGAGATAAAGCCTTTAGACACTACTATGTTCTAATCTGCTCTTCAAAAATCACCAGTTAAAGGGAAAAATAAAACATTTACATTCATACGTTACTGTGAGATACACCCTTTGGATACTGTTGTTCTATTCCGCTATTCAATAAACACCCATTTAGGGAAAAAAAAATAAATTGTGGCCAAGTCTGCATTTGTTACTGTGAGATATGCCCTTTGTATACCGCTATTCTATGCCGCTATTCAATAAACACCCATTTAGGGAAAAAATATTAAATTGTGGCCTAGTCTGAAGCTGTACGTGTGAGATACACCCTTTGGATACTGTTGTTCTATTCTGGGATTCAATAAACACTCATTTAGGGTACACCCTTTACATATTTGGTGGTGCAGAGGTTCCTTAAAAATTCCCCCGATATGTCAGAGCTGCTGCAGAAAGTGTGGGCCGTCTGTGTACACTTTTGGCGTTGTCGCCCTGCTGCTGCTTGTAAGATTCTGGTACCTTTGGTACCCTTATTTACCATTTTCCTTTCCAAACATTGCGTCCCACCTTTTTAGTTAGGTGGAACGCATACACCTTTAAGACAGATGACGTCATCGCTGAGCGCCGCTGAGCGGCTATTTCAATCACCAGCATTCTCTCTCACGTTGTTCGTTCAATGTGTGTCTACATGCTCACAAGCCTTGCCTTGCTGTCGGAACCTCCAGCTATTTGCCTTTACCTGGAACAGACCGG
Organism: Pelophylax lessonae; assembly: GCF_965119305.1. NCBI lineage: Eukaryota > Metazoa > Chordata > Amphibia > Anura > Ranidae > Pelophylax > Pelophylax lessonae. Next base: position 95,630,872 of record NC_138771.1, on the reverse strand, counting down.
AACCTCGCAACTGATCCCGTATCTCGCTACTGGATCACTCCCTCACTACTGGACCCCTCTACTTACTAAACCTTACTAGTGATAAGTACCCCACAGGGGAATCCTCCATAACTAACTTACACTATCATCTTCTGCACATTAAGGACTGTTACTATCTATGCATACTAGTTCTACCATCTGCACTGTTACATAGATTGCTAGCTCTTGAGTCTACTACCATCTATCCTTGCACTGGGTTAGTCTATCCTGTCTATGTCATCTGCTGTCCTTACCACCTGTTACCATACATGATTACTAACCTATCTGCATTCTACCTATTACCATCTACTACTCTCCTGAACATTACTATCAAGTGCTTACCATTACTGTCACTGCTCACACCTGTCCCTTCAGCACATCACTACCATACTATCATATACATCCTATCACTCCAGGAACATCTTATTGAGTGTGTGTATATCTGTATGCTGAAGCAGAAAGGCCCACAGTGATGAGTCTGGAGAATTGGATCTGGTATTCCAACACATCTCTACATGACTACTGAGTGGAGATTCTGCAGCTGCAAATCCAGCTTACAATAAAAACGCAGGAGCGTTACACTGCTCGCCTGTCAGCGCTGCAGCATAACTTCGGCCTTCCCGCTCACCGTCTCATATGTGACCTGCCCACAAGGTGGAACTCCATTTTGCACATGCTGGCCAGACTGTGCGAGCAGCAGCAGGCGATAGTGGAGTTTCAGCTGCAGCACACACGCGTGAGTCGCTCTGCGGAACAGCACCACTTCACCACCAAAAACTGGGCCTCCATGCGAGACCTTTGTGCCTTTTTGCGCTGTTTCGAGTACTCCACCAACATGGACAGTGCCGATGACGCCGTTCTCAGCGTTACTCTCCCACTCCTATGCCTCCTTGAAAAAACACTTTGGGCAATGATGCAAGAGGATGTGGCACAGGAGGAGGAGGAGGAGATGGATGAGGAGGAACCATGTTCACAGCAGGGTGGCACTCAGGCCAGCTCGTGGCCATCACTGGTGTGTGGCTGGGATGATACAGAGGACAGCCTTTCGTTGCCTCTGGGCAGCCTGGCACACATGAGCGATTACATGCTGCAGTCTCTCCGCAACGACCGCGAGTTGCCCACATTCTAACTTGTGCTGATTACTGGGTGGCAATACTCCTGATGGGGACATAGGGTTTCCATGGTCTGCCTAGCCAGAAGACTTGGCAGACCCCGTTCTTAATGGTAGCTGAAGCCACCTCGAATACTAGGTCAGGGGGGCTCTCCCGTAGAGAGACCCCCCCCTCCAGGGCAGAGGAGGAAAGAACCTGAGGGCCACACATCAAACCTTCCAAGACCCCATCACTCCAGCAGGTTTGCATAGCCGCCACCCAACCTTGGTCAGGCCGGATGACAGCACAGCGCCCCCACTGGATAACTGATAACAACAGATACTACACTTGATCTTAGCCAAAAGGTCGAGAAGCGATGCTGGTGGCATTCCCACCTGACAGCGGGGGCACAGTGAAAGCACAAGGCAAAAGCAGAGGAGGAGGAGGTCGCCAACGCAGCGAGGGCACCGTCAGCACCTCAGAAGGTGGGTGCATAAAGAAGTGCACACCAAAAAAGTGAAACACAAAAAGTGCACAGGGTGTATACATGGTCCCTGACCCTGATTCCCCGGGGCGCAAGGCTCCTGACAGGGACTGGGGTACTTACACTGGCCGAAACCAGGCAGCCCTGTTCTTTAGGAGGTCTGCTGAAACAGACCACCCCAAGTACTAGGTGGTGCTCTCCCGAAGAGAGACCCCAAGAGAGAGGGTGAACCAAGCCAGAAGGCCATATCCACCCCCTCCCAAGCATTTTACGGACAGACCCAAGGACCTACACTCTACTAATCACGCTGTGCAAAATAAAGTGTATCGCCACAATAAAAAACACAAAACGTGAGACACGCAACTAGACATATGCCGGTTTTCGGTAATTCGATATATCGCGGTATTGCATAGCCACGGTATTGTTATTGTGGCATTTTTAAAATACCGAGTTTCTCTGCTCCTGGGTCTGACTTGTGAATTGATACATTTCAGTGAGCTGGATGACTCATTCACTCACACAGCTAATGCCTAACTATAAACAAAAATGATTACATTGTATTTTTTCCTTCCCTCTGCCAGGGAGAAAGGAAGTTTAACCTCTTAAAGACTGGATCTTTTTCTGACACTTGTTGCTTGCAAGTTAAAATCAGTTTTTTTTTTGCTAGAAAAGTACTTAGAACCCCCAAACATTTTATATATTTTTTTAGCAGAGACCCTACAGAAAAAAATGGCGATTGTTGTAATATTTTATGTCACACTGTATTTGCGCAGCAGTCTTTCAAACGCAATTAATAGACTTTAATGAATAAAAAAAAAAAAAACGTAACAGTAAGTTATCCCAATTTTTTTTTTTTGTTACACAGAGAATCGTGATCTTTATTCCAAGCTAAAAAATCGTGATTCTCATTTTGGCCAGAATCGTGCAGCTCTTATGTATGTATGTATGTATATATATATATATATATATATATATATATATACACACACACACATATATATACATATACACACACACGCATAGCAGCCCACATTACATTATTATATAGCCATCAAGCAGTGTCTGGCCTACCTGGTGATGACTGGTCCTGGCGCTCTGATCCGATGGCCTGGTCTTTAAAGGGGCAAATCCTTGCGATCCAGAAGTGGTTAAACCTGCAGGAGGACCGGTGTTTTTATCTATTAATGACTTTACTATTGCTTTAGGCCTGGTTCACATGTATGCGGGTTGGGGGCCCACATTTGCACAGGCATAGCAGCCCATTGCTGTGAATGGGCTTGAGCTGCTATGCCTGCGTTTTCAGCTGAAAAAAGGTGCATGCAGAATTTAAAAAAATGCAGTGGCCATGAAATCCATCCTTCTTTTGCACCATGCGATTTACCTGCCGTTGCTGCACACGCAAACTGTTTTTAAATGCCGTGCCCACATATACAAAAAATGCAGAAAGCTTGCCTGAGCAGGAACTGCAGGTTAGTCGCATGGTGCAAAAGCAGGATGGATTTCAAGGCCACTGAATTTTAAAAAAATGCTGCATGCACCTTTTTTCTGCGGAAAATGAGGGCATAGCAGCCCGTTCAAATCAATGGGCTGCTATGCCTGTGCAAATGTGGGCCGCCAACCCGCATACATGTGAACCGCCAACCCGCATACATGTGAACCACCAACCCGCATACATGTGAACCAGGCCTAAAGCAATAGTAAAGTAATTTATAAACAACACCTCCTTCATGTTTAACCACTTCTTGACCACAAGGATTTGCCCTCTTAATGACCAGGCCATCGGATCGGAGCCGAGCGCCAGGACCAGTTATCACCAGTTAGGCCAGACACTGCTTGATGACCTATTTTAGGCCTGGTTCACAGAGTCTGTACTGACTGACTATATAATAATGTGCATAAGTGAACCAAAGCCCCTAAATTCAGCAATGAAATTCAAGTGAGGTAGAAATTTAATAATTTAAATTTAATAATAGAATACCGTGATAATACCGTATACCGTGGCAAAACCTTAATCAATTAATCGCAGCATGAAAATCTGATACCGTCACAAGCCTACACGCAACACATAACAGTGGAGAAAGGGATAGTGGAGAAGTGCAAGGTTAGTGCCACGTTGCAATACTATGGTAGGCCCTTCGGCCAGGAATAAAAAATTCCTCTGGTCCTGACTCCTAACCAAAAGGCCCGGCCCTAGAGGCAGGTGTGAAAAACAAGTGTAGGAAGTGCAGTGTCCTTGGTGCCATACTCATAGTGTTGCCATCCACTGTGAATTATGGCACCCCTGGACTGCCACTCCAGGGGCACATACACCACAGGCTTTTCAGAATCCCGGTCCCTGGCAAGACCAGTGCAGCCCCGTCCCTACTAAAAGGCCTCAGAACTTAGACAGCTTTGGGAGAGCCCGGCCCACAACCAGGAACACATACCTTTTCCAAGGCCAGACTCAACCCAGAAGGGGGAAAAAAGCCCCCCCGCCGCCATCCCCATTCCTTACCATATACCATATGCCATATACAGTTCCTTACTGTTCCTTACCGTTCCTTACGTACTATACACGTACTGAATGATGGGTGTGCCCCCTTCAACTTCTGGGTCTCCAAATTGGGCACATGGCCTGAGCTTGCCCTTACGCCTTGGAGGTGCTGGCCAGCCCTGCAGCCAGTGTATTATCTGAACGTGTATTTAGCACGGCTGGGGGCGTTATCACAGACAAGCGCAACTGCCTGTCCAGAGCCAATGTGGACAAGCTCACGTTCATTAAAATGAACTAGGCATGGATCCCACAGAACTTGTCCGTACCTTGTGCAGAATAGACATGTATACCGGCCTTACCCAGCCATTGTTGTATTTTTGATCTTTCTCACTCTTTTGGGGTGTACCCTAATTTAAAAAGAAATACAATTAAAAAAAAACAGTGTTGGCTACCTCGTCCTCCTCCACTGCTGATTCCACCTACACTGCCACAACCACCGCCACCTCAACCTCCTACTCCATATGGGCCTTGTCCTCCTAGATCAAGATGATTCTTTTTATTTTTTGTTTTTTATGTTATTTTAAGTTATTTTCCTATCCACATTTGTTTGCAGAGCACTTGCCATGCTCTTAACAAGCTTTTGCTGCCATTTACAGCCCTCTAGCCCTTTCCATGTTTTTTTAGAGCCATTTTAGTGCTCAAATGTTCGGGTCACCATTGACTTCAATGAGGTTCGGGATCGGGGACAAGTTCGGATTAAGTCCGGGTCACGGACCCACCGAACCCAGACATCCAGGTGTTCGCTCAACTCTAGTCATGATCACTAATATAAGGCCTCTTGTGAATGGCTGAGAAGCATTCAGCTAGATTAAATTTGTTCTTGCAAGGGGACGGGAAGACCCTATGTTGCTGCCGGAACACAGTGCTCTATGCTGTATGTAACTGATGCTATAATATATAATAGTATAATAACCCCTTTGCACCGGTGCCTTTGCGGCCCTTTAAGAGGTGTTAGATGCTCGGAGGCATGGTGGGGTTTAAGATTATGTGACCGCCGTGATTGGCTGTCATGGCAATCACATGATCGGAAAGCTCCTGATAACAAGAAGTAATCAGGAGCTTTCTGTTAACCGCCAATAACTGCCACAAGCATGCAGGGTGTATGCTCTCGGCACAGATGTGTCTGCTAATTTGTTACCAAATATGCGGCTGCTCGGCGCCAAGGCTCATTAGCCGAGAGGCCGCATATTTGCGCATTGTCAGCACCTAGGGGTTAAATAAATGTATTGATTTTATCAGTAACATCTGCAGTGGGTGTTTGATAGTCAACTGTTTCATTTTATTAAAGTCGGCTACTCAGCCTGTGCTGAATGTCTTTTCTGACAGTTACAGCAGGAAAAGCTAGTACCTAGCTAGGCTAGTAAGCACATATTAGGGCACTGGGCCACCTCTATCAAGTAGTGCACCGTTGATACCCAGTATTCCATTAATTTGATCGATTGTAAGCATTTTAGTTAGCCTTGTTGGCCCTGCCTTTTAAACATTAAAACTTTAAAAATAAATCTGTAAATAATGTTTAAAATAAAAAAATCTATTTTGTGAAATAATGGAAAAATGTTAATGTGGGACAAGCCCAGTCCATGAACTAGAGCAGGGGTCTCCAAACTTTCTAAACAGACCAACAGCTGGTGTCATTGGGAGAAATGGTGCTCTTTTATTGGTGCCAGTGGGAGAAGTTGTGCCCCATTGTTGGTGTCAGTGGGAGGAATTGTGCCCCATCATTGGTGTCATTTTGCCCAATTGTTGGTGTCAGTCGGAGGAATTGTGCCCCATCCTTGGTGTCATTGGGAGGAATTGTGCCCCTTCACTGGTCTTAGTGGTGGGGGATAGTGCCCCATTGTTGATATCAGTGGATAAAATAGTGCCCCAAGGGCCAAATAACAGCAAGCAAAGGGCTGCAACTGGCCCCCAGGTGGCAGTTTGGAGACCACTGAACTAGAGGAAGGGGGATGTTTTCATCCCAAAAGTCTTGCTCTGTTACTTAAAAAAGGTGAGATAGATGTTGGGGAGTGCTACTTTGAGTTTCTCAGCTTAATTATAGGTAAAGGCTGGCAGCTTATGGCTGGTGCCTGCCCCTTACCTTTTGTCCTGAGACAAAGACCCACAAGGAAATGCTAATGAGGACAAACCACTCTGGCTTATGTGTGCTTGTACAGGGCAGAGATGAATTTACATGAAAAAAAAAAAAACTATTTAAAAAGAAAACCTGTAAATAATTATTAACAAAAATGAACATTCCTTTTGTAATGAAGATTGAATTATTGTCTAGAAATAGCTTAAAGTGGAGTTCCACCCATTTTTGGAACTTTAGATCTATGTAATCCCCTTTAAAATGGCTTTTACCAATGGAAACTTTTTTTTTTTTTTGCTAGTAAATACCTTAATTTCTGCTTTATTCCTCCTCTCCTCACTTCCAATCGGCGATGACGTCATTCGGCGATTCGCAGTGTGTGCTGGGATGTATTCTATTCCAGAAATCTCGCAGGAGCTGAGCTGTACTGAGCCGTGCCTGCCCCACCTCCGCCCCGCCTCCTTTCATTGAGTTGTATTGTATGCCATGTATTCAGGCCGTTCTCTGCCCCGCCTCCGCCCCGCCTCCTCTCATTGAGTTTTACTGTATGCAATTTATTAAGGCCGTTCTCTGCCCGCCTCCACCCCGCCTCCTCTGTGAGTTGTATTGTATGCCATGTATTCAGGCCGTTCTCTTGCCCGCCTCCACCCCGCCCCCTCTCAGTGAGCTCAGTAAGGATATAATGATTTCAGTCCTCGCTCACTGAGAGGAGGCGGGGAAGAGAACGGCCTTAATACATTGCATACAATACAACTCAATGAGAGGAGGCAGGGCAGAGAACGGCCTGAATACATGGCATACAATACAACTCAATGAGAGGAGGCGGGGCGGAGGCGGGGCAGGCATGGTGTTACAGCTCAGCTCCTGCGAGATTTCTGGAATAGAATACATCCCAGCACACACTGCGAATCGCCGAATGACGTCATCGCCGATCGGACCCGGAAGTGAGGAGAGGAGGAATAAAGCAGAAATTAAGGTATTTACTAGCAAAAAAATTTCCATTTGTAAAAGCCGTTTTAAAGGGGATTACATAGATCTATGTATTCCAACCTATTAAAAATGGGTGGAACTCCGGTTTAAAGTGAAACCACCCAGGGCGTGAACTAGAAAAAGGTGGCTAATTTGATTGGTTCTTTACCATGCGTCATTTATTAGGGTAATACTATTCTTCACATACATCCCAAGATACCTAGACCCTCTTGTTATGCCATAATCACATAAGACAAGGAAGTGGAGAAACAGGTGAAAAAGAAATGTTAAAAGGAGAAGAGGAAGTAGGAGGTATAGGATTGAAGGAAGGGGGCTGTTTTAAACAGTTATTCAGCATATGTAATTCAGTAGGGCAATATTCTCTACATATACAGTGTTCTTCTAGCTCCCAATCAGACATGCATAGCATACTTGATGTGGTGTGAGTCTCAGGACTTTCACTCAGAGGGATTCTCTGTGGGATGAATCCTGTCCTTCCTGCAGCTGGGTCTGAACCAGGGTTTGGCACCTAGCACTATTAAAGGTTAGGATTTTGCCATTTTTATATTGTTTAAGAGACTGCTAGCCTGATTCCTTGATTAAGACTAAAAGCACACTTCAGAAATCCTCTTTTGAACTCATTAGAAACATTTTCCCCTTTACTCTCACCTATAAGCCTTCACTCTGTGTCTGACCTGGAAGCCTAATATTGCAAGGGACTCTTTTTGGTTTAGCATAGGGTGAAGGTGGTGTTGAGAGCTGGTACTTTCTTCTTGCCCAAGGATGCTTCTGCAGAAGCCCTGTGGACTGGCCCTGTAGATAGCAGTGGCTTATAATTCCCCAGTTTCCTCAAAGCCAGTTTGTGGAGCTATGGCAGGAGTATCAGAAGAGGAAAAATAAGGCCACATTAACCATGCTTGAAGACAGCTGTTCTACGCCTGGTAGGAGTACGTAGAGAATGACTTTGTCAACCCTTCATTTGCTGCACCCTGCCCTTTTCCCTGCATTGTGGAAAAGCGGGCAGAAAGTTGGTTTTCCTGCATCTATGCTTTCAATGCCCTGGCTATAATAAAGTAAACGAATATAAATGGCCACATTTCCCACAGCTCCCTGGGTTCCTTATCTTCCCTCCCTTTAGCAACTAAGAGAGCCCAAACCTAATGAGGCAGAGGAAACTGAGCAAGGTATTAGCAGCTAGGTCAGCTGCTCTCTGCTATTAGATCCTCTTCCCAATTACTATCAGAATACTTTAGCTCCAGTAGGATGGGCCTTTTTTCTTGGGACTTGGATCCGTTCACCGGTGTTTCCAGAACTATCCTGGACTTCACTGAGAGGAATGCAGTTTATAAGGATCATAAGTAGCTATTTGTCTTCTGACGTATTTCCCAAAGTAGTTATTTTCAGCTAGACTCTCTGTTAATATAGAGTCTTATAGAGATAGCGCAGCCACATTTCATCTTGGCTGAGATACAGTAAAGAGTTAATGTTTGTTCTTCTTTTATGATTTTTTTTAATCATTATTATTATTCTGCAGTGCATGCATGATCTTTGCCATCCTGAATATGTTTTGCATTATTGCTTCTAGCTTTGCACCTGTTAAGTAAAGTATTCCCTGTCTGATCATTCAAGTGATTACCTATTCTGTTAAAGTTATAGTATAGCTTTTATTTTTTGCAGCTCCAGAAGGCAGCTGGTTCTTGCTGCCAATTGGAGTTGCACTGTGCAGCCACTGTACAATATTTGTGTTTTTAAAAATAATACACTCTAATTTCTGTTTCAAGATAAAATCTGTCTGGTCCCTCCCTCTCATATTGTGGCCTAACCAAGCTGCTTACATGTTGTCCAGCCACTAGCAATATTCTTTACTATTGTTCCAGATAATGCATTTAGATTTTTATTGCAAGCTAAAACCTGCCTTGTCTCTTTCTATTTGCAGCTTATTTAAATGCTTGCACACTATCCTGGTGTTAAGCTGGATACACACTATCCAACTTTTGTGGTTAGATTTCCTTCAGATTTACCTTTTCTATGTAGTGCAAGGGCCTGCCAGATTGCATACAAATTGAAAGTGTTTAGGTTTGACCTCATATTATATGGTTTTGGTAAGTCTAAAGGAAAAAGTCTTCAGAAAATCTTATAGTGTGTATGTCCCATTAGTCAACTTATAAAAAACACATGCCTGAGCTCCATATTTTTTTGTTTTTAAATTGGGGACACAGAGTTAGGGGAGGGTTTGGGGAATGGATGGATGGGGTTTTGATGTATTTCTGTGCACTCTGTTTAGCAGAATTTGACAACCACTCCCCCACACCACCACTCCCCGGATGAAACTTAAGCAAATTTGCTAATCCCTAGAGGAAACCAATTTAAAAAAAAGCCTGCTGTACATCAGCGGCATTAAAGTAGAACCATAGGCAAAAAATGTTTTCTTTTCATTTCGGATATAGAGTAAGGGAGGGTTATAACCCCTGTCATATTTCTTTTCATCATCTGCGTCCCATTGCAGAGTTTACGCTCACTTCCTGTCCCATAGCCAAACAGGAAGTGAGGGGAAAAAACTGCAAATTAAGGGAATTTCTTGGGGACCCCCCAGTCACCAGAACTAGTATCTCCATTGTTAGATTTCCCCTCTATTACTTTTCTGGGGACAACCCAAAATTTGGGATTTTCTTTCACTTTCACTTTCAGCAATAATGGTAAACAGGATAAATAGAGAGGGTGAATCTTACTAACAGGGACACAGACAGCAATAAAAACTGGCAGAGGTTCTAATCCTCTCCACTCTGTCCAAAATGTAAAATAAAAGTTCTGCCTTTTGTTATACTTTAGGATGTAACAAATGGTGAAAAATGGTAACCCCCCATTGTCTAAGATACACAGTATATTTTCTACCTACATGTCATTCAGTAAGAGAAGAGGTGCCCGTTCTTACATGTCCTTAATTAATCTCTCCCTATGCAGTTTTTCAGCAGGTTTCCATAAACTTCCCTTTCACAGGTAAAGCACATTGTCAATATGACGTCGTGGTCTCACCCTTTTATAGTGAGCGAGTTACACAATTACAACAGATGAACAAAATATAATACACATTTTTCCTCATCCAATATGTGCATGAACTCCACAGGTTAGTACAAAAAATAAAAAACAAACAAGAAAGAGAAAATGGCTGTCCACTATAAAAAAAAAAAACATACCTGTAAAAATGTTCTGGACATGACCCACATATTTTAGAGGGAAAATGACCAGCTAGAGAGAGGAGAAAGAAAGAAGATTGTCCTATAAATATGAAAAAAGGATTGAGTGTGAATACCCAATCACCCAGCGCTTACAAAATTATGCGGCAATATTTCATGTGCATATAAATACCATAAAAATTGGGAGCAGCTGCCTAAAATATAAAAGCATATAAAACAAAGTGTGTACCACAAATGATAAACACAGGCTGCGCTCAATAAAATGCTCTATATACATATAAAGCTCTCTTTAAATATAGTTCATGCGTGAGATAGTGGGGTATAGTCCACTATGAAGAAAGTCCATCACCCTGATACAGATCCAATGGGGTTGTGAAGTAAATGTGTGCTCCTTACAGCAAATGAGCCTCCACCACACCTCGTGTTCCACCCAAAGGGTAATGCTCTTACCAGATTCCAAAATGTCACAAGCCCATCAGAGTGATGATATCTCTCTTAACACCACCGGACTCAGCCTACACAACCTCATTCACGATTGCAATGTCCGCCGATCGTCATAGGTGCAAGGGAAAAAAGGCGCATATAGGGCAATATCGTTCAAACAAATGACAACCTTTATTCTCAAATCCTCTCCCCTTACACTCGTTGTACAACGAGACGCCGTCCAGCCACACTGATCGGCAACTTCCGGGACGCTGAACTCTTCGCGGGAGTCCGGTAAGCGGCCGGCGGACCTCTGATTGTCTACATATGATACGCTGTTTGTTTGCTGTTTTCATGTGAGTGTAAGGGGAGAGGATTTGAGAATAAAGGTTGTCATTTGTTTGAACGATATTGCCCTATATGCGCCTTTTTTCCCTTGCACCTATGACGATCGGCGGACATTGCAATCGTGAATGAGGTTGTGTAGGCTGAGTCCGGTGGTGTTAAGAGAGATATCATCACTCTGATGGGCTTGTGACATTTTGGAATCTGGTAAGAGCATTACCCTTTGGGTGGAACACGAGGTGTGGTGGAGGCTCATTTGCTGTAAGGAGCACACATTTTCTTCACAACCCCATTGGATCTGTATCAGGGTGATGGACTTTCTTCATAGTGGACTATACCCCACTATCTCACGCATGAACTATATTTAAAGAGAGCTTTATATGTATATAGAGCATTTTATTGAGCGCAGCCTGTGTTTATCATTTGTGGTACACACCTTGTTTTTTATGTCCTATAAATATAATAGTAGGTTTTTTAAAGCTCAGAGTATCCAAAAACTGAAGAAAAATAAAGGAGGTATATATCTTAGGCAAAGAACCACACAGCATACACACTAATTATTTATTTTGAAAGTCTAGTTTAAGGGCTAGGAAACATATCTAATCCACCATAGATTGACATGTATCACAAAAATAACTTGTATTGTGCCAAGATAGATATTGATAGTGCTTCCTTTCTTCAATTAAAAGACAACAAATAAATGTCTTTCAGTATTGAGATATAATATTGTTTAACAATTTTTAAAGATTATTTGTAATAAAGTAATGGTATTTTTATTTTTTTTACACATATAGGTGGAATGTACTGACTTTTGATGTGTCCGGGGTAATCAATAGAAATGCCTCTTTCTTTATTAAATTTAGTGACTTGATGTTACAGGTGGGAGGAGAACCCCAGAAAGGGGTTAGAGATTGAGTTGTGAAGAACCCCTATCATTTTTAAGTTAATATCTTATCCAAATGTCTTCTTACTGGCCCTTCTAAGCAATCCAACCTAAGGTCAAAGGTTAGGCAATGCAATATTGTTGCAAAGAATTCAGTCTGACTCATTCCTGCAAAGCCCCCGAATCTCCATTAAACTTCTGCTAGTGGCAAACCAGAACCTTGTCGCTACGTCATATTAAAGAGGATCTCCAGGCACCTATCAAAAAATTAAAAGTCAGCAGCTACAAAAAGTGAAGCTGCTCACTTTTAAAAAACAGCCACTCACCTGTCCCATTGTCCAGCGGTGAGCTCACCCCAGACGCTTTCATCCTCCGTCCTCCCTCGGTGGCACTGGCATCTTCACTATGGGCACCCGGCTGTGAAAGCTTGTGGATTTACAGCCGATGGGCCCACTGCGCATGCGCAAGCCTTGCTGTGCATTTCGACTGGGGGATGCAGTCTTCTGGGCCCTCTTAGTGTCCAAGAAGACAGCAGGGGGGAGGAAGGGAAGAAAACTTCCATTGCCAAGAGCTGCTACACTCGGAACGATAGTGGGAGCAGGAACCTGTCAAAATCGGGTACCTGCTCCCCCCCTGCTCCTCAAAAGTGCCAATTGTGCAAAAGGAGCGGGGCACGAGTCCTTAAAGTGGAACTTCCCCTTTTGGGTGCAGTTCTGCTTTAAGATCACAGATTTCTTTCAAAGGATTTAAAATGTATCCAAACCCAAAAAGAAATATATTGCAGCTTAACAGTCCTTAGATGTGGGTTATATTAGTTTTCTTTTTTCAGGCTATGTGCATCGTTTGCAAGCACAGACAATACCTCTTGATCCTACAAGAAATGCAGTGTTCTTTTAAAAGGCACACTTTGTAATGATATCTCAAACAATGTTTTCAGCTCTCACCAGTTCTTTTCTGTGAACTACAGAACACCCCACCATGTTATGGAGAGGAAGAAGGGAGTTTATAGTCCAAATCAGGAAAGCATCTAGGGTGACAATGCTGCTCCTCACCTAATACAGTGTGGACACTTTAGAAGATTAAGTATATTACTGGCAGAATCACCAAGTGAAAATAAAGCATTAAAAAAAAGGACAGAAGAAAAGACTAGAAAAAAAAAAATGATGCAGCTACCACATCAGACTGGTAAGCTGCTATACATAATGTATAGAAAATCCTTCTCCTGGGGCCAACTACCCAGGCTTATTCAAACACATGGAAGTGGAAATGAACAACTGGTCTCAGTTACAACTGTCTTGGCTAGGTAAAATGAATTCGGTCAAAATGACTCTGCTACCCCAAATTTTGTATTTCTTTAGATCTTTACCAATCCCAGTTCCCAGGGCCTTTTTGAAAAAACTACAGAATAAGATTACCAAGTTTATATGGGGGTCTAAAGGCTATAGATTGCCCAAACAGGTCTTACTTCGCTCCCGGACACAAGGGGGTCTGGGGGTTCCTAACTTACGTTGGAATCTCCAAGCAGCACACTTAGCTCAAACCTCGGACACCTACAAATGATCTGATGTGCCAGATTGGGTTTTGATGGAAAGACAAGCAGTCCCGCTTAATACCCTGGACTACCTACTTTGGTGCCCGACTAAAGATAGACCTCCAATACTTTCACCTACCCTCTCCCACTCATTTTGACGATGGGACTCCCTCAGAGATCATCCTGCCTTGATCTCACCTATCCGGCCTTTGGCACACATCTTTCTAAACCCTCTATTCCCACCAGGTAAAGACATACTAGCTTTTAAATCGTGGCTGGATAAGGGCCTTTACAGAATAGGACACTTCTTCAACCTCTCTGGCCCCCTTTACAGAAAAAATATTGCATTCACAAACTCAAAATGCCAAAATCAGAAAAATTTAGATTTCTTCAAATCTCAAATTTTTTGCATTCATTGAGGGCTTCCAAACCAACTCCCCCTAGCACTACCCTTTATGAGAGGTGGTGCGGTGACATGACAGAAAGGAAGGGTGGCATCTCGATCATCTATACTTTACTGGCCTCGGTAACTAAAAAAGCACCCTACACGGAGGCATGGGAGACTGACCTAACTCTTGAATGGCCTGCGGATATCTGGTTTTGCCGCTCTTCTACAATTTCTAAAGGTATCCTTAATGTATCCCTTATTGAGGCCAACCTAAAAGTGTTAATGCGCTGGTACTTAGTTCCCCTGAGGTTATATTTTCCTCTCCTCTTCTCCCCTCTGTTTCCTTGCTGTGATTCTATAGGCGACATGGTGCATGCTTGGTGGACGTGCCCCAGAATACGGGGATTCTGGAATAAGATTTTTTCACGTGATTCGCAAAATCACTGGGGTGGCTGTCACTAAAACTCCACAAATAGCTCTACTTAATGCAAGGGATTTTCCAGCTAGTAAGGCTAACCATCGCGGGTTCCTGGAAAGGTTCTACTGTCTCCTTCTCCAGAGCTAAACGAAAAATCTCATGGATCTTTGAAGCTACATAGGAACCTTGGGCTAATTATGTTGGGGTCTCACTCCTGTTACTGTAATCCTTATGGTCTCCTCATCCTTTTAAGGGATTCTAACACACGAGTTCTCCCTGGACTCTTCTCTCTCCTTCCTTGTCCCTCTTTTTTTCCTTCCTCTTTTTCCCCTGCCACTATCCCCCACCTATGTTTCATTTACCATGCTCTTGTAACGCTCCTGCGTTTTTATATGGTGTGGATTTTCAGCTGCAGAAATAGTTCCACGTCAGTAGCCATGTAAGAGATATGCTGAGATACCATTCCCAACCTCAATGACTCATCATGTGTGGAAGGTCTTATTTCAGCCAGTAAATACACACAATTAGCAAGCTGGTTCTTAGAGTGACTTCATGCATGTGGTAACACAATGATGAAGGTTGAGGGATAGGTTGAGTGGAGGTGGTAGGTGATAGACACTTGAAGGTGAGACAGTAGCAGATGGATGCAGGAAGGTTTAGCAATGTTGTATGATAGCAGATGATAGAATAGCAGGTGGACATACAAAAGAGATCAACCCAGTGCAGAAAAGTAGCAGTAGTCTCAAGAGCTAGCAATCTAGTTTATGCAGATGTGATAAACAGTCTCTACTATGCAGAGCTAGATAGTGTAAGCTTAGTATAAGTTTATAGAGAATTCCCCTGCGGGGTACTTAGCACTATTAGTGATACAGCCGAAGGGTGGTTCAGGAGAGGCGGATGATCCAGTAGCGGGATACAGGGATCAGCGCAGCGAGGTTCCGTCAGCGAAGTAAGCTTGCAAGCATGGAAGCTTCAAGCAAGGTTAGCATCCAGATAAGGGTGTTTGAACGAACACATGTGAGTGAGAACCGACGCCTTAAATAGCCATCTAGTCCGGCGCTGAGTGATGACAGCTCCAGTCTTAAAGGTGTATGCGCACCTTTCCAAAAGTAAATGGTAGGGCGCATACACTTGTGGAAAGTGTAATTTAGGGTACCAAAGGTACCGGAACATTACAATACCCCCCCCTTAAGGCCTGCTCCTGAAGGCCTCTGGAGCTGGTTTGTCTGGGTATCTCGCATGAAAATTGCGGATTAATCTAGGGGCATGTATGTCAGAGGTGTTTAGCCAGGTGTCGTCTTGGGGCCCATAGTTCTTCCATCTAACCAAGTACTGAAGTCTTCTTCTGTAGATACGAGAATCCAGAATCTCTTTTATCTCGTATTCTTCTCCACCTTCAACTTGTACAGGAGGGGGAGGTGGAATATTAGGCCTTATTCCTTGGTCCGGAACATGGGGTTTTAGTAGCGACACATGGAAAATGGGATGGATTTTTAGGTCCATTGGCAATGTAAGCTGCACTGCAGCTTTTCCAATAAGTTTCTTGATTGGGAAAGGTCCCAAGAACAGAGGTCCAAGCTTTTTGCTAGGGATCTTCAGTCTCAAGTTTTTTGTTGAGAGCCAAACGAGGTCCCCGATAGTATACTGTGGAGAAGGTCTTCTACGAAGATCATAGTACTTCTTTTGTTGACTGTGAGCGTGTGCAATGGTAGTATTTAGTAAACCCAGAGAATCCTTTATTTGGGAAAGATAGTCTGAGGCTACTGGGTTATTTGAAGGAAGGATGCGTGGAGGGAGAATAGAGGGATGGAACCCATAGTTCAAGTAGAACGGACTCTGCTTGGTTGTACTGTGAGTTGCGTTGTTGTAGGCAAATTCTGCCAGGGGGAGAAGATCCAACCAATCATCCTGTTGGTAAGAAGTGTAACAACGTAAATACTGCTCGATGCATTGGTTGACTCTTTCAGTCTGTCCGTTGGTCTGCGGATGGTAAGGAGAAGTGAGCTTCCGCTCAATCCGTAGTATGTGACATAGTTCTTGCCAGAATTTAGAAATAAATTGGGATCCACGGTCAGACAAAAGAGTTTTTGGGATACCATGTAATCTGAAGACATGTTTCATCAGGAGTTCTGCCGTTTGTGTGGACGAAGGTAGTCTGCGAATAGCAATGAAATGTGCCATCTTTGTCAGATGGTCCACTGACACCAAGATGGTATTAAATCCTTTGGAAGGAGGCAATTCTACGATGAAGTCCAATGACAGAACCTCCCATGGAGTTTGGGGTATTGGTAGACTGCATAGTAGACCGGATGGTCTCGTAGTGTCAATTTTGGACCTGGCACAGACATTGCATGAAGAGACGAATTTTTGTATAGATGTTTTCATGTCAGGCCACCAGAATTGCCGAGAAATCAAATTGAAAGTCTTTGTCATACCCATATGTCCTGCCATAGGCACATCATGCGATAATTCCAAGATCTTGGTGCGTAGGGTAGGTGGTATGTAAAGTTTGTCGTTGTAGTAGAGGAAGCCTTCTGCATCGGTAGTTAGTTGTGGTGGGGGTGAATCCAACCTTATACCATGCAGAACCTCTTCCTTCAAGGAACGGACAACTCCAATAATGCGTTTGTGAGGTATTATAGGAACGGAAGGAATTTCAAAGTAGTTTTCTTCAGTTAGTCGTGATAGTGCATCCGCCTTTTTGTTCTTATCTGCAGGTGTGTAGGTCACTAGGAAGTTAAACCTTAGAAAGAATAGTGACCATCGTACCTGTCGATGCGAGAGAGTTTTACTAGTCTGAAGATATTGGAGGTTTTTATGGTCCGTGTATATAATTATTGGTAATTGGGTGTCTTCGAGTAAATGTCGCCAATTCTCCAGAGCCAATTTTATAGCAAGCAGTTCCTTCTCACCCACGGGGTAATTTATCTCGGGACTGCTCAGGGATTTAGAAAAAAAGGCGACTGGATGAAGTGGTGAAGTGGGGGTAGGTCGTTGGGAGAGTATTGCTCCTACTGCCAGGTTTGACGCATCTACCTCCAGAATGTATTGGAGGGATGGGTCTGGATGGCGTAATATGGGAGCGGAAGTAAACCTTGTCTTTAACAAGTGGAAAGCCTTATTTGCTTCTTCTGACCATTTAAATGGTATTTTTATGCTAGTGAGCTGTGTGAGGGGTCTCACAATAGCAGAAAAGTTTTTTATGAACTTCCTGTAGAAATTTGAAAATCCCAGAAATCGCTGTAGCGCCTTGCGTGTAGTTGGTGTAGGCCAATCCTGAATGCAGGATATTTTACTCATGTCCATCTCGATTCCCGTTTTGGATATGATGTAGCCTAGAAAGAGTACCTCATCTTTATGGAACAAGCATTTCTTCAGCTTCACATAAAGATTATGTGCAAGCAATCTCGATAATACAAGTCTTACATGTCTTATGTGTTCAGACAGGGTCCGTGAATATATAAGTATATCGTCCAGATATACCACAACACAGACATCTAGTAAGTCTTTAAAAATATCGTTTATAAATCGTTGGAAAACTGCAGGGGCATTGCATAGGCCGAATGGCATCACAAGATATTCGAACAATCCGTATCTAGTTCTGAACGCAGTCTTCCACTCGTGTCCATCACGGATTCGAATGAGATTGTATGCTCCTTTCAGGTCTAATTTTGAAAAATAGGTAGCTCCACGCACCTGCTCAATGAGCTCAGGGATAAGCGGTAGAGGATAGCGATCTTTTATTGTGATAGCATTCAATTTCCTGTAGTCGATGATAGGTCTGAGACTTGAATCTTTATTGCGAACAAAAAAGAGTCCTGCTGCTGTGGAAGAAGTGGAAGGTCTAATAAAACCTTTTTCCAAGTTCTCATCCAAATAGGTTTTGAGATGGGCAAGTTCATCCTGTGAAAGAGGATAAACATGACCGAACGGCAATTTGCTATTTGGGAGTAGATCAATGCTACAATCATAGTCTCGATGAGGAGGTAATGCTTGAGCATTTTTCTCAAGAAAAACCTCAGAAAGATCCTGATAACATAGTGGTGCAATCTCATCTGTCACCACAGACAGAATCTTCCCGGAAAACGGGAGGTTACACGTTTCCTCGCAATAACAAGAAGGGAAGGTCAAGGACCGTTTCTTCCAATCTATGGTTGGTTGGTGTGTGTGCAACCAGGGAAGTCCCAACACAATGGGAAAGTGGGATGATGGTATTAAATCGAAGGTAGAAGTCTCCCTATGAGACTCGTTAATAGTGACTAGAAGTGCTTGTGTCAGATCGGTGATCGGACCAGAGGATAACGGAACACCGGTAATAAGACTTACTGAGACAGGTTTGAGTTTAGAAATAATAGGAATTTTATTTAAAGCAGCAAAACATATATCCATATAATTTCCACAAGATCCTGTGTCAATCATGGCCTTAGTAGTAATCCTGTTCTGGTCCCACTGTAATGTCAAAAAAACAGAAATGTAGGGGTTAGTGAATGAAGTTGTCAATCCTCCTAGAGAGACATGTGAACACTCACCCTTCTTTTTGTTGACTAGGGGACAGACGTTTATCTTGTGATCCGGGGATGCACAGTACAAGCAGAGATTTTCATTTCGTCTTTTGGCTTTTTCCATAGTTGATAGCGGTGGGCGTATGGTTCCTATCTCCATAGGAACGGGGTCAACGGCCAGACTCCGAGAGGAAACGGATAATGGCATTCCCATCTTTTCAGCCTTTCTTTCTCGTAGTCTTCTATCTATGGTAATACTGAGTTGTATTAATGCATCCAGGGTTTTTGGCAGATCCGCTCGGGCGAGCTCGTCCTTAACGGCTTCTGATAGGCCAAGCCTAAATTGGGTTTTCAGAGATGCATCATTCCATTCTGAATCAAGGGTCCATCTCTTGAACTCTGCGACAAAGTCTTCCACAGGCCTCCTTCCTTGTTTCAAGGATCTTAACTGAAGATCAGCAGTACTCTGCCTATTGGGGTCATCATATAGGCTAGTGAGCTCTGCCAGGAACAAGGCATAGGAGTTGAGAAGCTGGTCGTTTTTCTCAAAAAGAGAATCTGCCCAGGCTCGAGGATCGCTTGATAGGTAAGAAATAATAGTACAAACCTTAATGTGATCAGTAAGGTAGGTACGAGGTTTTAGCAAAAAAAGTAACTCACATGCGTTTTTAAATTCGCGAAATTTTTTGCGATCGCCTGTAAATACCAAAGGGGGATTTATCTTGGGTTCAGGGGACTGAGCAGAGGTAAGTTGTGTCAGTCTAATTACCTGCTGCGACAGAGCCTGATTGTCTTCTTTTAATTCAGCAAGTGCGTGTATTAACGCAGATACTTGCTGTTTTAATTGTGTCACCTGAGTGGTTATTTCTGGAACTATTTCTGCTGAATCCATTTTTAGGTTTGTTCAATCTGTAACGCTCCTGCGTTTTTATATGGTGTGGATTTTCAGCTGCAGAAATAGTTCCACGTCAGTAGCCATGTAAGAGATATGCTGAGATACCATTCCCAACCTCAATGACTCATCATGTGTGGAAGGTCTTATTTCAGCCAGTAAATACACACAATTAGCAAGCTGGTTCTTAGAGTGACTTCATGCATGTGGTAACACAATGATGAAGGTTGAGGGATAGGTTGAGTGGAGGTGGTAGGTGATAGACACTTGAAGGTGAGACAGTAGCAGATGGATGCAGGAAGGTTTAGCAATGTTGTATGATAGCAGATGATAGAATAGCAGGTGGACATACAAAAGAGATCAACCCAGTGCAGAAAAGTAGCAGTAGTCTCAAGAGCTAGCAATCTAGTTTATGCAGATGTGATAAACAGTCTCTACTATGCAGAGCTAGATAGTGTAAGCTTAGTATAAGTTTATAGAGAATTCCCCTGCGGGGTACTTAGCACTATTAGCGATACAGCCGAAGGGTGGTTCAGGAGAGGCGGATGATCCAGTAGCGGGATACAGGGATCAGCGCAGCGAGGTTCCGTCAGCGAAGTAAGCTTGCAAGCATGGAAGCTTCAAGCAAGGTTAGCATCCAGATAAGGGTGTTTGAACGAACACATGTGAGTGAGAACCGACGCCTTAAATAGCCATCTAGTCCGGCGCTGAGTGATGACAGCTCCAGTCTTAAAGGTGTATGCGCACCTTTCCAAAAGTAAATGGTAGGGCGCATACACTTGTGGAAAGTGTAATTTAGGGTACCAAAGGTACCGGAACATTACAGCTCTTTAGTCACACAGGAAGCCCATTGGTTCCCTTTTTTTTGTATTCTTTTATTTTGGCATTTTCAAGCTCATGCATGAAGTTTATGTGGTACCACTCAATCTGGGTATAGCTACAGGTTGAGCTAAGTACTTTCAGGGCCTTTATATTATACAGATGGTTTTTATGCTTTTGCCTTACTTAGTCTATTTTTAATAGTGAGGCTCTCCTACTACACAGCAGGTTCCCATCAGGGGTTGCTTTGGAATTTGCCTCTCTGGCTGAGGAGTCGACAGTGCTCTTTTACCTCACCTGGCTCCATATACACAATTCTCATGTTTCTACAGTGCCCTATCATGCTCTAGTACAATTGGTTTAAATTATTGATATTGTTGTTTATCATTGCTATGTCCTTGTTGATATTTCTGCAAATGCGTTCTTGTTTTCTGTATTAATTCTGCAAAGTTCAATAAAAATCTATTGAGAGATACAATTCTTCTTTTTGGGTTTATAATGACTTTTGAACTCAAGCTTGTCATGGCAAATTCAACAGCAAAGTCGCCCCTTTTCAGAAATGGTCCAAAAAAAAGATTTTCATTTTTTTCTGGTTTTGGCTGCCTTTCAGCTTAAAAGAGTTGAAACTTTAGCGGATTATGAACAGTCACTCCCAGTATCTCCTCTGTGACTGAAAGTCCTGAAAGCAAACTTTAATAAAAAAGCTAATTTCCCTTCCACATTGTAAGTCTGCTTCTCAACAGCATAGGATAGAATGCAGAATTCTGCTTCTAACTATTTTATTTGTGAAATGCAAAACACAAAAAGAACACTTGCCATCCGGTAAGCCTTGAGCTATAAGCAGATAATAGTTTTTCTATTGTATAACACATTCTTGTGTTTAAAATGTATTTATAGCTAAATCAAATACATTAACAAAAATACACACATACTGTAGAAGCTGATTTTTTTTAAAGTAGATAATGCACAAAACATTGCTTGTCTTGTTTGGTTACAACAATTCTGGTAGGAAGTTCTATATTTCATGGATAGAAAAGTAGTACGTTTTTAGCTATTTAGATATTTGAGGCCACACTTTACTTTCCTTTGACTGATTTCCCAAAACTATATATATGTATACTGTATATACATATATATATATATATATATATATATATACACTGCTCAAAAAATTAACCTTTTATTCAGAGTATAGCATCAAGCCAATTAAACTCCTTAAAATCCTTAAAATTAACAACAGGTGTAGCTACTTGACTGTTGTGATTCATACTCTTAATTGATTGTACTATGTGAAGGTTGTATGCAGTCTTGCAGACTGTGCATTATGCTTATTTGTACTCTGTGGATATAACGTTGAAGAAAAAATAAAAAAGTTTCAAGTTTAAAAAAAAAATTAACAACAGGTGCACCAGATAGACAACAATGAGACGACCTCCAAAACAGGCATGGTTTTACAGACGGAGGCAACTACTTCCTACTATTTAATTAAATAGAGTATCTACGCCTATCCCTGGTGCAGCAAAAGACAGGGGCGTAATAAAATAAAGGAACATGTGCCACGTCCTGAATGTCAGAAATACAAAAGGGGGAGGAATAAATGGACTTTGAAGGCACCGTAATAAAAAAAAACAAACACAACACTTTATTTTGGATAAGTATTAAAACCACAAAAGTATGTATCGACCGATCAACATGGGCAATTTCATTGATCAGAGGATACAAATGATAGGTGAATGGGGAGGACCTCACCACCTAGAGCATACAATGCAACAAACAATACAAGATTGCATTTGAATGATATACAAAGGAGAAGTAGGGCGCTATACGCTGCACACAGGCCGCACCACGGTGCAGGCAACGCAGAGCGTCCTGTACAATATAATAACAGCTTCCAAAAGGAAATAAACCAATATATCCAATTGCTCTACATGTTTCGCCTGGTGTTCAGACTTCATCCGGAGCGGTTTGGAATATAGATTCTGTGTGGTAGGATACAATGAGATTAGTATAATAACATATCATCAGAAAAATGAACATTGATGTCGCAAGTTGAGTATGTCCAACCAATTAACACATGTCGCAAATTAGAACACTAACTGGCAAATTGCTAGAATGTTCACATAATTAACATCTAGAATAGTACAGCTGGCACAGAGGAGGGGGAGAAGATGGTATGCTCCCCTCCAGTCATGGTCAAACTGGGTGGGCTATGGATCACTGATTCAAGGGTCTCAGGAGTAAAGGGGTCACTGTGGGGAACAAGGGAGAAAGTAGCAAGACAAAAAGGATCGTGTAAGTCAGGTAACAATACCTACCCATAGGAAGATGTTGCTGGAGCCAACCAATAGGCACCAGAAGAAACCAATCTTGTAATTAGTAATCACGAGGGGTGACCTGTTGAGGTAGCTGGAGGAGCACGCACTGCTTATGGCCAGATTAAAAGAGAATCAGGTAATCACAATATAGAGTATGCCTGTGGTAAGGAGTAAGATGTCATAGGGCCAGTTAAAGTAGCAGATAACGGCATCAAAAAGATGTAACAAGGGGTAATTATAGCGACAAGTAGCAATATACCCAAGCCAGGAAATATCCCACGAAAATAGATGATGCAGAAAGCATACATAGCAACATTGACAAGAACCAGCACCCACAGGGTTAATGAACCCTAATCAGCAAAGTAAATTAGATATATGGAACACCAACACCTAAAGAGTAAAACCAAAGGGGGAAGTGCCAAATGTCTAAGGACAGAGGCCGTGAAGGGTGGCCAATGTCGGTATTGAAGCCAGTGTATACTTACCTGTCCCATACATAGCCGGACGTAGGGCATAGAGTAAAATAGCAGGCAGTTCCTCCAAAATGAAAAAAGCTAGCAACAAGTAGACAATTAGAGACTAGACTGGAACTCTAGATAGGCAGAGAAACGAAGTAGGGAGATAAGAATTACCATACAGCGCGTCCTCCAGATGCTCCTCAAGGACACAGATCAGTGACCCCCGGATGGGGAATGACCACCATAACGGAGGCTGGGTAGCTGCCTCCTTTATAGCTCAATTGTTCCCGGGTCAGTGAGTCACCCGGAAGTGACGTCAGTCTGACCCCGGCCGTCCAACCCACGCATGCGCCAAAAAGCCGTGCGTAAAAGGGCAGGAAACGCCGGACTGGCAGAGCGTGGGAGGGGAGGAGCCCACCAGAAGCCCTAGGGTCTAATGGGCTCATATGCCACATCTAAAGCCTCCATCAGGAAGCGTCACAATGTGGCTCCCCGGCCGCACAGTGAAACCTATTGTACTCGAGCAGACCGTTGGCAATGAAGCAGTGCCACCCAGTGGAACCAGGACGTAACAACATCCCCCAATGACAGCCGCACCTATGGAAAGAAAAAGAAGAAAAAGCAGGAATATATTATATTGAATATCAGATCCATGAATGAATGATGTTAGATATAGAGAGATAAACAAATAAAATTCCAGCCATGGCAAAAGCCCAACCATATGGGCGTCTGCAATGAGAAGGAACAACCTTCAAACTGAAAAAATATATATCGAACAGTAGGGGCGCAGAAAATGCGCACCAGGTCCAATGAACCATATATGAATCACAGGAATAGTCCAAAGAAGGGAGAGGAGGGGGGGAGGTTTTAGGAAAGGGAAGGTAGGGGAGAGTGGTAGAATTACAAAAAGGATTTGAAAGACTGTGCCTCATTCAACCCTGGGCGGCAGGTGGCATTGAGGCGTAGGATCCAGAGTGCCTCACGTTGTAGGACACGCCTGTTCCAGTCGCCTCCACGAGGGTCTTGAGGAATCACCTCTAGAATAAAAAAATGTGCACACCGGTTATTAAATCTGTGGTGCAGATCTAAATGTCTGGTGACAGGGGTAAGCATCTTCCCTTTAGAAGAACAATATACATGGTCGTTAATACGACGTCTGAGTGGGCGTACCGTCTTCCCTACATAGAAGACCCCACAGTCGCAGTACATTAAGTAGATCACCCCTTGGGTGTTGCAATCCGCTCGAAATGTTGGAAATAGGGTCTCACCATTGGGTAACAAAAATTGGGTGCCCTCAGCAACCCAGGGGCAGAAAGCACACTGATGGCATCTAAAGGTGCCCCTGTTCCTGGGGGGGGGGTACTCTAGACGGTTGATAAAAACTGCTTGTCAAGCGATCGCGCAAGGAGCGCGTCCGCCTGAAAGTCACCTGTGGGGTGGGATTAATGTGTTTGCGGACAATGGGGTCTTCACCGAGCATGTGCCAGTGTCTATTCAGAATGCTTCTAAGTAAACCTTGGTGGCTCGAGAACTCAGTGATGAGTCTAACAGTAGGTTGATGTGGGGCCACATTAGGTTTGTAAAGAAGTTCGGCCCTGTTTTTAGAGCGGGCACGATTATAAGCTTTACGTAGTATGCTTTTACTATACCCTCTCTGAAGGAGGCGGGTACGTAGGAGGCCTGCTTGATGGTTGAAATCAGTAGTGAGCTTGCAATTACGCCTCAGCCTGATATACTGAGCATAGGGGATGCTACGTAGTAATGTGGGTGGATGCGCACTGGAGGCATGGAGAATAGTATTGCCTGAGGTCGGCTTACGGAATAGGTTGGTCACAACCTGGCCCTCCGAGTCCTTCATGATGGTCAGATCTAAAAAGTTGACCTCGGTAGGATGAAAAGAAAAAGTAAATTTCAAGTTAAACTCATTGATGTTGAGGAGTTCAATAAACTTGGTCAGGGTATTAGAAGAGCCTAACCACACAATTAGAACATCGTCAATGTATCTAAGCCATAATTGGATATGGCAGACATACTGAGTGTAAACTTCTTCAGAGAAGATGTAGCGTTCCCACCCCCCCAGGTACAGGTTGGCGTAGGCAGGTGCACAGCAGGTGCCCATAGCCACCCCCTGTACCTGGAGGAAGTGGGAACCATTGAAGGAGAACCAATTGTGGGTAAGGACAAATGTTAACAGTTTGAGAAGAAACCGATTGAAGGGCCAGGTATGACGATCCTGTTCGGAGAGGAAGGTACCTATCATCCCGACGCCCTGCTCGTGAGGGATGCTCGAGTACAGAGCCTCCACATCCAAAGTCACGAGCAGGGCGTCAGGAGGAAGGACCATACCCTCCAGGGTCCTCAGCAGGTCCACAGTATCCTTGATATAAGAGGGAAGACCCACTACATGTGGGAGTAAAAAGAAGTCGATAAAGCGACTGGCATGTTCGGTGAGGTTACCAATACCCGACACAATAGGACGCCCAGGAGGGCAATGTAAATTTTTGTGCGTCTTAGGGAGGGCGTAAAACGTCGCCTCCCTAGGAAGACGCACATTTAAATAATTATATGTGTCTTGGTCGATAATGCCATTCTGAAATGCTTCCCCAATAAGGGTTTTGTATTCCTCACCGAACCTGACAGTCGTGGAACAATTTATCCTCCTATACCACGAGGTGTTGTTGAGTATGTCGTAACACATTTGTTCATAGCTTGCCTTCGTCATAAGAACCACGTTGCCCCCCTTGTCCGAGGCTTTAATCACTAAGTCTGGATGTCGTTGTAGATTACGTAAAGCTCTATGTTGTTTAGATGTGAGATTACCACGGGAGGGTGGCAATTGACATCTATAGATATCACTGGCACAAGCTATCAGAAAGGCCCAAATCTTAGGGTTGGTGTTAAGGTCAGGGAAGGCGGTGGATTTAGGTTTAAACTTCCTGTGGGTAGATGGAGGGGTCACCTCCGAAGGAGGTGGAGTAGCTGAAAGTAGGCCCGATGGAGTAGAAGAGGGGGCGCGTTCATTTTCCTCCAAAAGGAGGATCAGATCACGTAGAGCCATAAATTCTTTAATAGTGAACTTTTTGATCTGTTCAGAGAGTTCGCGCTCTTTGTTCTGGCGGACGTGCTCCTGATCAAAGATGAACCTGTATGTCAGGTTGCGGCAAAACAGGTATAAATCCTTGATAGTGTTGTACCTATCTAATGGAGTAGTGGGGCAAAAAGTTAGGCCCAGTTCCAGCAACTCCACCTCCTCGGGAGTAAGCACATACCCAGTCAGGTTGATAACAGAGAGGTTAGACTTTAGGTGGGAGGGATGGGGGGTTGACTCAGCTGAAAAAGGGAGGGTTGTGACCCTGGAAGACTGAAATGAGATTCCTCAAGACCCTCGTGGAGGCGACTGGAACAGGCGTGTCCTACAACGTGAGGCACTCTGGATCCTACGCCTCAATGCCACCTGCCGCCCAGGGTTGAATGAGGCACAGTCTTTCAAATCATTTTTGTAATTCTACCACTCTCCCCTACCTTCCCTTTCCTAAAACCTCCCCCCCTCCTCTCCCTTCTTTGGACTATTCCTGTGATTCATATATGGTTCATTGGACCTGGTGCGCATTTTCTGCGCCCCTACTGTTCGATATATATTTTTTCAGTTTGAAGGTTGTTCCTTCTCATTGCAGACGCCCATATGGTTGGGCTTTTGCCATGGCTGGAATTTTATTTGTTTATCTCTCTATATCTAACATCATTCATTCATGGATCTGATATTCAATATAATATATTCCTGCTTTTTCTTCTTTTTCTTTCCATAGGTGCGGCTGTCATTGGGGGATGTTGTTACGTCCTGGTTCCACTGGGTGGCGCTGCTTCATTGCCAACGGTCTGCTCGAGTACAATAGGTTTCACTGTGCGGCCGGGGAGCCACATTGTGACGCTTCCTGATGGAGGCTTTAGATGTGGCATATGAGCCCATTAGACCCTAGGGCTTCTGGTGGGCTCCTCCCCTCCCACGCTCTGCCAGTCCGGCGTTTCCTGCCCTTTTACGCACGGCTTTTTGGCGCATGCGTGGGTTGGACGGCCGGGGTCAGACTGACGTCACTTCCGGGTGACTCACTGACCCGGGAACAATTGAGCTATAAAGGAGGCAGCTACCCAGCCTCCGTTATGGTGGTCATTCCCCATCCGGGGGTCACTGATCTGTGTCCTTGAGGAGCATCTGGAGGACGCGCTGCATGGTAATTCTTATCTCCCTACTTCGTTTCTCTGCCTATCTAGAGTTCCAGTCTAGTCTCTAATTGTCTACTTGTTGCTAGCTTTTTTCATTTTGGAGGAACTGCCTGCTATTTTACTCTATGCCCTACGTCCGGCTATGTATGGGACAGGTAAGTATACACTGGCTTCAATACCGACATTGGCCACCCTTCACGGCCTCTGTCCTTAGACATTTGGCACTTCCCCCTTTGGTTTTACTCTTTAGGTGTTGGTGTTCCATATATCTAATTTACTTTGCTGATTAGGGTTCATTAACCCTGTGGGTGCTGGTTCTTGTCAATGTTGCTATGTATGCTTTCTGCATCATCTATTTTCGTGGGATATTTCCTGGCTTGGGTATATTGCTACTTGTCGCTATAATTACCCCTTGTTACATCTTTTTGATGCCGTTATCTGCTACTTTAACTGGCCCTATGACATCTTACTCCTTACCACAGGCATACTCTATATTGTGATTACCTGATTCTCTTTTAATCTGGCCATAAGCAGTGCGTGCTCCTCCAGCTACCTCAACAGGTCACCCCTCGTGATTACTAATTACAAGATTGGTTTCTTCTGGTGCCTATTGGTTGGCTCCAGCAACATCTTCCTATGGGTAGGTATTGTTACCTGACTTACACGATCCTTTTTGTCTTGCTACTTTCTCCCTTGTTCCCCACAGTGACCCCTTTACTCCTGAGACCCTTGAATCAGTGATCCATAGCCCACCCAGTTTGACCATGACTGGAGGGGAGCATACCATCTTCTCCCCCTCCTCTGTGCCAGCTGTACTATTCTAGATGTTAATTATGTGAACATTCTAGCAATTTGCCAGTTAGTGTTCTAATTTGCGACATGTGTTAATTGGTTGGACATACTCAACTTGCGACATCAATGTTTATTTTTCTGATGATATGTTATTATACTAATCTCATTGTATCCTACCACACAGAATCTATATTCCAAACCGCTCCGGATGAAGTCTGAACACCAGGCGAAACATGTAGAGCAATTGGATATATTGGTTTATTTCCTTTTGGAAGCTGTTATTATATTGTACAGGACGCTCTGCGTTGCCTGCACCGTGGTGCGGCCTGTGTGCAGCGTATAGCGCCCTACTTCTCCTTTGTATATCATTCAAATGCAATCTTGTATTGTTTGTTGCATTGTATGCTCTAGGTGGTGAGGTCCTCCCCATTCACCTATCATTTGTATCCTCTGATCAATGAAATTGCCCATGTTGATCGGTCGATACATACTTTTGTGGTTTTAATACTTATCCAAAATAAAGTGTTGTGTTTGTTTTTTTTTATTACGGTGCCTTCAAAGTCCATTTATTCCTCCCCCTTTTGTATTACTTCCTACTATTCCTTTCTGACTGTTTTTCCGTAGTTTTGAATTTGCCTAGATTCGGTGTCACTACTGGTAGCTTGAGACGATACCTGGACCCTATAGAGGTCACTGATGTGATTGTCTCTGACCAAACAATCAGAACATTATGCTGCCTGAATACTTTTTTTGAGGGAAAAGGTTTTTATCGGTATAAAAATTGTTTTGCATGTCGGCATACTAATTTTAATAGGAGAAAAAAAGAAGAATTTTCCTCCACCTCTACAGGAAAAAAAATGTAACATTAGAGAATTTATATAATACAAGACAGAGGTAGCTGTCTATGCGCTAGAATGTCCTTGCCACCTTCAATATATAGGGAGAACAAAAAGACCACTATGGAAACGTTTAACCTCCCTGGCGGTATGATTATGTCAGGAATTATATACCAAAAGCGGTACAATTTTTTTCATGGAAATTTGGCGTTATGTATTATAGGCCTACCATTCTTAGTAATTACTGACTTAAACCTGACCAAAACAAGAGTCTAGTAGACATCCCAGATGTGATAAATTTAAAACACAAACGCATGAATTATAATAGAATCAATAATATAATTTTATTATATAATATATAATATATATAATAAAAAATAAAATTATATTATTGATTAGATTATAATTCATGCGTTATATATTTTATATATATATATATATGTGTGTGTGTGTGTGTGTATATATATATATATATATTGCTGCTGCAGGGAACGGAACTAGGAAGTCATCACACCAACGGAGGACGGATGAGCGGCGGGACTCTCGGCTGGCGGTCACGGCAATGAGAGATCATCGCTGGATCGCCAGGAGAAGGTAAGAGACACCGCTGCGCTCTCTGCACATTCACCCCGAGCGTGACTCGGGGATACCGATCCTGGACTAAAAAATCCACCCCGAGTCATGCTCGGGATTACTGCCAGGGGGGTTAAGAGAGCATATTCAAAATATACAAAGAGGCTATCCAAAGCATGGTATTTCAAAGCACTATGCTGAGTACAATCAAAAAGATCCGTCCTCCCTTTTTTTTCGGGGGCATAGAAAAATATAAACCCAGTTGGAGAGGAAGTAACAAAACTATTACTCTTAGTAAGGCTGAGTCTTGGTGGATTTATGAGATGCAGACTCTTGCATCATCAGGCCACAATATTGTATATTATATATATATAATTTCTATTTCTATTTTTTTATTTTTTTATTTTTATGTATTTTTTATTTTTATTATCATTTTATTTTTATTTTTGTGTATTTCATTTATTATATGTTTTTTTTCCACATTATATGTTGATTTGTATCTGTTATTTTTTTATTTTTTTATCTTGTATCTGTTTTGAGGCTCCCCTCTTTTTTTGAATTTCTGAAGTTATTTTTTATATTTATGGGAATCTACAGAAATAATTATTTTAATTTTTTGCATTTATATTTTGATTTTTGATAATTATATATATTGCAAGGTTTTTATCAATATCCATTTATATCCTTGGCCGTCAGTGTAAGTTTTATATGTTATTATGGTATTTTTATATATATATATTCCTTGCTATTCTATGTGATTGTGGGATTTGGCATGTATTAATAGGAGATCGGTATGTTTATGGATATTTCTTCATCTATCATTATACCGGTCATATTAGGTTATTTTTTTGCGATTCAGAACAGATCATTACACTCTAGTAGAAGTATTATAGGGTGTTCAGTGTGAGAATATGAGTGTTATTGTATGTTCGATCTATCCCGGCGACTAGCACCTAGCCTCCAGTCCTAGAGAAAGTCTTGTGATTGTGATGCAACGCGTCGGAAGGAGACGGGGGACGTCACTTCTGGTCTACGGCCAAGACCGAAAGTTTGGAATTTCCTCGTTACAATCCTGGGACCCCTCAGTCCGGTTGTTTGATATACCTGCTATTGTCTACATTACTCTAAGTTACTATTTTCTCCATTAAAGTCATTTTTATACATACTATACTATGGAGACTTTAAATTTATTTCATATGAGTGGAGAATAGCCTAGAAAGGAGTGAATCCCCTTAACCAACCATTGGTTCTTGTGAACACGCAATAATATTTTGTTATAAGGTGAGCGGCCACTACACCTAATGTTGGATACAGGTTGTTGGGATACTGCACTGTTGTCACTATCATTTTTGGATCACTGCAATCACAGAGTAACAGACTGTTTTCATCACTTTTGCACATTACATTTTGGACATTTGTTTCCAGTCTGGTTTCAGTACCATATTTCTATGGGACTGGGATTCAATATTTTCACTTGTTGAAGGGTGTGCATTTTTTCTCATGCACTGTTTTTTGCACATTCCCTTTATTATTGTTTAATTGTTATATCACGGTTATTTGCACATGCATGTATATTTGTAGAAGTACTAGTGCACTTTATATTTATCATATTTGTATATACTATCATATTTATCATATTTATCATATTGGTATATACTGTCATATATATGTTATTTTATTGCTTTCTACACTGTTCCATATTGCCTTGAATTTATGCTGCCTCTAACATCGTTCATGATGACTGGTTTGGTGGTGGGTCAATGATGGTCAGGGGAGGCATGTCCATGGAGGGTCGCACAGACCTCTACAGGCTAGACAATAGCACCCTGACTGCCATTAGGTATCAAGATAAAATCCTTGGACCCATTGTCAGACCCTATGCTTGTGCAGTGGGTCCAGGGTTCCTCCTGGTGCACGACAATGCCCGGCCTCATGTGGCGAGAGTACGCAGTCAGTTTCTGGAGGATGAAAGAATTGATACCATTGAATGGCCCCCACGCTCACTTGACCTACATCCAATAGATCACCTCCAGGACATTATTTTTCAGCCCATCCAACGCCACCAGGTGGCACCTCCGTGTGTTCAGGAGCTCAGTGATGTCCAATTCCAGATCTGGGAGGAAATACCCCAGGACACCATCCGTCGTCTCATTAGGAGCATTCCCTGATGTTGTTAGGCATGCAAACAAGCATGAGGGGGCCATACAAACTACTGAGGACCATACGTTTAAAGTAACTCTTTAAGGTAACACTTCCTGATTGTTTGTACAGGTGCAGGTCCATTATTAATTCTTGATAAAGGTGCTATTTACACCTGAACTATTCTTTTAGTTCACCATTGTAATGTCAAGGTTTTGTACTATTTATTCCCCTAATGTAAATGCTGATGTTTGTGGCTCTTTTAGCACCTTTCCAAGCTCAAATGTGCGGTGATGTGACAGGTATATATAGGTATGTAGCATGAAACAAATTCCATACATTCATAATAAGTAATCAATATGTGTTATAGAAGATATATAATGTTTTATTGTTTTTTCTAAGATGCAAATGTTCAAAATAAGAATAATACTAATTAAATGAAATTGAGCCATGATACAATTTAAAGTATTATAAGACACAAACTTATTATAATACATACTAATATATATTCTTTTTTCTGATCTAGATTCTTGTGTATTGTTCTCAAATATTCAGTATCGGAAACTTTATTTTGTGCTTTACTAATTCCATTTAGGCAATTTGTGTGTAGTGGTTTGTCTACATATACTGTACATATTCTTATATATTATATGTACAGTATGTCTAGCAGTATTATAAATTATTCAGTACCACGGATAACAGCAAGGGAAGCCTGATTTATGTTATTATATGTCCAAGCTGCTTCTAGGAACAAATAACATTTACATCTTTATAGCCCCAAGAGTGTATATACATTATTATGTGTATGTTGCTTTCTGCTTGGCATCTATAATACATTAGGTAGTTCATAGGTGCATGCCTGAAATCCCTTTTTAAACTCAGTGGTTCATTACATTATTGCATATACCTTATCTTATTCTGTTCTTGTTTTCATTATTATTTTACTGTATTTTATTTTTCCAAAATAATTAGCTTTAAAATATTCTTCAGTATGTTTGATAAATACTACATCTTTCAAATCTCCCTAACTAGGGATAAGTGGTTTGTTGCTACAATGGGTTCGTAGGAAATCCTGCATGTCCAAGGTTCATGGACCCAGCATATTTATGGGGGATTTTGTCAGACCAAATGTTCTACAAACATATAGCACTGCACAGCCTTCGAACATAAGTCAAATCGCTTCAAAGGGTCATTAATAGAGGTTTTGTTATGTGCTATCCCCCTCACTATATTAGACCTGGTTCACACTTATGCATTTTTTAGTGCATTTTTTAGTGCATTTTCAGTTTTTGCAAAAACACACTACAATCCATTTAACATGGTTTCTTGTTGGGTCACATTCACATCTATGCATTTTATGCAAAGGACCAGGGACTTTTTGCTGGCTTTTGATTCCATAGACTTAAATGGATCAAAAACGTGCATTGAAAAACGCAAAATGCACCTGGAATATGCAAACTGCAACCTGCATAGGTGTGAACCAGGTGTAAGGGTTGGCTCCCAGCAGCCCAGCTTGTATAGATATGTGTATACTGTATAATCACTGCACTCATATCAACCTATTATACAGCAGCCAGCTTGATCGGTATGTACAACCACTGTCCGATATAATATAATAAAAGAAGGAGTGTTCAATAATTAAATTCTCGTTTCCACAATAGGCAAAAATTCATAAAAAATCATAAAATCTGAAAACCCTAAAAAGGCATAAACAGCCACATTAACCAGCCCAAATGTTAATTGTCCCACAATAGTGTGAAGGTGCTCCCTCTCTTAGCTGTAGATTTGAGGAACTAAACTGTCTCCACCCACATTTAAGATCACACTGTGCTGCTTACCAGATTTCTTGACCCCACATATTATAGGAGGTCTAATCATGTCTAAGTAGCACCATCCTGGTAACTGCTACATGATCAAAATTGTATGTACATGGGATCTCCAATATGGTACTCTCTGCAGTCATACATTTTAGCTAGGGGAGAGTAAGAAAATAACACTCCATATTGTGCACATTATTCATAATAAAATCTCACTTGAAATGAGTTTTGCAGATCATTTAAAAATGATGGACTATTTAAAATTGGAATTGGACTAATGTTTCAAGATTTATTTTTCTGGGGGGTCTTCACATACGCATACTGCTGATACAGGTATAGCTTTGTTTGCAGCACTTTACAGGATACGTGAATGTGAAAGTAGTGTGCACCAAAGCACCACATGTGTATTTCCCCTATTGTCATGGCTGTCATTAAATGTTATGCAGGCCAAGGGGAAAGGCAGAGGTTCTGCATGTAAAGGTAATAGGGGATGAGCAAGTTCTGCAGGACAAAGTGTAGTCAGCTGCACAATCTAGAGCCAGGGCACTATCTAGAGGCAGGGCTCTTCTGCCTCCTTTGTTTTTAACAGAAGGAATGTTTATTGATATAAAACATCAGTGTACATTATATAAACGGGTTTAAGCTGGATAGAGATATTCAGCTGAGATAAAGATAGACATAGTATACTTCAGGTCACTCTTAAAATAGAAACATACATCAACTCAGCCGAGTCATAAACTTGATATAAGGGATATAATACAATGTCATACCAGATCAGAAACAGGAGAGGAGAAAAAAAAAAAAAGGGAGGGGAGTGGGGGGGAAAGGCGCATGAGAGGGGGGAGAGGCAGCAAATAATTTCTATACATTATTTGACTACACTGTAAGATGTCTACCCAGGCAGACCAGATTTTGTAAAACTTCTTAGGCCCATATATGTCAGTTTATACATTGGTAAAGTGGTATTTACCATTGCTTTCCATGCAGAAATCTTGGGAGGGTCAGGTGCCTTCCAGCCAGATAATATAGTTTTCTTCATGTAGTATGTTGCATAACATATAAACAGTTTAGTGTGCAAGGTGTCTGTCATCCCCAGTAAGAGAATCAGGGGATCAAGCTTAAGGGATTCCCCGCTGATCGTACTAATGTCAGCATCCACCGCCCGCCAAAAGTTTTGAAGAAACGGACATGACCATACCATGTGAATTAAGTTTCCCACCTCCCCACGGCATCACGGGCATAAGTCATCTGAGTTACGATAGATAACCGACAGTTTCTGCGGCATGTAATATATTGTTGGATGCTCTCAGTCCAGTCCTCATCTGTCAGGTTGGGCACATCTCATTACCAAGCCTGAAACGCCGCTTTTTTGCACCAGTATTACCCGAATAGGTGAACTTAAGATAGATGGAGGATAGTGGCTTGTCTATATTACGGGCTACAAGAAGCTGCTCAACAGAGTGTGGCGCAAGAACGATGGAGTCACGAAACTGCGCACAAACAGCATGCCAAATCTGCAAGAACCTGAAGTACATACAGGGAGGAAGCAGAAATTGTCTTTTCAACTCAGCAAAAGGGAGTAGATGGCCATCAGGCAAGATATATCGCAGAGTCCTAACTCCATGTCGAGCCCAGACCTGTGGGTCAGGCACAGTCCACAGGTGAGGTAATAGAAGATTGCCCCATAGAGAGGTGTAGAGACCCAGAGACCTGTCTCCATACCAAAGTCATGCTTTTCATTGAGGTGGTAGCCTGTGGGTTGGACCTAGGCCCCCTATAGACCAGGTTGCTAAGTTCTGAATAGGACCCAAGTATTGCCGCTTCTAGGTTTACTGCAAGATTGGTTTGATCCTGTACAAACCACCACCGCACCAACATCAAGTCCAATAATATTTCTTAAAATTTGGCAATGCCAGCCCCCCTCAGACAACGGAAGTTGTAATGTGGACCTCGCAACTTTAGGGACAGAACCTGCCCAAAAAAAGGAACTGATGGCTTTGTCCAGTTTGGCAAAAACTGAATTAGGGATACGAACAGGAGTGTGCCTAAATAAGAATAAAAATTTCGGAAGAAAGGACATTTTGATTAGATTCACTTTGCCAACTGGTGTAAGTGGTAGGTTTTTCCATATTGCGCACTTCTGGAGAAAGTGATGGAGAACTGGGTATAAATTGTCCTCCAGGTACTTCAGTAAATCCTTCTGGATATAGATACCAAGGTATTGGAACTGGTTGACCAACTGGAGAGGGGCAAGTGAATTAGGGAGGGCGGTGCTCGAGTCAGAGGGAACAGAATGCCTCCTTTGATTTAAATGACCGTGCTATACAGGCACAGCACGCATCAGAGCTTACACGGTATGCACTGGTTCTGTTGGCTTGCCCCACTGCCATTATGCTCTCTGAGAGGGCCTTCAGAGCAGCTGGATTTTTTGTTACGAAGAGGCCCCTAATAGTATGGACCAGCTCACTTTAATTGATAGGTACCAGTCTAGGATTACCAATAACCGCAAAACACCTGTGGATGCTACAGGCTAAACTTTTAAATGCCACCCCACCCACCCCCCAAAAAAAAAAAAAACGATACCTGCCAACATACCAGTTCCTGCTAATTCCTGTACTCAAGCACTGTAAAGGTGCCAAGCAATATTTTTGCAGCTGAAATTGTTTGCTGCAGGATTACTCCTGCTTTTTGTCTCCTAGTTTTCAGCCTATTCCAGTGCTAGCTGATTTTGAGAATTATTGAGGATGGGGATAGGGTGGGGATCAGTGAATGTGGGTTTGTGGTTTTGAAGTGATTCTGTGTACTCTGTTTGGCATTCTATTAACCTATAAGATGATGCAGTGTGTTTCTGTGAAAAAAAAGAAGTTCAGAAATGTATAAATAAAGTGTTTTATTCCTTAAAGAACCTTTCCTACAGCTTTTAGATCTGTTGTGGCTGCTACTTCTATTGGTCAGTTCAGGCCAGTTATCTCTTGATAGCGGCCTATTTGGCTTTGAAAATGACCTGAATTGTAAATTTTATCAGATTTTCTTACCTAAGACTGCAATGGCATTCGTTACTATGTTCAGGTTTTATGGATTTCAAGTAGAGTTGAATGAAATCTTCATGAATCTAGCCCAAGCAGATTTGCTCATCCCTTTATCTATCATGTACCGATTCCAGCTGCTATGTAATTAAATATGTTCAATTCTTAACTGACTTGAATAATGGTACCTGGATTTTGTGGGTTACTCCACTTAGTACATCATTATTCTTTGTTGCGGTGCCTTGTTGAATAAGCCAAGTAACCAGTTTGTGTTCAAGGGTTCAATGTGCCAAAGTATTTTTTCTTTGATCTAAGTTTATTTCAAAAGAGTCACTAATAAGACATAGGCGTTTAGGGCAAGAATGAATCTCATTGGTGGCTGAGGGAAAGGGCATCAGTATCGACTAAACCAACTTGTCTAAACCAATTAGTATCACTAAAAATGTACATTAGGTACTTAATTTTACCTTGCCCATCCCAAACCATGCACTGCTGAAAACCAATAAAATCCTATAGTAGTACTCACTGTTTAAATGGAAAATTAGGCACACCAACCCCTCAACTTCATACCCCATTCTATTTGGCAATGTTTAGGTATGGTGATTTTGTGACAATAATTTGGTCTGAGGAGCATCAAACTAAATAGTGAAGTCATGCTTACCCTCATTCCTAGACACCTTCATTCACACCCAATTCCAAGATTAAGACGTCAGCAGCAAAATTATCATATTTAACCACATGCCGACCGCTTACATTGAGCGTACTGTGGCAAAGTGGCTTGATTCCATCCAGCGACGTAGACCTACATTGCTGGACTCCTCGCCTTATGGACAGCCGGACAGCCGCCGGAGGCTCACTCCCGCTGTGTTCAGACACAACGGGAGTCAGGCCAGCGGAGGAGAGGCGGTGATCACCGCCGCTCTTCCCCGAACGTCGGGGATCGAGTGAGGAAATCCGCCTGCTTGTGTAAACAAAGCAGGCGGATCTCCTATGTGACAGGCAGGGACAGATTTAAGGATTCAGCATAGCTGAACCTTCGATCTGGGCCTGTGTCACACAATCCCCTCCCCCCACACACATCAGTAAGCACCAGGCATACATTTAACCCCTTGATCACCAATAAAGTTAACCCCTTCCCTGCCAGTGTCATTATTACAGTAACAGTGCATATTTCTAGCACTGTTTACTGTAGTAATGTCATTGGTCCCCCCAAAAGTGTCAAAAATGTCAGTCAAGGGTCCGATCTGTGCGATGTCGCAGTCCCGCAAAAAAATCGCAGATCGCCGCCATTACTCGTTAAAAAAAAACAATAAAAATGACATAAATGACATAAATCTTTCCCGTAGTTAGTAGCTGCGATAACTTTTGCGCAAACCAATCAAAATATGTTTATTGCGATTTTTTTTACCAAACATATGTAGCAGAAAACAAATTGGCCTAAAATTTTAAAAAATTTTGATTTTTTACATTTTTTTTGGGGGGGGGGGGGGGAATTTCATATGAAAAAATGTTAAAAATATTGTTATTTTTTCAAAATTGCCGCTCTTTGTAAAAATCGCACAGGTGATCAAATACCACCAAAAGAAAGCTCTATTTGTGGGAAAAAAAAGGACATGAATTCAATTTGGGTACAGCGTCGCACGACCGCGCAATTGTCCATTAAATTAATGCAGTGCTGAATCGCAAAATATGGCCTGGTCAGGAATGGGGTAAAATCTTCCGGTCTTAAAGCGTATAAAATACGCTCATTGAGAATTTTTTTGTCAAAGACATGTAGCTAAATACATTTTGGCCTAAATATATGACAAAAATTGAATATATTGGATATTTTTTAACTGTCAAATTAGAAAAATATTGTTATTTTTTCAAAATTGTTGTTTTTTTTTTTATTAATATCGCAAAAAATGAAAAGTGCAGAGGTGATCAAATAGCACCAAAAGAAAGCTCTGTTTGTGGGAAAAAAAGGACGTAAATTGTAAATTTCGTTTGGGTACGGCAATGCATGACCGCGCAATTGTCAGTTAAAGTCGCACAGTGTCGAGTTGCAAAAAGTGGCTTGGACGTAAAGCAGGAAAATCCTCCAGTGGTAAAGTGGTTAAATCGTCTGTGAGGTAGAGGAGATCATTTTGGAAGATCACAGACCAGATTGAAAAAAAACACAAAGGCCATCGTAAATCCTATTATATATTCCAGTTACAGAATCTTTTGCAGGACACAGGTCCAATGTCATTAAACTCATTTAAA
This sequence comes from Pelophylax lessonae, assembly GCF_965119305.1. NCBI lineage: Eukaryota > Metazoa > Chordata > Amphibia > Anura > Ranidae > Pelophylax > Pelophylax lessonae. Next base: position 95,591,890 of record NC_138771.1, on the reverse strand, counting down.
CAGGATGTATCTTAAACTAATAGCTGTCGTAAAAAAGAATATTAGAAATCATACTTAATAATTAATACATCCCTATTGTAAATTTCTGTGAAACAGTCTAGTAATGGTTTAACCACTTGTTTTACACCCTTCATGAGCAGGGCATTTGTTGCTATTTAGCACTGTGCTACTTTAACTGGCAATTGTGCAGACATGCAACATTGAACACAAATTTAATTTATATATTTTTTTTCACATAAATAGAGCTTTCTTTTGGTGGTATTTGATCACCACTGCGTTTTTCACTTTTCGCAATATATGCAAAAAAAAAAAAAAACATTTTGGAAAGTAGACAATCCAAGGTATTTATGAACCTATTTAATAGTGCAGCGCAACTCCTTAGTAAACGTGAAGTGCAAGTGCTGTGTTATCTTTTATTAGTAAATGAAACTCATATCATATATACTGTATATATATATTAACTAATGCAATTGATCAATGAAAACTCAAAAATAAAACTTTTAAGCATGTAGCAAGTGCAAGAAATTCACACACAAAAGATTAATCATGGTATAATCCAAAAACATGCAAAAAATGTCCATATAAATATCCTCTCCCACCTCTGTTAATAAACAGGATGTAATGCAAAACAAAATACATAAAGTGCCCATGCAATCCTCCGTCTGTGCTGACTGACCACTCACCTTACTTTATGACTGTTGTTTTACCAGTGAGTCATTCCAAGCTGTTCCCCTCAGGGGTATACTCAAGTCATGGTGCAAGCAAACCATCCATCTTCACGGCCGTGAAGAAGGAGCACGGCTGCCCTCCCCCAGGCAGCAAGCACACTCGGAAACGCGTCGCATGCAGATGACATCATCCAGGTTCGACTATCCACCAAGCCTTGCTGTCAAGCAAATACACCGAGCCTACTTCCTGGTTCTAACCTTGCCGTACAAGCCGGCCAAAAGGATTTCAGCTCCAGCAGGACAAATGTCCATGACCGGATGATGTACACCTCTCCACACTGGAACCTTGTTTTATGGGCATGAATATATGCTTACTAACGTGAGTGCATAATTTTATTCATTAAACCTGTTGCATAAAGTCTACACTTAGAGGCGCCTCTGTCTGTCTTTGTTTTAGCCCTGTGGAACCCCTGGCTTTTGGTTTCTGGATGGCTGCCCTACATGGTGGACTTTTTCTCCCCCTGTGCCATTAATGACTTTTAACTCCATGGACTTTTGGTTCGATATGTGATCAAGCGCCTGTTAACATTGTGTATTTCTGTTACTTGTCTAATCACAGCAGGTCTTGTTCTGATGTGCGGGATTTTCTGCTCTTATCTGTCATTGTCTGGAGTGTGGGCTGGCTCCTTCCCAGCCAGCACTTACAGCAGCAGGCACAGGACTACATTTCCTAACAGCCATTGGTTTGTAAATATAGCCTATACTCTAACATTAGCACGTACCTGGTGGAGATCGAGCTGTAGAGGGAGCTTCTCTTGCACCTTCTGTCCAACACCCCTGGTAGAGATGACAGGTAGTGTGGGACAAAGAGTGGCACAAGGGCCTGTATAGCAGGTAGCACCAGCTGAGGGGAGAAAGAGAGAGAGCGACAGAACATGGAGACTCTGCCCCCCCCACCCCAAAGCACTTGTCACTATGTTGATGGGGACAAGGGCCTCTTTCCCACGACCCTGTGCGGCGATTGTGGGGGTCTGTGAGCATAGGGCTTATCGGAATCTGGAGGCCCCCTTTAAAAAGAGGGACCCCAGATCCCAGGCCCCACTATGAAAATGAGTATGGGATACATTGTACCCCAACTCATTCACCAAAAAAAAGTAAAAAATAAAATAAAAACATGCACACAGTTATTGACAATTCCTTTATTAAACTTGCCTACAGGGCACTTTCACCCCCTTCCTGCCCAGGCCAATTTTCAGCTTTCAGCACTCTCACGCTTTGAATGACAATTGCGCGGTCATGCTACACTGCACCCATATGAAATTTTTATCATTTTTTTCATACAAATAGAGCTTTCTTTTGGTGGTATTTAATCACCTCTGGGTTTTTTATTTCTTACAAAAAAAAGACAGAAAATTTTGAAAAAAAAAGTTTTTCTTATTTTCTGTGAGTAAATTTTGAAAATAAATAAATGTTTCTCCTTCACTGATGTGCACTGATGAGGCGGCACTGATGGGCACTGATGAGGTGGCACTTATGGGCACTAATGAGGTGGCACTTATGGGCACTGATGAGGTGGCACTGATGAGGAGGTACTAATATGCCGCACTGATGAGCACTGATAGGTGGCACTGATAGGCGGCACTGATGAGCACTGATAGGCGGCACTGATGAGCACTGATAGGTGGCACTGCTGGGCACTGAGAGGTGGCACTGCTGGGCACTGAGAGGCAGCACTGACGGGCAGTACTGATGGGCACTGAGAGGCGGCACTGATGGACACTGATGGGTGGCACTGATGGACACTGACGGGTGGCACTGATGAGCACTGATGGGCGGCACTGATAAGCACTGATGGGCAGCACCTAGATGAGCAGGTACTGATGGGCACTGATGAAAAAACAAAAAACAAAAAATAGTGTTCTATAAGGGGCTCAGAGAAGTTCACTATGTTGTAATGAACACCTCACCAATATTGAGTAACAAATATTTACTGAATTACATTAGTTTGTTTGGTGACCGTTGGCACAAGCATAAATTGTCAAAACAGAAAACAAGAGGTTGGGAGACCAAGAGAATACAGATATACCCTGTTACTCTGTATCCCAACAACCAACTAAGGGCACCAAACACGAGTTTGAATAAAAATAGTAGATTTATTTGGCACGTATGCCATAAAAATTGATTTCAAGACAGAAAACAGACACTTGGGTGGTGAACCATGGTGACACTAACTCACAAAAAATGAAAATAAAATCAACAATTAGGCACCCATGCATATGAGAATATACCATATACTCAAGAACATTATATCCCTGCGCAAGCCAGCATACCTAGTAGGCTGGATAATGCGCAGGGTATAATGTGAAGACCTCAATAATACCCCTGTGGACACTAGGGTTAAACAAGACCTGGCTGAAATTCCCCAATTGGTGAACTGAAATATGATGTAAATAATCTTGAAAAGGTATTGATGATGTAAATGGTTGTCAGTCCGATGGCTTTCAGTAGATTTTTAACATGCTTATCCAAAATTAAGTCGTTGGTTGCAGTGAATGATTCTCCAAAATTAAGGAGGTGTTAAATATTGTGAACAAGTGGCGACTTATCAATTAGATCATCAGGGTAAAGCCGGGTGACAGGGGCAAAGCCAGCATCCTGTTCGGCATCAGGGAAAATCTGTGTCGGCCGTGTCCCTTGGACACAGCCAATCACAGATCGTGGTGAATGGCCAATCCCATCGGAACATCCAATGAGAGATGATCTCAAATGTAAACATATGAGATCATCTCTCATTGCCAGCTCTCCTTCCTCACACAGAGACTGCGTGTGAGGAAGAGGAGAGCCGATCAGCTCATAGGGAACACAGAGAAATGTAATCCCATAGTGCTGCCAGTCAGTGCCCATCAGTAATTATTTCATTAGCTCAAGCATAGGTTTCTGCTACTTTCACACCTATATATGTGTATGTGTATATATACATACATGTGTGTGTGTATATATACCCCTACACAGAAGTTCAGATGTCATGCCTGACTCCAAACATGTCCTCAAAAAAGCCCAATAAAACGCCTGCAGCAAAAAGCCGTGTGACAGGGGCGAAGCCACCATCATGTACTATATTAATTCTAATACAAACAAACTTTTTTTCTGGTTCTGGACATGCTACAGAGCTGAAACTTCACACGTACACTTTTTAGACCCCCCCCCAGACACTAAATCCAAATAAATCTCATTTTTTTTTCAAAAATGTTTTCAATAATTGGCTCTCTATCAAAAATGACAATTTTTAAGAACTTTTTTGTGTAATTAATAGTCCCTGGGGCATGACCCAGAACCCTAGGCACTTTTTAGGGGCATTTATTGGGTTTTAGGGCTTCAAAATTGTGTTTTTGATTACCGAAGTTCGGGTCCCATTGATTTCAATGGGGTTCTGAAATCCGTGCCGAACTTTCGGCAAGTTCGGGTGTTCTGGTCGAACCGAACTTTTGAAAAGTTCGATCATCCCTATCGAAGACCAGTGAAGAACCTGCCCAGGTGAGAACAGAGCTGGAGCCTCGGACAGATAAGTGTAATTTTATTAAATTTCAGCAGCTACAGTATTGCTGACTTTTAATTTTTGGTTCCTAGGGTGAAGAATTTCTTTCAAATTAGGTATTTATACCAGGGATGCTGTGAGCCCATAGCAGTGGCTACCGTTTTTGTGTAAGGGGTTAACTTCCCCCAGTGACAACCAGTTAGTCTGCATGTACATAGATTGTTGACCTATGAGCTGAAAAATCTCTGTGCAGGGAAAGGCTTGGCATACATTTGTCCCATTTTGGGGACAGTGGTGGTATCTGAAACTGCTGCTGTCACAAGTTGCTCAGGCAGAGAACACTGCTCTCTGGGAGGCTGAATTTGTGCCTTATTTTCCAAAGTTAGGGTTTAAAGAGTTTGTGATTGGTACTAGTGCTGACAAGGTACATAGAGGTAAGGACCTCTATGTTGGATTTAAATTTTACTTTATAGAAAGTACAGTAAAAAGACTCAACACTCCTGTTGTTGAAGTTAGACTGCAAGATGTATAGAAAGAGCACCAGAACTCCGGTGGCACTAAATGTCTACTAGAGTTCCCACAGTATATAGGAAGTCAGCAGGTAAACCAGCTCACTGGTCTCCACCAGTAAATGGAAAATCATATTAGGTTGGTCTAACTCTTGAAATAGGCATTTATTCTTATCTTTCTGACTGAAATAAAGTAGGCTAGGAATAGACTGAACCCCAAAGCTTAACTACTACTTTTTAATACTAAAGCAGGAGGCCAGGTGGATTTACAAACTGCATGCCACCTTCCCACCGGGTTTAAATTCTCTAATTTCCTACCAACTATTTTTGAAATAGTTTAACTGCTTGCAGATTTGGGGTGTACTTATTAATTGTCTTGTGTACCAAGTGCACCTCAAATAATCTATTACCTCATTGCTCCACTTTGCTATTTTTAAGTTGGTCATTTACCTTCCCTTTTTTTTTGCCTTGTTCTTCCCCAATATATAATTAAATGTATTTTACATTAAGGATTAGCCTATACTATATATATTTAAATATGTGTAAATTGTATTGGTGACTTGGTTTGAGGATTAAATTGTACATATAATTTTCCACTCTATGCATAGAGCTGATACATGGGATGAATTTGGGGCATTCATCTATTATGTGGTGCTTTGTTTTGGCCTATGGGGGCGTCCATGGCAATTTTGGGTGAATGTTCGGGCACAAAGCCGTGAGTTATCAAGACCTTCACTTCCGGTCTGGCTAGATGCCGGAGATTGGATGAGGCTGTGCCCCGAGTGCCTTCACTACATCAGGACGTTGTTTCGTCCTTTGCACCCACGCCGGAAGTGACGTGGCTGCCCCCGTCGTCACTTCCGGTGGAGTCCTGTACTACAGGGAGATGGCAGGCAGGGTTCATACGTGGCTGTCCCTCCCCCTCAGATGTATACCGGCTCCCTGTTATTCCGGACTGTGAGTAAAGATCCCCATGTGAGGTAGGTGTTCTGGGGGAATACATCTTGGATACCTTTTAAACCTGTCTACATCAGCTTAAGCCTTTTCTTTGTTGCCTCAATTTAGCTCTTTATCTGTAATGGCCCAGGGCTTAATATTTTTATTATGTGGTTCCGGATCATTTCTTTGGTAGTAGATGTACACCGGACCACTAAAATGGAAGCCCCCCTTGTGTATTTAGGACTCTGTGGGATATATGTTGACGTATTGGTACATATATATATATATATATATATATAGGGATATGGTTCATTATGAGGACCCTCCCATAATCAGTGTCAGTATTACTATGGGTGGGATGTACTGCCCTTAGTTACCCACCCCCTCCTCCTTTTTCTCATTTTTGAAGCTAGATGTATATTTATACTTCCTTTTAGGTGTCACTCAGGGGAGTGGTTTGCTCTCTATTTGTTAAACGATGCTGATAGAAGCATATAATTGCCTCTTTTTAAAGACGGGGTCCATATAACAGTCTGGGTGATTCTCCAGGGATTTCCAGCTAATCTAGAAGTAGTTTTTCTATTTCTCTCTGAGGGTACTGGACTCGACATCCTCCCTTTGCAGGTCTTGGGGGTCTACCCAGGTACCTTTTTGTTGGTCATGCCCACTGGCCATCTGGAGCACCTGGTGAGCGATTGATGCCCTGAATTCATAACCTCATGTTGATAGCACTTGCACTTTTGGTGAGCATCTAATATCTATACATCATTGTATATAGATGTAAAGAATGATTATTTGACCATTGTTTATAACTCTGTATAAAATCTAATCATTATATATTTCTCTTTTGTGATAGTCCACCTGGGATTTCAATGGGGTCTTTGAGAAAGCTACTACACAGCGAAACGCGTCATACACGTCCCAATTTATTTGTGACTATGAAGTTTGCTTGTATATTTCACTATGAGCTATGTGATGATCAGTTTATGAATCAGTCTCCATTTTAATGGTTCTCTGTTTTTATTTATGTATCAATAAAATGAGTGTAATATTTTTTGTCTAACATATGTGTTGACTGCTTTTGATGCTCAGACTCACTGGCTTAGATACCCTCTTCACCATCCCATCTTTTAGTGGTGTGGATGAGGTCCTTCCATCCTCGGGTGATTGTACCTCGCCATACTTGTATTTTTATTTATTGTATCTATTTCGGGATTGTAGGGCTATCTAACTACGTGGTTCAGGTCTATCCAACGACTATTCACATTTTCATATACTTTTTAATACTAATACATTTTCAGCTCATAGGTAGATAGGATATTATTGTTAAAATATTTTTAAAGGGTTGATAGTTAGAAACGGAGGATATAAAATCTATGATTCATTTTGGAAAGCCGCACTTTCACTTATGATTTGTTTCAACATATGCACGTACTGACAATTTTACGGAGTGTAACTATATCATTTGACCAGCTGACGATATTTCATCATATTTTTATTGTGCCTTATGCATTTATTTGCTATGTGCCTGCTACTAAGTCATCCTTTAGCGGACTAATACTTTTCACATTTCAGCCAGTGCAAGTTTGCAGGAAAAAAAGGAGAAATGAAAAGTCTGGGCTGACGCTTGAACTTTCTGTTTGAGTATGACTGTGAATTTGTTGCTCACCTGCAGTTATAAATTATCCAGGAAGGGTTATGCCTGGCAGTAGAAGATTGGCTTCCAGATAGAGTTTGTATTCTAAGGCTTACTGCAAAGCTCTAAAACACAAACTATAAAAAAGGTAAGCAATAGTCTATAAAAATTCAGTATAAAATGTAATCAGAATTGTAATCCAGGTACATTTTTTGGGGTAGCATTACTATCATGTATAATTCTTTTATTCCTATTTGATTTATTAACTGCAATTATTTAATAAGGAAAGGGTATTGTTGGACAAACTAGTAAAGTATTGGTGTGAACTAACTCCAATCCCAGGTAATGTATAGGAAAATGTGTAAAGGGGACAGTGGAACGCTACCCCAAAGGGGGAAGCGTCCCCGCTGTGCCTCTGGACAGAAAAAGGGATGGTAAGGAGACTGTCACAACCAACTAGTTTGGAGCACCAGAACTGCTGTAAACAGCAATTTAACAGACAAAATAATAAAATAAATATATAAACTTTATTGTAGTGATTAACACACATATATAAGTAAAAATGGAGCCAACTCCACACTTGAAAATGTTAAAAGACAAACAACAGTACAAATCACATTGTTTATAACCAAATAGGATCGGTCTGATGCGTTTTGCATATATGGCGCTTTCTCAAAGACCGTTTGGTGATCCTTGGTTAACTATCATAGAAAGAGAAAATGATAAGTTACAAAAAATCACAAAAGAATATATACACATATAAGCATTTGAACACATGTTCGCTACAGAATTTGATGCTCACCAAAGTACTTGTGCTGTAAAGTGCTTGACCAGAAGACCGGAAATGCTGGCTGCGCTACAGACCATACAGGGCCACATGCAAGAGGGATGCAACCGGGCGAGGATATCTGGGTGAAACAACCCTAAGACCTCTCACTCAAGGAGACAGGGAAAGGTGCCGAGTCCCGTACCAGCAGGGTACATTCAAAGAGGCAGCCTCCCACACCACCAAAGAGACCCAAGGCATACTAGAGGGATACCATCTGGGAAATGAATGACCAAACAGAAAAAATTAAGAAAAAAGAAAAAAAAGAAAAGATTATTATTATTGAGGGCATGAGGACAAAAAGTTTAAATGGCATCAGAACTGATGTAAAGGGGGGGGGGGGAAGGGGAGAGGGGGGGGAGAGGGGGGGAAAGGGGAGAAACAGGGAAGGAGGAGGAAAGGGGGGGAGGAGAAAGAGGGAAGAAAAAGAGAAGGGGAAAGAGAGGGGGGAAAGAAGGGAAAGAAAGAGAGGGGTGGAAGAGGAGAGGTAGAAGGAGGGGGGGGGGAAAGAAGGGGAGGGGGAGAAAGGAAAGGGGACCCCGCAACAACTAGGGGACTATATATAGGCATCTGCATCACAGCACCTACAGACCCCACCTTTCCATAAGTAAGTAAATGGAAAGGCTTGAAAATATAAATCTCCATAATGGAATAGACATAGATAGTCCAAATTGCCTCAGATAGTTCCACCGAAAAATACAAATACAGGCCCACTATAGGGGGAGTAGGGAGGGGAGAGGAGACAAATGCCACCCCACTTACCCGATGAATTAACCCTGGATCACCACTATTTCCGTCTGAGAAGTCCCGTTTGGGAGTATGAATCCCGTAGCCATGTGGGTCCCGATGGAGGAAACAAAAAGCTCCCCCTCGCAACCGAATGTACAGCCTGCGGGGGAGAGAGACAGCCGTGTCTGGACACCGGCCGCCCTCCCCCTAAAGTACGGGGCTCCACCGGAAGTGACGCGGCCGAAAGATCGCGCCAACTCCCGGCGGAAGTGCTGAAACCCCGCCGGGAGTGACGAGACCGGAAGTCGCGTCATCCACGGCGCGGGCGCACAGATGAGGAGGCATACATCCGGGACTGGAGAGCACCCGAGAGAGTCTCCTCATTGGTCAAAAGGGGATTTGACCAAAGCCGGGAGACAGATGACAAATACTCACCGGCTTTGCGCCCGAACACCTCCCTATACATCTCCGTGTTGATCCCTAGGCCCCTCAGGACTAAGCCACACAACCAGCATCCAGGCATCGGTCCAAAACGCACAAAAACTACAAGTACGTACATGAAAAAAGATATTTGAGACTCTAATCAGAAGAATTAAATTGCTGTTTACAGCAGTTCTGGTGCTCCAAACTAGTTGGTTGTGACAGTCTCCTTACCATCCCTTTTTCTGTCCAGAGGCACAGCGGGGACGCTTCCCCCTTGGGGTAGCGTTCCACTGTCCCCTTTACACATTTTCCAAACTGCAATTATTTAAGTTATATATTTTTTTTGTATGATGTGTGTTTTAGTTGTACCACAGACCAGGGTAAAGCAGGCCAAAGATTATGTGAGTTTCTGTCCTAAAGAAAATCCTTTGGTTCCCCCATCCACACCTGTGGGAAGCCATCCTTACCAGGAGAGCATAGTGATTACTACTAGCGGCTAAAGAGGTAGCCACTGGCAATAATCGCATGCTCAAAACCTAACATGCTGGTTGTACCCAAGTCAACTTGGGTACAATCAGCCTGCCCAAAGATGGACCAAATTTCGGCCAGTCCCTGCTGAACCAACTGAGATTCGATCAATCTATGGGCGGCTTAAGCCTCATTGATCAAACCAGAAGTTTATGGAAAACTGTGTCAGAGGCCATCTATGATGTAATGTGTAGTGTGGAGGTAGGGAACGTGGTAATGGGTGTATCTCGACACAGAGCTCTGAGGTCCTTGGGCAAGTGCCATGGAAAAGCCATGGGAGGCTGCCACCTCTTGCATCCAAACGTGGTCACTTGCAAGTAATCTCTCATGCAGCAATCATAAGTGAGTAATTGACCTTGGACTCTGACCTTGGACTCTGACTGCCTGCGTCTAGGACTGATCACTTGCATGTGATTGCTACATGAGAGATTACATGCAAGTGGCCGAGATTAGCTGTAAGAGCTGACAGCCTCCCATTACCTTCAATGGGGCTGCCTCTTGCACGGGAACTCCCACTGGGGATCTAACAACTAATCAAGGCAGAGTGAATTCATAGGTGTGAATGCACCCTTATTTGAGTGTTTCTGAGAAGAAAACCCAGATAAATTTTAACATTCTGGTATAGCTGTTCTCAGTTTGTAGTGAAAATTACATCTACACCTTTTGTGATGTGAATGTCTATCCAGCAAAGTGAGAGTGTGTCCACTGGGGAAGGTGGTGGTTGCACACTGTTTGAAGTCATGGGGAAATCAAGAGAAAGTTTGGATTGCAGCATAGATGTGAATGCTTCATTTATGGGACTTCTCTTTTCTTTCTTTGTGTATCAAATATGATGATAATATGTTTGCAGCACTACCCCACAATAGCCACTTGGTAGATTAGATTCTCTGATCTTCTACCTCAACTCTGAGAACAACCCCATCCCCACTGACACACTAAGTTAAGCAAATGGATACGGCACCAAATTCCTTGGTATTTGGCCAGTGAAAATACTTCTCCCTCACTCTCTACATCCGTCTCACATTGGAAATTGTAGCTCAGTGGTCCATAGACTACCATAGTAGAGTTTGTGTCCCAAAATTCATCACTTATAAATTAAAGCTGCCAACAATCAAGTCTCCAGAGCTCCTCCTGTTGTATTTTCTACATTACTTTAGTAATAACTTAAGTAACTCCACTTTTGTTGAGAAAAAAACATTCCCCTCTGGGTGATCTATGTAAATTGCAAGAGTTTTATCAAACTTTGTTGCAGATTCCTACCTTTTGTTATTCTGAAGAAATCACTGTTTGTTCCTAAGTGCCACATGAGTCTATCGGAAGTGGTTTCATAATTACCAATCAGCTGCAGGGCTCTAACGAGGAAAGCTGCTGGGCCTGCATCCCTTTAGACGTGTTCCTATTGGGAGTATCTCACCAAAAATGACATTTTTGTAGCAGGGGATGCCTGAAATCTGACTTGTACCTTAATGCAGACTTCTGGGAAAATGAGTGAGCCAATCACACAAGCAGGAAATTATGTTTCTGGGGAGCGTTCTGTACACATTCTGTGTACTGAACACCTCCAAGTAGCCATATTGCATTTCATTTTCAGAAAATTACAGCATCTGTAGATTGAAAAGTTCACTTTAAAAATATATATATATATATTAACCACTTAAGCCCCGGGTCCGCCGGTCACACGCACGGAGGTGCCCGCTATTGGCTCCCAGGCTAGTGACGTACCGGTACGTCACTTTGCCTGGCCGGGGCTGACCACATTACATTGGTCGGCAACCGGTTAAATGCACATTTTTTTGCAGGTAAACCAATGTGCATGTATTATTTTTTGTTGCAGGAGGTGGCAAAGCATTGCACCAGCGATTAGATCTCTGATGCCATGCAGGTCTCCTGCACACTGTCAGTGTATGGTCTTACCCATGCTTGCCATATGCATAAGCCGATACTCCCTGACAGGAACACTCAATGAACTCCACAGCACTGTAGTAGTTCATTGAGAACTACAAGCCGACAACCGCTTGTAGTTCATTCAGGCCCATGGAGTTGTGTGTCTTATTGACAAGACCTTATGGGCGGCTGCGCTTTTTTCAAATAGTGGCAGCTAGTACAGGGAACTTCTTGTTTTTTTTTTCAGAATTTGCAATATTCAATTGTATGTGAACAAAAACTTCACCTAAAGGGGGTAATGTTTAAATAATTGTTAATCTTCCTCTGCAGGTGGAAAGTAGATACACTATATTACCAAAAGTATTGGGGCGCCTGCCTTTACACGCACATGAAATTTAATGGCATCCCAGTCTTAGTCCATAGGGTTTAATATTGAGTTGGCCCACTCTTTGCAGCTATAACAGCTTCAACTCTTCTGGGAAGGCTGTCTGCAAGGTTTAGGAGTGTGTTTATGGGAATGTTTGACCCTTCTTCCAGAAGCACATTTATGAGGTTAGACACTGATGTTGGCTCGCAGTTTCCACTCTAATTCATCCCAAAGGTGTCCAGGCCAGTCAAGTTCCTCCACCCTAAACTCGCTCATCCATGTCTTTATGGACCCTGCTTTGTGCACTGGTAAGCAGTCATGTTGGAACAGGAAGGGGGCATTCCCAAACTGTTCCCACATAGTTGGTATGCTGATGCCTTAAGAGTTCCCTTTAATAAAACTAAGGGGCGAAGCCCAACCCCTGAAGAACAACCCTACACCATAATGCCCTCTCCATCAAATTATTTGGACCAGTGCGCAGAGCAAGGTCCATAAAGACATGGATGAGCAAGCTTACAGTGGAGGGACATGACTGGTCTGCATCAAGTCCTGACCGTAACCCATTAAAACACCTTTGGGATGAATTAGAGTGAAGACTGCGAGTAAGGCCTTCTCATCCAACCTCAGTGCCTGACCTCACTAATGCGCTCCTGGAAGAATGGTCAAACATTCCCAAAGACACACTCCTAAAACTCGTGGACAGCCTTTCCAGAAGAGTTGACGCTATTATAGCTGCAAAGGGTGGGCCAACTCAATATTTAACCCTATGGGCTAAGACTGGGATGCCAATGACGTTCATGCGCGTGTAAAGACAGGTGTCCCAATACTTTTGACAATATGGTGAAAGTGTAGTGATGTGATAATTTCTTTGGCCATCTTTAAAGTGTGTATTCCTGTTATGCAGTCTTTGTTTTGTAATCACCCTTAGTTCCACTTTAATCTACCTTTTTTCCCTGATGAAGATGGTGCTTTGAAATGCATTGGCCATTTCCCAATACAAAAATTGAACATTTTTGGTTTTTCTCAGTTAAGTCAGGAGTACATATAGGAGTGTGGGATGGTATTGTGAATAGGGTGACATAGTAAGCAATATATGTATATCAGCTATAATATATTATGTACACTGTTCTTTTAAAATTGTTTCATGTACAATAAAATTTACATTGAGTCTTTTAAATTATGGTTTTGTTACTTTGTACATGCCTGAAAAGTCTCATTTTGTGTATTTCTACAATTTGTAGGTTCTGAGTGATGTTGCTATGATACAACACATTACCTCTAATACCGTCTATGGAATACACTTTTAACTATCATTTTTAAGGTTAAGAAAGTGATCAATTTTAGACCCCCCCCTCCCCCCACTCACTATGATGTCCCATGGAGCCCACATTACTCAATCTGTGAATAATGAACAGGCTCATAGGAGTTTGGTAATAATAAGAGGCTTCATTGGTAACTGTGATAATGACAGGGTTCTGGTTGTACAAGCAAAAATAGTGATTTTTCATAAGTAAAGCAATATAAAATAATTACTTACCTAGGGAAGAGATGGGTGGCTCTTTTGTCTGCTAGGAGCCAGCCAGTCACTTCATCAAGTATAATTTTAAGAAAAAATAAGCCAAATTATGTTCCCGGAAAAAACGCAATGTTTTTGAAGTGTTTGAAAACATATATGCACTGCAAAGTATTTACTGATCTCATAATTGCCAGAAAAAAAAATCAGCCTTATCTCCTGTCCCTGTAACATAATATCAATAAAAAGAGAACATGGAAAGAAATAAAAAACATATTTTCTAACCCTAGAAGTTATATTCTAATAACAAAAATCTATAACTGCCCTGCAACATTGGACACAAATGGAAAATAGCTGAAAGGATTGCACCAGGCAGGAGGAGAAACACTGCCTTCCTCGGTACTTGCTGCCATGTGGCCTCAGGTGGGTGACCCGAGGACCTGAAATCCATGTGACTCATCCTGGTCATACAATTGATGACAGAAGGAGAGTCTACAGTGCATCTGGTCTGGTATCACAGAGAGAGAAGGCTGCCGGTGGTGTTTCAGGAGCCTTGTGAGTACATTTATTTCCCCTCTTGTGCTCTAAGTCAGCTGAGGGTCCACAAAAAGAGAACCCTGGCTACTGTTCTTAGAGCTTTGTCCAGGACTATCCACTACTTTACTAAGTGACTGCTCAGTTCAGCAATCAGTTTGCTGCTGCTGTGAAGAAGTCTTTATCTGCCTTCTGCAAGGACTTCAGCCACATTTCATTTGGAAAGGACAATAGAGTCTTCGGTGTGAATAATTCAGTGTCAAAGTATAACGCTAAATTCCTTACCCTGTCCAAGTTCTCCAATAAAATAACAAAAACAAAACCCCTAGACTGGTCATTAGAGTAGTGAGCAGAAGTGAGTGTGCACCTGGCTTTGTGACTCTACCTTGTGCCTGGCTGCAGAGCAAAAAGTGGGAAAGACCCCCAGACCCTTCACTCTTTTTGTTGACTATTGTCTGTGTTCGCTAGAGGTAGCAGTTTTAGATTACCTTTGGGATCTTGCTCTGATTATTAACTGTCTAAAGTACAGTGGTGTAACTAAAACTTTCAGGCTGAAATGCAAAAAGTTACAATTCATGCTGTGGTGCAAGGTCTTATAATTCAGTCTATTAAATGAAATGTCAAGCTTTTGGTTGTGAGCTGTACCTATACTAGGAATAAAATGTGGCTTAGCATAGACACATTATCATTCTCTGACAGGGATCCTGAAGGACCTTTGCCACGGGCATAAACGCTTTAAGCACATGTGAATCAAATCAAACTCGCAAACATCTAGAGTATGTATTAGTCAGCAAGATGGACTTTTAAAAATATAGCTAGTATGAAATATGAATGCATCAAAGGGTGACAAACAAGATAAGAAAGCCTTGGTTTGTTTTTAAAGGGGACCAATCAGTAACTTTGCAAGACTGCATTAGAAAATTCCTGACATGTCACAGTGTAATGTAACAGTGCAGTGTTTAAAAAATTCTGTACCATTTATAATTTAGAGGAAGTCTCAGAGACCCAGACAAATGACTTGTGTCTGAAAGTGAAATCTAGGATGCATAAAGAAACATTTATTCACACCACTCACCATTAGTCATTAGGGTTGAGCGGACACCTAGATGTCCGTGTTCGACGGGTTCGGCCGAACTTTAAAAAAAAGTCCGGGTCCGTGTCCCGGACTTTTACCGAACTTTTCCCGGACACCGAACCCCATTGAAGTCAATGGGGACCCGAACTTTAAGGCACTAAAATGGCTCTAAAACACCAAAGGAAAGGGCTAGAGTGCTGCAAATGGCAGCAAAACGTAATTAAGAGCATGGCAAGTGCTCTGCAAACAAATGTGGATAGGGAAATAACTTAAAACAACAAAAAAAAACAGAAAAATAAAACAATGTTCTTCTTCATCTCTGAAGGACGAGGCCCATATGGAGTAGGAGGGAGGTTGAGGTGGTGGTGGATGTGGCGGTGACATAGGCGTGCGCACAGGGTGTGCTGGGTGTGCCTGGGCACACCCTAATCACCTAGGGCACATAGCATTGCCAGTGAGGAGATGGGAAAGATCTCCCTGGGACCTGCTCTGCTCTATTTCTCCTTGCCTACAGGTACATGGCCCCGATACATTACTCTCCCTGCTGGCAAACACATGCATGTGTATTTCAACTTTGGGGTGCACACCTTAATGCAATAGGCTGCGCACACCTATGGGCGGTGTAGGTGGAAGCGGCGGTGGAGGAGGACCAGGGCCGGATTAACAGCATCATGGGCTTGGTGCTGAGGATTTTGAAGGGCCTTAAGGGCCGTGCCTTGCCATGCACCCAGAGGAGGAAGGGTGCAGCCATGCATGCCTAATTCAACATGGGATGCTGTCTCTGAAGCCCATAAACACATCCATGCATCGCCAACTGTCCCTCCTTGTCCGGCCTTCACGCTGTGTGGGGAGGTTCTGAGGGTGCTGCCTGGGGAAGCGAGCATAGAAGCCAGACTTCTGTGTTTACAAGTGACAGAAGAGCGGTAACAGTGAATATGGCCAACCCGGGGCCTATATAAAAGGTAGGGGCCTGGAGCTGCAGCTCCAATAGCCCCTACATTAATCTGGCCCTGAGGAGGAGGACGAGGTAGCCAACACTGCTTCTTTTCAAAAATTTTAAATGAGGGTACACCCCAAAAGAGTGAGAAAGAGCAAAAATGGAACAATGGGTGGGTAAGGTCGGTATCCATTGCTATTCTGCATAAGGTACGGAAAAGTCCCGTGGGATCCATGCCTGGTTCATTTTAATGAACGTGAGCTTGTCCACATTGTCTCTGGACAGGCGGCTGCGCTTGTCTGTTATAACGCCCCCAGCCGTGCTAAATACCCGTTCAGATAATACACTGGCTGCAGGGCACGCCAGCACCTCCAAGGCGTAAAGGGCAAGCTCAGGCCATGTGCCCAATTTGGAGACCCAGAAGTTGAAGGGGGCAGACCCGTCATTCACTACATGTAGGCGTGTGCACACATACTGCTCCACCATGTTGGTAAAATGCTGCCTCCTGCTAAGACGTTCCATCTGAGCTGCTGGTGCTGCTGTTTGTTGTGGCGTGCTGACAAAGCTTTTCCACATTTCGGCCATGCTAACCCTGCCTTCTGAGGTGCTGGCGGTGCCCTGGTTGCGTTGGCGACCTCCTCCTCCTCCTCCTCTGCCTTGTGCTTCCACTGTGGCCCCGCTGTCAGATGGGAATGCCAGCAGCATGGCGTCTACCAGCGTGCGCTTGTACTCGCGCATCTTGCGATCGCGCTCCAGTGAGTGAATTAAGGACGGTACGTTGTCCTTGTAACGGGGATCCAGCAGCGTGGCCACCCAGTAATCAGCACAAGTTAGAATGTGGGCAACTCGGCGGTCGTTGTGGAGACACTGCAGCATGTAATCGCTCATGTGTGCCAGGCTGCCCAGAGGCGACGAAAGGCTGTCCTCTGTGGGAGGTGTATCGTCCGTGTCCTCTGTATCCCCCCAGCCACGCACCAGTGATGGCCATGAGCTGGCCTGGGTGCCACCCTGCTGTGAACATGGTTCCATCTCCTCCTCCAGCTCCTCCTCCTCCTCATCCTCCTCATCCTCCAGAACTGTGCCCCTGCTGGACAATTGTGTCCCTGGCGTTTGTGTGTGCAGGAACCCACCCTCGGAGCCCCTTGCGAATGACTGCCCTGAAAGCCTTTGAAATGTTACCTCTTCATCCTCCTCCTCCTCCTCCTCATCCTGTGCCACATCCTCTTCCATCATCGCCCAAATTGTTTTTTCAAGGAGGCATAGAAGTGGGATAGTTAAGCTGAGAATGGCGTCATTGCCACTGGCCATGTTGGTGGAGTACCCAAAACAGCGCAACAAGGCACAATATATGCAAATGTCAAATATGCAAACTATGCCGCAATTTAATGTTTTTTACACCAAAAGGGTGTGTATTGAATAGCGGAATAGGATAAAAAACTGTGTATCTCACACGTACAAACACAGACTAGGCCCGATTAAATTTTTTCCTACCCTAAAGGGAGGATGAGGAAGAGGAGTATGGAACATGCAGCACCCTCAAATCTTCAGAAGTATGAGATGAACCCCAAAAACTTGGAAAGGTGGATCTCTCTCACACGTACCAACACAGACTATCCCCCAATTTAACTGATCCCCAAAGGTTTTTGATTAAATAGCGGAATAGAAAATATGATCCAAAAAAAGTGTATGTATATCACACGTACACAACCACACTAGGCCCCAATTACTATTGTTTGTACCCCTAAAAGGCTAGATGAGGAGTAGGGGGGGTATGGAACAGGCAGCACCCTCAAACCTTCAGAAGTATGAGATGAACCCCAACAACTTGGAAAGGTGGATCTCTCTCACACGTACCAACACAGACTATCCCCCAATTTAACTGATCCCCAAAGGTTTTTGATTAAATAGCGGAATAGAAAATATGATCCAAAAAAAGTGTATGTATATCACACGTACACAACCACACTAGGCCCCAATTACTATTGTTTGTACCCCTAAAAGGCTAGATGAGGAGTAGGGGGGGTATGGAACAGGCAGCACCCTCAAACCTTCAGAAGTATGAGATGAACCCCAACAACTTGGAAAGGTGGATCTCTCTCACACGTACCAACACAGACTATCCCCCAATTTAACTGATCCCCAAAGGTTTTTGATTAAATAGCGGAATAGAAAATATGATCCAAAAAAAGTGTATGTATATCACACGTACACAACCACACTGGGCCCCAATTACTATTGTTTGTACCCCTAAAAGGCTAGATGAGGAGTAGGGGGAGTATGGAACAGGCAGCACCCTCAAACCTTCAGAAGTATGAGATGAACCCCAACAACTTGGAAAGGTGGATCTCTCTCACACGTACCAACACAGACTATCCCCCAATTTAACTGATCCCCAAAGGTTTTTGATTAAATAGCGGAATAGAAAATATGATCCAAAAAAAGTGTATGTATATCACACGTACACAACCACACTAGGCCCCAATTACTATTGTTTGTACCCCTAAAAGGCTAGATGAGGAGTAGGGGGGGTATGGAACAGGCAGCACCCTCAAACCTTCAGAAGTATGAGATGAACCCCAACAACTTGGAAAGGTGGATCTCTCTCACACGTACCAACACAGACTATCCCCCAATTTAACTGATCCCCAAAGGTTTTTGATTAAATAGCGGAATAGAAAATATGATCCAAAAAAAGTGTATGTATATCACACGTACACAACCACACTAGGCCCCAATTACTATTGTTTGTACCCCTAAAAGGCTAGGAGTAGGGGGAGTATGGAACAGGCAGCACCCTCAAACCTTCAGAAGTATGAGATGAACCCCAACAACTTGGAAAGGTGGATCTCTCTCACACGTACCAACACAGACTATCCCCCAATTTAACTGATCCCCAAAGGTTTTTGATTAAATAGCGGAATAGAAAATATGATCCAAAAAAAGTGTATGTATATCACACGTACACAACCACACTAGGCCCCAATTACTATTGTTTGTACCCCTAAAAGGCTAGATGAGGAGTAGGGGGGGTATGGAACAGGCAGCACCCTCAAACCTTCAGAAGTATGAGATGAACCCCAACAACTTGGAAAGGTGGATCTCTCTCACACGTACCAACACAGACTATCCCCCAATTTAACTGATCCCCAAAGGTTTTTGATTAAATAGCGGAATAGAAAATATGATCCAAAAAAAGTGTATGTATATCACACGTACACAACCACACTAGGCCCCAATTACTATTGTTTGTACCCCTAAAAGGCTAGGAGTAGGGGGAGTATGGAACAGGCAGCACCCTCAAACCTTCAGAAGTATGAGATGAACCCCAACAACTTGGAAAGGTGGATCTCTCTCACACGTACCAACACAGACTATCCCCCAATTTAACTGATCCCCAAAGGTTTTTGATTAAATAGCGGAATAGAAAATATGATCCAAAAAAAGTGTATGTATATCACACGTACACAACCACACTAGGCCCCAATTACTATTGTTTGTACCCCTAAAAGGCTAGATGAGGAGTAGGGGGAGTATGGAACAGGCAGCACCCTCAAACCTTCAGAAGTATGAGATGAACCCCAACAACTTGGAAAGGTGGATCTCTCTCACACGTACCAACACAGACTATCCCCCAATTTAACTGATCCCCAAAGGTTTTTGATTAAATAGCGGAATAGAAAATATGATCCAAAAAAAGTGTATGTATATCACACGTACACAACCACACTAGGCCCCAATTACTATTGTTTGTACCCCTAAAAGGCTAGGAGTAGGGGGAGTATGGAACAGGCAGCACCCTCAAACCTTCAGAAGTATGAGATGAACCCCAACAACTTGGAAAGGTGGATCTCTCTCACACGTACCAACACAGACTATCCCCCAATTTAACTGATCCCCAAAGGTTTTTGATTAAATAGCGGAATAGAAAATATGATCCAAAAAAAGTGTATGTATATCACACGTACACAACCACACTAGGCCCCAATTACTATTGTTTGTACCCCTAAAAGGCTAGATGAGGAGTAGGGGGGGTATGGAACAGGCAGCACCCTCAAATCTTCAGAAGTATGAGATGAACCCCAAAAACTTGGAAAGGTGGATCTCTCTCACACGTACCAACACAGACTATCCCCCAATTTAACTGATCCCCAAAGGTTTTTGATTAAATAGCGAAATAGAAAATATGATCCAAAAAAAGTGTATGTATATCACACGTACACAACCACACTAGGCCCCAATTACTATTGTTTGTACCCCTAAAAGGCTAGATGAGGAGTAGGGGGGGTATGGAACAGGCAGCACCCTCAAACCTTCAGAAGTATGAGATGAACCCCAACAACTTGGAAAGGTGGATCTCTCTCACACGTACCAACACAGACTATCCCCCAATTTAACTGATCCCCAAAGGTTTTTGATTAAATAGCGGAATAGAAAATATGATCCAAAAAAAGTGTATGTATATCACACGTACACAACCACACTAGGCCCCAATTACTATTGTTTGTACCCCTAAAAGGCTAGATGAGGAGTAGGGGGGGTATGGAACAGGCAGCACCCTCAAACCTTCAGAAGTATGAGATGAACCCCAACAACTTGGAAAGGTGGATCTCTCTCACACGTACCAACACAGACTATCCCCCAATTTAACTGATCCCCAAAGGTTTTTGATTAAATAGCGGAATAGAAAATATGATCCAAAAAAAGTGTATGTATATCACACGTACACAACCACACTAGGCCCCAATTACTATTGTTTGTACCCCTAAAAGGCTAGATGAGGAGTAGGGGGGGTATGGAACAGGCAGCACCCTCAAACCTTCAGAAGTATGAGATGAACCCCAACAACTTGGAAAGGTGGATCTCTCTCACACGTACCAACACAGACTATCCCCCAATTTAACTGATCCCCAAAGGTTTTTGATTAAATAGCGGAATAGAAAATATGATCCAAAAAAAGTGTATGTATATCACACGTACACAACCACACTGGGCCCCAATTACTATTGTTTGTACCCCTAAAAGGCTAGATGAGGAGTAGGGGGGGTATGGAACAGGCAGCACCCTCAAACCTTCAGAAGTATGAGATGAACCCCAACAACTTGGAAAGGTGGATCTCTCTCACACGTACCAACACAGACTATCCCCCAATTTAACTGATCCCCAAAGGTTTTTGATTAAATAGCGGAATAGAAAATATGATCCAAAAAAAGTGTATGTATATCACACGTACACAACCACACTAGGCCCCAATTACTATTGTTTGTACCCCTAAAAGGCTAGATGAGGAGTAGGGGGGGTATGGAACAGGCAGCACCCTCAAACCTTCAGAAGTATGAGATGAACCCCAACAACTTGGAAAGGTGGATCTCTCTCACACGTACCAACACAGACTATCCCCCAATTTAACTGATCCCCAAAGGTTTTTGATTAAATAGCGGAATAGAAAATATGATCCAAAAAAAGTGTATGTATATCACACGTACACAACCACACTAGGCCCCAATTACTATTGTTTGTACCCCTAAAAGGCTAGATGAGGAGTAGGGGGAGTATGGAACAGGCAGCACCCTCAAACCTTCAGAAGTATGAGATGAACCCCAACAACTTGGAAAGGTGGATCTCTCTCACACGTACCAACACAGACTATCCCCCAATTTAACTGATCCCCAAAGGTTTTTGATTAAATAGCGGAATAGAAAATATGATCCAAAAAAAGTGTATGTATATCACACGTACACAACCACACTAGGCCCCAATTACTATTGTTTGTACCCCTAAAAGGCTAGGAGTAGGGGGAGTATGGAACAGGCAGCACCCTCAAACCTTCAGAAGTATGAGATGAACCCCAACAACTTGGAAAGGTGGATCTCTCTCACACGTACCAACACAGACTATCCCCCAATTTAACTGATCCCCAAAGGTTTTTGATTAAATAGCGGAATAGAAAATATGATCCAAAAAAAGTGTATGTATATCACACGTACACAACCACACTAGGCCCCAATTACTATTGTTTGTACCCCTAAAAGGCTAGATGAGGAGTAGGGGGGGTATGGAACAGGCAGCACCCTCAAATCTTCAGAAGTATGAGATGAACCCCAACAACTTGGAAAGGTGGATCTCTCTCACACGTACCAACACAGACTATCCCCCAATTTAACTGATCCCCAAAGGTTTTTGATTAAATAGCGGAATAGAAAATATGATCCAAAAAAAGTGTATGTATATCACACGTACACAACCACACTAGGCCCCAATTACTATTGTTTGTACCCCTAAAAGGCTAGGAGTAGGGGGAGTATGGAACAGGCAGCACCCTCAAACCTTCAGAAGTATGAGATGAACCCCAACAACTTGGAAAGGTGGATCTCTCTCACACGTACCAACACAGACTATCCCCCAATTTAACTGATCCCCAAAGGTTTTTGATTAAATAGCGGAATAGAAAATATGATCCAAAAAAAGTGTATGTATATCACACGTACACAACCACACTAGGCCCCAATTACTATTGTTTGTACCCCTAAAAGGCTAGATGAGGAGTAGGGGGGGTATGGAACAGGCAGCACCCTCAAACCTTCAGAAGTATGAGATGAACCCCAACAACTTGGAAAGGTGGATCTCTCTCACACGTACCAACACAGACTATCCCCCAATTTAACTGATCCCCAAAGGTTTTTGATTAAATAGCGGAATAGAAAATATGATCCAAAAAAAGTGTATGTATATCACACGTACACAACCACACTAGGCCCCAATTACTATTGTTTGTACCCCTAAAAGGCTAGGAGTAGGGGGAGTATGGAACAGGCAGCACCCTCAAACCTTCAGAAGTATGAGATGAACCCCAACAACTTGGAAAGGTGGATCTCTCTCACACGTACCAACACAGACTATCCCCCAATTTAACTGATCCCCAAAGGTTTTTGATTAAATAGCGGAATAGAAAATATGATCCAAAAAAAGTGTATGTATATCACACGTACACAACCACACTAGGCCCCAATTACTATTGTTTGTACCCCTAAAAGGCTAGATGAGGAGTAGGGGGAGTATGGAACAGGCAGCACCCTCAAATCTTCAGAAGTATGAGATTGTGTTCACTGTACCCCACAAAGATTGAGTTCACTGCACCCCACAATGATTGTGTTCACTGCACCCCACAAAGATTGTGTTCACTGCACCTCACAAAGATTGTGTTCACTGTACCCCCCAAAGATTGTGTTCACTGCACCCCACAAAGATTCTGTTCACTGTACCCCACAAAGATTGTGTTCACTGCACCCTAAAAGGATGTTGTTCACTGCACCCCACAAAGATTGTGTTCACTGCACCCTAAAAGGATGTTGTTCACTGCACCCCAAAAAGATTGTGTTCACTGTACCCCCCCAAAGATTGTGTTCACTGCACCCCACAAAGATTGTGTTCACTGCACCCCAAAAAGATTGTGTTCACTGTACCCCCCAAAGATTGTGTTCACTGCACCCCAAAAAGATTGTGTTCACTGTACCCCCCAAAGATTGTGTTCACTGCACCCCACAAAGATTCTGTTCACTGTACCCCACAAAGATTGTGTTCACTGCACCCCAAAAAGATTGTGTTCACTGTACCCCCCCAAAGATTGTGTTCACTGCACCCCACAAAGATTCTGTTCACTGCACCCCACAAAGGATTTTGTTCACTGCACCCCAAAAAGATTGTGTTCACTGCACCCCAAAAAGGATTTTGATCACTGCACCCCAAAAAGGATGTTGTTCACTGCACCCCAAAAATGATTTTGTTCACTCCACCCCAAAAAGATTGTGTTCACTGCACCCCACAAAGATTGTGTTCACTGCACCCCAAAAAGATTGTGTTCACTGTACCCCCCAAAGATTGTGTTCACTGCACCCCACAAAGATTCTGTTCACTGTACCCCACAAAGATTGTGTTCACTGCACCCCAAAAAGATTGTGTTCACTGCACCCCAAAAAGGATGTTGTTCACTGCACCCCAAAAAGGATGTTGTTCACTCCACCCCAAAAAGATTGTGTTCACTGCACCCCACAAAGATTGTGTTCACTGCACCCCAAAAAGATTGTGTTCACTGCACCCCAAAAATGATTTTGTTCACTGCACCCCAAAAAGGATTTTGTTCACTGCACCCCAAAAAGGATGTTGTTCACTCCACCCCAAAAAGATTGTGTTCACTGCACCCCAAAAAGATTGTGTTCACTGCACCCCACAAAGGATTTTGTTCACTGCACCCCAAAAAGATTGTGTTCACTGCACCCCAAAAAGGATGTTGTTCACTGCACCCCAAAAAGGATTTTGTTCACTGCACCCCAAAAAGATTGTGTTCACTGCACCCCACAAAGGATTTTGTTCACTGCACCCCACAAAGATTGTGTTCACTGCACACCAAAAAGGATTGTGTTCACTGCACCCCAAAAAGATTTTGTTCACTGCACCCCAAAAAGATTGTGTTCACTGCAGCCCAAAAAGATTGTGTTCACTGCAGCCCAAAAAGATTGTGTTCACTGCAGCCCAAAAAGATTGTGTTCACTGCAGCCCAAAAAGATTGTGTTCACTGCAGCTCACACACAGAAAAATGGATGTGGATCACTGACACCTGCCTATCTCCAATCCCACACCACACAGCAATATCGATTGTAGTTTGTAGAACACAGTTTCCCTAAAATTCAGCAGACTCTGTCCCTAACAGGATTGAGAAGAGATCGTAGATCAGGATTGAGTGCAGATTCACCCCACCCCCCACACAGCAATATCGATTGTAGTTTGTAGAAGACACTGACCCTATAATTCAGCAGACTCTATCCCTAAAATGCCTACAACTCGCCCTGCCTAAACACTCCGACCTGTCCCTCAATTCTATCCGGACACAAATGTTTTTTTCCTGCCTATCTTTCCCTAATCAGCAGCCAGCACATTGATGTGTGCTCTGTCCCTTAGCTAAGCAGCAGAATGACGCTGCTGCGGCGGCTGCCTCGAACTTATAAAGACTTGGTCACATGCTTCAGACGGCCAATCACAGCTACTAAGACATTTGCAGGCATGGCTGGGATGGCTTAAGGCACACCAGTTAAACGATTGTTGATTGGCTGTTGAAAGCCCGCCATGAAAAGAGCGCCAAAGCATGCAAAACCCGGAAATAAAACGACCGAACACGGATTTTTACCCGAACATACAGTAAAGTGTCCGTGTCCGTGTTCGGGTAAAAAAAATCCAATTATTCGGTACGAACACGAATAATACAGTCCGTGTTCGCTCAACACTATTAGTCATCACTTAGTAGTGTACCACACAGGCACCAGGATTTACATGAGTGTAAATTATTTTATGGAGCTGCTGATCCTAAACAATTTCTAAACAAAATGGTATTGGTATTCTCGGGAAGGAATTGTTACAAGAGTATACTGTGATCTCTGACAGTGTTACACAATACATAATTTGAAAGAATATAACATTTAAATATATATATACATATATATATATATATATATATATATATATATATATATATATATATATATATAATGGCTAGGTCTTCTAGGTCTTCTTTAACTGATTTTCTACCACAGTACATTTATCAGTGAAGCAGTAGATGGTTATTTACCCAGTGCCAGTTATAAGTAACCCTAGATAAAGCACCACTGGTTGACCGTTGTGCTGGTTAATGGCTGTGAACCAATCCATGGAGGCCCTATCTAACAACTTACAGGACTTAAAGGGTTGTAAAGGCTCAAATAAAGTAAAGTAAAGTAACAAACATGTGATTGTACAAAAAAATATATACAAATTGTATATATTAGCGCGCCAGGGAGATATTAACAGGACCTGGTATACTAATTGTATAAATATAAGTGGATTAAATAAAGTGGTTAGTGATTTAAATCAATAAATAAATTAATTTAAATTAATTTAATTAATATGTTGCAGCTGCTATGTAAAGTGCGGGTGCTGGTGATGAAAAAAAGTGATCACAGTAGTGATAACTATAGCGCTTGCAGTGTCCCCTAGTGGGAGAAATTTTAATTCACAATAGTGCTTAATATTGATAAATAGTGATAGTATCAAATATGTAATTAATTAAATACACTGATAAATAGACAATTTATAAATAAGTGGATAAATAAATAAACCACTGGTTATTATAGTCCTTCACAGTGTGCAGTGAAAAAAACTTTCAAATTGGTAAAAAAATATATAAATAAATCATGCAGTCCAAACACAATTAATATAATAATAAAGTGCTGGTGTTCCTTGCTGTATTCCTTAGTGCTTCCTTCACCGTGAGTAAATAAATGAAATGCCCACTCACCGAAAGCTGTGGGTTTTATATGTCATATGACACTAAAACCGTCTGTGCTTGTTTAAGAGATCCTGCCCGGATCGAATAGATCTCCCTGGGTCTTTACAGCCACTACGGGTATTTCTTCTACCTCGGGTAGTCTCCTTCAGCCACGATCCCAGCCTTGGAATGTGCCCTTCCTGCAAAGTCCCCTCCAATCACAGCCGTGATGAGGAAATAAAAAGCGGATAGTGTGGTATTGTTTCCAATATTTTTATTCACACACCCCATGCATAGCAAAGGTAAAATCCATAAAACTTCCAGCAGGTGAAAAAGGTGCTCATCCAAAGTTCAAAGAAAGTTCAAACAGCAAATGTGAGGTAACCGTGTTCAAAACCAAACAAACAGGCAAACAGATAGGACCGTCATGTGTTCGGCACAAAGAGTGGAGAGCGGTAGTTCCGGTATGCGTTCCACTCGAGTGCGTATGACGTACTCGAGTGGAACGCATACCGGAACTACCGCTCTCCACTCTTTGTGCCGAACACATGACGGTCCTATCTGTTTGCCTGTTTGTTTGGTTTTGAACACGGTTACCTCACATTTGCTGTTTGAACTTTCTTTGAACTTTGGATGAGCACCTTTTTCACCTGCTGGAAGTTTTATGGATTTTACCTTTGCTATGCATGGGGTGTGTGAATAAAAATATTGGAAACAATACCACACTATCCGCTTTTTATTTCCTCATCACGGCTGTGATTGGAGGGGACTTTGCAGGAAGGGCACATTCCAAGGCTGGGATCGTGGCTGAAGGAGACTACCCGAGGTAGAAGAAATACCCGTAGTGGCTGTAAAGACCCAGGGAGATCTATTCGATCCGGGCAGGATCTCTTAAACAAGCACAGACGGTTTTAGTGTCATATGACATATAAAACCCACAGCTTTCGGTGAGTGGGCATTTCATTTATTTACTCACGGTGAAGGAAGCACTAAGGAATACAGCAAGGAACACCAGCACTTTATTATTATATTAATTGTGTTTGGACTGCATGATTTATTTATATATTTTTTTACCAATTTGAAAGTTTTTTTCACTGCACACTGTGAAGGACTATAATAACCAGTGGTTTATTTATTTATCCACTTATTTATAAATTGTCTATTTATCAGTGTATTTAATTAATTACTTATTTGATACTATCACTATTTATCAATATTAAGCACTATTGTGAATTAAAATTTCTCCCACTAGGGGACACTGCAAGCGCTATAGTTATCACTACTGTGATCACTTTTTTTCAACAAACATGTGATACTCACCTGCTCTGTGTAATGGTTTTGCACAGAGCAGTCCAATTCCCCCTCTTTTGTGGTGCACTCCTGGCTCCTGCTCTTCATCGGGTGCCCCCAAAGAGAGCTCTTTCCATGGGGGCACCTGTGCAGGGAGGCTCCCAAGTCCCGTTGCTGCGTCCATTCGTCCCCTGCTCCCGTGTCACTGGATTTGATCGACCAATGGCTCCCGCTGCTACCAATCTTTCCAATGAGGACAGAGACAGCGGCTGAAGCCACTAGGCTTGTGCACATCGCTGGAACAGATGGGCTCAGGTAAGAAGAAGGGGAGAGGGGGGGGGGCTCTGGGGGCAGCTGCAGCAAAGAAGGTTGATCACCTTATTGCAAATAATGCATGGAGATGAAAACCATGAGACTTTACAATCCTTTTACAGTAAAGCTGTTTTAAAGGCATTTTTAAGTTTTTGATATCTACAAAAAAAAAGAAAAGAAAAAACAGGTAAGAAACTGCAATACAGAGATTTTACAATTCATTTAATTGACTTGAAGAGCTTTATCCCAAAACTGACCTATACTTCCCCTTTAACCCATTGACGACACTTGTTGCTTATAAGTTAAAGTCAGTATTACTTAGAACCCCCCCCCCCCCAATATTACAAATACTTTTTTAACAGAGAACTAGGAGAATAAAATATTTTATGTCATACTTTATTTGTCTTTCAAAACTCAATTTTTTTGGAAATTCATTTTCATGAATTAAAAAAAAAAACAGTAAAATTAGACACATTTTTTGCATATTGTGAAAGACGATGTTACACCAAGTAAATAGATACCTAACATGTCACGCTTTAAATATGCACACACTCGTGGAATGGAGACAAACTACGGTACTTAGAAATCTCCTTAGGCGACGCTTTAACAATTTTTAACGGTTACCAGTTTAGCGTTACAGAGGAGATCTTGTGCTAGCATTATTGCTCTCACTCTAACGATCGCAGCGATACCCCATATGTGGGATTTGAACACTGTTTTCAATTGCGGGCACGATTTACGATTGTGTTTGCTTCTGCGCGTGAGCACGGAGGGCTGCCCCATTTTATTTATTTTTTCTTATTTATTTAATTTTTTTATTTTTACACTGTCCCTTTAAAAAATGTTTTAATTTTTCTGTCACAAGGACTGTAAACATCCCTTGTGACAGTAATAGGGAGTAACAGGTATTCTTTATGGAGGGATCTGGGATCTATAAGACCCCAAACCCCTCCTCTGCACTTAAAAGCATTCAAAACGCCACGTTTTGAACACTTTCATTTTTTAAAAATCTGGCTCCTTTAAGGTTATGACATCGCTCTCGGGTTACTAGATCCAAGACCTGATCAAAGCCAATTCTGGCTTTGTTCGCATCTCCGGCCAGCTGGCGGATGTGTCGGCTGGTCGCTCGGGCCTCCTGGTGAGACGGAAGAGCCCGGAAAAGCCACGGAAGGCGACGGGAGGGGGGGGGACATAGAGATAGAGGGGGGGCATAGGGAGCCGATCGTCAGCTGCAGGCATCACCCCGTTAAAACCCCTTGAAGCAGAAGGTTGCATATTTACTTTATGTCAGCGTCAAGGGGTTAAGTTGAATAAGTGACAGTTAATATTGCATACAATTACAAGCATTATTTTTCTTCCATGGCCCTTCATGTACATTTTAGAAGCCTTGGCATTTTTTAATTTTTCAGCGAACGCAGGCTAGAGAATGCATTACACAGCTGCTCATTTGCTGAGTCCTGGGTCCAGAGGCAGCTGCAACCCTGTCAATCTCTATAATTACAGTACTTTAAAGAATTTTACTGTAAATTATATTTTTTAAGTAACTTTTTGCTTTTTGGTAAATATTTAATTTCGTTACAGTATTATTGGGTGATTTAAATCCATTTTTCACTCATTTGTAATAAGTAGGTAAATTCTGCATTCTGTTCCAAACAACAAACATCTTTCCCTCCACCTTCATCATTTTGCCATTTACTTTCAATCTGGAATGCTGAATCGGAAACACTTTTCCAGTTTCCATGGCAACTTGTGTGTATCAATGTATTCACATCACAAATTAAAACATGTCAAATGAACGAATAGGAGAGAAGAGCTTTAAAGAAAATGTAATTTCTTCATTAGATATGATGTCTTCAATAGAAAGCTAATAAACGTTTAAAATTTTGAACAGTTAAAAGACTAAAGCCTAAAGGTTAAATGTTAAAAAGCCAACCTAACTAATACATATGAGTATGAAGATTAAAATGGACCTATAGCTTTAAATGAAGTGTTCCCATAGACCTGTATAGTTCCTTTATGCCTATAGCAGACCACAAGTTACAAGCAAAGCAGCTGATTGGCAAGATCTGCCTGACTGTCATTTCCCCAATCACCATTGGCAGAAATCACATGACCAAAAATTACATTTACCATGTGATCAGAGATGAAAAGGAGAAGAGTTCAAGGATTTCCTGAGACTAGACATCTATGACCCAGCTGTACTTAGTTACTTACTTTTTAAGGGTTTTAGGGGAGCTTCAGTCAAACAGAGGGCTAAGAAGTAGTCCATACTTATGCATGTTGCTCCCTGCAGCTGATCTTATTTTCACAACCACAACCAATTTACAAAGTTTTACTTAGAAGTGCAGTAGTAGGGTACCCTTGGTTCTAGGAGTAGCCTACCCACACAACTAAACCTACAGTTCTTAACATCACCCAGACCTAAGAAGTCCCTCAGATTCCGGCCACTCCTAACCAAACCTTTCTCTCTGTAATGTGTCTGGTTGTGAAGGCAGTAATCTAGAGAAATAGAGCATTGCTTGATCATCTCCCTGATGACATATTAAAAGCACATATCCACTCACATAAGGCAGCACCAGTTGGGATAACCAAGTGTCAGAAGGAGATTTGTGAGGCCACAGGCAACAGCAGCAAATTAGGTGGGAAGCTTTAGGGGGTACCACAATAAGTGTACATATAGGTAGTGCAGGAGGGTTGAAGCATCAAGAGGTGGAAAGGAGAGGTGGAAAGGCCACTAACAGCAGCATTACAAAAGCAAAGAAGGATCAAGCGACAGCAGAAGAGGTGACGGAGTGCTAAGAGCCACTTCCAAACAGCACAACACTGACAAAGCCTCCTCAGGGTAGTTAAGGAGTGATGACATGTTTCCGTTAAACTTCCTTGAGTGGGTAAAATCTGAAAAGCACCCAGGTCTGACCTGCCCACACTCATTCATTGGCAGCTATGCCTATATGCCACAGAGAACTCACAGGGCACCTCCCACATTTACACCCACAGCATCACTACATTCCTAATGAGTAATGGGAATTGTAGTTCTATTTTATAAACATATGTTATGTGCTGAACAGTGCGTCTTTGGATTCTCCACCTGGTCAAACAGCATTTATTCTTTGAGCAATGACATCAAAAGGAATAAAAATAAGAGTAAAAAAGGGAAAGAGAAACATTTTAAATAGTTATGGCTTTTTTGATGTGCTTGAGAGCATAGCAGTAAGTGAAGAATTGGCTGGATCCTGGAGTTCAGCTTTAAAGAAATCAACTGTCCACTTTTTAAGCATCCTCTATAAAGTCTTTCAGCAGGCCAGGTATATTCTAGTTTGGTTGAAATGCAAAAGTTTTATACTTGACTAATGTTTTTAAAGAGTTACACTTACTGAATCACAAACACATGAATTGATGGTGGATTTTTTTAATGAAAAAGAATTGTCTCAGAAATGTACCCAACAGACAGGTGAGAGTTTGCTACATGGAGCATGTATATTCATTTATAAAAGCTAAGGTGTTTTGTATAGATTTTTACTGCATTCCATCAAACTTGTTCCCAAGATTATCATATTTATGGACCACATTTGTGAAGGAGCTTTTGCTTTCTTATTTGTATTGATTTTTGTGCTTCTCTGTGCAAACATCACCGAACCATTGCTGTATATTCTCCATTTCAAGTTGGACCTGTATAATAAAAAGAGAAAAATGAAAATAACATAAATACAATAAATGAAAATAAATAAATTAACATAAGAATTGCTGTAATGACAAATATATTCTACTCAAAGATTGGATAAAATTGCTTTAAAAATTGTTCCCCAGTAGGTGTTATGATTACAAAATGAAAATAATGAAATAGGTTTATAATGAAAAAAGAATAGTTTATATTTCAAAATTATTTGAAAACATTTGAAATGATTTGTATTGTATAGCAGTAAACAGAGGAAAGATAATCCTGCATCTACTCTAGTAAACTTTAGTATGAAAGTATGCAACAATTCAATAAATGCCTTTCTAAAGAAAGTACAAACCTAAATCTGAATTTGTACTGCTTTTCTGCTGTATGGCATCTCTTTTAAAGTGGACCTGAACTCAAAAAGTGAAGCTTTGCCATGTCATAGGGAACATCTAAAAATGTTAATTGTTCCTAAGCAATACCCTGAAAAAATACCCTGAAAAATGCATCTTGCCATTCAGCTGGAAAGTCTTAGTTGTATATATGCAGTGTAAGAGGCACTGTCTGTGATACTGTCGGTAGATCCATGAGATTTTGAGTAAGATTTGTGGATCTCAATACAGTTTTGCACCCTGGATATTTATTCTCCTACTTCGCCAATTGAGGTGGCACGGGAAGGTTGTTACTGGAGATGGTGGGAAGGTTTTATTCTGGAAGGGCAGGCAACCTATGGTTGTAAAATTGTATTCTTATTTTTTTCTGTTCCCTGGCTTCCTTTCTTTTCCCCAAAAAAAGATTTAAAAAAGGCCAATCAGGACTAAAGGGAAATTGAATGATGTTACCTACAAAATGTGGTGGACCCATAAAACCCATCTGGTTCCCAATTGCATCATCCTTCTGATTGTCAACATTTTTATCCAAGTCTGAATTGCTATATTTGCCCATGTTTGCTTGATGTGGGCAGGTATGGCCTTACAAGGAAAGCCTTACAAGGAAAAATTGTAAATATTGAAAATAATAAAAAAAAGTAATGGTGGGTGGGAATATGTTAATGTAGGACTGCCCAGACCAGGAACTTGTGTGAAACATCATAAAAGTTAAGGTAATATTTTTGGGAGTGATTCCATCAGTTAGGCAACACAGTAAGGTTGATTTACTAAAAGGAAATGTATTTCTGCTTTTGTTATGGCAAAAATATGGGACAGGACAAGGATGATTGCTTAATAAGTAACATTTAAATTCCACAATTCCTTGAAATAACATGCTTGGGGGATGCCTTAAATATGCACATGAAGCTGCACAACTGTACAAGAAACTTCAGAAAAGTGATATTGCTTATTTGCTTCTCTTCTGTTGCTCTTGGGTACCACTCAGCTGAAGTCCAGTTCTGATCTTCTGTTGATGATTTCAAGCTTAAATTCCGATTACTGCTAACATTTTCTTACCTGCTCTGGCTTTCTGGTTCTCCAATTTCCCTTTTCTCCCTTTCCAAACGCCTGGCCTGTGTTTGTTTAAGCATTTGTCCTACATTTCAGTCCGTCTCCTGATCCTCTCTGGCTGGCTAGCAAGGGAACCTGGGAGCTGCTAAAGGGTCAGATGAAGACCTAAATCTTGAAATCTTATGCAGCAGCAATTGCTATACACATAGAAGAACTACATATACCAAATGAGTTGTTGGAAATCACACTAAGCCATACTGTATGCAGGTAAAGAAAAATTGTAACTGGCATTTGCTTCTTATGTTATCTCTTTAAATCAGAAATTGGAAAACCTCTATTCTTGTCACTTTCCTGCTGCTACTTTAAAGATGTGTCAGAACCCTTATTGATCCACTGTTGTCCTAGCTCTGCCAAGTAGCTCCAAAGCTAACAGGGTTCATCAATACTGCTTGGATTTCCTGTCTTTGGATTTCCTTGTAAATATTTTGAAATATAGCCATAGTCTAAAATGTTTCACTTATTTGTTGAAAGAAGAAAACCTACTAACCTACTAACTGACTACTAACTAAGTGCAAGTAACAGAAAACACAGCTGTTTGCACAAAGCTTTAAATCTTCTGCAGAGTTCCTCGGGACACAAGAAATAAGGAAACCTCTGTTACTGAAACACTGAATACATTTTGTGATTGCAGGCTCTGTCACGCATAATCTCTGGCTACCACGACAACCATCAGCCAATCATAGAATGCATGTCATTGATCTGGCCACCAGCACATGAATGATCCATTTACAGGTACAACATGTAAACATCCTAGTGTGCATAAAAGACCAACTGTATCTCATATTAAATCAATACAGGAGGCAGCATTTCTCCTTGAGATCTGGGACAATCCCAAAAAATGGGTGGCAGGTTGCAACCCTATCCAAAGCTTAAGGGAAAAAAAATACATTCATAATGGATTTTAAAAAATCTGCTAGTACAGAATTGGTTATTTACTAATCAATGTATCTGGCTGCATACAGCAGTTGTCTTTTTAGCTTCATGCTATATGAAGAATGATGTGACTTTGCTGACCACAACCTACACATAATTATAGCCAATATAACATTTATCTTTAATCAGTGTCTCAATTTCATGATCTGGCATGGAGCCATAAAGCCATTGCTTTGAAACTAAGCAATGTGCTCTAACTACTAAATTGATCAAGCCCTATGCTTAAAATAACAATGCAACCATCAATCTTTTCTTTGCAATTGTTTAAGATTTATTGCAACTCCTGAATTCAAAATGGCTGTCACAAAATTCATTAGTATCAGCTCTAGATGATAAATGAGGTGATACAATATTAATGCATGGGAATCGACATCCAACGCCAGTTAATAGTGAACAAAAAACATTAAGATACCAACAGGCTCCAAAATTTATTTAGCGAAAACTCTAAAAATTGTTATACAAGTCTGATATACTGTATAATGCAATTCTTAACTTGTCTGTGATTTCCAACAAGAATAATGTATTTCTCTTACCTCATTTTCCAGACTTTTAGTCAAACCAATGTTTTAATTGGATTCAGTCACCCAGGAGTTACACAGCCTTGGCACAATTCACAGAAATCAATGTAAAGTCAGGAAGGTGCTACTGCTATTAATAGTCTGAGGATCTCCAAATTGCAATGCTAAATAACCACTTTCATCTTCCCCATTGTACTATAAATTATCACCAACTCATTGGGAAGGTTCTTCCAGAGCTACTGTAAACCCACCAAACCACCTTTTCTGCCTCCAATGCCTGACACATAAGAGGAGGATAATACTGTGCACAGCAATAGAATCTGAATAGCTTGCAGTACTGAAACATCCACTCTGAATTTCCAGCATGAAGATTATAATAAGGCGTTAAAGGGCAACTTCACTTTCCCCTTTATCCTCCAGACATTATAACCATCACCTAATAAAGAGACCTTGCCCTCTATAATGCTTCTTTATGTGATCCGAGGTAATTAGGACAGTTTGAAATTTTAGCTTTCTTCTTGCCCTTTTTGGAATTACTGACCTTGACGCAGATGATGAATTTTAACTTCATCCTGACTTAATTTTCTGTCTACTTTTTTTAGGTCAGTACTCAAATGCTTTTGCAACCAGAGGGCCAGCATGGTAGCCATACAATTAGTATTTTGAGAAGGAGATCAGCAACAGCAGACTCCACATTTGACCCATTCCCTTCAAATGCATCTAAACTCAAAAATAAAATTGTAATAAATTGCAGCTTACCA
Organism: Pelophylax lessonae; assembly: GCF_965119305.1. Lineage (NCBI taxonomy): Eukaryota > Metazoa > Chordata > Amphibia > Anura > Ranidae > Pelophylax > Pelophylax lessonae. The sequence continues at coordinate 95,556,522 of NC_138771.1, read as the reverse complement.
GTCCTTATATATGTCAGTTGCATTCGTTTCCTTTTCTCTGACCCTTTTTACATTATTTTCCTGTGACCCTGCAAGTAACATATTTCCTTTTCCAGTGGAACAACAATCAACTGTTATACCAGATTTACTAAGTAGATGCATAGTTACCCTAGGGCAGGAAGTGTGTTAAGATACATCCCCCCTCATCTCCATTACATATAGAGTAGTTGCTATGTAGTTCACAGAAGATTTCTGGGAAATCACATAAAGCTTAGTGTGCACTTGAAGTTACAAGGACACTGGAATTCTGATCAGAAGCCATTATGTTTAAGGGCTTAAGCTGCAATATAGCTCATATGTCTCTTTGTTTTAGATATCTTTTAACCACTCATGGTCGGTCAACTAACCATATGTCCCGGGGCAGGAGGGACATGCATCGAGGCTGCATAACAGTGCAATCTGTGATGGCTGTGTCCCTTGGCTGCTGTGATTGGCCCTGTAGCATGTGATCACTGTGTCCAATCACAAAAGACACAGAGAATGTGTGTGAGGAGAAGGAGTGTTGTTCTGTGCCTGCCAGTGCCAGCCTGTCAGTTACAAGTGATTTTACTGTGATTTAACTTTGTAAACACACACACATAGAGGACATTTACACAGCCTAATTGGAGCCACATGGGCGTAACACCCACCAGTGCAGCATCAACATATGTGAATGTCTCAATGCACCATCAATATCTGTCAGTGTCAGTGTCCCCCATGTACCATCAACAATTTCCATAGTGTCCCCAGTGCACCATAAACATCTGTCAGTGTCCCAGTGCACATCAACATCTGTCAGTGTCCCCAGTGCACCATCAACATCTCTGTGTCCCAGTGCACCATCAACATCTGTTAGAATCCCCAAAACTCTATCAATATCTGTCAGTGTCCCCAGTGCACCATCAACATCTGTCAGTGTCCCCAGTCCACCATCAACATCTGTCAGTGTCCCCAGTCCACCATCAACATCTGTCAGTGTCCTCAGTGCACCATCAACATATGTCTTAGTGTCCCGTGCACCATCAAAATCTGTTGGTGTCCCTAGCACACCATCAACATCTGTCACTGTCCTGAGTGCACCCTCAACATCTGTTGATGTCCACAGTGCACCATCAATATCGGTCATGTAGTATCGCCATACTGGTGAGGAGTAACAGAATGTGTTTTGAAGTGTAACACTAAGTATGCCTCTGATGTGTGTAAGAAATATCTTTAGAAAATATTAACTTTGTGTAAAAAATACATTTTAATTCTTTTCACATTTTTCAAAAACTTGTGGCAAAAATAACACTTTCAAAAGACTCATTAGAAAATACCTTGGGGTGTTTTCTTTCCAAAATGAGGCCATTTTGTGGGTGTTTACACTGCCCTGATGTTCCAGGGCCTCCAAAAATATAACAGGTGGTCAAGATGTGTAATTTATGCCCCTAGAATGCCTGAAGGTGTTCCTCAGATGTTGGGTCCCTCTATGTAGCTAGGCTGTGAAAAAGTCTCACACATGTGGTATTGCCATACTCAGGAGGAGTAGCAGAATGTGTTTTGGGGTGCAGTTATAAATATGCCTATGCTGTGTAGGAAAAATAACTTGATAAAATTACAATTTTGTGAATAAAAACACATTTTATTTACTTTCATCATATTCCAAAGAATTGTGAAAAAAAATACTATTTCAAAAAAATCCTCCATGCCTCTTATTAAATAACTTGGATTGTCTGCTTTACAAAGAGGGGTCATTGGGGGGTATTCCCACTGCCTTGGCCTCAAGAAATGAGATAGGTTAAGTAGATGGTGAAGCAGAATGCTGCTTTCTTGCAAATTTGATATTTTAACCCCTTCGCGTCTAAGGATAAAACAAATCTTAATGTCTTAGTACAATTTTCAACTGTGTTAGCAAAACTGTACATATCATTATAACTATGATGTGCATCCAGGTGGATTATACTGCATTTTTTTAGGACAAATTGGGCTTCCATTTAGTGGTAAATGGTAATGGATATCTCCTGATTTCTTTTTTTTTTATCATTATCAAAGTAAAACTAGCCCAAAATAGGAAAAAAAAACATTTTTTTTAAATTTAGTTGTATATTTCCTGGTACTTCTATAACCTTACACTATAGAACAATCCAACATAAATTCTCCTGCTCCTGACAATCACAGTGATATCACATATGTGTATGTTAGTTGTTTGTTTGTACCCGTAGCACAGCCCAAAAACAATAGTGCGCATTTTGCCTTTTTTTTTTTTATCCTACAAAAAAACACAAAGACACTGACTGTCACTGATACTAATTAAAAAAAAAATCCTGTCCAAAAAAAAATTCTGACCCTGACCTTTGGCCCTGACCTTTGGCCCTGACCTTGACCCAAACACTTACTCTGAAACTGACCTTGATCAAACCTTGAGCTAGGGTTTTTTTTTTGTATTAATATTATTATTCTTAATATTATTATTATTTTCACTTTGCATGGAGAGAATCTTTCTCCTTCATTCACAGGGAGAAAACACAGGGGCAGACTTCACAGTGACTCATCACTGTCATAGCCAATCAGAGGCTATCACAGTATTCAGATGACCCGCAATTGGGAGTTCTAGATCTTGATCGTAAGTACAGGGCCCGGGGCTCCCCGTGAGACCCCAGTCTCTGTGCTGAGAGTGCGCAATGTGGCACACTTCCAGCACAAAGAGCGACATGCAGCCCCACGGAAAAAAAGCCCAATGCAATGGGGTTGCATTTTTGTGTTAGGTCAGCGTGAAGGGGTTAAAGGCAGCAAAATCAACTTTGGTTTAGTAATTAGCAACACTGTTGCCTGGGTAAAAACCCACCAAGGTTTCATATAAAACAAGCTGGTTGGTTTATTGGCTTCTCACCAAACTGACCCCAGAATATTTGTGGCTGCACTAAGGACCTTAGAATATAAGGTTTCTCTGGAAAGGTAATAGTATAACTACTATATCATTTTCTTGTAATATCTTGGTACTCTGAAAATGCAAACAATATATTTATTCTCTCTCTGATACATTTTTGTTTGCAAAGGTATTAGTAATATCTATTCTGCATATGAGAAGATGTTTGGATTTATGTTTCTTCACCTGAGGTTACTGAATACCCAACAGAATATTGAATATTCAGTTTCCATCTATTGTAGATAAACTCTTTTGAAGTAAGCTACATTGAAATGTTTCATGTTTAGCACAATGTAACCCCTAAACTCCCTTAATAAAGGACTTGAAAAAGGCTTGACTTTGAGTACTTTTAGAGATCAGTTCAAATTCAATTTGGGAGGTACTGTATGTGAGATGCATTAACACTGATTTTTACAGATTAATTCAAAACTCAAACATTCCATATCCTTCAGATATTCTGTATAATTCAATGTAAGAAGCACAACTCCTGGACTGTGAGGTACATATCCCTTAACATGTCTTTGATAACGCCCATAATAGGTGGGCTAAACGCGTCGATGCACTTCCGGGCAGAGGAACATCACATGACGTCACTTCCTGAAACCACCGTGGAACGCAATCCGGCAGCGTACGCGGAAGTGGAATGATTCGCTGTGATCCTGCTTTATTCCAATGCTGTTAATTACTGCACTTTTGTGAGTAGTTAATATAATTACTTAATAAAACACCCTACGGGCTTCACTATGTCTGGCTCCCTTCCCCTTCTTTTTAACATATGATTGAGGAGAGAGCGTAGAGGAGCTGGAATAAAGGTACTTGGAGGCTGTGCTAGACCCATCCATCCAGGGAATATTGTCACAGTTCGAGGCTTGTTTATATCCCAGGTCTGGTGAGTGCATCCCCATAAGGGTTTCTTCCTTGAGAGCACGTTGGCACCTATGTGGATTATTTTGAGCACCTTTCCAGCACTTTAAGTTCCATTCAAGGGAACTTATTACTTTGGACTGCACTTTCATTCAGCAATTTTTGCACCATTTGCATTGTTTTCACTATGAACATTTTATGAATGCACTTTGTCCATGTATGCACTTTATTGTTATGAATTTTGTATTTATTGATTATATTATGCACTGATTAACTTTATTATTCTTCACACCCATTTTATGCCTGTTAGTGCTGCTTTCAGATTGATTTTTCGTTTTTCTTGGTTTTTACCTAAGTGAGTAGCAGCTTCAGGAGGTATTTATTTATTTATTTTATTTTACACTTAGCGTGGGTTTTAACACTTTTAGTTTTTCCATGTACATGTTTTTTTTGCTAAAACCAAATGGCTCTTTTTAATGCCAAATTTACACTGGTATGTGCTACACAGTAACACGTTGGATCCACCAGCACAAAGGTATTGATGAATCATTTTCTTGAAAGGCTGCTTGCCATTTGTCAGTATAATATGAAATGTTATATGTAAAAATCATTGATATAATTCATCATAACTGTTAGAATCAGCACAAAAAGAGGCAATGTGACCCTATCTTTACTATTTTAGGTGACCAAAGTAACGTGCAATATGTCAGTAGGCGCTTAGATCTGTTGACCATCTGACAGCTCCCTGCCAGAGCTTTTCAGAGTCCCAATGATATTTTTATATTAATATGAAACCAAAAAAAGTTTAATTAATTAAAGTAGTCTAATTGTGTTAGCAGGCATGAGTTGAAATGGTGTTCTTACATGTGTCAAGATGTCATGGACAATAAACTAGCAGAACATCTGTGCTGAACAAAAGCAGAATGTTGTTGTACTCCAGTGCATAGAGCTGACAGACAAAGGTCATTTGTATCTACAAAAAGGTTGGGATATGGAAGGTGGAAAAAGGAAAACTATTTTAGTTGCGCATGCCAAAATAATTTTTAACCTTCAGTACAAAAATTACTGGCTACTATAGGCAACAATTTTTGAACAACTGTTTCAATTTTAATAAATCTTCCCATGCTTCTCCATGTCTGCTTCTTGCTTGTAGGTGGCCTATTGTTGTATCTCAAAAGTGCAGACAGACTGTTAACAGGCCATCACTTTTGTATATATATATATATATATATACAGTGGGTACGGAAAGTATTCAGACCCCCTTAAATTTTTCACTCTTTGTTATATTGCAGCCATTTGCTAAAATCATTTAAGTTCATTCTTCTTCCTCATGAATGTACACATAGCACCACATACTGACAGAAAAACACAGAATTGTTGACATTGTTGCAGATTTATTAAAAAAGAAAAACTGAAATATCACATGAGTATTCAGACCCTTTGCTGTGACACTCATATATTTAACTCAGGTGCTTTCCATTTCTTCTGATCATCCTTGAGATGGTTCTACACCTTCATTTGAGTCCAGCTGTGTTTGATTATACTGATTGGACTTGATTAGGAAAGCCACACACCTGTCTATATAAGACCTTCCAGATCACAATGCATGTCAGAGCAAATGAGAATCATGAGGTCAAAGGAACTGCCTGAAGAGCTCAGAGACAGAATTGTGGCAAGGCACAGATCTGGCCAAGGTTACAAAAAGATTTCTGCTGCACTTAAGGTTCCTAAGAGCACAGTGGCCTCCATAATCCTCAAATGGAAGATGTTTGGGACGACCAGAACCCTTCCTAGAGCTGGCCGTCCGGCCAAACTGAGCTATCTGGGGAGAAGAGCCTTGGTGAGAGAGGTAAAGAAGAACCCAAAGATCACTGTGGCTGAGCTCCAGAGATGCAGTCAGGAGATGGGAGAAAGTTGTAGAAAGTCAACCATCACTGCAGCCCTCCACCAGTCGGGGCTTTATGGCAGAGTGGCCCGACGGAAGCCTCTCCTCAGTGTAAGACACATGAAAGCCCGCATGGAGTTTGCTAAAAAAACACCTGAAGGACTCCAAGATGGTGAGAAATAAGATTCTCTGGTCTGATGAGACCAAAATAGAACTTTTTGGCCTTAATTCTAAGCGGTATGTGTGGAGAAAACCAGGCACTGCTCATCACCTGTCCAATACAGTCCCAAAAGTGAAGCATGGTGGTGGCAGCATCATGCTGTGGGGGTGTTTTTCAGCTGCAGGGACAGGACGACTGGTTGCAATCGAGGGAAAGATGAATGCGGCCAAGTACAGGGATATCCTGGACAAAAACCTTCTCCAGAGTGCTCTGGACCTCAGACTGGGCCGAAGGTTTACCTTCCAACAAGACAATGACCCTAAGCACACAGCTAAAATAACGAAGGAGTGGCTTCACAACAACTCCGTGACTGTTCTTGAATGGCCCAGCCAGAGCCCTGACTTAAACCCAATTGAGCATCTCTGGAGAGACCTAAAAATGGCTGTCCACCAACGTTTACCATCCAACCTGACAGAACTGGAGAGGATCTGCAAGGAGGAATGGCAGAGGATCCCCAAATCCAGGTGTGAAAGACTTGTTGCATCTTTCCCAAAAAGACTCCTGGCTGTATTAGATCAAAAGGGGGCTTCTACTAAATACCGAGCAAAGGGTCTGAATACTTAGGACCATGTGATATTTCAGTTTTTCTTTTTTAATAAATATGCAACAATGTCAACAATTCTGTGTTTTTCTGTCAGTATGGGGTGCTATGTGTACATTCATGAGGAAGAAAAATGAACTTAAATGATTTTAGCAAATGGCTGCAATATAACAAAGAGTGAAAAATTTAAGGGGGTCTGAATACTTTCCGTACCCACTGTATATATATATATATATATATATATATATATATATATATATATATATATATATATATATATATACAGTATATATATATTGTATATAATTATTGAAGCGCTGCACTCTTTTTTCTTCATAATTTTTCTTATTAGTGAAAAGAACGGTTAGGAGGTATCATCTTTTGTTAGTGACACCTGTTCCCCTGTTTTCCTGTCATATTGTCACAGATTAAAAAGGGAGTAGGGTCACACATTTAGCAATAAAAGCAACTTTGCCCTATCTTACAATTTTATAAAAAGCTTTGCTTGAAGCTGGAATTAAATGAAAAATTGCTTTTAAATGGCATACTTTGTTTTCTTACAACACATGAACTATATTTATTGGCATATTGCAGGTGAGATGTTTTTCTGAACATCTGCAACTGTAATTTAATTCCAAATGAGCTTCCCTTCAGCACAATGTGTCAGAAATGCATTCATTTTGACCACATTCTAGTGCCATATTAAACGACATTTAATTAGGAGCAAAGCAACTCTTATTAGATTCTAGCGTGGGCCACTGAGATTAGGTTTTGATGTATTTAATAGCAGATCAATTCCTCTGTGGCTCTGGGACAAGATTTTTAATTACAACTATGAAAAAATAAATGCTGTAATCTCAGGTTTATATATATAAAATGAAGGCATCACTGGCTTCAAGTGGTTTGGGAACCCATTGTTAGTCACATTAAAAAAAATGAATGACAAAAGCATCATGCTGTATGTTGATATGCAGATGCAGAATTTGCCTAAGTATTCTAAATTGATTCCAACAGTGTGTTTGCATGCAAAATCTCCCTTGGCTATCAGTTTGTGTCCAGTTAATAAATTGGGTTTGAATATAATAGGGTGCGTACAAGCAGAACATAAAATTGCCAAAGGACTGCTAGTGGTTACTAATCCAGTTGATCCATATTTTGACCAGAGACTGTCACAGAGCAATCCCCCTCCCTTATATTCCTATTTTTGTCATTCTTTAGACCTCATTTCTCAAAATTACTTTCATGAGAACTCTAATTTTTGTGTTAAGGCAACCAATACATTTCAGTCTGCCCTGACTGGATCTGGTTGCTTTGCAGTAGGGTGGTTTGTACATTTTGTTAGTCCATTCCAGTGTTATGGACTCTCTCCAGCAGTTTGCAGCGCTCCATAGCAAGTATACATGGAAAAGAGTCATGGGGAATAATCAGAGTAATAGGATTAGGTCATCACCCTTCAGTTCAGTAATGTCACGTGCTTTGAGACCAGAAACCCAACAAATAATTCTTTCTGATTAGCAAAATCCATTTGACCATTTGGGTTTTGTAGAACAAATGGATTCATGCATAGTTCCCTTAATATCAAGATCTGTGTTGACCAGTCCTGACTCCGCTCCGAGATTGGTTTAGAGAGACCCCCTCTACACTATGGAGCGCCATGGAGGCTACTTATTGCACTAGGCAGAGCCTGTCCGACTGCTTACTAGCGACTACTTTAGGAACCAAATTGCCCTCTTACCTCCCACCGTTTATGACTGCTGCAGCAAGGGCGTGGAAAATTTTGATATCGCAAGCTACTTCTCCAACCACGTGTTCCCGACTTAATATCCCGTTAATGGCATTGCACTCGCTTATGTCCCAAATTGATGTCTCCGTCTGGCAGAATGAGGGCATTTCCTATGTAGGAGACTTATACGAAGGTTCCAAATTGATACCTTTTAGTTCCCTGCAGACTAAATTTGACCTTCCCAGGTCTTCATTATTTACTCATCTTCGAGTATCTCACTTTTTTAATTCCATCAAACTAGGGCCACTGGCTATTCATACCCATGCTTGGTTATTCTTGACTAGTAGAGAGCCCCCTAAACAGAAAGGTATAACTATCTTTTACAACCTCCTTCAACATAAAACATCCTTCTCTAAGACTGCCCCCCACCTTCAGTGGGAACGGGATATCGGTCAGCAGTTTACAGACAGACAATGGAGTAGGGCTTTCCAATCCATATATCTGGCAACTAGTTGTTCCAAATTATGGGAGTTATCCAAAAAATTTTCCCTTCGCTGGTACCTTACGCCTTCTAGAATAAACAAGTTTGATCCCCAAAACGACGGCAAGTGTTGGCTTCTCTGTGGACATGAAGGTACTTTATTTCATATCTTATGGCTATGTCCAAAACTTACCCATTACTGGAATCAGGTATTCAAGATAATTTCGGAAGTTTTACAATGCCCCACCGCGCTTAAACCTGGCCTGGCTTTACTAAATCTGGAAATTGAACAAGTTCCTGTCTCTTTTAGACACATTGTGTCCCACATCCTCCTAGCGGCCAGACTCAATGTGACTCATGCTTGGAAACAAGCAAACCCTCCGGATATCGTAGGAGTCATTGACCTTGTTAATACCCACTATACTCTATGCTCTGTACACACTGTAACCAACCAATGGAAACCTTGGTCTGAATGGATGGAGCATTTTAAGGTCCGTTCTGATCCCCTATGAATGTTTACCTTGTCTTGTTGTATAACGTATTCTTGGCTAATGGAGGTTATTACCTATGCATACTTCTTGAGCCTGGGCACAGTATGGATCCCTGTAGGGGTGCCCAGGGGTGAGAAGCACAGATATTTCCACTATATCGGCGGTCTCCCCAAGAGTTCAACTGCCATGATTCCCATGGTATCAACACTATGGTCTTGCCGTATGTTATGTATTGTTGTTTTGCAAAGGATGGCACTGAGTTTTAAGTATGATTTATGTCCTGGATGATTGCTGAAGTTACTGCATGTTCCTAAGAAACGTTCCTGCATTGCTAATGTATGCCGCTTCAAGTACGAACAGTCACTGCTGAAACCCTACAATTGATACAATTGGTATTGTTGTTGTTAATTTCTCATCTGCATTGCTATATGTTCACCCATTGTGGATGTGACTGTTGTAGCTTGCATGCTACCTGTTATGTACTGACTTGAAAAATTTAATAAAAAACAATTTGGAAAAAGATCTGTGTTAAATTAGATGCTATTCACACATTCCAGGGGTTTGATTTACTAAAGGAGTAAAGGCTGTTTATTTTGAAAAGTATATGTTGAGAAATAAAATTAAGTTGTATTAATTTTTAATCATGTGAAAGCAAAAACCTTTTTACATAATTTCCCTTACACATAATTGAGTATTCAAAGTGAAATTTACTAACATGCACTCTTCCATGTAAAAATTCACACTGCTAAGTAAACAACCAATATTCCTTTATTAAATCAACCCCACAGTGTTATGCGTGTTATAGTTCACATACAGTATATACACAGGTTTTCCTGAATTTTTAAGCATCAATGCTTTTTTTTAATGTACTGTATGTCTATATGTGTTTTACTGTTTTCCTATATGTGCTTTTAAAGTTCTTTCCTGGAAAAACATAGTATGTTATGCTGCAGTAAGGCACACTGTGAGGCTGATTTATTAAAGAATTTGAGATTGTTGACAAAATAAGTGTGTACTTATCCTATCATGTGGAAGGAAAATTCATGTTTACTTATTTCATCTTCACATGTTTGGATGATTGAAGTGCATATTCACACAATTTGTTGTATGATCACTGTCAAATCAGACTCTATACTGTATATTGTTACAACATTATTATTCATTTTAGTAGGCCCCTAAAAGCATGCATTCATGCAGCAAAATTTATGAACAGTATGTACAGGACTAACTGACTTGTATAACCATTCTAATTTTGCTGCAGTGCTGCATGGAAACAGATTCTATGCACAAAGGGCGTAATAATAAAAAAGCCAATATACCAAAAAAAAAAAAAACAACCACAAACCCGTTTTCTATCTTGGTTTGTTTCTGTCCAAACTCTTATCATCAATGCCTATTTTTTTATTCAAAAGACACCTCTGCCATGTATGTTGATTTTGATTGGGCTGCATAACTGACACTTATCCAGTAAATTATGAATTCACAATCTGCAGCCTACGGTGGGGTCAAAGAGCCATGACAATTGTATACCTTATTGGGCACCTCACTATGACTTAACTTTTAATCTACACTATATTACTAAAGTAGGTGGACGCCTGCCTTTACACTCACATGAACTTTAATGGCATCCCAGTCTTAGTCTGTAGGGTTGAATATTGAGTTTGCCCACCCAGCTTGAACTCTTCTGGGAAGGCTGTCCACAAGGTTTAGGAGTGTATCTTTTGGAGTGTTTGGCCATGGTTATTTCAGGTTGAGATCAGGAATTTGTGCAGGCCAGTCAAGTTCCTCCACCCCAAACTCGCTCATCCATGTCTTTATGGACCTTGCTTTGTGCACTGGTCCTAAGCATTTGGTGGAGGGGGGATTATGGTGTGGGGTTGTTTTTCAGGGGTCGGGATTGGCCCCTTAGTTCCAGTGAGGGGGAACTCTTAAGGTGTTAGCATACCAAGACATTTTGGACAATTTTATGCCCCCAACTTTGTGGGAACAATTTGGGGATGGCCCCTTCCTGTTCCAACATGACTGCGCACCAGTGCACAAAGCAAGGTCAATAAAGACATGGATGAGCGTTGTTTGGGGTGGAGGAACTTGACTGGCCTGCACAGAGCCCTGACCTCAACCCGATAGAATACCTTTGGGATGAGTTAGAGCAGAGACTGTGAGCCAGGCCTTCTCTCCAACATCAGTGCCTGACCTCACAAATGTGCTTCTGGAAGAATGGTCAAACATCCCCACAGACACACTCCTAAACCTTGTGGACAGCTTTCCCAGAAGAGTTGAAGCTGTTATAGCTGCAAACGGTGGGCCAACTCAATATTGAACCCTACGGACTAAGACTGGGATGCCATTAATGTTCATGTGCGTGTAAAGATATGTGCCCCAATACTTTTGGCAATATATTGTATTCTGATAAACATATGGTTATGTTTTAATAGCAGTACCATTCCTCTTTAGAAAACAGGATCAACACTATATCACTAACACCTTTAGCGTAAAGCAAGAGTGTAAATTTTATATAGCATCTATCTATTAATTTTATGTTATCTTGCTGTTATGCACAGCAAGATACGTTTTTTTTGTGAGCTGCATGCCACAGAGTTTGAAATTATTGTCGGACTTAGCATTTTTCATTTTTACTGTACATGGTTGCTGGATGAAATACTTCAGCTACAAAAACCAATAACAAAGAATGGCCTTCACAGTTAGCATGGGGAATCCATAAACTGAGAGAAACATTAATTTAAAACTGAATAAATATAAGTGCACTCTTTCAGGTGACTTGTGAAGACTTACATCCTCTTTATAAAATCATTCAGCAGCCTACTTACTCGTATTGTTTACATATGTGTAGTAAGATCATTCCCATCAGTGCATGTTTATGTGTAATGTTTTATCAAGCAAAGTGGTGTAACTTTACACCCTATCATTAATTATTTTCTTCTAATTTTTCTACGTACATGTAAATGAAAAACTTTAATAAAAATATAAGTGTGAACCACTTTGATATATACTAAATAATCATGTAGTAAACTACTGAGGTTCATGCAGTAATTCAACCCACTTGAATGGCTAGAAACAATAGGCATGGAGATGCTTATACATCCTCATATACAATAAAACTTGCCTTTATGGGTCTTGAGACTTGATTGAAAGAAAAGAAGTTTGATTATGTAATGTGGCATTTGTATTGCATACAGCATAAATGCAGTGAAATATCTCATAACTGACCTTTTCTAATAAATATGATTCAACTGCTCACATATAACAGTGTTTGCATTTATCTCACTTATGTATTGGCTGAATCAGAAAGAACATTTTCATGGGGTCTCAGTGGTACAACAATCATGGTGGGTAGTGATGAGCCAAACACCCCCCCCCCCCGGTTCAGTTCGCACCAGAACACCGTGAACAGAGGAAAAGATTGTCCGAACAAACGAACTCCATTGAAGTCTATGGGACTCGAACCTCAAAAATCAAACGGCCTCATTTTGAAGGCTTAAATGCAAGTTATAGCAGCAAAAAATTGTATGGGGGTCTGGGTACTGACCCGGGGAACATGTAGCAATGCAAAAAAAAGTTTTTAAAAGCGATAATTTTTAAAGGAGCAGTGATTTACTGATTTTAATGAGGTTTAACGTGAAACTATAAAAATGTAAAATTCCTTTAAATATCATGCCTGGGAGGTCCCCTGAATTTTCCTGTAAAGTAGTGCATCTGTACGATGTATGTAGCCTGCTGCAGCAATACTGACATTTCTAACGGAAAAAATGTCATATACAAATATACATTCAGATTTAAAATGGCATGTACTTGTCATTCAGGTGCACAAAAATTGGGCCTTGGTTGTTGGTGGTGGGTGAACACCGCAACCCCTCGCAGTTACTGTTGTTGGGTGCAGGAACGGGCCCTGCTGCTAAAAATTCCATACAAATTTTGAAATCGCATGTACTTGTCATACAGGTACAGAAATATTGGGCTTTTGGTGTTGGTGATGCCTGAACACCGTAACCCCTCACAGTTACTCTTGCTGGGTGCAGGAACGGGCCCTGCTGTTAAAAATTCCATACACATTTTGAAATCCCATGTACTTGTCATACAGGTGAAGAAATATTTGGCTTTTGGTGTTGGTGGTGCCTAAACACCGTAACCCCTCACAGTTACTCTTGCTGGGCGCAGGAACGGGACCTGCTGGTAAGAATTCCAGGGGCGTCACTGGGGGGGGGGGCCAGAGGGGGCCATGCCCCCCCCCCATATTGCACTGTGCCCCCCCATGTGCCCCCCAAATAAAATGCCATTTTTTGTTAGTATTTTACATGGCAGAGAAACACTGAATTATTAAATAGGGCTGAACTAGGCTCGTGTTCTGCTGCTGTGCGAGACACCCCCCTCCTCCAGGCTGTAATGTGAACGTCCAGATTGAAAAAAACAGCCTGATTCTTACAGAATAATCACACTGAGACTGGTGGCTTCAGATAGAGTGTCTGTCTGTATGACACTCCGACAGCCCAGCCAGCACACTCCCCTCACAGGCAGCAGAGGAGAACGGAATACAAGCTCCTTGTGTGTCTGCCTGGACCGCCCACTCTCCTCCCGGCATGCAGCTGTATCTGACAGGAGATGTGGGCGGGAAACATGAAAGATGCAGGTGGTGTGTGAGAGAGATAACAGCTTTAACCCTGAGTGAGTACACAGTGAGCTGCGCAGTGTAGTGTGATTGCTGAACTGTCCCTATCCAGGGCCGGTGCAAGGATTTTTGACACCCTAGGCAAAACCTAATTTTGCCGCCCCCCCAGCTTAGTGGCAGCGGGGGTGGGGGGAAGGGATGAGTGGCAGCGGTGGTGGTGATGGGATTAGTGGCAGCTGTGGTGATGAGAGGATGGGATCAGTGGCAGCGGTGGTGGTGGGATGGTAATAATGGCAGCAGTAGTGGGGGAGGGGGGAATGGGATCAGTGGTGGGGAAGGGGATGTGATGAGTGGCAGCAGTGGAGGGGGAGGCAGGGATGGTATCAGCGGTGATGGGATGGGTGGCAGCAGTGGTGTGGGGATGGTATGAATTGCAGCAGTGGTGGGATGGGATGAGTGGCAGCGGTGGTGGGATGGGATGAGCGGCAGCGGTGATGGGATGGGATGACCGGCAGTGACGGTGGGATGGGATGACCAGCAGTGATGGTGGGATGGGATGACCGGCAGTAATGGTGGGATGGGATGACCGGCAGTGATGGTGGGATGGGATGAGCGGCAGTGATGGTGGCATGGGATGAGCGGCAGTGGTGATGGGATGGAATGAGCGGCAGCAGTGGTGGGATGGGTGGCAGTGGTGATGGGATGGGATGAGTGGCAGCAGTGGTGGAATAGGAGGGAATGAGTGGCAGCTGTGGTGGGGTGGGATGAGTGGCGGTGGTGGGGTGGGTGGCAGCGGTGGGGGAAAATGGGATGAGTGTCAGCGGTGGTGGGATGGGATAAGTGGCAATGGTGGTGGGATAGGAGGAGTGGCAGTGGTGATGAGATGGGTGGCAGCAGGGATGGGATGGGATGATTGGCAGCAGGGATGGGATGAGTGGCAGCACGGATGGGATGCGATGAATGGCAGCAAGGATGGGATGGAATGAGTGGCAGCAGGGATGGAATGCGATGAGTGGCAGCAGAGATGGGATGCGATGAGTGGCAGCAGGGAAAGGTTGAGTGGCAGCAGGGATGGAATGGGATGAGTGGCAGCAGGGATGGGATGGGATGAGTGGCAGCAAGGATGGGATGTGATGAGTGGCAGCAGAGATGGGATGGGATGAGTGACAGAATAGATGGAATGGGATAATTGGCAGCAGGGATGGGATGGGATTAGTGGCAGCAAGGATGGGACGTGATGAGTGGCAGCAAGGATGGGACGGGATGAGTGGCAGCAGGGATGGGATGAGTGGCAGCAGGGGTGGGATGGGATGAGTGTAATCAGGGATGGGATGGGATGAGTGGCAGCAGGGATGGGATGGGATGAGTCAGCAGGGATGGGATGCGATGGGTTGCAGCAGGGATGGGATGGGATGAGTGGCAGCAGGGATGGGATGCGATGGATGGCAGCAGGGATGGGATGGGAGTAGTGGCAGCAGGGATGGGATGGGAGTAGTGGCAGCAGGGATGGGATGGGATGAGTGGCAGCAGGGATGGGATGGGATGAGTGGCAGCAGGGATGGGATGAGTGTCAGCAGGGATGGGGTGGGATGAGTGGCAGCAGGGATGGGATGAGTGGCAGCATGGATGAGATGGGATGAGTGGCACCAGGGATGGGATGAGTGGCAGCAGGGATGGGATGAGTGGCAGTAGGGAAGGGATGGGATGAGTGGCAGTAGGGATGGGATGGGATGAGTGGCAGCAAGGATGGGATGTGATGAGTGGCAGCAGGGATGGGATGGGATGAGTGACAGCAAGGATGGAATGGGATAATTGGCAGCAGGGATGGGATGGGATGAGTGGCAGCAAGGATGGGATGGGATGAGTGGCAGCAGGGATGGGATGAGTGGCAGCAGGGATGGGATGGGATGAGTGGCATCAGGGATGGGATGAGTCAGCAGGGATGGGATGTGATGGGTTGCAGCAGGGATGGGATGGGATGAGTGGCAGCAGGGATGGGATGCGATGGGTGGCAGCAGGGATGGGATGGGAATAGTGGCATCAGGGATGGGATGGGATGAGTGGCAGCAGGGATGGGATGGGATGAGTGGCAGCAGGGATGGGATGAGATTAATGGCAGCAGGGATGGGATGGGATGAGTCAGCAGGGATGGGATGGGATGAGTGTCAGTAGGAATGGGATGGGATGAGTGGCAGCAGGGATGGGATGAGTGGCAGTAGGGATGGGATGGGATGAGTGGCAGCAGGGATGGGATGGGATGAGTGGCAGCAGGGATGGGATGGGATGAATGGCAGCAGGGATGGGGTGGGATGGGATGAGTCTGCAGGGATGGGATGAGTGGCAGTAGGGATGGGATGAGTGGCAGTAGGGATGGGATGAATGGCAGCAGGGATGGGATTGGATGGTATGAGTCAGCAGGGATGGGATGAGTGGCAGTAGGGATGGGATGAGTGTCAGCAGGGATGGGATGCAATGCGATGGGTGGCAGCAGGGATGGGATGAGTGGCAGCAGGGATGGGAGGGGATGAGTGGCAGCAGGGATGGGATGGGATGAGTGGCAGCAAGGATGGGATTCGATGAGTGGCAGCAGGGATGGGATGGGATGAGTGGCAGCAAGGATGGAATGGGATAATTGGCAGCAGGGATGGGATGGGATGAGTGGCAGCAAGGATGGGATGGGATGAGTGGCAGCAGGGACGGGATGGGATGAGTGGCACCAGGGATGGGATGGGATGGGATGAGCGGCAACAGGGATGGGATGGGATGAGTGGCAGCAGGGATGGGATAGGATGAGTCAGCAGGGATGGGATGCGATGGGTGGCAGCAGGGATGGGATGGGATGAGTGGCAGCAGGGATGGGATGCGATGGGTGGCAGCAGGGATGGGATGGGAGTAGTGGCAGCAGGGATGGGATGGGATGAGTGGCAGCAGGGATGGGATGGGATGATTGGCAGCAGGGATGGGATGAGTGGCAGCAGGGATAGGGTGGGATGAGTGGCAGCAGGGATGGGATGGGATTAATGGCAGCAGGGATGAGATGGGATGAGTCAGCAGGGATGGGATGGGATGAGTGGCAAAAGGGATGGGATGAGTCAACAGGGATGGGATGAGTGGCCGTAGGAATGGGATGGGATGAGTGGCACCAGGGATGGGATGGGATGGGATGAGCGGCAACAGGGATGGGATGGGATGAGTGGCAGCAGGGATGGGATAGGATGAGTCAGCAGGGATGGGATGCGATGGGTGGCAGCAGGGATGGGATGGGATGAGTGGCAGCAGGGATGGGATGCGATGGGTGGCAGCAGGGATGGGATGGGAGTAGTGGCAGCAGGGATGGGATGGGATGAGTGGCAGCAGGGATGGGATGGGATGATTGGCAGCAGGGATGGGATGAGTGGCAGCAGGGATAGGGTGGGATGAGTGGCAGCAGGGATGGGATGGGATTAATGGCAGCAGGGATGAGATGGGATGAGTCAGCAGGGATGGGATGGGATGAGTGGCAAAAGGGATGGGATGAGTCAACAGGGATGGGATGAGTGGCCGTAGGAATGGGATGGGATGAGTGGCAACAGGGATGGGATGAGTGGCAGCAGGGATGGGATGAGTGGCAGTAGGGATGGGATGGGATGAGTGGCAGCAGGGATGGGATGGGATGAGTCAGCAGGGATGGGATGGGATGAGTGGCAGCAGGGATGGGATGGGATGAATGGCAGCAGGGATCGGATGGGATGAGTCAGCAGGGATGGGATGAGTGGCAGTAGGGATGGGATGAGTGGCAGTAGTGATGGGATGAATGGCAGCAGGGATGGGATTGGATGGTACGAGTCAGCAGGGATGGGATGAGTGGCAGCAGGGATGGGATGCGATGAGTGGCAGCAGGGATGGGATGCGATGAGTGGCAGCAGGGATGGGATGGGATGAGTCAGCAGGGATGGGATGCAATGCGATGGGTGGCAGCAGGGATGGGATGAGTGGCAGCAGGGATGGGATGGGATGAATGGCAGCAGGGATGGGATGGGATGGGATGAGTGGCAGCAGGGATGGGATGGCATGAGTGGCAGCAGGGATGGGATGAATGGCAGCAGGTGCTGCTCAATCTTCTGGTGAACTGGCAAGCACCAGCCTCCTAGTACATCCTGGTTCATAGTCAAACCAGCACTGCAGTAACACTTGCTGACTTGGCGAGTCTTATAAGTGCAGTTCAAGCTAGTGCGTTGGGTAGCACAAATAGTGTCCCGCAGACACCAAGAATCCAAAGACAGGCACATAGAGCCCATAGTGTCCTTTGCGATGAGCTTGCAAATCCCATTTGGGAGCCCGCCACTTCTGCAGCACCTGTACTTCCTCAATTGACTGGCCAACCCAGAATTCAGGTGGAAACGGTTGATTTTACCCCCCTTGAATTCTATGAGTTGTTTTTCATGGAAGATCTGTACAGATCTATTGTGGACCAAAGCAATTTACATGCCAATCAATTTATTGCCGCAAAATCCAAATTTGACCCTTGCCAAAGAATTTACATGGAAATTTAAAACCTTTCTGGGCCTACCCCACATCATGGACATTACTGAGAAGAGTGAGTTGCGGTCATTTTGTTCCACTGACCTAATTCATTATATGCCCGTGTTCTCTGCTGCAATGGCCAGGACTAGATACGAGCAAATCTTGCGGTTCATGCATTTCAATGACAATGAACTCTGTTGTCCTCGGGATGACCCTGGATATGACCGGCTCCACAAAATTTGGCTTCTTGTAAATCACTTGATTACATTCCAGATATCATTCCAATCACTTAGCATTCCAGATATGGGGTCAAGATGTATAAGCTATGTGACAGGGCAACAGGCTATACATGAAGTTTCCAGATTTATGAGGGAAAAGATAGCAATAGGGAGCCCCCCAACTGCCCAGACTAGGAAAAAGCAGCAAGATTGTTCGGGACTTGGTGTCACCCTTATTCAGGAAGGGGTACCATTTATATGTGGACAGTTATTGACACTTTTTAGTCACCTTTTTGATTCTAGAATTGGTGCATGTGGCACTGTGCGACCTATTCGTCTGGGGCTTCCCACAACGGCTTGTAAATTCCCAACTTAGACAGGGGGAGAGAGCCTGCTTGAAGTGTTATAAATTGCTTGCAGTGAAGTGGAGGGTTTTTGTTCTGTCCTCCATTCACGCAGATACGGCAGTTCAAATTACAACAGCAACTACTGTTGTTGAGAAGCCCCTCTGTGTCCATGAATACAACCTTAACATATGAGGGGTGGACTTCAATGACCAGATGATGGCGCCGTACTTAATTGTCCATAAGGCCAGACGCTGGTACAAGAAAGTGTCTGTGTACTTATTCCAATTGGCTCTGATGAAGGCTTATGTGCAATACAAAGCGTCAGGAAGAAGTGGATCCTTCCTAAAATTCTAGGAAGAGATCATCACATCCCTTCTGTATCCAGAAGGTGCTGTATCCCAAATTCACAATCCAGATGCAGTGAGCCGACTGTACGAGAGGCATTTACTCGAATTCCCGCCTGGTACCGCTACCCAAAGAGCAACCCAAAGAAGATAACTTGTCTGTAGAAAACGTGGATTTAGGCGTGACACCCGCTTTTTTTGTCCCTACTTTCCTGGCCAACCTGGTTTCTGCATCGGGGACTTTTCCGTTGCTACCACACACTAGTAGAGAATTAGTATGGGGTACAGCATGGCACAGTCTAGAGCACACTTTTAAACAGGGTCTCGAAAGAGGTTAGATGGCTATTGCATTTTGAGTGACCCTAGCCTGGAACGTTTAAAGTTTCTTTACAATTACAAAAAGAGTGCCAAGCATATTCGAGGGAAGCACTGCTGATTAGCGGGAAGCTGCGAGTGATCCACAGCACACACACAGCGAGGGAAGCTGTGTGTGTGTGAAGGAGGAGCGGAGGAGGAGCCGCGAGCCGCACATGCGGGGGGAGCGGGGGAAGCCGCACTAGGAAGCCGGGGGTCGGGTGCAGGAGCCTTGGAGGGTGACTGGAGAGTGACCGAGGGACCAGGGAGACAGAGCAGGGACAGAGCAGCAGCGGGGACAGAGCGGGGACAGAGCAGCAGCAGCGGCAGAGACAAGGACCTGACAGGACCTGGACCTGACAGAGACCGAGGGACGTAAGTAGGAAGCAACTGATCTGCTGGTAGGGGGGTGGGCTGGTGGGGGACTACAAGGGGGACTACAAGTACAAACTACATACAAGTACAAAAACTACAAGCAATACAGGTTACTAAGGGGCTACTATAGACTGAGAGGGGTAGCTGTGGAACGATCTGCACTGAGCTGATCTATCTGCTCTGCTGACTCTAAAACTACTGTGTGACTGCTCTGCGACTTACAGACTGCTCTGCGACTGACAGACTGTGCTCTGCGACTGACCGACGGTGCTCTGCGACTGACAGACGGTGCTCTGCGACTGACCGACAGTGATCTGTGACTGACCGACCAGTGAGTATCTTTGCGACTGGTGAGTATCCTTGCGACTGGTGAGTAGCCTTGCGACTGGTGAGTATCTTGCGACTGGTGAGTATCTTTGCGACTGGTGAGTATCTTGCGACTGGTGAGTATCTTTGCGACTGGTGGGTGAGTATCTTTGCGACTGGTGAGCATCTTTGCGACTGGTGAGTATCCGGGCGACTGGTGAGTATCTTAGCGTCTGGTGAGTATCTTTGCGACTGGTGAGTATCTTAGCGACTGGTGAGTATCTTAGCGACGGGTGAGGATCTTTGCGACTGGTGAGGATCTTTGCGACTGGTGAGGATCTTTGCGACTGGGGAGGATCTTTGCGACTGGTGAGGATCTTTGCGACTGTTAGTATCTTTGCGACTGGTAAGTATCTTAGTGACTGATGAGTATATTAGCGACTGGTGAGTACCCCAGGTTTAGTACCAGGTGAGTTAGAGGTAGTGTAGGTAAGGAATAGCAGGTCATTAACATTATCCCCATAGAGTAGTGGGTAATAATGTCAGACAGGATTGCGGATGCCACTCAGTGCACTTCTTGCGCCATGTATGAGTTCCTTGATGAACAAATCGAGGGCGAATACTGCTGTGCACGATGTGAGCGACTTGTTGCTCTGGAAGACCAGATCCTGGATCTAGAGAACACAGTGGCAAGACTGTGTTGCATCAACAACCTGGAAAGGAGCTTGGACATTACCCATCAGGCGCTGGCAGGGGCCAGCATAGAGGAGGAAGGAGAGGTACGCAGCTGTGTGACCGTTAGGAAGGTTAGTGGGAAGAGCGTCAGGGAGGCCAGCCCTGAGTTGGTACACCCTAACAAATTTGCCGAGTTGCAGGTTGAGGGGGATATCAGCTCAGGGGTGGCAGTGCTGGAGCAGGCGCCCTCCCCCAGCTACCAGGGGAGGGGCGGCTCCAGGAAGAAGGGGGGCCGTGACTCAGGAAAGGTTAGACAGGTTGTGGTAGTTGGGGACTCAATTATCAAGAGGACAGAGAGGGCAATCTGTCAAAAAGATCTCGGTAGCCGAACAGTATGTTGTTTACTGGTCGCCCGAGTTCGGCACATCGCAGATCTGGCAGACAGATTATTGTGCCGGGCTGGGGATGACCCAGCGGTCATGGTGCATGTGGGCACTAATGACAAAGTAAAAGGAAGGTGGAGGATCCTAAAGAACGATTTCAGGGACTTAGGTAATAGATTGAGGAATAGGACCTCCAAGGTGGTTTTCTCTGAAATACTGCCTGTACCTCGAGCCCCACAAGAGAGGCAGAAGGAGATTAGGGAACTTAACAAGTGGCTGAGGAATTGGTGTAGGAAGGAGGGGTTTGGGTTCCTGGAGAACTGGGCTGACTTCTCAGTTGGCTACTGGCTCTTTAGTAAGGATGGGCTGCACCTTAATGGGGACGGTACAGCTCTTTTGGGGAGAAATATGGCCACCAAGTTGGAGGGGCTTTTAAACTAGGAGACGGGGGGGAGGGCTCAGAAGTAGAGTCAGTCAGGAGGGAGCAAAGGACAGAAGGTAGTATTAGAGTCAGCAGCGACAGTAGGGCCATAACGTCAATTGGTAGGTCTGTGCGGGAAAACCTCAGACCAAACAGGAATAAACATAACCACCAATCACGTTTAACTTCCGTAAAACTAAAAGGGGTATATGCTAATGCCAGGAGCCTAGCTAATAAAATGATGAGTTGGAAATGTTAGTACATGAGGAGGACATGGACCTTGTGGGAATAACGGAGACTTGGTTCGACCCCTCACATGACTGGCTGGCCAATATCCAAGGGTATTCGGTGTACCAGAAGGACAGGGTAGGAAAAAGAGGGGGAGGGGTATGTCTCTACGTCAAGAACAATGTAAGGGTGATAGAGAGGAGTGACATTACGGAAGGGATGATTATGGAGTTAGAATCCGTGTGGGTAGAACTCCATAGGGAAGGAGAAAAGGGTAAAGTAATTGTGGGGGTTTGCTATAGGCCACCTAAACAAGGGGAGGAGGTAGAGCTGGAACTTTTAGCACTGTTGGGTAAAGTGGCAAAACTAGGATCAGTCATCATATTGGGGGATTTCAATTATCCCGACATTGACTGGGTAGAGGGGACTACACACTCACAAAAGGCCCGTCTATTCACGGAAACCTTACAGGATAATTACATGTCACAGTTGGTGGACTCTCCGACTAGGGAAAACGCAGTCCTGGATCTATTGATCACTAATGACCCAGACCTAATCTCGGAGGTTGGAGTCCAGGACTACCTGGGCTCTAGCGATCACAGGATGATCACATTTAGTGTAAATAACAATATAACACGGCAAGTGGGGAACATAAGAACCCTAAACTTCAGAAGGGCAAATTTTCCAAAATTGTATTCATTGATGGAAAGGGTAAACTGGGACCAAACCCTGGGATCACTGACCACAGAGGAAAAATGGGAATGCTTTAGGAACACATTAAGCAAATGCATCTTGCAGTGCATTCCTATGGGAAATAAATTTAGAAGAGACAAAGCCAAACCTGGCTTGCTAAACCATAGCGTTAAAAAACTTATTAGGGGAAAAAAAATTGGCCTTCAGGAAATATAAATCAGAGGGCACAGTATCGGCTTTCGACCAATACAAGGAGGCAAATAAGAAAAGTAAACACGAAATCAAGATGGCTAAAATAAACTTTGAGAGGCAAATAGCGGAGGATAGTAAAAAAACCCAAATAAATTCTTTAAATATATCAACAGCAAAAAAACTAGGGCAGAGCATATTCCACACATAATCAACGATGATGGGAGGATGGTTACAGAGGACACTGAAAAAGCAACCGTACTGAATGCTTTTTTCTCGTCAGTCTTTACACAGGAAACGGAGGGGTACACTGACCATGACTGTATGGTTAGTAGTAATACACAGGACTTGCCACTATGGCTTACAGAGGGTGAAATCAGGGAAAGGCTGGATAAACTTAACACAAACAAATCACCAGGCCCGGATGGCGTACATCCGAGAATACTCAAGGAACTAAGTAAGGTTATATCTAGACCACTGTTCCTGATCTTTGCTGACAGTATTAGGACAGGAGAGGTACCAGGGGAGTGGAGGAAAGCAAACGTGATTTCGATATTCAAAAAGGGTCAGAGGCATATACCGGGAAATTATAGGTCTGTCAGTTTGACATCAATAGTATGTAAACTTCTGGAGGGGATGGTAAGGGACTATATCATAGAGTTTGCTAAAGACAACAACATCATCAGCAGTAACCAGCACTGGTTTACAAATGGGCGTTCTTGTCAAACCAATCTCTTAACATTCTACGAGGAGGTGAGCTGTGAGCTAGATAGGGGCAGACCAGTGG
Organism: Pelophylax lessonae; assembly: GCF_965119305.1. Classification (NCBI taxonomy): domain Eukaryota; kingdom Metazoa; phylum Chordata; class Amphibia; order Anura; family Ranidae; genus Pelophylax; species Pelophylax lessonae. The sequence continues at coordinate 95,532,947 of NC_138771.1, read as the reverse complement.
ATGTGGTGTACTTAGATTTCGCTAAGGCGTTTGATACAGTTCCCCATAAGCGCTTAATTTATAAATTAAGGTCTGCAGGTATCGACAGCAGGGTTTGCTCTTGGATACAGAACTGGCTAAAAGGGCGTGTCCAAAGGGTGGTAATAAACAGAGCATACTCAGACTGGTCTGAGGTGGCAAGCGGGGTGCCCCAAGGCTCAGTCCTGGGACCAACCTTGTTCAATTTATTCATAAACAGCATTGAGGATGGGATCAGTAGTTCGATATCAGTTTTTGCAGATGACACAAGATTGGGCAGGGCAATAACTGCACAGCATTAAGCAGATATCCTACAGGATGACCTGGACAAAATAACGGAGTGGGCAACGACTTGGCAAATGAGGTTTAACATGGAGAAGTGTAAGGTTTTGCACTTGGGGACTAGAAACATAAAAGCACAATACACATTAGGAGGGGAACCTTTGGGGGAATCAAAAATGGAGAAAGATCTGGGAGTCTTGGTTGATGATAGACTAGGCAATAGCATGCAATGTCAAGCGGCAGCTGCCAAAGCCAGCAGAATATTAGCAAGAAAGGTATGTATTCCAGAGATAAGTCTATAATCCTTCCACTTTATAAAACTCTGGTCCGACCGCATCTGGAGTACTCTGTCCAGTTCTGGTCGCCAGTCCTCAGGAGGGATGTGTTGGAGCTGGAGAGAGTGCAGAGAAGGGCAACTAAACTAATTAGGGGATATGAGGACCTTAATTATGAAGAGCGTCTGCAATCGCTTGATTTATTCTCCCTGGAGAAGAGACGTCTGAGGGGGGACATGCTAGCAATTTTTAAATATCTCAATGGGGATCTCAGCTTAGAAAAAAAGCTGTTCAGTCGAAGGGATTGCATGAGGACTCGAGGGCATACAATGCGATTAGAGGAGAAGCGTTTTCACCTCAGGCAACATGGGGGGTTCTTTACTGTTAGGGCTACAAGATTGTGGAATTCTCTACCACAAGAGGTGGTTTCTGCGGGAAGTATGGTGGCTTTCAAAAGACTCTTAGACGTACATCTCAAGGATCAGAACATTCAGGGCTATGTGAGATGATTACAGCCACACACACCTACACAGGTTGAACTGGATGGACTATTGTCTTTATTCAACCTCACCTACTATGTAACTATATGTAACTATGTAACTAAAAAGTGTAAAAAAAAAAGTTACACATTTTTTTTTTAAATGTAAAAGACAAAAATAGTTGTCATTTTATTGAGTTAATTTTCTGTTCTTACTGTTTTACTGTATTTTATAATATACTGCTATACTGTAATATTTTATTGTTACTGTATTTTATTGTTAACCATTGTTTGCTTTGCAGGTACGCCCATCAGCTGCAGCACTGATAGGTTTATCCTGACAGCAATAGAATTTGCTCTAAGCATATTCGTAAATCAATGATTGCAGCACTGTAGAAGGGGATTTCATATATTGCGAAGCATAGGGGATGGGGTGGACACAAAGGGCGGATCTCCCCTACCCCTTATATAATTTTAAACATTTTTCTTAGGAGACATTTCTTCATCCACATCGATCAATGCGAATGGAGGAATCTGCTATGTTCTTTTTTTTCGTTCAGCCCATAGGCTGCATGAAAAAAAAAGAACCTTACAATATATGCCCAACAAAGACCAGCAGCGTAATGGTATGTGGACTTTGAGTGGTCATACCAGGATGATGCCTGCAAATTTAGGCATCATCTTGGTATTGTTTTTACAGCCAGCGGTCGGCTTTCATGTAAAAGCAATCCTAGCAGCTAATTTTACAAAAATTACAAAATTACAAGCAGTGGGAGGGGCACCACCTCCCGTCGCCTTCCACGGTTTTCTAGGGCTCTCCTGTCCGACCGGGTAACCCGAGATTACAGCCGGTGGTTCCGTCAGCTGACCATAGAGCTGCTTGGAGACCAGAATGGCTCCAATCATCTCTATGGCCTAAGATACCGGAAGCTAGGAGCATTTCATGACTTTGGTTTTGTCAGATATAAGCACGACATGGGGAAATTGGGAAAATGGGAAAGCTTCTTATCACACCAATCTTGGTGTGGTCAGATGATTTAAGGTCAGAGGAGAGATCTAGAGTCTAATAGACCCCAATTTTTTCAAAAAAGAGTATCTGTCACTACTTATTGCTATCATAGAGGATATTTAAATTCCCTGTGATAACAATAAAAAAGGTAAAAAAAAATAAATAAAGGGAAGGGAAGGTGTCAAAATAAAATAAAAAAGCAAAATAAATAATAATAACAAAAAATAAGTTCAAGCACCACTGTCCCCTCGTGTTTGAGCACAAAGGAGAATGAGAGCATTGGTCTGGTGTCATATGTAAACAGCAATTGCACCATGCAAGTGAGGTATCGCCACAAACATTAGATTGAGGGCAGTAATGCTTGCAGTAGACCTTCTCTGTAAATCTAAAGTGGAAACCTGTAAAGGCTTTTAAAGGCTTTTAAAAATGTACGTAGCTTTTCGCCACTGCATTGATGTGTGCAATTTTAAAACATGTCATGTTTGGTATCTATGTAATCGGCATAAGATCATATTTTAAATCTTGCCAAACAATTGGGAAATATATAGTGTATTTGTGCATTAAATTTAAAAAAGTTTTTTTTTTCCCCAAAAAATTGCGTTTGGAAAATCTCCATGTGGCAAAAAAAATTGCAACACTATGATTTTATTCTGCAGGGCTTCTGCTTTAAAAAATATATATCATATTTGGGGGTTCAAAGTAATTTTCTAGTTAAAAAAAAAAAAATTAATGTAAACAAAAAGTGTCAGAAAAAGCTTGGTCTTCAAATAGTTAGAGGAGCTTCTAATATTGGGCATAAAATGCCTACTTTCCAAAGAGGGGTCATTTGGGGGGGGGGGGGGGGTTGTGCTATCTTGGCATTTCATGGCCTCCGAAACTGTGATAGGTAAGCCTGAAGGCAGTGATTGGTTTTTGGGGTCCTGTATGTGGCTAGACTGCCAAAAAGTCTCACACATGGGGTATCCCCATACTCAGGAGAAGCAGCAGAATGTATTTTGGGATGTAATTCCACATATACCCATGGCATGCGTGAGCAATATATAATTTCAATGAGAACTTTGTGTAAAACAAAATTTTCAAACACCTGTAACAAAAAAATTAAATATTCAATTGGCTCAACATGCCTCTCAGGAAATTCCTTGGGGTGTCTACTTTCCAAAAAGGGGTCATTTGGGGGAGTTTTGCACTGCCCTACCATTTTTGCACTTCAAGAAATTAGATAAGCAGTCAGAAAGTTGGTACAGTCAGGCAGGGCCTGTGGCTGGCTGGCTGGTACAGGATTGTGGGTGTGTGTGGGTGGCTGGCTGGCTGGCACCGGGCAGCTGTGGGTGGGTGGCCCCAGCGGCTGTGTTACACACTGTGCACTGTGACTTGTCACTACTGTATGATTGAGAAGAAATTGGATCACTCACTGTCCCAACTGTGCAGAGACTACTGTGGCCGTCTGGCTGTAAACCACACTGTGCGCACTGTGAGACTCCACTGTGAGACTCCAAAACGAGGCTGAGGGAGGCAGCCTAAGAAGGCCGCAGAAGCTGTCCCAGACTCCCAGTGCGCGGAGGCGCATGGCGCAACATACGCAATTATGTCACGGCAATATCGGCACTATCGGTAACCGCGGGGGCTGATTCCGATATATCAGGGAAAGTGCATATCGACCCCCGATATATCGGTGTTGCCGATAATTGGTCGATCCCTACTTAGAACCCCCAAACATTATATACAGTATATTTTTTTTATCAGAGACCCTAGAGAATAAAATGGCGATTGTTGCAATATTTTATCTCACATGGTATTTGCACAGCGATCTTTCAAATGCAATTTGAATTTAAATAAAAGTTCCCCAAACAATATGCACTTACAATTTAACAATCAAAAGATAGCAATACATGCAGACACTTCACAGGCGATATACTGGCTAGAAGCGAGATCTCACTGCTCTCCGTCCAGCAGTGATCAGTGAGGACATTAATAGATCAAAAAATAGTACAAACTTACAGTTAAAAAAGTTATCACTGGAAGTGTGTTTTGTCACCGAATCACTTATGAACTTTCATCTTCTTCATTAATTGCAATACCGCACTCTTTTGCACATTTTTGGGACTTTGCGTTTTAGGCAATTTTTATTGTTATATATTTTTGAATTTGTTCTTCATTATTTATTTATATCTAATGCTTTTGGGCACTTTATAGCAATATTTGATTGGATCATCATTTGGCACCAATATCTATTTACACTTTCACTTGCACTTGATTTTGTCATTTAGATGGTCATTTTGCAACTTGGAATTGCAGCTCATCAACATTTTTTATCACTCAGATGAATTCTTATGGGTTTTGATCTTTATATTTATTTAGTGTCACTCGAGCACTTTTATACTGTTCATAGCACCTTTATATTGTTCACATCGCGATAGGAGGATTATCGTGATCATCACCATTATACATTGCTACTCATTAGCACCTTTACTTATTTTTTGCTTATGCACAATTGAGCACAGATCACTTTATTGATCACCACCACTACAGCACTTTATTTATTATTTCTATTCAATATTGTGTATATATCATCATTGCTTTTTCATCACGCTTTATTTATACGTATATTGGATACATTGTTTTACCATTAATTTATTTATGGTCCACCAATTTTAGATATCTAGCGTTGATCCTCCCCTCTTTTTTATTCTGCCTAGTATGTGGTGACACTACTGAATTAGCTGCGGATATCTGGTGTTCCTTCACATCTATTCTTAATTTCTACATTTTTACACCTCATTGGTAGCGCATAGGTTTATTTCTTTCTAAAGTAAACAACATGATTGTTAAGGAGCGGGCGGCTGTCACTTAACAATTGATGAGTCATCAGCTGTCAGTGTGGGTTCCCCACTAAAAGCTGAATGTAAAAAAAAAGAATTGCCAGCACTAAAAAAAGTACCAGAAAAAAATAGCGTGGCCATTTTTTTAAACTTTTGACACGGGTGTACCCCTCATAATCCTTACCAGACCTAAAGGGCCTGGTATGGAATGGGGAGGCCCCACGCCTTTTTCTTAATTTTTTATTGCCAGCAATTCTTTTTTTTTTTTTTACATTCAGCTGTCAGCGGGGAACCTCACTGGCAGCTGATGACTCATCAGTTGTTAAGTTCACAGCGGCCAATCGCTCCTTAACAAACCATGTTGTTTACTGGTTGTTAGGAACGCCAGTGATAAATTAGCTTGGGCTTTCACTACTAAAATACCACATGACTTCTTAAAATAGGGCATGCAGTATTTTAGCAGCAATTTTTAGTGAACTGCATGTTTTTGAAAAATGCTGTACAGTATCTTATCGCATAGTTGGATAAGGTAAGATACCGCTTTGTGAATGGAGCTCACTTTCACCAGTCAGTGTACCTGATCACGGCTACAACAGTTGTACGATGATGCTGCACGGAACTGGCGATGTACAAGAAAAATATGTATGTAAAAAAAAAAAAAAAAAAAAATAATGTAAAGGATGTAATATGGGGAATGTTTGTACTGTCCTGGCATTTTTCGAGCATTAGGAAATGAGATAGGCCATCAGTATTAGAATTAGGATTAGGATTGATCGATTTTCATATATACAGTATATACCATAGTTTGTGAACTTTCCTACTTTCCTACAGGCTAAATAATTCAAACTGATTTGGGTTATTTTCACCAAAGAAATGTAGTAGTATACATGTCAGCCTATATTTATGAGGAAAGATTATTTATTTGAAAAAATATATAACAGAAACAAAGAAAAATGCATTTTATATTCAAAATTTTCAGTTTTAGTTTATTTAGCAATAAACACAAAAAACATAGTGGTGAAAAATACCACCAAAAAAAAAAATCCTATTTGTGTAAAAAATATGATACAAATATAATTTGGGTACAGTGTTGCATGACCACTCAGTTGTCATTCAATGTGTGACAGCGCTGAAAGCTGAAAATCGGCCTGGGCAAGAAGGTGGTAAAAGTGCCTTGTACTGAAATGGTTAAATTGTTCTCCATCTAAGTTTAAGAGGCTAGTACTCTTAATGAGCTGTATCCATGAGGCAATCCAATCATAGTGGGCACATGGGAACAGTTCATTAGAACACCTACTTGGAGACCTTTATTTCAACTAGTGGAACTCCAGCAAAAACCATGTTAAAAAGCATAAAACATCCATCAGATTTTTATGTCTGTCTTTGTGTCCATTGAGGAAAGCCCCCTTACTTCTGATCCTAGTGACCACACAAGTGAGGGGAATTTCAACAGCATGGTGTGATCTTGGGGACGTTACCAGTCAGGGCTTGACGATCCATTTTTATTAAAAATGAAAATAAAGTTCAACACAAACAGTTACCCTCACATGGTTTCCACCAAGAGTTCAAACATAAAGTAAAAATGATACCAAGACTCCTTGCTTCATGGCCTCAAGCTTAGGCCTCTGGTTTCTCAGATCGTTTACACAACACCAATGTGCTCTCAAAGAACTCTGTGCCTCTCACAGCAATCTTTCTTGTAGCTCTCTCAGCTCACTCACTCTTTTTAATCATTACATGGCCCAGGCCCAGGCCCTGACCTCTCAATAGGGGACCTTTTGACTCCCAGATGAAGCCTTCCTGTCCTCTGGACCCTCTGTCACCTGGGTGCCCACCTGCACACACAGCCTGCCAGTCCCAAGTAAGACATGAACACATAATCAGAGGCTTTGTCCTTCCTAACACTCTTTGAAGCATCCAAACTCTAGAACTCAATCTGGTAGTAACAAAACCTGGAGAAAGCTGGCAAACCCAACTTTCCCTGCTCAGCAAGGACACTCTGGGGCCCCTCACACTGCATTTGTGAGAAACCTGAGTCATTTTTACCTATTTTTACATAGAAGCAAGGCATTGAACTATCACAAAGAACATAGAAAGCAACAAAATACTGATATAAATTCTTACCATCCCACATGGAAATGTTTTACTTGATTCCTTTATTTCAAACAAAACAAAAGGACTAAGAAAAAAATATGGCAGAATGGGTCTCAGTGGATCTCTTGTTTATAAATCTTCATTATTGAAAACTAAGAAGCAGAATAGAATCTTCAGTTTTTGATGTAGATCTAAAATGCTATGAAAAATAATTGTTAGCTATCCAAGGTAGAAAAAAAAATGGCACAGGTATGTGGCTTTTCATTTAGCATTTTTATTATTGGATTGTGTGAATTTTTGAGTTCTTTTTAATAAATATTATGGCAACGCTAACAGACCTGATATTTATCAGATTCTTTGATGCCAGGAGAAAGATTTGTAATTAACGCTTCTGGGAGACTGTAAAAAAAAGCTATTAAACTACTGTATTCGAAAAACAAAAACAGTAATCCTGAGAAATCACCCCGGTAAAGAGTAGAGAATTTCTGGAAGCTGAGCTCCAGTCTGGTGGGAACGCTGGTGGAGCCTGCAGAAGGCAAAGTCAAATAATGTTGATTCAACATTCACGTTTGATCTCGGTATGACTTTTGTAAATCTTTGTTAATTAGGTTACAAACGTACAGTGGTGGGTTGGGAGGAGAGGTGTTTATTACAGCCACACTGATTGTATTTGGACTTAATTTTCTCATGTGTACATTGAAAACCCAAAGGGATGTAGGTATTAATTGAAACAGCAAGAAAAGCAGATCAAAAGAGGCTTCTATATCTGGGAATAGACTATTAATATGCACATTATCTATTTTAATCTATTTGCTGTGTATTATGCAGTGTTCATTACAATAATTGCTTAAAAAGTCAAATTATCTAAGAAATGTTTTCAAGAGCTTTCCTTTCACTTTTCAGAATTTTCATTTCAATTTTGCTCTCATTATTTTTCAGTTTTGAAATTATGCATATAGCTATGAAGCCAACCAACAACATTTTTCTGTTAAAATTGAGCATGCTCAGTTTTTGTATTATTTGTAAAGCAGAAAGACCTGTTACGCTTACAGCAATTATGTAGAATCATAGTTGTCAATCCTGTGATCACAAAATAGTTATCTGATTTCCTCATTTGGAACAGTTTCTAAAAAAAACAAAATTTTGAAAAATATTTGAATTTAGTGACTGACTGCCTATGAGGAGTGCTGATCCTGTGCTTTATGCACAATTTCAATACTTATAGAGTTACTTTTTTCACTTTCTTGTACTACAATTTAAAAAAGTAGAATTACTTACCCCATTTATTGCTTTAGCACTTTGAAACTTTTAATAACTTACTATGTAATATATAAACCAGATCTAGTTACATGACATGACATCAAAAATATAGACAGTAGCGCGTTATACAAATGATACAAATGTTAAAAATATACCCGTGACTGTGTGTTTAAAACATATTAGGTTTAAAAGTCCAATAAACAGAAGCTTCCAGAGTCTTGTTACACTTCCACCACATCAAGTGATTAATTGTGACAGCATCCCTTCAGCTTAAAACTCACCAACTGCAGATGCGTAATTTTTTCATATATAACCAAAAAAAGGCAGGTAAACCCGAACTGGGTTAAATAGATCCACGCTGGGCTCTTAGAGGCAATACCGTCACAAAGACCATAGGCATGTATATGCGGAAGAAAGAAGGGTATTCATAGCGTGGCTCAGTTTAAGGAATTTATTAATACATCAATCATCACACATTGCACTCACATTTAAATGCATAAAATGACAGCGTGTATGCCAAACAGACAAGAAGACCATCAGATCTTGGTCGCGGCCGATCTCCCCTCTCTCCCCTGCCCTCCCCTGCCCTCCCCTTTTCCCCATCTTTATCTCCTTAACCTTCCTTTTTGACAGCCATTACCTTACTCTATTTCATTGGATTGTAGCTTGATTTGTCAACAAAACTTTTCAATAAAGATACAGTATATTAAAACTAAAAAAGTATCATTAAACAATGCTTGCCCAAGGATTCAGGCTATGTCCCCAAGGCAAGGAGGCTGCAAGCTTCAAAACACAGTATCAGCATCATTTACATTTTTTTTATATATTACCAATGTTTTGGACCAGGGTGGTGCTGTGGGCATAGCATATCTTTGTTTCAGCCAGGCATTTAATACAGTTCCACATAATGATCTAATACAAAAGTTGTATAAGCTAGGACTTAACCCCTGGGTGGTTCAATGGATATGCAGTTAGCTAAAGGATAGATACCAGTGGTTGTAAATGGGGTTTACTCAAAACAAAAACCAATCGCTTGTTGTGTACCACAAGGCTCTTTACTGGGTTCTGTTCTATTTAATCTATATGTAAGTAATATAACTAAAGATTTGTTGGGTAAGGTATGTTTTTTTTGCTGATAATACAAAGATGTGTATTAGGGTTGCTATCCCTTGAGGTGTCTGTAACATGGAATATGATTTTGCATTGGAAGATTGCTCAAAGCAGTGGAAACTGCAGTTCAATGTTTCTATGTAAAATGTAAAATGATTCACCTAGGGAAAAATAATCCCCTGAGAGAGCACAACATTGGGGGTACAGTGTTGGCCAGCATTAAAGAAGAATAAGATTTTGGGGTACTTTTTTAGATGATTGAAAAATTAGCACACAGGGTGACTTGACTAGGCATTGGGGAAAGCAAATAGAATTCTAGGATATCACTAGAGGGATCACCAGCTCCAGCCTGGTGGAGTCTACAGAAGGCGAAGTAAAATAATGTTGACTAGGGTTGAGCGAACACGGACTGTATTATTCGTGTTCGTACCGAATAATTGGATTTTTGTTACCCGAACACGGACACGAACACTTTACTGTATATTCGGGTAAAAATCCGTGTTCGGTCGTTTTATTTCCGGGTTTTGCATGCTTTGGCGCGCTTTTCATGGCGGGCTTTCAACAGCCAATCAACAAGCGTTTAACTGGTGTGCCTAAGCCATCCCAGCCATGCCTACAAATGTATCAGTAGCTGTGATTGTGTAAGATTCTGGTACCTCTAGTACCCTTATTTACTACTTTCTTTTCAATGCGTCCCACCTTCCCCTTTAGGTGGTACGCATATACCTTTAAGAGCGATGAGGTCACTGCTGAGCGCCGCAGAGCGGCTATTTCAACCGCCGGCGGTCTCACTCACATCGTTCGTTCAACCTGCTTGGCTGCCCACATGCTTGCTAGTGTATCTCGCTGTCGGAACCTCCAGTTGCTTTCCTTTGCCTTGAACAGACCGGAACCTCGCTCCTGATCCCTGTATCTCGCTACCGGATCACTCCTCATTACCGGACCCCGCTACTAACCTACTCTCAAGTGATAAGTACCCCGCAGGGGAACCTCCATAAAACCTACTTACACTATATCTATTGCTCACTAAAGACTGTCACTCTCTATGCAATACTAAACCTATCATCTGCACTGTTATTTAGATTGCTAGCTCTTGAGCCTACTAACATCTATCCTTGCACTGGGTTAGTCTCTCCTGTATGTCATCTGCTATCCTACCACCTACTACCATACATGATTGCTAACCTATCTGCATCCTACCTGTTACCATCTATACTCTCCTGAACATTTCTCTCGAGTGCTTGCCATCTACTGTCACTGTTCATACCTGTCCGTTCAGCACATCACCACTATACTGCTATATACATCTATCACTCCAGGAACATCTTATTGAGTGTGTATATTTGTATGCTGAATCAGGCAGGCCACAGTGATGAGTCTTGGGAGTTGGAATTGGTATTTCAACACATCTCTACATGACTGCTGAGTGGAGATTTCTGCAGCTGCAAATCCATCTTGTTACAAAAACGCAGGAGCGTTACAGATTGAACGAACCTAAAAATGGATTCAGCAGAAATACCCACTCAAGTGACACAATTAAAACAACAAGTAAATGCATTAATACATGCTCTTACTGAATTAAAAGAAGACAATCAGGCTCTGAAGCAGCAGGTAACCCATCTATCACAACTTGCCACTGTTCAGCCCCCTGAACCCAAAATAAATCCTCCCTTAGTGTTTACAGGTGATCTCAAAAAATTTCGTGAATTCAAAAACTTTTTTTGCTAAAACCTCGTACTTACCGTACTGATCATATTAAAGTCTGTACTATTATTTCATATCTGACGGGTGATCCACGGGCCTGGGCAGACTCTCTCTTTGAGAAAGATGATCAGCTTCTCAACTCCTATGCTTTATTCCTAGCGGAACTCGCTAGTTTATATGATGACCCCAATAGGCAGAGTACTGCTGATATTCAATTGAGGTCCTTGAAACAAGGTAGGAGACCTGTAGAAGACTTTGTAGCAGAGTTCAAAAGATGGACCCTTGATTCAGGGTGGAATGACACATCTCTGCGAACTCAATTCAGACTCGGCCTATCAGAAGACGTTAAAGACGAGCTCGCCCGAGCGGATTTACCTGGCACTCTGGATGCCTTGATACAACTCAGTATCAACATAGACATGCGGCTGCGAGAAAGAAAGGCTGAAAAAATGGGAATGCCATTGTCCAGTCCTTCTCGGATTGCCGCTGTTGACCCTACTCCTATGGAGGTAGGAACCATACGCCCACCTTTATCAACTACTGAACGAGCCAGGAGACGATCCAGTAATCTCTGAATGTACTGCGCATCCCCGGATCATATGATAAGCGTCTGTCCCCTTGCCCGCAAAAAAGAGGGTGAGTGTTCACATGTCCTCCTGGGGGGATTAACAACTTCAATTACTAACCCTTATCTTTTTGTTCGTTTGACATTGCAGTGGGACCAGACTAGGATTACCACTAAAGCCATGATCGACACAGGATCTTGCGGAAATTATATCGATATACGTTTTGCTACTTTAAATAAAGTACCTATTATTTCAAAACCTAAGCCTGTCTCTATTAGTCTTATTAACGGTATCCCGTTAGCTTCTGGCCCAATCACTAATCAGACACAAGCACTTCTCGTCACTACTAACGAGTCTCATACGGAGACCACCACCTTCAATCTATTATCTTCACCCCACTTTCCCATTGTTTTGGGACTTCCCTGGTTACACACACATCAACCAACCATAGATTGGAAGAAACGGACCTTAACCTTCCTTTCTTATTATTGTGAGACTACGTGTAGCCTCCCGTCTTATGGAAAGATCCTGTCTGTGGTGTCAGATGAGATTGCACCACTATGCTATCAGGATCTGTCCGAAGTTTTTCTTGAGAAAAACGCTCAAATATTGCCTCCCCATAGGGATTACGATTGCACTATCGATCTACTCCCAAATAGCAAATTGCCTTTTGGTCATGTTTATCCTCTTTCCCAGGATGAACTTTCTCATCTCAAGGAATACTTGGATGAGAATTTGGCAAAAGGGTTTATTAGACCCTCTACTTCTTCCACAGCTGCAGGACTTTTCTTTGTCCGCAATAAGGACTCAAGTCTTAGGCCTATTATCGACTATAGGCAATTGAATGCCATCACAGTAAAGGATCGCTATCCTTTACCGCTCATCCCTGAACTCATTGAACAAGTGCGTGGAGCTACCTACTTCTCAAGATTGGACCTGAAAGGGGCATACAATCTAATCCGAATCCGTGATGGAGATGAGTGGAAGACAGCATTCAGAACCAGATACAGATTATTTGAATATCTTGTAATGCCATTCGGGCTATGTAACGCTCCCGCAGCCTTCCAACGATTCATAAACGACATCTTTAGAGACTTACTTGATGTCTGTGTGGTGGTATATCTGGACGATATACTTATCTATTCACGATCCTTGTCTGAACATATAAAACATGTAAGACTTGTGTTATCCAGACTACTCACACACAATCTATACGTGAAATTAAAAAAATGCCTATTCCATAAAGAAGAAGTATTATTCCTAGGATACATCATATCCAAAACCGGAATCAAGATGGACATGAGTAAGATATCCTGCATTCAGGATTGGCCTATACCAACCACCCGCAAGGCTCTACAGCGATTCCTTGGATTTTCAAACTTCTATAGGAAGTTCATCAAGAACTTCTCTGCCACTGTGAGACCTCTCACACAGCTCACAAGTATAAAAAAAACATTTAAATGGTCAGATGAAGCAAGTGGCGCTTTTCGCTTGTTAAAATCAAGCTTTACCTCTGCTCCCATACTACGCCATCCAGACCCATCCCTCCAATATATTCTGGAAGTAGATGCGTCAAATATGGCAAAAGGAGCAGTTCTCTCCCAACGACCAACAAATACTTCACCACTCCATCCAGTTGCCTTCTTCTCCAAATCATTAAGCAGCCCAGAGGTAAATTACCCAGTGGGTGAAAAGGAGTTGCTTGCCATAAAACTGGCTCTGGAAAACTGGCGACATCTACTTGAAGGTACCCGATTACCAATAATCATATATACAGATCATAAAAATCTTCAATATCTTCAGACTAACAAAACTCTCTCCCACCGGCAGGTACGATGGTCACTATTCTTCCTAAGATTCGATTTCCTAGTGACCTACACGCCTGCAGACAAGAATAAAAAAGCGGATGCGCTATCACGATTAACTGAAAATAATTACGCCGAAATCCCTTCTGTTCCTATAATACCCTACAAGCTTATTATTGGGGTTGTCCGTTCCTTGAAGGAAGAGATTTTGCACAGTATAGGATTGGATTCACCTCCACCACACCTAAGTACTGATGCAGAAGGCTTCCTCTACTACAACGACAAACTCTACATACCCCCTACTATGCGTACCAAGATCCTGGAATTGTCACATGATGTGCCTATGGCAGGACATATGGGTATGACGAAAACTCTTAATTTGCTTACCAGACAGTTTTGGTGGCCTGAGATGAAGACATCTGTACATAAATTTGTTTCTTCATGCAACATCTGTGCCAGGTCCAAAATTGACACTACAAAACCATCCGGTCTACTATGCAGTCTACCAATACCCCAGGCTCCATGGGAAGTTGTGTCCTTGGACTTTATAGTAGAACTACCACCTTCCAAAGAATTTAATACCATTCTAGTGTCAGTGGACCATCAAACAAAGATGGCACATTTCGTTGCTATTCGCAGATTACCTTCATCCAAACAAACAGCGGAACTACTAGTGAAACATGTCTTTAAGTTACATGGAATTCCAAAGACTCTCTTATCTGACCGTGGTTCACAGTTCATCTCCAAGTTTTGGCAAGAACTATGTCACATACTACGGATTGAGCGAAAGCTCACTTCTCCCTACCATCCTCAGACCAACGGACAGACTAAAAGAGTCAACCAGTGCATTGAGCAATATCTACGTTGCTACACATCATACCTACAGGATGATTGGGTGGATCTCCTTCCCCTAGCAGAATTTGCTTACAACAACGCAACCCACAGTACTACCAAACAAAGTCCGTTCTACTTGAACTATGGGTTTCATCCCTCTCTTCTTCCACCACGCATCCTTCCCTCAAATAACCCAGTAGCCTCAGACTATCTTACCCAAATAAAAGACTCTCTGGGTTTACTTAATACTACCATCTCACACGCTCATAGTCAACAAAAAAAGTACTACGACCTTCGTAGAAGACCTTCTCCTCAGTATGCTATTGGGGACCTCGTTTGGCTATCAACAAAAAATTTAAGATTAAAGATCCCTAGCAAAAAGCTTGGACCTTTATTCTTGGGACCCTTCCCAATCAGGAAACTTATTGGAAAAGCTGCAGTACAGCTCACCTTACCGGCAGATCTCAAGATCCATCCCATCTTCCATGTGTCGCTATTGAAGCCACACGTTCCTAACCAAGGAATAAGGCCTACCATCTTGCCTCCACCCCCTATACAAGTTGAAGGCGGAGAAGAATATGAGATCAAAGAGATTTTGGATTCTCGCATCCATAGAGGAAGACTCCAGTATCTCATAAGATGGAAGAACTATGGACCCCAAGACGACACCTGGTTAGATACCTCTGATGTACATGCACCTAGGCTTATACGAAGATTTCACTTGAAATACCCAGAGAAACCAGTACTATAGGCCTTCCGGAGCCGGCCTTAAGGGGGGGGTACTGTAAGATTCTGGTACCTCTAGTACCCTTATTTACTACTTTCTTTTCAATGCGTCCCACCTTCCCCTTTAGGTGGTACGCATATACCTTTAAGAGCGATGAGGTCACTGCTGAGCGCCGCAGAGCGGCTATTTCAACCGCCGGCGGTCTCACTCACATCGTTCGTTCAACCTGCTTGGCTGTCCACATGCTTGCTAGTGTGTCTCGCTGTCGGAACCTCCAGTTGCTTTCCTTTGCCTTGAACAGACCGGAACCTCGCTCCTGATCCCTGTATCTCGCTACCGGATCACTCCTCATTACCGGACCCCGCTACTAACCTACTCTCTAGTGATAAGTACCCTGCAGGGGAACCTCCATAAAACCTACTTACACTATATCTATTGCTCACTAAAGACTGTCACTCTCTATGCAATACTAAACCTATCATCTGCACTGTTATTTAGATTGCTAGCTCTTGAGCCTACTAACATCTATCCTTGCACTGGGTTAGTCGTTCCTGTATGTCATCTGCTATCCTACCACCTACTACCATACATGATTGCTAACCTATCTGCATCCTACCTGTTACCATCTATACTCTCCTGAACATTTCTCTCGAGTGCTTGCCATCTACTGTCACTGTTCATACCTGTCCCTTCAGCACATCACCACTATACTGCTATATACATCTATCACTCCAGGAACATCTTATTGAGTGTGTATATTTGTATGCTGAATCAGGCAGGCCACAGTGATGAGTCTTGGGAGTTGGAATTGGTATTTCAACACATCTCTACATGACTGCTGAGTGGAGATTTCTGCAGCTGCAAATCCATCTTGTTACAAAAACGCAGGAGCGTTACAGATTGGCCGTCTGAAGCATGTGACCAAGTCTTTATAAGTTTGAGGCAGCGCCGCTGCGGCGTCATTCTGCTGTTTAGATCAGGGAGAGAGCACACATCAACGTGCTGGCTGCTGATTAGGGACAGACAGGAAAAAAAAAACATTTGTGTCCGGATAGAATTGAGGGACAGGTCGGAGTGTGTTAGGCAGGGCGAGTTGTAGGCCTTTTAGGGAGAGAGTCTGCTGATTTTTTAGGGACAGTGCGTTCTACAAACTACAATCGACATTGCTGTGTGGGGTGGGGTTTGCAGTCACCCGATCTACGATCTCTTATCAATCCTGTTAGGGAGAGAGTCTGCTGATTTTTAGGGAAAGTGTGTTCTACAAACTACAATCGATATTGCTGTGTGGGGTGGGGTTTGCAGTCACCCGATCTACGATCTCTTATCAATCCTGTTAGGGAGAGAGTCTGCTGATTTTTAGGGAAAGTGTGTTCTACAAACTACAATCGATATTGCTGTGTGGGGTGGGTTTTGCAGTCCCGATCTACGATCTTATCAATCCTGTTAGGGACAGAGTCTGCTGATTTTTAGGGACAGTGTGTTCTACAAACTACAATCGATATTGCTGTGTGGTGTGGGATAGGAGATAGGCAGGTGTCAGTGGTCCACATCCATTTTGCTGTGTGTGGGCTGCAGTGAACAAAATCTTTTTGGGGTGCAGTGAACACAATCTTTTTGGGGTGCAGTGAACGCAATCTTTTTGGGGTACAGTGAACACAATCTTTTTGGGGTGCAGTGAACACAATCTTTTTGGGGTACAGTGAACACAATCTTTTTGGGGTGCAGTGAACACAATCTTTTTGGGGTGCAGTGAACACAATCTTTTTGGGGTGCAGTAAACACAATCTTTTTTGCCCACTGAGGAGGAGGGAGAAAAGTATTTTTCTATCAGGCACTGTGTGCAGCCTTTTTCCTTCAGCTGTGCTGTGCTGAGTGACTGATCATACACTGCTGTGTTCAGTTCACATGTGCTAATATTGAGTGGTTTCAAAAATCATACACTTTTTTTCTATTCCACTATTCAATATACAGCCTTGGGTTAAAAAAAATTAAATTGTGGCCTGCAGCAGAGCTGAATGATATTTGGGGTTTTTTGGGGTTCATCTCATACTTCTGAAGATTTGAGGGTGCTGCCTGTTCCATACTCCTCCTACTCCTCATCCAGCCTTTTAGGGGTACAAACAATAGTAATTGGGGCCTAGTGTGGTTGTGTACATGTGATATACATACACTTTTTTTGATCATATTTTCTATTCCGCTATTTAATCAAAAACCTTTGGGGATCAGTTAAATTGGGGGATAGTCTGTGTCGGTACGTGTGAGATCCACCTTTCCAAGTTTTTGGGGTTCATCTCATACTTCTGAAGATTTGAGGGTGCTGCCTGTTCCATACTCCTCCTACTCCTCATCCAGCCTTTTAGGGGTACAAACAATAGTAATTGGGGCCTAGTGTGGTTGTGTACGTGTGATATACATACACTTTTTTTGATCATATTTTCTATTCCGCTATTTAATCAAAAACATTTGGGGATCAGTTAAATTGGGGGATAGTCTGTGTTGGTACGTGTTAGATCCACCTTTCCAAGTTTTTGGGGTTCATCTCATACTTCTGAGGATTTGAGGGTGCTGCCTGTTCCATACTCCTCCTATTCCTCATCCAGCCTTTTAGGGGTACAAACAATAGTAATTGGGGCCTAGTGTGGTTGTGTACGTGTGATATACATACACTTTTTTTGATCATATTTTCTATTCCGCTATTTAATCAAAAACCTTTGGGGATCAGTTAAATTGGGGGATAGTCTGTGTTGGTACGTGTGAGATCCACCTTTCCAAGTTTTTGGGGTTCATCTCATACTTCTGAAGATTTGAGGGTGCTGCCTGTTCCAAACTACTCCTACTCCTCATCCAGCCTTTTAGGGGTACAAACAATAGTAATTGGTGCCTAGTGTGGTTGTGTACGTGTGATATACATACACTTTTTTTGATCATATTTTCTATTCCGCTATTTAATCAAAAACCTTTGGGGATCAGTTAAATTGGGGGATAGTCTGTGTCGGTACGTGTGAGATCCACCTTTCCAAGTTTTTGGGGTTCATCTCATACTTCTGAAGATTTGAGGGTGCTGCCTGTTCCATACTCCTCCTACTCCTCATCCAGCCTTTTAGGGGTACAAACAATAGTAATTGGGGCCTAGTGTGATTGTGTACGTGTGATATACATACACTTTTTTTTATCATATTTTCTATTCCGCTATTTAATCAAAAACCTTTGGGGATCAGTTAAATTGGGGGATAGTCTGTGTCGGTACGTGTGAGATCCACCTTTCCAAGTTTTTGGGGTTCATCTCATACTTCTGAAAATTTGAGGGTGCTGCCTGTTCCATACTCCTCCTACTCCTCATCCAGCCTTTTAGGGGTACAAACAATAGTAATTGGGGCCTAGTGTGGTTGTGTACGTGTGATATACATACACTTTTTTTATCATATTTTCTATTCCGCTATTTAATCAAAAACCTTTGGGGATCAGTTAAATTGGGGGATAGTCTGTGTCGGTACGTGTGAGATCCACCTTTCCAAGTTTTTGGGGTTCATCTCATACTTCTGAAAATTTGAGGGTGCTGCCTGTTCCATACTCCTCCTACTCCTCATCCTGCCTTTAGGGGAACAAACAATAGTAATTGGGGCCTAGTGTGCTTCTGTACGTGTGAGATACATACACTTTTTTTGATCATATTTCCTATTCCGCTATTCAATAAAAACCTTTGGGGATCAATTAAATTGCGGGATAGTCTGTGTCGGTACGTGTGAGATACACCTTTCCAATTTTTTGGGTGCATCTCATACTGCCGAGGATTTGAGGGTGCTTCAGTCTGCCTCCTGCCTGTTCCGAACTCCTCCTACTCCTCATGCTGCCTTTAGGGTAGAAAAAATTGTAATCAGGGCCTAGTTTGTGTTTGTACGTGTGAGATACACCGTTTTGTAAAATTTGTCCTATTCCGCTATTAAATATACACCCTGTTTGAGTGTAAAAAATTAAATTGCGGGATAGTCTGTATCGGTACATGTGAGATACACCTTTTTAAATTTGTTTGGCGCATCTCCTTCTACCGCCGAGGATTGCAGGGAGCTTCAGTTTGCCTCCTGTTCCCAACTCCTCCTACTCCTCTTCCTCATCCTCCCTTTAGGGTACAAAAAAATTTAATCAGGCATAGTCTGTGTTTGTACGTGTGAGATACACCGTTTTTTATCCTATTCCGCTATTCAATATACACCCTTTTGGGGTAAAAAACATTAAATTGCGGCATAGTTTGCATATTTGACTGTGAGATACACCCGTGCGATACTGTTGTTGTTTTGTTCCACTATTCAATAAACACCTTTCTAGGGCAAGATCTTAAATTACAGAAATATGAGGAGACCGTCAAATAGGGGCCGTGGCCTGGGTCGTGGTGCTGCTGGTAGAGCTCCTGTTGCAAGGAGAGGACGTGGTCAATCTGTGCCAGCTACACGCACAAGTGAAACACCTTCCTCAAGTGTGAGTAGGCGACAGAACCTGCATCAGTATTTGGTAGGGCATCATACGCCTCTAGAAGTGATGAGGCCAGAACAAGTGGAGGCGATAGTAGATTGGTTTGCTGCTGACAGTGCCTCCAGTTCCTTCACATTGTCTCCCACCCAGTCTACTGCAGAAAGGTCAGAGTTGGCACCTGCAGCCGATGTCCAACCGTCTTTCACCCCACCCCCTTGCAAATCAGGCAAGCAGTCTGATCCCCAAGCCATACAGCAGTCTCTTCTACTTTTTGATGACTCTGTCAGCAGGGTTTCCCAGGGCCATCCACCTAGCCCTGCCCCAGAAGTGGAAGAGATTGAGTGCAGCGATGCCCAACCACTTATTTCTCAAGATGAGTACATGCAAGGACCATCGCAGCACATCTCCGATGATGACGAAACGCAGGTGCCAACTGCTGCGGCGTTCAGCATTGTGGAGACCAACAAGGAGGGCAGGGGTGAAGACTGGGTGGAAGATGATGTGGAGGACGATGAGCTGCTCGACCCCACATGGAATGAACGTCATGCAGGTGACCTGAGTAGTTTGGAGGAAGAGGCGGTGGTCGCACAGAGCCACCAGCACAGCAGAAGAGGGAGCAGGGTGCAGAAGCGGAGCGGCCGTGCCCTAGACACTACGCCTGCTACTGCCCAACGCAGCAAGGGAACGAGCGCACCAAAGTCAGCTCAAAGGAGTTCTCTAGCGTGGAAGTTCTTTAGAAAATGTGCTGATGACAGGACACGAGTGGTTTGCACCCTGTGCAATCAGAGCCTGAAGCGAGGCATAAACCTTCTCAACCTGAGCACAACCTGCATGATCAGGCATCTAAGTGCAAAGCACGAGCTGCAGTGGAGTAGACACCTTCAAAACCAAGAAACGTCTCTGGCTCATCCTGCCTCCTCTTCTGCTGCAGTCTCGGCTGCTCCAGCCACATCTGTAGTGATACCGGCACCTGCCACCCCGCAAACAGAGGATCTGTCAGCAACACCACCACCTGGGTCACCAACAACCATCTCCACAATGTCCTGTGGAAGCGTTCAGCTTTCCATCTCCCAAACACTTGAGAGGAAGAGGAAGTACCCCCCTACCCACCCGCGATCCCTGGCCCTGAATGCCAGCATTTCAAAATTCTTGGCCTTTGAAATGCTGTCATTCCGTCTGGTGGAGACGCACAGTTTTAAAAACCTTATGTCGGTGGCTGTCCCACAGTACGTCGTGCCCAGCCGCCACTACTTTTCCAGGCAAGCCATCCCTTCCCTGCACAACCAAGTGGGGGAAAAAATCAGGTGTGCACTGCGCAACGCCATCTGTGCCAAGGTCCACCTAACTACCGATACGTGGACCAGTAAGCACGGTCAGGGGCGTTATATCTCCCTAACGGCACACTGGGTAAATGCAGTGGCGGATGGGCCTGAGGCGGATAGCAATTTGGCGCATGTCCTTCCACCACCGAGGATTGCAGGGCGCTTCAGTTTGCCTCCTGTTCCTAACTCCTCCTACTCCGCTTCCTCATCCTCTACCGCCTCTTCATCCGGACAGCGTAACACCTTCACCACCAACTTCAGCACGGCCAGGGGTAAACGACAGCAGGCAGTTTTACAACTTGCCTGTTTGGGGGATAAATCACACACTGCGCAGGAGTTGTGGAGGAGCATGGAACAGCAGACAAATGAGTGGTTGCTGCCAGCGAGCCTCAAGCCCGGCCTGGTGGTGTGCGATAATGGGCGAAATCTCATAGCAGCTCTGGGCCTAGCCGGTTTGACGCACATCCCTTGCCTGGCGCATGTGCTGAATTTGGTGGTGCAGAGGTTCCTTAAAAACTACCCCGATATGTCAGAGCTGCTGCAGAAAGTGCGGGCCGTCTGTGCGCACTTTCGGCGTTCTCACCCTGCTGCTCGCCTGTCAGCGCTGCAGCGTAACTTCGGCCTTCCCGCTCACCGCCTCATATGTGACGTGCCCACAAGGTGGAACTCCACCTTGCACATGCTGCAAAGACTGTGCGAGCAGCAGCAGGCCATAGTGGAGTTTCAGCTGCAGCACGCACGCGTGAGTCACTCTGCGGAACAGCACCACTTCACCACCAATAACTGGGCCTCCATGCGAGACCTGTGTGCCTTGTTGCGCTGTTTTGAGTACTCCACCAACATGGCCAGTGCCGATGACGCCGTTCTCAGCTTAACTATCCCACTTCTATGCCTCCTTGAAAAAACAATTCGGGCGATGATGGAAGAGGATGTGGCACAGGATGAGGAGGAGGAGGAGGATGAAGAGGTAACATTTCCAAGGCTTTCAGGGCAGTCATTCGCAAGGGGCTCCGAGGGTGGGTTCCTGCACACACAAACGCCAGGGACACAATTGTCCAGCAGGGGCACAGTTCTGGAGGATGAGGAGGATGAGGAGGAGGAGCTGGAGGAGGAGATGGAACCATGTTCACAGCAGGGTGGCACCCAGGCCAGCTCATGGCCATCACTGGTGCGTGGCTGGGGGGGATACAGAGGACACGGACGATACATCTCCCACAGAGGACAGCCTTTCGTTGCCTCTGGGCAGCCTGGCACACATGAGCGATTACATGCTGCAGTGTCTCCACAACGACCGCCGAGTTGCCCACATTCTAACTTGTGCTGATTACTGGGTGGCCACGCTGCTGGATCCCCGTTACAAGGACAATGTACCATCCTTAATTCACTCACTGGAGCGCGATTGCAAGATGCGCGAGTACAAGCGCACGCTGGTAGACGCGATGCTGCTGGCATTCCCACCTGACAGCGGGGCCACAGTGGAAGCACAAGGCAGAGGAGGAGGAAGAGGTCGCCAACGCAACCAGGGCACCGCCAGCACCTCAGAAGGCAGGGTTAGCATGGCCGAAATGTGGAAAAGCTTTGTCAGCACGCCACAACAAACAGCAGCACCAGCAGCTCATATGGAATGTCTTAGCAGGAGGCAGCATTTTACCAACATGGTGGAGCAGTATGTGTGCACACGCCTACATGTAGTGAATGACAGGTCTGCCCCCTTCAACTTCTGGGTCTCCAAATTGGGCACATGGCCTGAGCTTGCCCTTTACGCCTTGGAGGTGCTGGCGTGCCCTGCAGCCAGTGTATTATCTGAACGGGTATTTAGCACGGCTGGGGGCGTTATAACAGACAAGCACAGACGCCTGTCCAGAGACAATGTGGACAAGCTCACGTTCATTAAAATGAACCAGGCATGGATCCCACGGGACTTTTCCGTACCTTGTGCAGAATAGCGATGGATACCGACCTTACCCACCCATTGTTCCATTTTTGCTCTTTCTCACTCTTTTGGGGTGTACCCTCATTTAAAATTTGTGAAAAGAAGCAGTGTTGGCCACCTCGTCCTCCTCAGGGCCAGATTAACGTAGGGGCTATTGGAGCTGCAGCTCCAGGCCCCTACCTTTTATATAGGCCCCGGGTTGGCCATATTCACTGTTACCGCTCTTCTGTCACTTGTAAACACAGAAGTCTGGCTTCTATGCTCGCTTCCCCAGGCAGCTCCCTCAGAACCTCCCCACACAGCACGAAGGCCGGACAAGGAGGGACAGTTGCCGATGCATGGATGTGTTTATGGGCTTCAGAGACAGCATCCCATGTTGAATTAGTCATGCATGGCTGCACCCTTCCTCCTCTGGGTGCATGCCAAGGCACGGCCCTTAAGGCCCTTCAAAATCCTCAGCACCAAGCCCATGATGCTCTTAATCCGGCCCTGGTTCTCCTCCACCGCCGCTTCCACCTACACCGCCCATAGGTGTGCGCAGCCTATTGCATTAGGGTGTGCACCCCAAAGTTTAAATACACATGCATGTGTTTGCCTACATGTACATGGCCCCGATACATTACTCTCCCTGCTGGCAAAGTGAAATAGAGCAGAGCAGGTCCGAGGGAGATCTTTCCCATCTCCTCACTGGCAAACAGAGCGATAATGCTAATGTGCCCTAGGTGATTAGGGTGTGCCCAGGCACACCCGGCACACCCTGTGCGCACGCCTATGACACCGCCACATCCACCACCACCTCAACCTCCCTCCTACTTCATATGGGCCTCGTCCTTCAGAGATGAAGAACATTGTTTTATTTTTCAGTTTTTTTTTTGTTGTTTTAAGTTATTTCCCTATCCACATTTGTTTGCAGAGCACTTGTCATGCTCTTAAATACGTTTTGCTGCCATTTGCAGCACTCTAGCCCTTTCCTTTGGTGTTTTAGAGCCATTTTAGTGCCTGAAAGTTCGGGTCCCCATTGACTTCAATGGGGTTCGGTGTCCGGGAAAAGTTCGGCAAAAGTCCGGGACACGGACCCGGACTTTTTTTTAAAGTTCGGCCGAACCCGCCGAACACGGACATCCAGGTGTCCGCTCAACTCTAATGTTGACTCAACATTCACATTTGATTTTGGTTAGGGATGTGCATGGGCAAAATTTGGTTCAGTTCGGTTCGGAAATTCATGTAAGTAAAAACTTCGGCACTTCAGGACTTTGGCACTCCTGGACTTTGGCGCGTTATGAAAGCTTTATTTAAATCGAATCACAGAAAAATAAAAAACACAAAATTATTCACTGTAGCAAAGTCACCATGCAGCAGAGAGACACCCTGGCAATGAATCAGGCTACCTGGCAACAGCTAATAATTACAAAATGAATCACTGCAGTAAAGTCACAGTGAAGCAGAGAGACACCCTGGCAATCAGGCAGTGAAGCAGAGAGACACTCTGGCAATCAGGCTGGCTTGCACAGCTCCACACACACTCTCTCACCCCCCTCTTCAAAAAAACAAAAACAGAATGCAGATTGCAAAAGAAAAAATAAAGGCAAATCTCACTCTGTCTCACCCTTATCTCTCTCTATCTCTCTCTCTCTCTCCCTGGAACACACACTTAAAAGCAATGTGGCTTCCCAAGTTTTCAACAAGTAAAGTAAGTGGAATGTTGTTTACCTCCCTTAGTCTCTTTGTGCTATCATAACTAATCTGCCGTATGTTCACATCAATGCAAGCCAACACCCTGACAGCCTGATTTATTACTATCCCACCTCAATGACTCTGTGTGCCTTCATTGGCCAAGTGTCAGTGACAAAATCACCATTAATTGGCTGTCCTCTAAAATCAATCACAAAAACTTGCTCATTTCACTGTACAGGGACGCGAGACTGGATTGGGCAAGCAAGCATTACATTGCACAAAAGGAATTAGCTTATTCGTCAAGATTCCTGTCATCAGTAATGTCATTTTCCCTCCCTCTCTCTTGTTTTGCCACATTTTTGGAATTCCGAAGCACTTCGTAACTTCGGCACTGTGTAAATTCGGTACTTAGGAACTTCGGCAATTTGAATCGGTTCGGCACTTCAGAACTACCAAACTTCAGAATTTCGGCACTTCGGCAATTTGGTTCGGTCTGGCACTACCGAATTCCCGAACGTCGGCACTTCCGAACTTTGGCACTTCAGACATTCGTGAGCATTCGAATTCCCAAAATTTGTCCGAATTTACATTCAGAACGAAACTAATTGTACATGTCTAATTTCGGTATGACTTTTGTAAATCTTTGTTAATTAGGTTACAAGTGTACAGTGGTGGGTTGGGAGGAGAGGTGTTTATTACAGCCACACTGACTGTATTTGGACTTATTTTTCTCATGTGTGCATTGAGAACCCAAAGGAATGTAGTTATTAATTGAAACAGCAAGAAAAGCAGATCAAAAGAGGCTTCTATATCTGGGAATAGACAATTAATATACACATTATTTATTTTAATCTATTTGCTGTGCATTATGCACAGAAGACATTATGACAGGTTTTCAAGTGAATTTTCATTTCAATTTTGCTCCCACTAGTTTTCAGTTTTGAAAATACGCATAAAGCTATGAAGCCAACCAACAACAAAATATTTTCTGGTAAAATATAGAATGCTCGGTTTTTTAATTATTTTGTAAAGCAAAAGAACCTGTTACATTTCTAGCATCTATATACAATCATAGTTGTCAATCCTATGATCACAAAATAGTTATCTGATTTCCTCCTTCGGAAAAAGTTTCTAAAAAAAAAAAAGATCTTGGAATTTAGTGACTGACTGCCTATGAGGAGTGCTGATCCTGTGCTTTCTGCACAATGTCAATATTTATAGTGTTTCTTTTTCACTTTCTTTTAATACAATTTAAAAAAGTATCATTAAACAATGCATGCCCAAGGATTCAGGCTATATCCCCAAGGTAAGGAGGCAGCAAGCGTAAAAACACAGTATCAGCACCATGGAGAGCTCAGGCTGTCTAATTTGCTTGCTGGTTAAAAGTTGTTTTTACAGTTTACTGTAAGTGTGCCATTCTATAGCTTTTACATTCATCAGGTATAGATTAACTCTATTTATAAACAAGGTGAATGTTACTGGGGAATATTGGTGAAGAAGTGAAAATATCATATAACTATTACTAATGGATGTGCTGATGAGTGTTTCAAAATATGTTTCCAAATATGATTCCTTACATTTTCTACTTTTTTGGGGTTGATTTACTAAAGGCAAAAAGGCTGTTAACTTTACAAAGGAAATTGAACTTCCCTTCCCAATGGAATTTACTCCAGTGCTTAGTGAATGTGATGAAGTGTCACTTTACAAAGAATACCCAATGGAAAATTGGAACACAAGGAAAGTAAAAAAAAAAAAAAAAAAAGCATTTTTGTTAGCACATTGTGATGATGAAGTTAGTAGAGCCTTACCACATTCATTAAGGTCTGGGATGAATTCCCTTACAAATTGAACTACCTGTTTACCTTTAGCAAATCAATCCCTTTATTTCTTTTTGAAAATAACTAGAAAATCACCTAAAAGCTAAATTCCAGTCAACACTTTTTGTGTGTTTGTTGGGTATATATATAGGAGAGGAGATCAACAAGAACAATGTGCCAGTGGAGAGTATCATTCTTATAGTAAATATATTGCAACAAAAGGTAGGTAGTGGGATTTTAAATACCCCTCCAGTGATCACACAAGTACACTTATGTAAGAAAAACTATGTACAAAATCCATTCCACTTTCTTGCAGGCTTCCTTCCAGCTGTAGTATCAGTTGCACAAGGCCGCTCCTCTTAGCCAGAGGTCCTGCATTGTAGGTAAAAGCAACCAAGGCTCATCTTCAAAACTGGGTACCTCCAATGATAAGGAGAAAAAAAAAACAGACAGAGGCCCCAGGAGAGTTTCTTATGGTGTAGTAATTTTACAGATAATTGAAAGAATTATATGATGATAAGGTAAATTGTAATGGTGTACTCTGTACATCTGTGAGGTTGCTGAGCTCCCTAATGGGGGATCAGATTACCTGGAGTGAAAGCCTGCAGGGAACATGACTGTCACTGTGCAGAGTAAGATCCCTCTCGATGCTTAGTGGAGTGATTATAATGGTCCTACACTCTGCGGTCTCAGGATTCCAGTGAGTTCACAGTAAGAGGTTTAAGAGCCCCAAAAGATAAGAAACTGGTGTCAGCAGAGACACCAGACTATGAAGGAGAAATTCATTCTTTATTGATTTGATATTTATTGCTCACAGAATAGTATAAAAAACACCAACATTGTGTATCCCTCACAAATAGCACGAGAGACAGATAACAGCTATTTAGAGTGTTTTATGCACCATCATGAGGAAGTGGCCAGTGTAATGCCACAAAACACGTTGAGAGTGTTTTATACTATTCTGTAAGCAATAAATATCAAATCAATGAAGAATCCTTTTCTCAGCTTCTCCTGTACATTTGGGTGCCTCTGGGGACACCAGTTTCTCATCTTTTGAGGCTCCTAAACCTCTTACATTTTCATAATGGTAGCAAAGGGGAGCACTGACTGCCTGATAGGCAAGGAATGAGGTGAACATTCCAGCTTATTCCTTGCCTCCTAGACTATGTAGGAAAGTCAGATGGAGGAAGATACATACGCCTTCTCAAGAAAGTAATTTAATAGTTAATCATGTTTTGTGCTGAAGTATTTAGTAACTAATAGAAAGTTTAGACATAAATGATGAAATCTGTATAAAAAAAGCTTTGTTCTCCATATTGGACAAAGGAAGGCCAGCCTGGTGGTCCCTTTCCATGCTGTGTGTTTAAAAACCCTTCTGTGAATCAGAATTTCTGCTCTGACTGAAAACTATTCAAGATTTCTCTGTATCATGGTCTTGGGGTCTGTTAACCAAAAATCCTAAAAGCCAAATATGAATGATCAACAGTAAATAGTTGCAGATTTCATTAAGAATATTATACTGTATGCACAGGGACACACAAATGTCATTACTTTAAGCACCGTTAAACAATTCAGTGAGAATTGGGGTGAAGATAAAATCTATTTGGAGAAGGAAAACATTTTAAAATTTTGGTGATAGGAAAGATCGCACATGTGAAACACTTGGAACGTGTTCATGAAAAGTCTGCAAAGCTTATTCAAGCTGTTTTTAATCAGCACTTATCTGAAATAGTCATCTCAAGACTCCTTGTTATTTAACTGTTCTTGTGAATAATTTACATTGGCTGATAATAATTTAGCATAATAAAATAATCAAGTGTTTATTAGTCAACAAGACATGGCAGGAAGGAGGAAGGCAAGTATGGTATGTTCATATTACACACAGAGACACATTACATTTCATTCCGAGGGGACTGGTAGGCTCAACCAATTCCATAAGATGTAAATAAAAATGGGGTTCCCCTTGGGAGCGGGACTTTAAAGGCAATGACCCGTCAAAAAAAAATAAACTCAAGTAATTAACAAGTATAAATCTATTCATTTTAATAACAATAGCATAGTAGAAAAGAATAAAAACAAGAGCAATTAAAAATTAAATACATGTGGCTGTAACATTACATCACTCATGAGAGAAGATGAGAAGCGTGAGAGTTCCATATAGTGAACTGACACGTTTCAGACTTGGCCTTTCTTTTTGACCGTGGGCTTCTACTATCTGCCTCTTCAGCCTTCACATTAGGCACCACTAGTCACTATGCTTAATTTTTATGTTTATTTTTTCTATTTCCTTTATTCCAAGGAATCCCTGAGAGACATTATTTCTCTCACTAATTCAAGATACTTCCCTTTCATCAAGATTACTACAAGGATATTGATCACTTCTACTCTTATATAGTACGTATAATCAAAGAGAGGGGTGAACCTTTATACCATCTTGACTTTGTCTTTATGCCCCACTCATTATATATCCTCTTCTATTTTTATCCTCTCCTCCCCAGACGCCACCCAGGGACCACCCGGGATCCTCGTTGGAACTAGTGGGGGATACCCACACGTTTGACAGTGTGATATTACATATACCTACCTTGTATAATATAATCCGTTTACCATCTATCTGCGGATTCCTCTTCTCCTCCTCCCTTGGCTTTGCCATCACTTTTTATGCCAGTTGCAGCACTTCCTTGTTTGGATGAGCGACAACTTTTTAGGGAAGGGCTGCGGCATCACTAGTGCTATTTAAGCCTGGGAAAGATGTTTTGGCTCCACCCCGCTGACGAAGTTAATTACGTAACGCGTACGGGGGAGGAGCCTATGCGTCATCACGCCGATACCCGGAAGAACACTGGCAGAGACTGTTTTCTGATGTGTTGTTAGTCCGCACTGCTATGAGTGCCAACAAATGTAAGTGCACTTCCTATCTATTGCTTAAATAAACCCATTTCAAGCAGAGAGCACTAGATCCCTTGTTTTTTGTCCCCTATATCGATGCTGGTATATCTGGAGAGATGAACAGGAGATCGTGTTAGGAGGACCAGGCTGCTGGAATATATCATTTATATGCGTGTTTTGGCTCTGTAAGAGCCTATCCTTGAGGTGAGCTGCTAGTGTGTCACCAGTCACGTGGAGCACTTTTTGAGTGGAGCATGCAAGCACCCTTAATCACTTATATTTGGATGAAGAAATTTATTACGTTTGGGCACAAATTATGATTTTGGGACTATACTGATTTTGATATATTATTTGATTTGGACTTTTTTTGCACTGGATTTATATATGTTTATCTATATATATTCACATGTATATTATTACTGACAATGATTGATTTTGATTTATCCTCATTTATTTATGCTTATTTGGCACAGCAATATTTTTATATATTAACTTTTTAGATGTGGCTACATACGTCCCTATGAGCAACATGAGTGGTGCGTATCTTTTTCATACATAAACTACTTAAGACCTCCTACTCCTGTCTAGCTTGCATATAGCAGATGCCATGTACACTTAATTATTGTAATGAGTTATATATTTATGTATCTATGCTTTAATGATGTTTTTCTCGTACTCATACTTTGAGATGAATTCCTACTGACCTCTGAGAAAGGCCAAGTCTGAAACGCGTCAGTCACTATATGGAACTCTCACGCTTCTCATCTTCTCTCATGAGTGATGTAATATTACAGCCACATGTATTTAATTTGTAATTGCTCTTGTTTTTATTCTTTTCTACTATGTTATTGTTATTACATTGAATAAATTTATACTTTTTAATTACTTGAGTTTATTTTTTTTAATGGGTCATTGCCTTTAAAGTCCCGCTCCATTTTTATTTACATGCTCTTAGAGATGTCGGCAATACCCATCTAGACCTCTCGATCCGAACACCTAAACAAAATCCACAAGATGAGTATCTTAAATTCAAATATTGGTATAATACAAATAATAATTTCCTACTACAGACTTCACTCAATTGAAAGTGTGTCAACTTCTAAATGTCCTATATTTAAGGTTCACTATAGTGAAACATATTGTACTCCGGTATTTATGTGTGTTTCATACCTGAAATATATTCAGTATATAAATTCCATTTTTTTTAAAATTTTACATGCAGACCAAGCCGTCCAAATTGAAAGTTGATGATGGGTGCATACAGTTTTTAACATTTATTTACAGCATGTGGTTTCAACCTCTTTTCTAAATGCTGCTTGATTAAAATCTAACCTAAATGCCCATTTTACAGTAACTTGTCTACAGGGTGACATTGCTGCAGTGATTTAATTGCAGATCAAATTGTTGTCACCCTATTACAAGAAGCTGAAAATTAATGAAACTACTGGTAGGATTAACAAGAAATTACTTTGTTAATGCTAGGAACAAACTGCAACATTTATGTAAGTTTTGTTCATGCCCAGTTCAACTTTAAAAAAAAGCAGACATTGCATGAAAATGCACAGTCGGCCTATTTTGGTGCATCCACCTCCCCATCTAAAGTTAATTTAAAGCAAAAAAAGACTAAATCAGAAAAAAATATAAAAATATTTTAAATACAGTTGGACTGCATGCCTAAGTGAGGGTGACATCACTGGGCCTCAGCGAGATGCAAGCTGAGGATCCTAAGTTCCATGAAAATTAAATCATCCACATTGCTTAAGTATCTTCTTGTGAGATGCGTGATCCTCAGCTTTTCCATAATTCGACAGTGGGGTCCAGCAGAGTCATCACTGCTTACAGGAAATGTCCAGAGCGTGAGGTGTAAGGATATATATATATATATATATATATATATATATAAAAAAATGAAAGGCCTGATGAAAAATATAAAAAAAAATATATATATATATAGTATTGCTGTATATATATATATATGTATATATACATATATATTTATATATATATATATATATATATATATATATATATATATAGCAATACTATATATATTTTTTTATATGTTTCATCAGGCGTTTCATTTTTATTTATTTATTTATTTTCACTTATATGAAGATGTATAATAGAGAGCAGATATTGCTATCCATTAGGCTTGTGCATGACGGAAAATGTTGTTTAGTTTAATTTTCATTCGTAAAATACATAATTTAGTTCTGTTATATTTGTTATATTTCTTATGTTACGTTTATTTGTTTTCAGATAATTTGTTTGATAATTGGTTATTCTGTAGAGTATAGATATTCGTTATAACGAATCGATTCATTTTATTGTTTCATTTTTGGATAATTTGTTATTTATTCGTGATAACGATTTTTAATTCAGAAAATCTTTTGTTTATTGAATTCATTAACACACTCACACAATTACAATATCTCTCCTGCTGCTTTTTAAAACTCATCTCCTCTGCTTAAATACAATACAACACCCTTCTCACTCAGTTCTCAGGAAAGCACTTTGCCAGTAATCCAACCTCCAGCACAAAATTAATGAGTCAACCTGCTTTTTCATAAGACCTCTAACGACTTGACGAATTTTACCAAATTCATTCGTTATTTCCGTTATAATTTATTTCGTATTAGTTGAAATTCGTTATATTTTTTGGATGCATTCAAATGTCCTAAAGATAAAAAATTCATTCATTTTGACTGACATAGGCCTTGGCCTTCCAACTTTATTCAGCAAGAAAATGTGGACAATTACATTTTTTAGATGCAAATATTTTTCAAGTTCCAGTCATAACAGCTTCACTTCCAATGTCTTTACTTACACGGTGAATGTTTTCCTGTAAGTTGATGTATTTCACTGTTTACAGGTTGAAAACTAAATCAGAATTAGAACAAACATCTCCTTAAGAGTTAATCTACACTCTTGGATTTACTAAAATGGATGCATACGAAAGTGGTGCAGCTGTGCATAGTAACCAACCAGGTTCCAGGTTTTAGCTCTCGTTCACACTGAGGGTGTGTTTGAAATCATGCAAGTTTAGCTGAACCTGCACAATTTCAAACCGGCATTTCATGCCGACTTCAAGGGAGATTTGAGAGACATCTGTGAGGGGCTTATGTAGAGATATCTATTGAAATCGCCTCCCAAGTCACAAAAAGTAGTCCAGGAATTGCTTTTAAGAATTGGTGCGGAGCCACAAAGTCAACCACAATTTGGGACAGGCCATTGCCGCAAATAGGCTCTGATTTGGCATACTGTATGATACGACATGTCAAATTGGCCCAATGTGAACATAGCTTATTGTCCAAGCTTAACTGAACAAGCTGAGGTTAGGAGCTGATTGGTTACTATGCACAGCCGCACCAGATTCTGTGTGCTATTCCCCCCCCCCTTTGACTTGGGCACTGTTGGTGGCACTGATAGGCACTGATAGGCAGCACTGATGGGCACTATAGGCGGCACTGATGAGCACTGATAGGTGGCATTGATGGGCACTGATAGGTGGCACTGATGGGCACTGATATGCAGCACTGATGGGCCGCACTGATGGGCACTGATAGATGGTACTAATAGGCAGCACTGATGAGGCACTGATAGGCATTAGTAATGGGCAATGATTGGAATCCCTAATAGGAACTGATTGGAA
The DNA here is from genome assembly GCF_965119305.1 of Pelophylax lessonae. NCBI lineage: Eukaryota > Metazoa > Chordata > Amphibia > Anura > Ranidae > Pelophylax > Pelophylax lessonae. The sequence goes on along the minus strand of NC_138771.1, from coordinate 95,500,212 downwards.
TCTGACTGGCATCCCTGGTGGCCATGGGTTGGTATCCCTAGTGGCATGGGTTGGCATCCCTGGTGGGCTCTAGTGGGCATCCCTGGTGGGCTCTAGTGGGCATCCCTGATGGGTCTGCACAGATAATCAATGTGCTGATTATCAGCGCAGACCCCCCCTGTCAGGAGAGCCCCCCGATTGGCTCTCCTCTACTCGCGCCTGGTCAGCGCGAATGGAGGAAGGCCGATAAATGGCACTTCCTGGTTACGATGTGACCAGCTGTGATTGGTCACAGCTGATCCCATGGTAAAGAGCCTACGTCATAGGCTCTTTACAGGGATCGGAGATACAGTGTGTCAGAGTGACACACCGCACCCCCGATTACCGCTGTGTGCGCCCTCGCGGGAGCACGTGGGCGGCTTATCCTGCTGGACATCATATGATGCCCAGTCAGGATAACTTAACCACCTTGTAGCCATCATTTTGCTATATGGTGGGCAGGAAGTGGTTAAAGAAGATGATCATATGCATCCAAGGAAAAATTAAAGCGGTATTAAAACCAAAACTAAAAATGTATTAAACCTTATGGAAAAAAAATGTATTATATTGAAGTTTACCAATCATAAGATGTGGGGACTGCATCAGTTTTCTTTTCTTTGGCTTTTTTCCATTTGTTTTTTCTTAGTGATCTAGCCAGTAACACACCTCCTGTATTAGTGAGGCACAGCTCTGGGGGAATGAGAACAGAAGGCACAGCAGACAGCAGCATTGTTATTCTGTGTGGGAGAGTAGTGCTTAATATAGTGCCCATATTAGGATACACTAACAAATTAAAGCCAAATTCCAGTTCACACTTTATAATCAGATACAGCCAACATTTTTTTTTCTTTTGGGATAAAGGTTCTGCATGAATAAATAAAATATTATTATTGTAAGCACCCCTGGCAGTGTTAAGTCATTTGTCTCATCTATATATACTGATACATTCTCCTTGAGGGCTGACAGATGAAAATAGAAGAAAGAAAGCATACAAAAGAAATTAATCCAGACATCACATCCAAGAATTGGTAATGCACAACAAAATAAATGTTTGCTTCTGAGTTAAATAACAGTTTAAGTTAAAAAAAAAATGGCATGCCTTTATAGTAGGGAGGGGTAGTGTATGAGCAAAGCAATCTTCAGGTTAAAAACTGACTTTAAAATCCATGGGAAAAAAATAACTTATGTCCTCTAAACAATCATGATGTTTCATCTAGTTGTTTTTAATCTAAAATGTGCCCATATATGTTGCGATAAGACCCAATTAAGGACAGATATACAATTAGAAGATGCTTTCATTTACTAAACTGTGTTATAGACATCCGTATTTTACCACTAGGAAAGTATCACATTGCAGATGTGTTCTCAGGTCTTAATGCGAGTCCCAAATCTGTCCATCATAGGAATGTACAACAAATCCCTTTATTGGCTTGAAGGATCTACTGAATGGTATTTCCATGAAGTAGAGTGTATACACTCACTACTTATGAGATATTTTTATGAGACTACAAGTGGGCTGAGCATAGCAACTAAACACTCAAGTAGTGATCTATTTGACCATTTCACAGCTGGCTGCATTTCTTATGTATGGCTCAAAGTACAAGATGAGACTCACTGATCAGTCATCTGGCTTTCAGGTGCCCCAGTCCAACCCTGTAATTTATTTGTAATTTATGACTTGCTGACTTTTATAACTGATTACCTTAAGTATGAAATAGAAAAAGTTAAACAAGGGTGCCTCTACAAGTATCAGTTTAATCAGTACAATAGGGAACGTTAAATGGTGTAGGCTCAAGTAAATTATCAGCCAGGAAAACAATACAGTGTACTCATGATGAGTTATGGTTTTTAATAAATGCAGAATCCTTTTGCAGCATTTTTTTCCTGGATATTGATATTGATATAAGTGTTCAGCAGCATCCAGCCATGTGGGGTGTGGGCTTCCAGTTTTTTGTCAAAGCTTAAATGAACAAGCTGATATTAGAAGCTGATTGACTACCATACACAGCTGCACCAGATTTTGCACTCTCCAGTTTTAGTAGATCAACCCCAAAGTGCTACTTGCCAAAAAGTAAGTGCATTCTAGCCAACATCTCGACAAGGTGGGTCTTTTCTTGGTATCTGTGTTAAATAAATACTGAACAGGTGTGATGTGCTTAGAGAAACCTGCATTTGACTTTAAAGTGTTTGTAACCCTAGGGAAAAAAAATGATCCTGTTCCTTTAAGGCATGATCTATAGCACAGTGTTTGTGCCATGTAATCTGTCCCTTTTTATGTTGTAAAATACCTGGTTACTCCTGCCTGTTCCTGTGTCCCCCTGTGTGTGCTAACTAAGGTAATCATGGCTAGAGATGATCGAACGGCTCGGGTCGACCATCGGTCCGACCCGAACATTGGCTGTTCGAGGTTCGGCCGAATTTAGAAATTTTTGCCCAAAAAGTTCGGAATTCAGCAACCAGAACCGACCAAAATGCAATGGGACAGGAAATGGGCTTAAAAAGCCCATGATTGGACCAGAACCATTAACAAAAGCCAATTGAGGGGGCAGGAGAATGCTAGGAATGTGACTGGAGTGACTAGGGGGTCCATAGACCAATCATTAGTGAATACGCCCCCCAGTAAATAAGATAGCCCCCGCCAAATTCCTAGCATTGTTATACAGGGACATGGAAGAGAGAGGAAGCAGTTCGTGGACTTCTGCTACAAAGTGTCATTTAGCATTTATTAGTGTGAGGAAAGGGATATCTAGTGTAGTTAGTGTGCTCTTTTACACTTTAGTTAGCTTTAATAATTTAGTTTCTGTAGGGAAAGTGTTAAGTGCCAGGGTGACCGTAGTGTAGTGTAGGGTGAACTGACAGTGACTGCTATGGCAGGGTGACCAAACCCTTCCATAACAGGGTGACCGCTATAGAGAAAAGCTAGTTTCTCTGAAGTCACTTTCGCTGCAGTAATATGGCTTCACCCCTGTCAGCTTGCTTTTTGGCTGCAGGCGTTTATAGGGATTTTTGAGCACATGTTTGGAGTCAGGCATGACATCTGAACATGTGTATAGGGGGTATATATACACACCCATGTATGTATATATACACCTAGACATATATAGGTGTGAAAGGAGCAGAAAACACTACTTGCGCTAATGAAATAATTAACACCAATATAGTTACGCTCCTATCACACCTATATATGTCTAAGTGTAAAATACATATACGTATGTGTGTATATATACCACTATACACAAGTTCAGATGTTTTGCCTGCCTCCAAAGAACCCCAAAACATGCCCAAAAAAACGCTAGCGCAAAAAAAAAAACGCCCAGGTGTGTTGTTGCAGGCATTTTTTGGGGGTTTTTGGAGGCAGGCAAGACATCTGAACTTGTGTATAGTGGTACATATACACACATACTTATATGTATTTTACACTTAGACATATATAGGTGTGATAGGAGCGTAACTATATTGGTGTTAATTATTTCATTAGCGCAAGCATATATTTCTGCTACTATCACACCTATATATGTCTAGGTGTATATATACATATAAGTATGTGTGTATATATACCCGTATACACAAGTTCAGATGTTTTGCCTGCCTCCAAAGAACCCAAAAAAATGCCCAAAAAAAACACTAGCGCCAAAAAAAAAACGCCCAGGTATGTTGTTGCTGGCATTTTTTGGGGGTTTTTGGAGGCAGGCAAAACATCTGAACTTGTGCATACGGGTATATATACACACATACTTATATGTATATATACACCTAGACATATATAGGTGTGATAGTAGCAGAAATATATGCTTGCGCTAATGAAATAATTAACACCAATATAGTTATGCTCCTGTCACACCTATATATGTCTAAGTGTAAAATACATATAAGTATGTGTGTATATATACCACTATACACAAGTTCAGATGTTTTGCCTGCCTCCAAAAACCCCCAAAAAATGCCTGCAAAAATACACCTGGGCATTTTTTTTTGGGTTCTTTGGAGGCAGGCAAAACATCTGAACTTGTGTATAGTGGTATATATACACACATACTTATATGTATTTTACACTTAGACATATATATATGTGTTATAGGACCGGAGCCATATTCGTGTAAATGATTTCATTAGCGCAAGCATATATTTCTGCTACTATCACACCTATATATGTCTAGGTGTATATATACATATAAGTATGTGTGTATATATACCCGTATACACAAGTTCAGATGTTTTGCCTGCCTGAAAAGACCCCAAAAAATGCCCAAAAAAAACGCTTGCTACTAAACCGGCAAGGTGTGAAAAGAGAGAAGCCACTAACCTGTTCTATAAGTGACAAAATACAAACAATCTTTTTTTTTATGGTTCTGGACATGCTACAGAGCTGAAACTTTACAGGTACACTTTTTAGACCCCCCAGATAGTAAATCCAAAGAAATGTTTTTTTTTTTAATTTTTATTTTTTCAATTAATGGCTCTCTATCAAAAATGACAATTTTTAAGAACTTTTTTTGTGTGATTAATAGTCCCTGGGGTATGATCCAGAACCAGTGGCGGCTGGTGCTCCAAATTTTTTTGGGGGGGCGCAAAAAGAAAAATGTAATAGGTATTGCTTCGCGGCAAAAAACGCGGTAAAAAATTGCATGACTTTGAGGTCATGGTACAGGCATGGCACAGGTGATGGCATAGGCATAGCACATGTGATGGTATAGGCATGGCACAGGTGATGGCACAGGTGATGGCATAGGCATGGCACAGGTGATGGCATAGGCATGGCACAGGTGATGGCACAGGTGATGGCATAGGCATGGCACAGGTAATGGCATAGGCATGGCACAGGTGATGGCATAGTCATGGCACAGGTGATGGCATAGGCATGGCACAGGTGATGGCACAGGTGATGGCATAGGCATGGCACAGGTGATGGCACAGGTGATGGCATATGCATAGCACAGGTGATGGCATAGGCATGGCACAGTTGATGGCACAGGTGATGGCATAGGCATGGCACAGGTGAAGGCACAGGTGATGGCATAGGCATGGCACAGGTGATGGCATAGGCATGGCACAGGTGAAGGCATAGGCATGGCACAGGTGATGGCATAGGTATGGCACAGGTGATGGCATAGGCATGGCACAGGTGATGGCATAGGTGATGGCATAGGCATGGCACAGGTGATGGCATAGGCATGGCACAGGTGATGGCACAGGTGATGGCATATGCATAGCACAGGTGATGGCATAGGCATGGCACAGTTGATGGCACAGGTGATGGCATAGGCATGGCACAGGTGATGGCATAGGCATGGCACAGGTGATGGCACAGGTGATGGCATAGGCATGGCACAGGTGATGGCATAGGCATGGCACAGGTGATGGCACAGGTGATGGCATAGGCATGGCACAGGTGATGGCATAGGCATGGCACAGATGATGGCATAGGCATGGCACAGGTGATGGCACAGGTGATGGCATAGGCATGGCACAGGTGATGGCATAAGCATGGCACAGGTGATGGCACAGGTGATGGCATAGTCATGGCACAGGTGATGGCACATGTGATGGAATAGGCATGGCACAGGTGATGGCATAGGCATGGCACAGGTGATGGCATAGGTGATGGCATAGGCATGGCACAGGTGATGGCATAGGCAATGGCACAGGTGATGGCACAGGCATGGCACAGGTGATGGCATAGGCATGGCACAGGTGATGGCACAGGCATGGCACAGGTGATTGCATAGGCATGGCACAGGTGATGGCATAGACATGGCACAGGTGATGGCATAGGCATGGCACAGGTGATGGCATAGGCATGGCACAGGTGATGGCATAGGGATGGCACAGGTGATGGTACAGGCATGGCACAGGTGAGGGCACAGGTCGGCTTCAATCACTTACCTTCTGACAGCGGCGGGATTCCGGGAACCGAGACGAGCAGCACCGTGGACATCCTCCTCTTCAGTCTTCTGTCTTCCGGTCCAGGCGGCGGGAAGGAGATCGGGCGGTGACGGTGCGTGACTGACGCACGCACCGGCACCGCCCCCATTACGAGTCAGCGATGTCCTGGATGATGATTGGTCCAGGCTGGAGACTGGACCAATCACATCCAGGATATCACAAAGGTGGGGGTGGCTCAGCGCTTTTTCATGCGCCCAGGTTACGCCCCCAGAAGGCAGCCAATCGGCGCCTCTTCTGGGTCGTAACCCCATACCCCCCCCCCCATATCCACCAGGCCGAGCGCATAGGCCTGCGAACAAAATTTTTTTTTTTCAAAACTTTATTATTTTTTTGTAATTTTTTTTTTCTATTTTTTTTCTTCTTTTTTAGGGGGGGCAGCGCTCCGGCGTCCCCTATGCACAGGCCGCCACTGCCCAGAACCCTAAGCACTTTTTAGGGGCATTTATTGGGTTTTAGGGCTTCAAAATGGTGTTTTTTGATTACCGAAGTTCGGGTCCCATTGATTTCAATGGGGTTCTGAAATCCGGGCCGAACTTTTGGGAGGTTCGGGTGTTCTGGTCGAACCGAACTTTTCAAAAGTTCGATCATCCCTAATCATGGCGGCTGATTCATGATACCGTGGTCAGTTTATGTGCCTCCATCATCCCACTGTGTGTTTTCAGTGTCTCCCCTCTCCCCCTCCAGCCTCCCTCTCTGCCTGTCAGTGTGAGAGGCAATCTACTTCCTGCCCCTCACGTCGCTATTCCGCTGCAATATGTAGCAAACATTCTTGTATACCCTCTGGTTTATACAGTTATAAACTACACTGTGTGTTTTTTATTTTTTTTAATGATAATGTTAAATACCTCCACCGCCACTGCTCTGCGGTCACGTGATCTCCCTCTGCAGGCTGACGTCAGGAGAAATCTCAGCACCTCTCGCTGCTCTCCTTAGATCGAGGAAGAGAGCAGAGGGGGATCACGTGACCGCACAGAGGTTGTGTGAAAAAAGGTATTTAGCATTGTCATTTTAAAAAAACACACACGCTGTAGATAATGACTGTATAAACCAGAGGGGATACCAGCATAATGTGACTTTACAGTCACTGTAAGAGCTGCATCCATCAACATATCTGTCATCACAACAATTTTGTTTGCCATGATATAATGTGACCATAAAACTGTTGTACTGAAAATACCTTTAGGACACCTTTGCAGGTGTCTAATCTTGTACCACTAATAATACACTGCTCAAAAAAATGTAAGGAATACATTTTATTCTGATCATAGCATCAAGTCAATTAAACTCTTGGGATATTGATCTGGTCAGCTAAGTAGCAGAGGGGGTTGTTAATCAGTTTCAGCTGATTTGGTGTTAATGAAATTACCAACAAGTGCATTTGATGGGCAACAATGAGACAACCTCCAAAACAGGAATGGTTTTACAATGTTTTTGCCCTACTCATCTTTTCTGACTGTTTTTACCTAGTTTTGCATTTGGTTGGGGTCAGTATCACTATACTATACTGGTAGCATGAGGCAATACTTGGACCATATAGAGGTTGTTCAGGCAGTCCAACTCCTCCAGGATGGCACATCAATACGTGCCATTTTCAGAAGGTTTGCTGTGTCTCCCAGCACAGTCTCAAGAGCATGGAGTAGATTCAGGAGACAGGCAGTTACTCTAGGAGAGCCGGACAGGGCAGTAGAAGGTCCTTAACCCATCAGTAGGATTGGTATCTTCTCCTTTGTGCAAGCAGGAACAGGATGAGCACTGCAAGAGCCCTTACAAAATGACCTCCAGCAGGCCACTGGTGTGAATGTCTTTGACCAAACAATCAGAAACAGACTTCATGAGGGTGGCCCAAGGGCATGACATCCTCTAGTGGGCTCTGTGCCCACTGCCCAGCACCATGGAGCTCGATTGGCAATTGCCACTGAACACCAGAATTGACAGGTCTGCCACTGGTGCCCTGTGCTTTTCACAGATGAGAGCAGGTTCACCCTGAGCACATGTGGCAGACGTAAAAGGGTCTTGAGAAGCCATGGAGAATGTTATGCTGCCTGTAACATCGTTCAGTGTGACCAGTTTGGTGGTGGGTCAGTGATGGTCTGGGGAGGCATTTCCATGGAGGGACACACAGACCACTACAGGCTAGACAATGGCACCCTAACTGCTTTTAGGTATCAGGATGAAATCCTTGGACCCATTTTCAGACCCTACACTGGTGCAGTGGTTCCTGGGTTCCTTCTGGTGCACGACAATGCCCAGCCTCATGTTGCAAGTATGCAGACAGTTCCTGGAGGATGAAGGAATTGATACCATTGAATGGCCCCCCATGCTCGCCTGTATTAAATCTAGTAGAACACCTTTGGGACATTATGTTTCGGTCCATCCGACGATGCCAGGTTGTACCTCAGTCACTGTTCAGAAGCTCAGTAATGCCCTGGTCCAGATCTGGGAGGAAATACCTCAGGACACCATCCATCATCTCATTTGTATAGATATCCAGCATGATATTTTTCCCCATTTAGATCTGATGTGTTTTCAAAGTGTTCCTTTATTTTTTTTTTCAGCAGTGTATATGCTAATATTTAACACCAAGTGTAAAAAGTAACAAATAATGTATACAAATAATCACCAAGTCCACAATAAAATGTGTAAAATAACACCATGTGCAAAGAGACTTTAACAGTCCATCCACGTGTATTGGTTGGTACATCTGTGACTCCCTTCACCTTGTCACACACAGCCTCTTACCGATAATGAAGACCCCAAACTATAGGTGGTCAGTACTTAGCTTAGAGATGTGTGGACTACATTTAATCTTTCCACTCCTGGATCACAGATCATGCTGTAATGGCTGCACAGTGTAGTTCCTCTCAACAGACATTACCTGGCAAAGGAAAACAATGGATAGCCTTCCATAGCATAACACCATCAAATTTATTGATTTAAAACCTGCATTTCTGCTTACATGAACTCCAATAAACAACGCGTGTAAATTTACAGACACCATCGCTAGTGCTGGCACCAAGCGCCACCCTAAATTACTTTTCATTTGAAAAGGAGTTCTCGAGGGGATTCTTTATAATATATAATGTTTTACCAACTGAGAGATGAACCCACACTATTCCTGATACTCTTGGAGGCACTCTTGTAACTCTTAACTTATACTGAATATAGTTAATGTGACGGTATTCACCGTAACTGGAAGTGAAAAAACAGATAATTAATGGTTTGAATTGCTTCAGATGGGACAGTCATATTTGTCAGTAATATCTCCATATAGAAATATGAAGATTTATTCCCATTGCCATGAAATCTGTAAGTCCTAAATAATGTGTGTATTACATATCCCTCAATGTCAGACAGGTTTTCCCTATTGTTTGTGGATTGGGATAATGTGTATTATGTATTATGTGTATTATTACAGCTTTAATGTGAGAGAGACACACAGACTGTCACTGGCAGCCTTGTCCTATTGTTTGTGTATTGAAATGGAATGTGGATTGTGCCGTCCCATTGTCTAATGTTAATGACCTCACATTGTTCTGTCCAGATGGCTAGATAATTAGTTTAGGTTAGGGGGGAGGGATTGTGTATGGGAATGACTGAGAGTAAAACCCTGTTTCTATTGGATTGTGAATGTCACATCCAGTCCTCAACAAGGTCCACCTGGGCGGTAACCTTGTGGGGGAAAACTATATATAAGTCTGTTTCTTGTTCAATAAAGTTGAGTTAGTTCACCCTCAATCTAGAGTCCTGTCTCTTATTGGGGGAATATGCTACAAGGGATTGCTATGGTCTTCCATATTCCCTTGGATAATCACTAAGCTCTTGTAAGAGCTTGTGTAGAGCTTTTTCCTGCTGCCCTCTCTGGGGAAAGAGAGGTTCACCCACGGGAACCTGGAGCCTTGTCGTAGGTCCAGGGTAGGTAGGAGACCCTAACCAAGCTGCGGCGGTTCGTGGGGTCTGAGGCGGTTATGGTGTCTGGTGGAGTGCTTGGAGCCCTCAGGAAGCACTAGGAGCATCCGTCAACTGAGGTACCCGGTCGGGGTGCTGGTTGATTCCTTACAGTTAAATATGGCAGCCTTGGAAGACCAGTGTTGGAGCACCTTTCTTAAGAGGATTATTTAGAATATTCTAATATGGAAGCAGATGTGTCTTCATTTTAGTTAACTGATTCTTTAATAAACATATTTATGTGAAACTCTGTTGTAGATAATTTGTTGACAGTTTGTCTGGCTTTTTATATTGATGCTTTGACTTCAATCCTTTCTGAGTCACTGACCCAGACCAATAGGAGAATCATTCCTTATATTATAAATGCAACCAGTGTAAGGACTTCGATTTGTTGTTGAAATAAGCTACTCATAATCCTCTGTGTGGCAGCACTTTAGGAAGGAGGATCTAAGTCAATAAGAGGAATGACCTCAACAGTGTGTTGCCTCCCTTTAAGGTCTATTCAGCAAGATAGGACTTTGTGCATGACCAAGCTATGCTATTTCTATTATGGGCTGAAGACATGGATCACAAATCGGCTGAACAGAATTGCCTATGGCAGGTAAAGTAGGCAATAGTCCCCATGTATGAGTTTCACACATGTTTAGCTGCTTTTCTGAAGTTCTGTGCCTGAAGGTGGCTTTTTAAACTCTATTTTGAAACGAAAATACACACCTAAAAATTTTAAAGTCTGATAAAATGAAGGTAAACACTTCAATGAGCAGAACAAAGAGATGCAAAAGGTCCTGTGCCAAGCTAAGAGACTTCTACCATGGTGCCTGGGACGTCATTTGTAAATTGACAGATGCTGAGCTTGGACATGATCCAGCAGCCTACCTTCTCCACCTCTCTATTCTTTTGGGGAACAAGTAGAAAAAATCTTTTTCTAAATACCTTTTAATGCAGCAATGATATCCTCCCCTCTGCAAGGAGTTTCCTCTATCAGTTTAGAGTTTATGAAAAAAATTAGATTATATACTGTACATGAGAGACATGACAGCATCCCCCAAACTTCAGGAGGAAAAATTTGGACAAATGTGGTTTTACTGGTTGGTGTTCATGTGCCCCCAAGAATACAAAGATAGTTTTTCCACAGGTTGATTTCTCTGTGCTGATAAACACCTAGAGAGGCCCCAACCAGTTCCCGTTCCTCCCCTAATCCAGCACACCTGACTTTTCCTATTTTGTTTCCTTTCCACATATTACTTTCCCCCTCTTTGCTTTTTCTTTCATTCCCCAGACATGTCTATTTCACTTAATTCCTTATTTCTCTCTCTTACTCTTTCAGTTTGTGCATTACAGTATATGTTGCCTTAGTTGTGCTCATACTGATCTGAAACATCTTATACTTGTGCAGGTTTTCCACAACTGCATGCTTACTATACTGGTTGACACTGTGCCTATGTCATTCCTATTATAGAGAACATTGAAGGATTTTTCATTCTGAAACATTATTAGCAATGTGTAATTTTCAGCAAAATACTATATAATAATATCCTTGGCTTGTATCCCATCCTTGACTTTGAAAATAAAGAATTAAAAATAATGCAGAGAAAAATAATAAAAGAAGAAATTTGTTTGTATATTAGGACTCATTTATACTTGCATTGGGAGGTAAAAACATGTGGTTGCGCCATGTTTTTACTGCCTCCAACATCTCCCCCTTAAGCAGCTAAAACAGCGGATGGGTGTGTACACATGCTACAGCAGTAATGACTTGCTTCACAGCCAGTGCCATAATTAGGCCCCCGAATGTGACCCGATCAAGTGAAGGGGCCAGGCACATTCATCCCATGGCAACATGCAATGCATACAGTTGTGGCATGCTAGTGAGGGCTTCTGGGGGTTAAAACAGTTAGTAAGAAGATGACATAATGCCTTTTCACCATTTGCTAAGTACCCTCTAAAGCAGGGGTCTTCAAACTATCCAGTTGTTCAGAACTATAATTCTCATCATGCCTAGTCATGTCTGTGAATGTCAGAGTTTTACAAGGCCTAATGGAATGTGTGGTTCCGCAACAGCTGGAGGGCCGTAGTTTAAGGATCCCTGCTCTAAAGAATGGTCCACCATGGGGCGCTCTTCAGAGGGCTCAAACTAGTGTAAATCTAACCAAACACATTATTAATCAGCAGCTAAAGATACCTTGCTGTTTGTACTGTTACTGTACTTTTCAAGTTTGTGTAATGCACACAATTTCATCTTGTGGAATGTGGCCTTTCTGTGTAATTTACTTTTTTCTTGAAGACAAAGCTGAAGTTTACAAACCAATAGAAGACTATAAACAGGAAAATGTAATTTATTAGTGTGACTTGTAATAGTCAATGCCCTTTTTCAATTGAAATGAAAACATACATCTAATATGATATGCATAACAGGGGCTCATTTACTAGAGTTATATATATATAGAGATTTTGTTTTTTAACAAAATATAACAAAAAAGTAAAGTTCTTACTTTGGAAGAAACCTGCCATGAAACAAAGATAAAGGCTGGCATTCATTGTTTCTTCCTCTAAGAGGTGGTCTGTCTACCATGCCAATCCATTGGCTTCAATACTTTGAGCCACAAGCCTGGAACAAGTGTGCAGATAAAGATAAACTTGACCTGCCTATTTGTTCCCGTCCATGGCACCAGGTAGTAAGGCCAGGCAAATAGCATTTTGCAAAGGATATTAGCAATTGTATTGTTCTCATGACAGGTTTTCTTTAAATCAGATAAATAAATAAAACAAACTCTTTCTTCATATTTTATTTTACAATATGTCACTAAATATATTTACATAACAAGACTTTTGCCTCAGTGCAATACATTTTTTTTTATGTTGCATAAGTACAAACTGTAGGATTTTTTTTTTTTTTCTTTAAAAAGAGACACTTGACTGAAATTTCAGCTAAGTGTACAATGCAACATTTTCCAGTTTGCCACAAGCCATTTCCCCTAATGATACAGACAACAACCAGCTGCACACTGTTCCGAGCAATATCCTTGGTATTCATTACAATGTTTTAAGCACATACACTCTGGTAGAATTAGAGATATTCTAAAGGAAATTTTCTGTTCTTTTCTACACAGTACAAAAATACTGCAAATTTTATGGAAAATAACCCTTTGTTGTGCGAGAAGCTGAACAAATGGCATGAGCAAAGCTTAAGGAATGGTTTAACACATTACCCCTCTAATGTATTTTTACAAATGTACACAAACTATTGACTTACAGAGCATACTGGGGCTGGCACACAAATCCCAATGGAAGGAAAAGGCAGAAGTGCTGTTCACGCCAACTGACTGATCAGATTCTTTACATGTATGGTCAACCAGTGCAAGAAAACGGCAGTTAAATCTGACTGGTTGCGATTAGCATCAGCTGCATTTTCTTCAGTGCTTCATTGTAAAAAAAAAAAACTTTAGCAAGAACGCTGAGCAAATCTGAATCTATTTTTTTTTTTTTTTTAGCTGTCCGTATCTTAAAATGACCCTGAGGCTGCTTTTTTTAACTCTACTTCTGAAAATGATAGTTGCCTGGTTGCCATGCTCAGCCTCCTACTTTGGTATTTGTAATCACCGACCTGGAGCAAATATGTAAGTAGGGACTTTTGACTTTTCTGATCTGCATATTTGTTTTTGGTCAATGACATTGAAGTTTTTTGAAACCAAAGGGTCGACATAACAGTCCGACTATTGGCATTTTCAGCAATGGCAGCACTCTGGTTTGCTTTGTAGAATGAATCTGATTGGTGACTGCTGGCAACACAGATGGTTCCTATTTGAAATGAGACCATTGTGTTTAGCACTAATTGTAGAAAGATACAATAAGAAAATGGAATACACAGCAAATATTACTGTATAAGAAAGGACAAGCGTCTTTTCAATTTATCTTCACAGTGATATACCAGAAAGGTTGTGTTAGATATACATAAAATAGCCCCATCCTTTCTTTTACGAAAAGGGAACAGTTCTAATCAGGAATGGACTTACAATGTACAAAACATGTTGCAACAAACAATAATTTGATTATGCAATAAAGGCAAAGGAAATAAACGATGATATGATTAAAGAGAACAGGTCAGAAGAATTCAAATATTACAGACTGCATGACAACACACATTTATTTAACAAATACAACTCAATGATCAATAGTTCATTACTCAATCAGGCTGAAAATTGGTAAGAAAACAATGTATACCAAAAATAACCATGAGCATGTTTCAATTCTAAGGTGTAGGTTTTGGCACTTTATGGGAACAAGTCCTTGCCCAATATCAGTCATATAAAAAGAAAAACAGTTCTTCTTGAACACGCCTTGCAAATATAGTACCAGTGTACTAGCAAACACTGAAACATATTGAATAAACATTCCCACTGATTTTCACATGCATACACTATTCAAAGAACAACACTGTATCAATGGTTTGTGTCTGTATTTAAAAAGAGTTCTTTGAGATCACTCCCCTCATGCAGCAGCAACCCTCTAGACCTCCTCTGGAGATCGCGTGTCTGATTTCAACTTGACAAACTCCTTGGAAACCTCGTCATTGGACCTCTGAGAAAGTATTCTTAGGATTGTCAGTCCAGTTTCATCCATGCAAATGTTCTTTGTCAATGAATACCAGGATGCACAGTTCCCTTTTTCCACAATGCCCTTCAGTTGGATGACTGTCATTCCAATGATGCGATCTTCCCTGGCAAAGCAGTAGTCTTTGACACACAGGTGAAGTTCATAGGCTGCTGGCTTTTCTTCATTGCCAAGAATACTGTGAATTAAAAAAAAATATTAATAACATTGGCAGCAAGGGCTATATAAGATGATCCTCTTTTGCATTCACTTAGCTTAAAAGCTAACTTGACCTCATAAAAATGTGAAATGCATTCTTACACATAGTTACATAGGGGTGTAAAATCTGGTACAGCTGTGCATAGAAACCAATCAGCTTCTGGGTTTTAATTGTACCATGCACAGCTGCACCAGAATTTGCACTCTCCAGTTTTATTAAATCAACCCCACAGCTGAAAAATCATTCGAAAATCTGTCATTTCATTCGTTCGTTTTTCGTCCAGTTAATGGGCATAAATAGAAAATTGGTTTTAACTTTTCAGAGCCGAAAAAATGAAGGAACAGTTTGGAAAATTCTTCCGAATGAATAATAAATTGAAATGTTAATGTGTTTCTCCCCCAAACTGTTTGCACTGGGCATACGTGACAAACTGAAAGAAAAACAAATTCATTTATGTCCATTGAATGATTTATTGTTTGAAATTCGGTCATTACATGATGGCACGATTGTCTGCTCTCACGGCCAATTTTTTGTTTTTTGAAAATTAGTTTGAACAATTTTTCGGCTGGTGTATGGCCAGCATTAGTCTGGTTTAAAAAAAGATACAAGCCCATCTAGTTCAACCAATAAAAAGGAAAAAAGAAATTCTTAAGGCAATGATTTAATTTTCCCCTATTATAATATGCTTAATGTCTTCTGACTTACACTTTTTGTTCATTGACTGTACTATCTTCTCATGATTTTGTTGCCTTTTCAAGAACATGTTTATACTTTTAATCCTACATATAAACAAACCCATGACGGTTTGCATAGTGTTTCATCATAACTGCTATATTATATCATATTTTAATTACTTGTATATACTGTATAATCTTATATTTCAATATGCAAAACATGGATTTTGAGACTCATTCCTTTTTAACACTCTATAACCTTCATACAGGCTGTTTAAAGAACCTTGTATTGTCAGAGCATACTGAGCTTTCTAATAGGAAAATGGGAAGGTTCTCCTTTTTATAACTAACCGTTTTTTAAAATATTGTACCTTACTGTAAGGCGACACTACTCATGGGACTATTGGACAGTATCTTTAATGCGCAGCATAAATTATGGGTATAACTAGGAACACAGCTCTCTGTGTGCCCTCTATACAACACCCAATGTAAATATTTATGTTTTTTTGCTATTCTTCGAACATGGGATTCACATGAGTTTCACTCTCCACTTATATTGGTACTAAGACTCCAATACCGGGGTACCCAGAATCTCCTCCTATTCTGAATTGCTTTAAACTGTTTAAATTGACTTCATCCAAACCTTTTCTTATCAAGATTATGTTAACGATGGACACTTGTAACATCTTAAGTCCTAAATGAATGATCAAACCATTCCCTGGTGAACTGGTTGCTCTACATTAAGCTTAGAGATTACCATCATACTTTACAACTTCCGGGATCCCTGCATAGGGATCTTTATCTCTTTGAATCTCTATGCTTACAAAATGTAGGCCTCACCAATTCTATCTCAACACTATCTATCGTTATATGTATCCCCATGCTCTCCTTATTACCTATCAGAATGGAAATGCTGTTTTCAAATCATACATTTTAATTCACCTATCCTTCATAGCAAGTGATATTCAGGAAAGGCTTGCTAAAAACCTCGCTATGTGGTATTGATGGTCCCATAAGTTGCACACAATTTTATCCCATGTCCCAGACACTAGGGATGAGATCTGAGTTTACCATGGGTTTGTGGCAAATTTCCAGGATTAGTAAAATTATTAAATTGCAATTTTTGGATGAGGCATTTTAACATCACTGTTAGAAATAAGGAACCAACTAAAATGTAGTGCATACTTTTTGTTCCAGATCTGATGAATCTCAAAAGCCATTCATTTGAAGGCATGAATAACCTAGTGTCCTTTCTATAAAGGGAGGATTGCCAACAATATGGCACTTGCTAGAAAGAGATGCTGTTTTAAAACATTTATTTCCTTTTTTTATTTTGGCATTGGTACATATCCCCAAGTATTTTGTTGGACATTTTTTTATTTATGATAGGGAGGGTTATACCCCTGTCAGGTTGTTTTTTTTTTTTTTTTTTACCCAGTCTTTGTGTCCTGTTGGGGACATTTCCCTACCTATCCTATAGCCAAAACATGTGAATGGAAATTCCTCCAAAGTGAGGGAACCCCTGGTTATCACCAGTGTCACCAGAACTAATGTCTTCATTGGAAGATTTCCCCTCTATTACTGTTCTGATGACACTTTTACTTTTGATGTTAATGATAAACATGACAAATAGATAGGGTGCATCTCTCTAACAGGGACACAGACAGCAATATAAACCTGACAGGTTTTTTAATTCCTCTCCACTCTATCCAAAACAAAACTAAACCTTTTTCCTTTAGGTATACTTTAACCACTTCTGCCCCGGAAGATTTTACCCCCTTCCTGACCACGCCCTATTTTGCTTTTCAGCACTGCATTAATTAAGCGGACAATTACATGGTCGTGCAATGTTGTACCCAAACATAATTTACGTCCTTTTTTTCCCACAAATAGAGCTATCTTTGGGTGGTATTTGATCACCTGTACGATTTTTAATTTTTGCGCTATAAAGAAAAAAACACGACAATTTTGAAAAAAAAAAAACAATATTTTTCACCTTCTGCTATAACATTCCCCAAAAAAATATAAAAATACATTTTTTTAAACATATTATGCCAATTTGTTTTCTGCTTCATATTTTTGGTAAAAAAAAATCGCAATAAGCGTATTTTGATTGGTTTGCGCAAAAGTTATCGCGTTTACTAACTACGGGAACGATTTATGTAATTTCTATTTATTTATTTTACTAGTAATGGCGGCGATCTGCGATTTTTTGCGGGACTGCGACATTGTGGGGGACAGATTGGACCCCTAACTGACATTTTTTACACTTTTGGTGGGACCAGTGACATTACTACAGTAATCAGTGCTAAAAATATGAACTGTTACTGTAATAATGACACTGGCAGGGAGGGGCTAACCCTATGGGTGATCAATGTGTTAAATGTATGCCTCATGCTTACTGAAGTGTGGGGGGGTTCTGTGACAGAGACAGAGATCGCAGGTTCAGCTATGCTGAATCCTGTGATCTCCTCCTTTGTTTACCTAAGCAGGTGGGTCTTCTCACAGTTTCCCCGACAATCGGGGAAGGGAGTCGGCAATTGCCGCCTCTCCTCCTCTGGCCCGACTCCCGCTGTGTCTAAACACAGCGGGAGCATGCCGCAGAAATCACTAGGAGTTCAGCGACGCAGGTCTACGTCGCTGGACCCAAGGGAGCCGCACTGCTGCTGTAGGATTACTGTGAACAGTCGGCAAGTGGTTAAATAAACATAATCTTAAAAAAAAAAAGATTAAAAATTCTACTGAACAAAGGTTTTGGCTACATTGCTCCAGAAAAGGGAGCTGCTGACTCCTTAAGGACCTGTTTACATGTACAGTTAGGCTGAGGACAAAACATGCGGACAAGGTGTGTTTCTATTGCTCCCCCCCCCCTGCAATTTAAGTTGCAAAGATAGAATGCTTTATCCCCCCTGTTGCATTCTCCTGAATGGGGCCACAATGCAACCGTGTGAACGCATGCAGTTGACATGCAGGTATGTGGATTTTTAGGGGTTAAGACAGACAGTCACAACCTGTCAAATGCCAAACAGCAGTGACCACTGTCTGAAAGGGGATTTCAACTACTTTTGAGAGTTTTTCCCTTATTTCACGTTGTGGCTACAATACAGGTAGTGAAGGGAAATCTCTACATTAGAGCATGAATGGTGAAAAACTATAAAACGACTCCATTCTCTGTCCAAGGTGGGGAAAAAAAATAATTGGCTTTAGATATACTTTAACTTTTCTGTCAGGTTTATTTTGATTGTTTGATCCCTATATGGATTATTTCACTTCCTTTCCTTCTGACAACTGTACATAAAATGTAAAAAAAAAGGGGGGTGCAGTTTTCATTGGAACAGGAAAGTACAAATAGTAGTAAGAACATTGGCAGAAGTGCTAAACCTATTTCACTTCACTAGAAATATGGTTTTGTCAGACATAAATAAAACCTACCAAAGCCTCCAACCTTGTCTTAAAACAAAATAAAAGGTTTTGGCTGGAGTTGGGCTTTAATGATATTCGATTTCTTCCTGAAGCACTGCCATGTTTGAGTTGTCTTTATTTGTTTTTTTCCCTCTAGTCAAGGAATATATATTATTTAGAATGATTAAAAAAATAATTATTGTTTTTATACACTTTGGTTTATGAGATCTTACCACAGTCAGTTTATTGGCAAAGTATTAAAGCCTCTCGATTTGAAATGAAAAGGCAGGGTGCAATAAATTACTGATAAAATAGTTTGGTGTGGTTAATTTCACATAGCTCCACAACAGACATATGACAGAGATCAGCAGTAACTCCCACAACACTGTGTGGAGGCAGCCTGGGGACACTTCCATAGGGATAAACACCTGCTTCTCATAAACTCAGCAGTAATAAGTGTCATATTTACTGTTTAAATAGAAACTCGCTAGAACAGGCCTGCTAGGTATCCTGGATTTAAGAGCTGTCACCATTGCCAAATCTAATAGCTAGTCCTCACTTACTGCAGCCTATTGCAATTTAGTAAAAAAAAATGTTGTTTGTAATGTTCCATAAGAATGTTAATCTCTTACAAGCAAAAGAATTTAAAAGTTGGAAGTGTCATTATTTTATTAACCTGTATTAATGTAATAATTGTATAAAACTGCTTATCAATTTTTACATTAATCATCATTTCCAAAACTGCTAAAGACACATATGCACATATCAATTTTGGCCATTCTTAATCTCATTAGGTCCATATTTGAATTTAGAATGTTTTATTTTATATATTAATAATAGTATTGCTATAGTATTTTTAGTATTATTAATATTATTTTTGCAGTTATTTATTTTATTTTTTTTACCAAGTTGATGAACTGAAATTACATGGTATAATATTTATGTTCTCACATTTGTCTTAGGTATTTTTGTATTGATTATCTATTCAATGTGTCATCACTGACTGTAATATCATTTTATTAAGAATATATAAGATGATGAATGAGAATCAAAAAATTTTAAAAACATGTCAGGTTTTATTGCTGTCTGTGCCCCATTAGGGGTCAATTCACTCGCTCTATTCATTCTGTTTACCATTATTGTTAAAAGGTGAAAGTAAGAGAAAATCCTATATGTTGGGTTGTCCCAAAACAGAGGGGAAATCTTCCAATGGGGACACTAATTCTGGTGACCCTGATGACATCTATGGATTCCCTCACTTTGGAGAGATTATCTCTTACTTTCTGTTTTAGCTATGAGGCAGAAAGTGAAGGGAAATCTACCCAATAGAACACATTTTGCAAAAAATGGAAAGGGATTACAAACCTCTCCAACTCTTTGACTTAAGTTCTACTTTAAATATTGTAATGTTAACACATGCTGTTCAGACAAAGCGTAAAATTCCTAATACTAAATTTCGTTATTTGCTCCCTTTTGCTCTCGGTCTGTTCAAAAAGTGAAATAACCTCAAACCTGAATATTTAGTAAAGTAAAAGTGAGGTTTTGGCTTTCTTAGAAGAATATCTACGTGTGCACAATTATTGGGCATCTATTGGTGTGCAGAATTAGTATGCAACTAATTGAAAAATGATTTTTTTTTCACCTCACTTGTTTATTTTCATCTGTTAAAGTGAGAATAATAAACATACAATTCAAAATTTACAAATAAACATTTCGGACATTAAAAAAAAAAAAAAAAAAAAAATCAGTGACAAATATAGCCACCCGTCTTTTCAATAGCAGTCCATTCATGGAGTCTATCAGTTTCTTGATCTGTTAACAATCAACTTTTTAGGCAGCAGTAACCACAACCTCCAAGACAATGTTCAGATAGGTGTACTGTTTTCCTTCACGTAAATCTCCCATTTAAGAAGGGCCCACAAGTTCTCAATAGGGTTTAGGTCATGTGAGGAAAGGGGCCATGTCATTATTCTTTTATCTTTAAGGCCTTTACTGGCTAGGCATGCAGTGGAGTACTTTGATGCATGCGATGAAGCATTGTCCTACATAAATATCATAGTCTTCTTGAAAGATGCATACTTTTCCCTGTACTACTACTTAAAGAAAGTGTCTTCTAAAAACTGGAAGAAGGTTTGAGAGTTGATTTTGAGTCCATCTTAAATGTGAAAAGGTGTAACTAGCTCATCTTTAATAATACCAGCCCATACCAGTACACCACCTCCATCTTGCTGGAATCTGAGTCAAAGTGGATCTCTGTGCCCGTTACTGATCCAGCCACAGGCCCATCCATCTGGTCTAGACTTATTTCATCAGTCCATAAAACCTTTTGAAAAAATCTGTCTTCAGATATTTCTTGGCCCAGTCTTCACCCTTTAACTTATGTGTCTTATGCCTTGGCCATGTCTCTGAGCACTGAACACCTTGTACTTCTGGGCACTCCAGGTAGGTTGCAGTTCTGGAATAACACCGCACTAGAGGATAATGGGTTCCGGGTAGCTTCACGTTTGATTCGTCTCAAATCTTTAGCACTTAATTTGCGTCCTTTTTAGTCAACATGTTTCTTGCCACCCTGTTGACTAATTTCAACAAAACAATTGGTGGTTCTGTGATCATGCCCCAATATCTTAGCAATTTCAAGAGTGCTGCATCCCTCTGAAAGACTTTTTACAATTTTTTTTCTTTTTAGAGTCAGCTAATTCTCTTTTTAGGTCCATTTTGCCTGGGGAAAAGAAGCTGCCTAATAATTATGCACACCTTGATATAGGGTGTTGATCACCCTAGGCCACACCCTTCCTCATTACACAAAAACACATCACCTGATTTGCTTAAAGCCAATAAGCATTCAAGTTTATACAGCTTGGAGTTGGACAATATGCATAAACATGATGATTTGATGAAAATACTCACTTGCCTAATAATTGTGCGCACAGTATAAAGCATTGAAAAGGTTTAACCTTATCTGTTTGATAAGGGCAAAATAAATACTATCCTGCCAGAACTCTAATTTATTGCTGTGAATATTTCCTCACTGAAGGTGACAACATTAGGGCAAATCTACTAAAACCGGAATGTGCAAAATCTGATGCAGCTCTGCTTACAAACTGATCAGCTTCCTGGTTTTATTGTCAAAGCCTTATTGGAAGCTGAATGGCTACCATGCACAGCTTCATCAGATTCTGCGGGTTCCAGTTTTAGTAAATATCCCCCACTGTCACCCTAGAACACTAAGTTTGTTGCTGGCCAGATCACCTGGTAAAAAAAATGAAAAATAGGTTTGAAAAAACAAAACAAATGCAACTATCACATCCAAGGGCTAATAAGCTGCTTTTTTTTTTTGTTTTGTTTTGGGTTTAGACACTTTAGGTTTAAATATTGTTTTTTACTCCTGCATTGGTCCTGTAAAGTAGCTGCAATATCTACCCTGTTCAACCCGCAGTTAGACTCTCATCCTTTACCCACTATCAGCTATTTAAAAGCAAAATGCAAAGCAAAAAAAAAAAATGATGCAACATTGGAGTTTTTCTCCTTAGTGAACAACCGGAAATGTTGGTTAACCCCTTCCTGCCAAAGCCCCCATGGTCCTTTAAAAGCAGGGCATGCTCTCTCAACGCAGTAATGTTTACATTTAGGCCGCATATATGTAGGCACTTATTGTTAAAGCCCACTCACCCACCCACCGAGAGGCCATATATATGCAAACAGCTGGCAGGAAGAAGTTAAACGTTACATAAAATTGAATGAATTGTCTCCTAATGACAACTACTCAAACCACAGCTGTAAAAAATAATGTTAGGAGTTAGGACCAAAAAGAAGAATTGTCACCTAGTGGGAAAACAAATTCACAGCTAAATAATTCATTAATGGTTCTCTAAATTCCAGATGCCTGAACATATTCCCTTGGTTGAAAGAAGAATCAGCACATTTGATAATAGCTCTTGAATTACATCTTTAGAATTTTCTAACTATAAAAGCATAACTAAAAGGAAAACTATTTTTTTGTTTTTGTAATTTTTTTTGGTTTTTTTTGATAGAATGGAGATAGAGACAACAGCTGTCATGTTTTTATTGCTGTTGGTGTCACCCTTTTCTATTTGTCCTGTATAATGAAAGTGAAACTAAAAGAAAATCCCTAATTTTGTGTAGACAAGAATAGTGAGGATAATTCCAATGAGGACACTCGTTTTGAAAGAGATGGCAGAAATAAACCTCACAGGTGGTAAAGCGCTCTTTTACCCCATCCAAAATGGGAAAAATTGCTTTTAGTTCTATTTTAAATCTTTTCCCAATACATGTATTTGGTTCTGTATTTGGTTCTGTAAAACTTCATATAAAAAAAGCTTCATGTATTTGGTTCTGTAAAAGCAATTCACTTTAAAGCATACTGATCATTTAAAGTGATTGTAAAGGTTCTGATTGTTTTTTTAACAGCAAACATGTTATACTTACCTGCTTCTTGCAAGGGTTTTGCACAGAGCAGCCCCGATCCTCTTCTTCCTAGGTCCCTGATGGCGCTTCAGGCCCCTCCTCCCTACCGAGTGCCCCTAGAGCAAGCTGCTTGCCCTGGGGACACTTGTGCTTGTTTGCTCCTGAGTTTCTATGAGTCACACAGATTGTGGCTCAGCTCTGCCTCCCCTTCCCCTCCTTACTGGCTGTGATTAACAGAAGTGGGAGCAAATGGCTCCCACTGCTGTGTCCCAGCCAATGAGGAGCAGGGACCCGGGAGAGCTTCTGCTTTTGTGCACTTCGCTGGATCAGAATCGGACTCGGGCTCAGGTTAGTATAAGGTTTTTTTTACTATGCATGAAGGTAAAAAGCCTTCAGGCTTTAGAACCACAAAAAACCCTAATGCATAAAATGCCTATGAACATAGGGCCAATGAGAGTTTGAGATTGTTTGGCAGCACTTATGTCACTTGCACTCACCAATACATGTGGAACATAACTATATCCAATGTGCTATCAATTTTGAAGAACAGCAGTGGTACAAATATAACCAACTAATTAAAAATATCAAGCACAGCTTTAATATACACAGAAATGGGCAATGAAAAAAAGAAAGCTGGACAAAGAAAGCATGTTCCACTTCCTGCAGTGCTCAGATTAGATCCTCCGAGCGTGTACAGGATCACGCATGACAGTTTAGACATCCAGATCTTTCATGCCAGTGCACTCTAATCTAATAATGGGCCACTGTGCTCAGCACTGCTGGCAGCACACTGAGCTCATTTAGGATGCACCTTGTGTGCATGAGCCCTAAATCCAAAATGTCAGCAGCAATTCTAATACGCAGAAGATGCTGAAAAGAGCACCAAAAAATAACAAAATAAAGAATATTTAGGTACAGGTCAAATAAAAACAGAGCAGAGGAGGATTCAGAATTGAAACACTTAAAGGATACAAAAAAATTGTTATTAAGCATTTCTGAAATAATTGTTGTGTGCAGCTACAGTGCTGCACTGAGTTACCTTATGCCATAAACTGTTTGTTAATTAAGAGGTATAAAAAAGAATTCTGTTAATACAAAACAAAATAATTGACAAGGACCTGTGTTTTACAAGTAACACAGAAAGCATATACACTGCGCATAAAAGCTTGAGAAAACTGGGAGAAGAGGAGGTAATGTGTGGACAATTGATGACAATCAGAATTGCATTTGGCTAAGCTTAGGGGACCTCTGCCAGAGTCCAGTAATTAGCGATACCAAGGCACTAGACTTTGCAGGTCTGTTCACTTAACTTAAAATGCACATGTCAGGATAATAAAATCACAAATAACTTATAAGTCCAGAGGTCAGTGTTAAAAAAAAGAAAAAAAAAAAGATCTGATGAACTTACAATTGGAAAGTCTCATTGTATTTTGGTGACCAGGTGTTGCTTTTTGTTTTAGTGCTTAATTTCCTTTTCTTGTCAGCCAGATTGGGACCTAATACATAGACTTCAACAAAAGGCCGGAACATAGCTGTAGTCTGCCAAATCAAGCCATTGAGTGCCACAACTGCAACAAAAGGGAATAGTGAACACATCACCAATCATGCTATACAAAACCACATTTTAAACTGTAGCCCTAGTTTGCTGGGTAAAAATGGAACTGTTTGTAGGTAAACAGCTTACATAGCAAGGATTTTAACAGTTTATTTTTTCCACTTTATTCTTAGCTTTGCCACAGTTCAACTTTAAACTGATTTCTGAATGGTCAGCCTTCATTATACCCACCCGAAGCAGTTCCAGTGTTTGAAATGAGAAAAGCTGTAGTGTCTGCATCCCTTTATGTTAGGATGAGTCTTACAAAGTATCCCAACAAAATTAAATTCCTGTTCTCCTTTTGCATTAAAATCCCGAAGTATGACACTATGGGAAATTGACCTCCATACACAACACTATACAGAACAACGGCAAGCAGCCTTTAGGTCTATCCATGCTTATTCGCATTGTGTTAATCATTGGGAAATTATGTTTAAAATAACCCATAGGTGGTATTATACCCCGGGGAGAATCAATAAATTTGCCTCTGGTACTTCCTCTGATTATTGGCGTAATTGTGGTGGAAAAGGACACTGCTGCATATACTATGGGACTGTCCTAATGTTATAAGCTATTGGAAGGGTATCTTCCGCCTATTGGGGGCCACTGCAGGAGCCTTAACGTCTCCTAATCCGGGTTTAGCAATCTTGCATTTGGGTATAGATTTGTATCCGAGGCATATGAGGCCGGTAGTAACTCATATCCTTCTGGCTGCTCGCAATATTATTCTTAGGAAATGGAAAGCTCTTGAATCCCCTAATGTCTCAGAAGTTATATATGTTGTACAGGAAAACCATCAATATGAACGATTATTGGCATTAAATAAATTTTGTTGTACTAAATTTGACAAGAACTGGGCAATATGGCTGAGTGGATTAAACTACATTTATATAAGAAAAACCTATAGCACAAGTTCCTAAAAGATTCTATTGAGACTTGATTATGGCTACCCTCAATTACATTTTTTTTTCTTCTTTTTTTTCTTCTTTTTTCCCAATAAATAAATGGTATATTGTTATAGTATGGGCATTTTACGAAATAGGGAAAATCCACCTGGACATATTGAGAGATCAGGTGGGGAATACCTTACGACTGTATGTTATTAGAGTCCAATGCGATTTGTTAATTGTATTGTGTATGATGGGATTCTAACATGGGCTGTTGTATACCATACTTATGTTTATTGTTATGGTGTTTGAAATGTAACACAGTTTTTTTTTTTTTGTATTTTCCCTCTTGTTTAGAAGAAAATTAATAAAAATTATTGAAACATATTAATTCATCAAATGATAGTGTATTACTGATTTCAGGACTATCCAAAGACTCAGACCAAGTTTACAAATAGAACCAGTCTGACCCTAATCGGTACCATGCAACATGTATCAAACCTATCTCCCGATTCATGCTTCAACAGTTATCTATAAAAGTATATGTATCAAAAAACTATAATATAATGTATACACCATTTAATATGGATCTATTTTTCATAGCTATTGGACCTGGAGATCGTATCTCTAGGATCCATATATCCATGGTAAGGATTGTGGTTCAAACAAATAAATAAAAAGAATCATTGGGTGCCACCTATTTTGCAACCTTTTTTTTTATAATTTAGATATTATTGAGTAGAGGCAATTAGGTAGGAGGGATGGGAAAATGGCTGAACAGTAAGTGACTACCTGGGGCTCAGAACGGGGTGTGATTGCTGTGGATGCTATTTATTTGCAGTGAGTCAGCACACGCCCGTGCCCAAGGACGATGTAATTTGTGATGAAACGCATTGGATTCAGCAACATTCTGACGTCACCGTGCTTAGAGTTCCAAGAAGGACGGGTGCAGTTACTACAGCCGGCCGGCTATGATATTTATGCGGATATATACCACGTTGTTGTAAGTGCATTATTTTATATACTAATAAAGCATGGAAAGATTTTACACTATGGCAAATTTTTATTGCATTTTATGGGGAGTGTCACCTTTTGAGAGGCTGTGAAGTTGGACCATTGGCCAGAGATATATATATATATAGGAGAGTCTACCAGTCTATTAACTCCTCTGGTGACACGAGGCCCTGGCTGTGTAAAGCCCAAAGTGCTGTTGACCTGTTAAAGTCTATATCTCTGGTAAGCAGGCCATCCTGTCTTTGTGGAGGGTATCACATGTGGTGGTGGAAGGACACACTATTACAGGGAAGATACAATTTGAATATTGTGTTGGACATTGTTCCGTTATGTATTTTCACTGGTGTTTAATTATTAGTGCCAATGGACTATATTTAGGTTTTTTTTAATATCACAATTTTGTTTGAAGTATTTTCTACAGTCAATGTCATTATTGCACATAATGCCTTTTTGAGAATTGATTTTTAGCACAGTGCAACTTCACTTGTTTATATTGTTTTGTTTGTATCTATCTCACATTTGAGTTGCTGCTCTGGATTGTTTAATATTTCACAGTTTTTTTTTCCTTTAACTCTAGCCTCTACCAATACACCTGTAAATGCTTATGTGTTCAAGGACACATACCATAGTCTAACATACAGGGTCCCTATAAAAGCAGGCGAGAAAGCCCCATTGCCAACAGTTTTTTGGATGGGGCTGGAAGGCAAATTATAATCAACAGGAAAAAACGAAGTATTTAATACAAAAAAATATATTTTATCACTGTCTGCAATATACAGTTTTAATGATGGCCACCTAAAGAGACAGTAGCAAAGCATGTCGCTTTTCACTAATGATCCATTGAATGCAATCAAAGGACCAATAAGCTCACTGGGGAAGATAGCAATCTAGCTAGAAACCAAACAAGGACAATAAAAGAAGTTTAAGACATATAGGCAATTAAAACATGTTACTGCACTAATATAAAACACGTTTTTGGCCCCTTCTTAAAGAGGAAGTGAAGTCTTATTTTGTAATTGTACCTACAGGTAAGCCTATAAGGCACAGTTTAGGAGATATTCCGAGTGCATGCAGCCGATGATGAGAGCTACTCACAGCCTCGGAGCAAGCAAACCCGGAAGAAACACCGGGGAAGATGTCAGCTGTCTCAGCAGTGTGTGGGCGCCACTGGAGAGCTTTGTTCTGAGGTAAGTATTTTTTTATAATGAGCATGTATACGATGCATATTAGCTCATTATGCCTTTGTCTTACAGGTTTTTTGTTTTTTTTGGGGCTTTTTTTCTGGAGGTTTACAACTTCTTTAATTGTGTATGCATTTAAACTGAAATCCCATCCCAATCCTTTGCATAGCTGTCTCATATCCACCTCAGTCCCTGTGTCAGAGGAGCAGAGGTTGCAAATACATGTAAATACTAAAGCAAATCAATCAAGGTACAAGGATTGGTACTAGAAATGCTCTTGAAAAAATAATAAAAATGTTCCTATTTACCCACTTAGTAACCCTTAGTTATTCAGCCTTGGCTGTCAGCCTTGAATAACTCCTCTCCTTTTCTACTTTTAGCTATTCTGCTGTTGATTTTTTTATTTCTAGTATTATTAAATTCCTTTTTTTAGTTACACATTTGAAAAAAAACACAATATTAAAAAAAGGAAAAAACCTTTATTTCATTTGTAAATAATTTGCTATTCTTTGTAATAGAAACACATTTTTAGTGTCATTATGCACACAAAGAAGTTAACCAGTTCTGGATTGGAAGGTTTTCCCCCTTAATGACCAGACCATTTTTTGCGATAGAGCACTGCATTATTTTAACTGACAACTGCATGGTCATGCGACATTATACCCAAATACAATTGATGTCCTTTTTTTCCCTACAAATAAAGCTTTCTTTCGGTGGAATTTGAACACCTCTGCGGTTTTTATTTTTTTGCGCTAGAAACAAAAAAAGACCAACAGTTTTGAAAAAACAAACAATATATTTTACTTTCTGCTATAAAATATATCCAATAAAAAAATGTAAAAAATCAAATTGCTTCATCAATTTAGGGCAATATGTATTCTGCTACATAAAAAAAAAAATGTAATAATAGGTGTATATTGATTGGCTTGCACAAATGTTATTGCGTCTACAAACTAGGGAATAGATTTATGGCATTTTTATTTATTTATATATTTTTTACTAGCATTGGCAAAGATCAGCGATTTTTAGCGGGACTGCGACATTGCAGATCGGACACCTAAATGACACTTTTGACACTTTTAAGGGAACCAGTGACATTACTACAGTAATCAGTGCTATGAATAGGCACCTTTACTATACTAATGACACTGGCAGGGAAGGGATTAACACCAGGGGCAATAAAAGGGTTAAGTGTGTCCCTAGGGGAATGGACTGACTAGATGAACACAGAGATCCATGTTCCTAAATAGCAGGAACACAAAATCCCTGTGTTCATCTCTGACAGAACAGCGGTTGGCCCCGCTGGCTATTGCACGAAACGATGTACAGGTAAGTTGTTTCGCATAATAGAGCCGACCTGTCACAATATATGTACTGCTGGCGGTCGGTAAGTGGTTATAAAATAAAATGTGCAATTTTTATTAAAAGATAACTTGTTGTTCCACTTTTATTTTGTCACATCTTTTGTTTAAAAATTGCATAGAAAATAAAATATTTTTTCAAGGCAATTTTGCAGAGAAAAAGCCTTGCTTTTTTTTATAGCTGTACTCCGGGGAAATGAAAAAACTACTCTTGTAGTGGGGCTCCTCCTGCACTGTATTAAATGGGTTAAATGCTAATTTTTTCCTAGGGTACCAAGAAGGAGGATTTATACTTACCCCATTCTTCACTCCCTCAGCAGCAAGCATTTACCTCTTCTCTCTGGAGAGGCTTTCAGCATCCTCACTTACTCTGCCAGACTCTTGGTCCTACATTGTATGTGATGACATCACAGCTGCAATTGTCAGACAAACTGCCAAAGAGAATCTTTGGGGACTGCTCAAATGAAAGGAAGAATAAAATGAAAAGATGCGCCTCACTACAAGGTAATTTTTTTCAATTCCTCAGAGTTTAGCTTTGCCTAATTGCAACATCACTGCTAATCAATAGGCCCATATCTGAAATGTAAAAATTGCTCTAGTAGATAAGAAGGATGTAGAGAAATAGGTAAGCTACCAAAAGCGTGCCATAATCCAAAAAGGGGCAGAAAAACAAAAAAGTCTGAGCCAAACAGACCTAAAAAGCGGACTTTACGGGCACATCATAAGATAGACAGTAAACTAAAGATAAAAATGTAATACTTTATTAAATTCATAAAAGGCAACAAGTATAATTAAAACCGAAGGGATATCCCTCAATATGAGCTGTTAGTACATTTTAGCAAAGTAGTGGTGCCGTATACATCATGTATCAATACATATGGAGATACAAAAATACTCGACTGAAGAGATGTCTGATTAAAGGTCCTTTAACTATACTTGTTGCCTTTTATGAATTTAATAAAGTTTTCAATTTTTATCTTTGGTTACTGTCTATCTTATGATGTGCCCATAAAGTCCGCTTTTTAGGTCTGTTTGGCTCAGACTTTTTTGCTTATAAGAAGGATGTACTTCAAATGAAGGATAACAGAACAAGACAAACATTTTTGAAATGTGGATGTTTACTGAAAATCTAGCATGTGGTGGATGCAAAGTGTCATGGAGAAACAAAGCTCCAACCCGCTGCTACCAGAAAAATAATTCTGAAGGTTGGGTTGCCATAGAGAATTTTGTTTCCAGCTTACCTTTTACTGTAATCTTATGTTCACCATTCCCAGGATGAGTGAAGATATCCACTTGAACTGAAATTTCTCCAACAGAGCTTTCTGAGGAAAGGCCTGAAAGGCATAAGTGAAAAGGTCAGGGCGATAAACCAGTAAAGATCATAGCCTGTAACTGGATATAATATAAGGACAAGGCTTTGTCAGTTACAAGTTTAGATTTCTTCTCTGTTTCTCACCCTCCTTGTAATATAGAAAGGTCATTTTTATCTTTTAATACAAGAGGCCGCTTTAGGAAATAGTTTTGTAGGCTGGGTGATTTTGCCAGTGTACAGTATTAGTCATGCCACCCTTCCCTCTAAATACTTTTAATCCTTGACAGTAAAATTCTTGCTTTATTTAAATATACATTGGAAGGATTCAGCATGTTATTTCTGATTCCTACCTACTTTGTCCATGACCCAGGACTCAATCCAAGACCCATATGAAATATTGCAAGACTGGCCCTGAGTTGGATGTAAAGGCTTTATCAAAGTATATCATCAAAGTTGTAGAAAACCTTTCTAATATTAATATCAGACCTATCTTAAGCATACATTTTTCATCATGGTGTTTTACTGCAGTCCAGTGCATAGTTCACTCGGAGATATATGCCAAGAATACCCTAAAACATAGCACATGTAATTTGGCTTTAGGTTCTGTGCTTGGTCCTGTGAGAGGGAGTAAGTCAAGCATAGATGTAGGGATGATAAGCATTTTTTTTAATTGCTTTTGAACAAGGTAAATCAAAATGTTATGGTTATTGGGTAAGGGAGAGAGGAGGGAAACAAAAAAAAAAAAAATAAAATGAAATATCAATCAAATAAAGAATAATCCTGCAAAATAAACATCCAAGGAATGATATACATAACAATTTTCTCAGTGTGGCAGAGGTAGTCTGAATGTCTAAATATGAATCATCTAAAACTAAATGGGTAATAATGGTTCTCAACCTGTTATGCCATACCTAGAAAGGACTAAGCTTGGCACAGTATCATTGTTTCCCTCTGCAGACACCTGCAGGGCTCTCTCCATGCAGTACCAAGCTAGAGGTCCTTCTGCCAAAGCAGTTCCACCCATCAGCAAGGATCTTTGTTTTGATCACTGCCACTTCTGAACTAAGACACCTTCTGAGAACTTGTATGTTAATGTATTTTAGCAAATTGTCTTTAATAAATTGACCACTAAACTACTACATTTTGGCTGTATTTTTCACCACTCTCCATGCTTTGCTTAACAGATTTTGATTTATTTTTTCATTTAAAAAGAACCTGTCTGTTTATTGCAAAAACAATCTTCCCATATGTTTATATGTGCATTTAACTTAGTTTAGGCATATTATGTAACTCCTAACTTGTGTAGACATCCAAAAGTCACGAGACTGGTGCTGGGAGATGCCATCTTGGATGTGATGTCAGCAGCCCCAGCAGACTCAGAGATGTCATCCAAGTTACATTCTATAGTATTCCTCTCCTCCCCTCCCCCAACAACTACATAAAGATTTTTGTAGGAAGGTGACGGAAAGAGTTATAATGCTTGGCTGGCAGACATTAATTAGCTACTCCTAGAGGAAGAGAGAGCTATGATGTGCAAGGAGGAAGGGGCATGTGCTAGGGAGTTGACCTTTGTGAAATAGTCAAGTTTTCTAGTTAGGCCTCATGTACACAGGACTTAAAAATGCTGCTTTTACAGGTGTTTGACTTTTTTCCAGCCTATAAAAGCACCTCTGTTAGCCTGTATGTCCATGCATACATAAGCGTTTACAGGCATATTAGAAGAGGAGCATTTACAGGCTGAAGAAAAACATCACCAGCATGTTCAGGATAGGAATTTTTAGGTTTGATGCTCCTAAACGCGTATATATGTTAGATATGCCCAATGCATTCCAATGGGCAGTATAATATAATATTCTGGCCCTGGAATCCATTAAAAACCTTGACACTTTTTCCTGCCAGGAATTAAAGGCGTTCAGGGTAGAAAATCCAATGCCCTGTGTGTATGAGGCCTTAGGAGGAATGTTGCAAGGTAATACAAATAAAAATGCTATTAATAATCATTTAAAGCAATTCATTTTTCTGTGCTTTTAATTTCAGTTTTTTTAAGCTGGTGACAGAGGGGGAGATTTACTAAAGCTGGAGAGTGCAAAATCTGGTTCAGTTCTACATAGAAACCAATCAGCTTCCAGGTTTTATTGTCAAAGCCTCATTGAACAAGCTGAAGTTAGAAGCTGATTGGTTAACATGCACAGCTGCACCAGATTCTGTGTGCATCAGTTTTATTAAATCTCCCCCAGAGTGTCTTTAGATTTATGGAGCTGTGGATAAGGAGAGAGTCTCAATATCTGACAGTTTTTATTAGTATTTGTGGAGAAGTTATATGATATGCCCAACTGGGAAAACAGTCCACATGAGGGGGTAGATCTTTCAATTATATCTTTAAGTGATTCTAAAGGATATATATTTTTTAAACTAAAAGACATGTCATTCTCATCTGCTTTGTGCAATGGCTTTGCATAGAGAAGCCCCAAACCTCCTCTTCTCTGGTCCCGGCCGGTGCTCCTGGCTCCTTCTCCTCAATGAATGCCCCCACAGGAAGCTGATTCTTATGGGGCGCTCATGAGGGCTTGCTCCAGAGCATCGATGCCTGCGTCTATAGACACAGACAGTGGGGCTTGGCCCTGTCCCCGCTCCCTTATCAAAATATTTGATTGACAGCAGAAGCTGCCCTGTGAGAAGGAAGAGAGAGGAGGGAAAGAGTGGAGGGAGCACAGTGCTGGATCGATATCGGGCTCAGGTAAGTATAAGCTGGGGCTGGGGGGTGGGGCGAGCTACAGCGAGAGGCTGTACTTCAAGCACAAGAGTACTAAAAGCAATATAATATAAAGTAGCTTTTAGCCTGTCTATTGTAAATTGAAAAAATGATTACCTATCATATATTTATGCAACAGTGAAAAAAGATTGTGTAGAATCTGGAAACATGAACAAAAGACATGACTATAAATAGAATGTTGTGTGAAGCTGCAAAACCCCTATACTGGATCATACAAAATATTTTCTTTATTAACTGTCTCTTTTTTCCCCAGTGAGCTAATAAACCATGTTGCATTCTTGTATTATGCAGCATGAAACTACTCTGCACTGTATTGCTGTATCAGCAAAGCCAGTGAGCAATGACTAAATTGTAACGTTTTCTAGCAGTCATGGGTTAGTTCCAAAAAACCACAGTGATACCACCTGTGAAATACAATGGCTGCACCAAAATCACCCAATGTTGAAAACGTCAGTGCAGGCACAAAGCAGATATGTTATCTGTGAATCTATATAACAATGTTTTAACAGCAAAAGAGGAAAATAAACATATTTTGGTAAATTCTATATAGATTTCCAGTGTCATAGTAAAATACTACATACAGAAAAGGGTCATAGATAAACTGAATATACTATTACATTATTCTGGACACTAGGTAAAATATTTTGCCTAATTTGAATAGTAAGTTGCTACATGTCAAAGTATTTTTTCCTTGGTGACAGAATTCGTTTTAAAATCCACTGTCACAAATCAGCAACCCATTCTATCACTATGCCACACGTGGGAAAGTGGATTTTGATTGGTAGTTGAGATATAATCATAACTTACAATCATAAATCTTTGATTCCATCTCTGTTTCCAGCACGCAATCTCATAATCTGATCACTCAAAACATGATTGTTTTTATGACCAAAGTATCATAATGCTGCCAATCTTTGCAAATGATCAAAAAGGTTCCATCCTGGCCAATCGACTCAGTTTCGAATTTAATCAAAATTGAGTCTAAGATGATCGTAAGGGAAGTTATGGATATTTGATTGTTTGCAGAGTCAATCATTTTGATCATCAATTAGATGAAAAAACTGGAGCATGTATGACCACCATAACACACCCCTTTTCTTGGGGTGGCCAAAGGTGAATTGGCACATTTTGTTTAAGAAATAAAAACAGCAAGGCAGAAAAAAGCTAGCTAAACAGCGACAGCAGCCAATCAGATTAAGTCACTTTTTGTGTATCTCCCACATTCAGCTTTAGTATTCTGACAGCTGGCTCCTGTGCCTGCTGGAATAGGCAATAGCTGGCAGAAGGAGATTCATACATCCATGCTGTTTGCATGCAACCATGGATGGAGGAACCTGTGGATTTCTTTATGTATATGGTCAACTTTACTCTGCGATTTGGTGTGAGACACATGTGTTAAGGGGTGCTAATGTTGCTAAGCTAAGGTAGCATAAAGTATTGAATTGTTAGCACAGGAAGCAGCATTTTACTGAGAGGAAAAGGTATTTTGTAAAAACTAAATTATTACAAGTTCTACTTGAAATGTAATAGACACAAATATAACTTTCCTTTTTTGGTGCCCTTGAGCTGTTTCCTAAAATCTCACTAATATAAATCCCGTGTCCGAGTTATTCCCTTACCTATTATTTTACATTGGGAGCTGTTGCAACATAACTGATACCAAAAAAAATGAAAAGAATTGTATATAATTGTATGTTCCAACATTCTTATATGCCAATTATACGTGCATAAATAAGTAATAAATCCCATGAAATAAAACATAAAAAAGTCTCATTGTGTATCCTCAGTTCTTGCCCAAAAGTGATCAAAGTTCATGCATTTTTATGTGTGGTTTCATATGATTTATTATTTATTTATGCATGTATAATTGGTGTATAAGATTTACAGAGTACTTTTATATATAACTGTTTCCTATAATAAAGTTGTTTCACTTGGGCAGAAAACATGTGGCACAGTTGTACAACTTGGAACGACATGCATTATTTTAATGCCTTGGCAATAACTGAGCCAGTAGAACACTTTCCAGTGCTATTATCAGAAAACAAAATATAAAACGGAATATATAAATACTTTGTGCTAATTACAGCTATTTTTTTGTAGATAATTTAAAATTTACATAATACAAATACGTTTAGAAATACCATAATTACTCAGTGAATTAACTAGCTAAAGAAACATTTGGAAATGTAGATTATAATTTAGCAATATGACAATAAATAAGCTGTCTTCTCTGATTTTGATTAAACAGATATTACAGAAATATTAAAGAGAAACTCCAGTCAAAAATTATTTTTTTTCCTATTAATAGTATGTTAAAATATCTTTATATTTGATATTATAAATTTTCTGGCTAGCTGCTTGTGTAGCTTAGAAACTCATATCTAAATTAGACAAACGGGGCGTAGCTGTACTCGGCATGTGAGCTGACCTGCTACATGGAGCTCGCCCTGAAAATCATGTCACCGATCCTTCCTCCGGCATTCAATCCGGGTGTATTTGACAGCAGAATACTCTGCTCACCCTAAAGGATTATGGCGATACCTCTCTTGCATCGCTGCACACAATGATAACTCGCAAAGGCAAGGAGGACGGGGTGGCCTTGGAGTCCCAACATGGCGCAGCCGCAGCACTGCAGAAGGGAACACCATGAGGCTCTGATAAAATGAAAGAGCAAGGCAGCAGAGCGGGTAAGAGCAATCACAAGGATGCCCCTAAAGACATGCTTTATTATGTCCAGAAGCTTTCTGGTGCCCAGGGGTCAGGAGCTCATGAGAAGATGGAAGAGGATAGTGACTTAGTGCAGGGCCTGGGGCTGGACTCAGGAGCTGAGGCTGACTTTGCATAACCTCCTGACGATACTCACAATGCAGACTCTGCAGACTTAACAGAGGGAGAAACTCAACCTATGCTGAGCCAAATCCTAAAGGCTGTTCATCAGTGTACAGCATCTGTGAATTCTGTCAAGGAGTGGCTGGGGGGGGGGGGGGGGCTTACAGAGGAGGTGTCACTGCTGCGACATAACTCCCAGAAAATGTGACTGTGGTGGAGGGTTGCATCAGTGACGTTGAGGACAAGCTGCCCCCTCTGATTAGTGAGTCTGGCCCCATGACCAGATTGGCTAATGCTATAAGTGATAGGACAGATGATATTGAAAAACCATCTTAGACAAAACAACATTCGGATTGTGGGCTTGCCGGAAAAGGTGGAGGGTCATGACCCCATGGAATTCATTGAAAAATGGCTGAAATGAGACTTTGAAATTGTGTGAATTCAGATAAAGTCGCACAATTTCAAAGCTGCGTTCAATGTGAACGAGGGCTTCTTGTCAAAGCTTAATCGAACAAGCTGAAGTTAAAAACTAATTGGTCACCATGCACAGCTGCACATGATTCTGAGTGCTCCAGTTTTAGTAACTCTCCCCCTTAGTGTCCCTTTAATGATCAAGGGTACGATATTCAAATGCCCAGCATTATATAAGAACTATCCCAGCTATTGCTATTTTTTATCTATTATCTATCTATTTATAGTAACAAAATAGAGTAGGTTTTGACCAGGCTTTCTGGACTTAACTCCTTACAAAACTGCAGTCATGTAACTTAGGCACTCCACTAACTAACCAAATCAAACTGGTAATCCATACTTATTCTCAATGTGTGTGATACCAAGTTTCGATCAGTTCACAAATTTTGGTGCCCAGGGGTTTTTTTTGGAGTCACATTTTTCTCCTCTAGAATATGTTTGTAAAATGATTCTTTTTACATTTGCCCAGATTTTCTTGTTGGTTTATTGTTTCTACACAGGAAAATATACTGTATGTCAGGATAAAATAGATAGTGGTAGGTAGACCCCAGATCTCCCCATAAAGATGACCTGTCACGCTGTATTATTATTGCAAGGGATGTTTACACGACATGTTAGGTATCTATTTACTTTGTGTAACATCATCTTTCATATTATACCAAACAATTGGGGTATACAGTTGTGTTCAAAATTATTCAACCCCCAATGCTGTAAAGGGTTTTAGGGAATTTAGTGTACATTTGTAATTGTATTCAGAATGAAATCCTACAAGGACTTCTTAAAGAACCATATGCAACTAAAATGACATCAATTGGTTTTGTAATACAGTAGTAAATGTTTCTTTTGTGAATTCTTCATTGACACAATTATTCAACCCCTTAAAGACTACCACTCTGAAGAACAGAGGTTCATTGAAGTCTTTTCAATCAGGTATTGAAAACACCTTTGGATGTGAGGGAGCAGCAATAAAGCCTAATAAGCACCAATTAGGCAGCTTTAAAATGACTGTGATACTCAGCTCCTTCTAGACATTTACTGGTGTGGTTACAAACATGGTGAAGTCAAGAGAATGGTCCAGGAAGACAAGAGAAGAGGCGATTACTCTTCACAGGAAGGGCAATGGCTATAAGAAGATTGCAAAGATGTTAAACATACCAAGAGACACCATAGGAAGCATCATTCACAAATTCAAGGCAAAGGGCACTGTTGAAACGCTACCTGGTCGTGGCAGAAAGAAGATGCTGACTTCGACTGCTGTGCGCTACCTGAAGCGTAGAGTGAAGAAAAGTCCCCATGTGACTGCTGAGGAACTGAGAAAAGATGTGTCAGATGTGGGTACTAAAGTTTCTGCTCAGACAATACGGCGCACACTGCGTAATGAAGGCCTCCATGCCAGAACTCCCAGGTGCACCCCCTTGCTGTCTCCAAAGAATAAGAAGAGTCGACTGCAGTATGCCAAAAGTCATGTGGACAAACCACAGAAGTTTTTAGATAGTGTTCTGTGGACTGATGAAACAAAATTAGAACTGTTTGGGCCCATGGATCAACGCTATGTTTGGAGGAGGAAGAACAAGGCCTATGAAGAAAAGAACACCTTGCCTACTGTGAAGCATGGCGGGGGGTCATTCATGCTTTGGGGCTATTTTGCTTCTGCAGGTACAGGGAAGCTTCAGCGTGTGCAAGGTACCATGAATTCTCTTCAGTACCAGGAGATATTGGATGACAATGTGATGCAGTCCGTCACAAACCTGAGGCTTGGGAAACGTTGGACCTTTCAACAGGACAATGATTCCAAGCATACCTCCAAGTCCACTAGAGCATGGTTGCAGATTAAAGGCTGGAACATTTTTGAGTGGCCATCACAGTCACCAGACTTAAATCCGATTGAGAACCTCTGGTGGGACTTAAAGAAAGCAGTTGCAGTGCACAAGCCTAAGAATGTGACTGAACTGGAGGCTTTTGCCCATGACGAATGGGCAAAGATACCCGTAGATCGCTGCAAGACACTTGTGTCAAGCTATGCTTCACGTTTAAAAGCTGTTATAACTGTAAAAGGATGTTGTACTAAGTACTAAGATTGAATGTCACTTGGGGGTTGAATAAAACTGATAATGATGTGAGCACAGAAAAGACATTTGTGGTTATTTCATTATAAATGTTATGTTATATTTGTCTGACCTACACGTGCCTCTTTGATTTAATTGTAAGCAGGATGACTGAATGATCAAAATCAGTGTCAAACTGGCCAAAACAATCAATTTCAGTGGGGGTTGAATAATTTTAAACACAACTGTATATTAGGCTTTTTTTAAAATTCATTAAAGTGTATTTTTTTTTTTTTTGCCGACCGCCCACCGTAATATTACTGCGGCAGGGCGGCTCGGCTGTGTCCAGTCACGTAGTACTGCGTGACTGGAGTGCATGTGGTTTCAGGGGAACAGCGAGAGGAGGCAGGCAGGCCGCGGGAGAAGCGGTGGTGATTGCCGCTGCCCTCCCGCGATCCTCCGGGAAACCGAGAGAAGACCCGCCTGCTTATGTAAACAAAGCAGGCAGATCTTCTCTCAGACAGGCAGGTACAGATCTGCAGTTTCAGCTAAGCTGAAAGCGCTATCTGTCTGTGCCTGTCACACAACCCCCTCCCCCCTACACAGTCAGTAAGCATACAGGCATACATTTAACCCCTTTGATCACCCCCCAGTATTTACCCCTTCCCTGCCAGTGTCATTTATATAGTAACAGTGCATATTATGCAGCACTGATTGCTGTAATAATGTTACTGGTCCCCAAAAAGTGTCAAAAATGTCAGTTAGGGGTCTGATCTGCCCACTGCAATGTCGCAGTCCCGCTAAAAATTGCATATCGCCGCCATTACTAATATTAAAAAAAATAAAATAAAAAGTCCAAAAATCTATCCCGTAGTTTGTAAACGCTATAACTTTTGTGAAAACCCATTAAAATATGCTTTTTGGGATTTGTTTTACCAAAAATATGTAGCAGAATACAAATTGGCCTAAACTGATAAACAAATTAAATTTTTAAAAAGATTTTATTATTTGGAATGTTTTATAGCAGAAAGTAAAAAAATATGGCGTTTTTCTCAAGATTTTTACTTGTAAACAACAAATATCAGAAAAAGGTCTGGTCAGCAGGTGGAAGCGCACAACTCTGATGTCATTCTTTGTAATAAAGATTATTATTTTTTCAATTACCCTTATTTCTTGTTATTTCCAGTCACATGTACCCACCTCACATAAAGTCCCACGGGCCAATTCTCTTTTTCTTTGATTGTTTCGGGATGGAGGTGGTCTACAGATGTCTCCAGACCAATTCCCCTTTTTTTGCTGCTGCAGATATTAGGTGCATCTTTCGCCTAATCTCACCAGGCAGTTTCAGAGCTTTCTCTGTCAGAACAGTCTGATTTTCAGCTATGCTACCACTGCACATTCATACTAGTACATCACTATGATGGGCAGTTTCACTGGCCAATAGGAATATTCAAAAGGTAGTATAGTGGAAGGTTCAGAAGTATCAGAATATATGGAAACTTTGCCTGTCGGAACAGCCTGAGGTTTGGTTGTGATTAGAAGATTTTGGAGGCTACTGCGGGTATGAGCAGGTTATTCTAGCTTACAGTTATTCCTTAGCACAGCATACTTTGGAAGAACTTTACAAATGACCAGAATCCTACAGAGGTTTTGGCAAGTTTAAAATAGAGATGATAAAAATATTGTTAAGGTTTAAATTTTGCTTGTATTTTTAAATGATTTCCATTTCCAAAAGATGACCGTGGGTCAGAAATTTACATATAATAGGAAGGAGCTATAGGGAAATGATTCTAGGAGTCTTTAGGAGAACTACACAATTACTTTTAGGTGAGAGCACCGGAACAAGAGATCTGTCCTTTGGCAACTAGTAATAGAATATAAAACAATTTAAGAAAGTAAGAAATTATGCATTTTTACTTTTTAGGTAAACCCATAGGCAAAGGATGAAAATATTTTAAAACATTTTTCAGACCTCATTATTCAAAGGGTTGTTCTGCTTCCAGATAACCTCTCTTTTATGTCCTGCTATAACACAAAGCCAAAAGAAAATAAAGAATCCCTCCCATAAAAGGCAGTCCATTACCTGAAGTTAGATCATCTATTGTAACCCTTATCTGAATGCAGCAGCTGAAGCTTCCAGCCCAATACTTGGCCCATCATGTCAAATAACACAACGGAGAAGAGTTCTTATAGTTAGATTACCAAGTGTAATAGAATTATATAGAGGTAAAGGGATTGTAAAGTCTCATAGTTTTTCACCTTCATGTGTTTTCTGTATTAGGATAAAAAACCTTCTTTGCTGCCGCTGCCCCCAGAGCCCCCCCCCCCCCTTGGGACTGTCTCTGTCCTCATTCGATAGATTGATAGCAGCGGGAGCCATTGCTGCTGTGATCCAAAT
This sequence comes from Pelophylax lessonae, assembly GCF_965119305.1. Taxonomy (NCBI): domain Eukaryota; kingdom Metazoa; phylum Chordata; class Amphibia; order Anura; family Ranidae; genus Pelophylax; species Pelophylax lessonae. Next base: position 95,459,130 of record NC_138771.1, on the reverse strand, counting down.
CCAGTGATGACACGGGAGCAGGGCGGGCAAGAGTCCGGGTGTCTGTGTCCATGGACGCAGCAGCGGGACTCGGGAGCACGCCCGCACAGGTGCCCTTATAGAAAGCAACTCTCCATGGGAGCACCTAATGAAGACAAGGAGCCAGGAGTGCCAGCGGGGCCCCCAGAAGAGGAGGAGCGGGGCTGCTCTGTGTGCAAAACCCTTACACAGAGCAGGCAAGTGTAACATGTTTGTTATTTTTTATTATTTTTTTTAATTTGAACCTTTACAACCCCTTTAGCTTTTAGCTGTGAGCTAAAAGAACCAATTCTTGAATTTCAGTTTAGTTTGACACCCAGCTTTAGTTAAAGTAAAACTATGGGCACAACTGTTTTTTTATTTTTTTTATTTTGGATATAGTAAGGGAGGGTTATTTTTCACCATCTTTGTCCTATTGTGTCCTGTGTCCTTCACTTTCTGTCCCATAGCCAAAAATTAAGGGAATTCCTTAGGGACCCCCAAGTCACCAGAAGGAGTGTCCCTATTGAAAGGTATCCCGGCCATTACTTTTTTGGGGACAACCCAAAATGCGGGATTCTATTTTACTTTCACTTTCAATGATAATAGTAAACAGGACAAAAAGAGGATGAATCTTCCTAACAGGGTACAGACAGCAATAAAAAATAACAGGGCTCCTAATTTCTCTTCCCTTTATCCAAAACTAAAAAAAATGTTTTGCCTATAGTTATACTTTATTGGCAGAGATGGGAGAGATAAATGAGCACGAAAGATGGAATATGACCATCTAGAAAATGCCATTTGATGCACCTATAATATTTCTTTTGCTTAAAAATTAATCTCCATGTTAATTCTTTTACTTTTGTCTTCCATTTCTGTTCAAGTTCAGAGTGGTAACACAGGTAGTGGTATGGTGGAGGGATAAGTAACACTACATGCTTTGTAAATGTAATCAGAGACAGGGTGCTCTATCTGAAAGGTGCTTCTGTATGCAGTAGTCACCAACACTCCCTCGCTGTCCTGCCTTGGCTATCAATAGGGGAAACTGCAAATTATTTCAATACAATACAATACACAATACATATACTAATATGTTTATATAATTTCAATACAATACACATCACTGGAACTCATACCACACAATAGTTCTGCGTAAGAAATATACTTTTAGATATATTGGGTTGGCAACAGGTCAGCTTTCAAACATCATAAATTTAAAGTCTGATAAAAATCCAAATAGGAAAGTAAAATGGAGAATGTTTTGATATTATTTTTTTACTCTCTGCACTGAGAAGGTCTATAAAATTGCCTGGTCTAGATATAGAGCCATGCCATTAGTATATTAGGTATAGTTGGTAAACATTTTTTATCAGAAATGAACAAAGTAGGCAGCTATGTTGTTTATTTTGTTAATAGAATTAGGAAATAAGTTATACATATCAGGAATAGTGTTGAGCGAACACGGACTGTATTATTCGTGTTCGTACCGAATAATTGGATTTTTTGTACCCGAACACGGACACGGACACTTTACTGTATGTTCGGGTAAAAATCCGTGTTCGGTCGTTTTATTTCCGGGTTTTGCATGCTTTGGCGCTCTTTTCATGGCGGGCTTTCAACAGCCAATCAACAATCGTTTAACTGGTGTGCCTTAAGCCATCCCAGCCATGCCTGCAAATGTCTCAGTAGCTGTGATTGGCCGTCTGAAGCATGTGACCAAGTCTTTATAAGTTCGAGGCAGCCGCAGCGGCGTCATTATGCTGCTTAGATTCAGGGACAGAGCACACATCAACGTGCTGGCTGCTGATTAGGGAAAGATAGGCAGGAAAAAAACATTTGTGTCCGGATAGAATTGAGGGACAGGTCGGAGTGTTTAGGCAGGGCGAGTTGTAGGCATTTTAGGGATAGAGTCTGCTGAATTATAGGGTCAGTGTCTTCTACAAACTACAATCGATATTGCTGTGTGGGGGGTGGGGTGAATCTGCACTCAATCCTGATCTACGATCTCTTCTCAATCCTGTTAGGGACAGAGTCTGCTGAATTTTAGGGAAACTGTGTTCTACAAACTACAATCGATATTGCTGTGTGGTGTGGGATTGGAGATAGGCAGGTGTCAGTGATCCACATCCATTTTTCTGTGTGTGAGCTGCAGTGAACACAATCTTTTTGGGCTGCAGTGAACACAATCTTTTTGGGCTGCAGTGAACACAATCTTTTTGGGCTGCAGTGAACACAATCTTTTTGGGGTGCAGTGAACAAAATCTTTTTGGGGTGCAGTGAACACAATCCTTTTTGGTGTGCAGTGAACACAATCTTTGTGGGGTGCAGTGAACAAAATCCTTTGTGGGGTGCAGTGAACACAATCTTTTTGGGGTGCAGTGAACAAAATCCTTTTTGGGGTGCAGTGAACAACATCCTTTTTGGGGTGCAGTGAACACAATCTTTTTGGGGTGCAGTGAACAAAATCCTTTGTGGGGTGCAGTGAACACAATCTTTTTGGGGTGCAGTGAACACAATCTTTTTGGGGTGGAGTGAACAACATCCTTTTTGGGGTGCAGTGAACAAAATCCTTTTTGGGGTGCAGTGAACAAAATCATTTTTGGGGTGCAGTGAACACAATCTTTTTGGGGTGCAGTGAACACAATCTTTGTGGGGTGCAGTGAACACAATCTTTTTGGGGTGGAGTGAACAACATCCTTTTTGGGGTGCAGTGAACAACATCCTTTTTGGGGTGCAGTGAACACAATCTTTTTGGGGTGCAGTGAACACAATCTTTGTGGGGTACAGTGAACAGAATCTTTGTGGGGTGCAGTGAACACAATCTTTGGGGGGTACAGTGAACACAATCTTTGTGAGGTGCAGTGAACACAATCTTTGTGGGGTGCAGTGAACACAATCATTGTGGGGTGCAGTGAACTCAATCTTTGTGGGGTACAGTGAACACAATCTCATACTTCTGAAGGTTTGAGGGTGCTGCCTGTTCCATACTCCCCCTACTCCTCATCTAGCCTTTTAGGGGTACAAACAATAGTAATTGGGGCCTAGTGTGGTTGTGTACGTGTGATATACATACACTTTTTTGGGATCATATTTTCTATTCCGCTATTTAATCAAAAACCTTTGGGGATCAGTTAAATTGGGGGATAGTCTGTGTTGGTACGTGTGAGAGAGATCCACCTTTCCAAGTTGTTGGGGTTCATCTCATACTTCTGAAGGTTTGAGGGTGCTGCCTGTTCCATACTCCCCCTACTCCTAGCCTTTTAGGGGTACAAACAATAGTAATTGGGGCCTAGTGTGGTTGTGTACGTGTGATATACATACACTTTTTTGGGATCATATTTTCTATTCCGCTATTTAATCAAAAACCTTTGGGGATCAGTTAAATTGGGGGATAGTCTGTGTTGGTACGTGTGAGAGAGATCCACCTTTCCAAGTTGTTGGGGTTCATCTCATACTTCTGAAGGTTTGAGGGTGCTGCCTGTTCCATACTCCCCCTACTCCTAGCCTTTTAGGGGTACAAACAATAGTAATTGGGGCCTAGTGTGGTTGTGTACGTGTGATATACATACACTTTTTTGGGATCATATTTTCTATTCCGCTATTTAATCAAAAACCTTTGGGGATCAGTTAAATTGGGGGATAGTCTGTGTTGGTACGTGTGAGAGAGATCCACCTTTCCAAGTTGTTGGGGTTCATCTCATACTTCTGAAGGTTTGAGGGTGCTGCCTGTTCCATACTCCCCCCTACTCCTAGCCTTTTAGGGGTACAAACAATAGTAATTGGGGCCTAGTGTGGTTGTGTACGTGTGATATACATACACTTTTTTGGGATCATATTTTCTATTCCGCTATTTAATCAAAAACCTTTGGGGATCAGTTAAATTGGGGGATAGTCTGTGTTGGTACGTGTGAGAGAGATCCACCTTTCCAAGTTGTTGGGGTTCATCTCATACTTCTGAAGGTTTGAGGGTGCTGCCTGTTCCATACTCCCCCTACTCCTAGCCTTTTAGGGGTACAAACAATAGTAATTGGGGCCTAGTGTGGTTGTGTACGTGTGATATACATACACTTTTTTGGGATCATATTTTCTATTCCGCTATTTAATCAAAAACCTTTGGGGATCAGTTAAATTGGGGGATAGTCTGTGTTGGTACGTGTGAGAGAGATCCACCTTTCCAAGTTGTTGGGGTTCATCTCATACTTCTGAAGGTTTGAGGGTGCTGCCTGTTCCATACTCCCCCTACTCCTAGCCTTTTAGGGGTACAAACAATAGTAATTGGGGCCTAGTGTGGTTGTGTACGTGTGATATACATACACTTTTTTGGGATCATATTTTCTATTCCGCTATTTAATCAAAAACCTTTGGGGATCAGTTAAATTGGGGGATAGTCTGTGTTGGTACGTGTGAGAGAGATCCACCTTTCCAAGTTGTTGGGGTTCATCTCATACTTCTGAAGGTTTGAGGGTGCTGCCTGTTCCATACTCCCCCTACTCCTAGCCTTTTAGGGGTACAAACAATAGTAATTGGGGCCTAGTGTGGTTGTGTACGTGTGATATACATACACTTTTTTGGGATCATATTTTCTATTCCGCTATTTAATCAAAAACCTTTGGGGATCAGTTAAATTGGGGGATAGTCTGTGTTGGTACGTGTGAGAGAGATCCACCTTTCCAAGTTGTTGGGGTTCATCTCATACTTCTGAAGGTTTGAGGGTGCTGCCTGTTCCATACTCCCCCTACTCCTAGCCTTTTAGGGGTACAAACAATAGTAATTGGGGCCTAGTGTGGTTGTGTACGTGTGATATACATACACTTTTTTTGGATCATATTTTCTATTCCGCTATTTAATCAAAAACCTTTGGGGATCAGTTAAATTGGGGGATAGTCTGTGTTGGTACGTGTGAGAGAGATCCACCTTTCCAAGTTGTTGGGGTTCATCTCATACTTCTGAAGGTTTGAGGGTGCTGCCTGTTCCATACTCCCCCTACTCCTAGCCTTTTAGGGGTACAAACAATAGTAATTGGGGCCTAGTGTGGTTGTGTACGTGTGATATACATACACTTTTTTGGGATCATATTTTCTATTCCGCTATTTAATCAAAAACCTTTGGGGATCAGTTAAATTGGGGGATAGTCTGTGTTGGTACGTGTGAGAGAGATCCACCTTTCCAAGTTGTTGGGGTTCATCTCATACTTCTGAAGGTTTGAGGGTGCTGCCTGTTCCATACCCCCCCTACTCCTCATCTAGCCTTTTAGGGGTACAAACAATAGTAATTGGGGCCTAGTGTGGTTGTGTACGTGTGATATACATACACTTTTTTGGGATCATATTTTCTATTCCGCTATTTAATCAAAAACCTTTGGGGATCAGTTAAATTGGGGGATAGTCTGTGTTGGTACGTGTGAGAGAGATCCACCTTTCCAAGTTGTTGGGGTTCATCTCATACTTCTGAAGGTTTGAGGGTGCTGCCTGTTCCATACCCCCCCTACTCCTCATCTAGCCTTTTAGGGGTACAAACAATAGTAATTGGGGCCTAGTGTGGTTGTGTACGTGTGATATACATACACTTTTTTTTGATCATATTTCCTATTCCGCTATTCAATAAAAACCTTTGAGGATCAATTGAATTGCGGGATAGTCTGTGTCGGTACGTGTGAGAGAGATCCACCTTTCCAAGTTGTTGGGGTTCATCTCATACTTCTGAAGGTTTGAGGGTGCTGCCTGTTCCATACTCCCCCTACTCCTCATCTAGCCTTTTAGGGGTACAAACAATAGTAATTGGGGCCCAGTGTGGTTGTGTACGTGTGATATACATACACTTTTTTGGGATCATATTTTCTATTCCGCTATTTAATCAAAAACCTTTGGGGATCAGTTAAATTGGGGGATAGTCTGTGTCGGTACGTGTGAGAGAGATCCACCTTTCCAAGTTGTTGGGGTTCATCTCATACTTCTGAAGGTTTGAGGGTGCTGCCTGTTCCATACCCCCCTACTCCTCATCTAGCCTTTTAGGGGTACAAACAATAGTAATTGGGGCCTAGTGTGGTTGTGTACGTGCGAGATACATACACTTTTTTTGATCATATTTCCTATTCCGCTATTCAATAAAAACCTTTGAGGATCAATTGAATTGCGGGATAGTCTGTGTCGGTACGTGTGAGAGAGATCCACCTTTCCAAGTTGTTGGGGTTCATCTCATACTTCTGAAGGTTTGAGGGTGCTGCCTGTTCCATACTCCCCCTACTCCTCATCTAGCCTTTTAGGGGTACAAACAATAGTAATTGGGGCCCAGTGTGGTTGTGTACGTGTGATATACATACACTTTTTTTGGATCATATTTTCTATTCCGCTATTTAATTTAACTGGGCCTCCATGCGAGACCTGTGTGCCTTGTTGCGCTGTTTTGAGTACTCCACCAACATGGCCAGTGGCAATGACGCCGTTCTCAGCTTAACTATCCCACTTCTATGCCTCCTTGAAAAAACAATTCGGGCGATGATGGAAGAGGATGTGGCACAGGATGAGGAGGAGGAGGAGGATGAAGAGGTAACATTTCCAAGGCTTTCAGGGCAGTCATTCGCAAGGGGCTCCGAGGGTGGGTTCCTGCACACGCAAACGCCAGGGACGCAATTGTCCAGCAGGGGCACAGTTCTGGAGGATGAGGAGGATGAGGAGGAGGAGGAGGAGCTGGAGGAGGAGATGGAACCATGTTCACAGCAGGGTGGCACCCAGGCCAGCTCATGGCCATCACTGGTGCGTGGCTGGGGGGATACAGAGGACACGGACGATACACCTCCCACAGAGGACAGCCTTTCGTTGCCTCTGGGCAGCCTGGCACACATGAGCGATTACATGCTGCAGTGTCTCCACAACGACCGCCGAGTTGCCCACATTCTAACTTGTGCTGATTACTGGGTGGCCACGCTGCTGGATCCCCGTTACAAGGACAACGTACCGTCCTTAATTCACTCACTGGAGCGCGATCGCAAGATGCGCGAGTACAAGCGCACGCTGGTAGACGCCATGCTGCTGGCATTCCCATCTGACAGCGGGGCCACAGTGGAAGCACAAGGCAGAGGAGGAGGAGGAGGAGGTCGCCAACGCAACCAGGGCACCGCCAGCACCTCAGAAGGCAGGGTTAGCATGGCCGAAATGTGGAAAAGCTTTGTCAGCACGCCACAACAAACAGCAGCACCAGCAGCTCAGATGGAACGTCTTAGCAGGAGGCAGCATTTTACCAACATGGTGGAGCAGTATGTGTGCACACGCCTACATGTAGTGAATGACGGGTCTGCCCCCTTCAACTTCTGGGTCTCCAAATTGGGCACATGGCTTGAGCTTGCCCTTTACGCCTTGGAGGTGCTGGCGTGCCCTGCAGCCAGTGTATTATCTGAACGGGTATTTAGCACGGCTGGGGGCGTTATAACAGACAAGCGCAGCCGCCTGTCCAGAGACAATGTGGACAAGCTCACGTTCATTAAAATGAACCAGGCATGGATCCCACGGGACTTTTCCGTACCTTATGCAGAATAGCAATGGATACCGACCTTACCCACCCATTGTTCCATTTTTGCTCTTTCTCACTCTTTTGGGGTGTACCCTCATTTAAAATTTTTGAAAAGAAGCAGTGTTGGCTACCTCGTCCTCCTCCTCAGGGCCAGATTAATGTAGGGGCTATTGGAGCTGCAGCTCCAGGCCCCTACCTTTTATATAGGCCCCGGGTTGGCCATATTCACTGTTACCGCTCTTCTGTCACTTGTAAACACAGAAGTCTGGCTTCTATGCTCGCTTCCCCAGGCAGCACCCTCAGAACCTCCCCACACAGCGTGAAGGCCGGACAAGGAGGGACAGTTGGCGATGCATGGATGTGTTTATGGGCTTCAGAGACAGCATCCCATGTTGAATTAGGCATGCATGGCTGCACCCTTCCTCCTCTGGGTGCATGGCAAGGCACGGCCCTTAAGGCCCTTCAAAATCCTCAGCACCAAGCCCATGATGCTGTTAATCCGGCCCTGGTCCTCCTCCACCGCCGCTTCCACCTACACCGCCCATAGGTGTGCGCAGCCTATTGCATTAAGGTGTGCACCCCAAAGTTGAAATACACATGCATGTGTTTGCCAGCAGGGAGAGTAATGTATCGGGGCCATGTACCTGTAGGCAAGGAGAAATAGAGCAGAGCAGGTCCCAGGGAGATCTTTCCCATCTCCTCACTGGCAATGCTATGTGCCCTAGGTGATTAGGGTGTGCCCAGGCACACCCAGCACACCCTGTGCGCACGCCTATGTCACCGCCACATCCACCACCACCTCAACCTCCCTCCTACTCCATATGGGCCTCGTCCTTCAGAGATGAAGAAGAACATTGTTTTATTTTTCTGTTTTTTTTTTGTTGTTTTAAGTTATTTCCCTATCCACATTTGTTTGCAGAGCACTTGCCATGCTCTTAATTACGTTTTGCTGCCATTTGCAGCACTCTAGCCCTTTCCTTTGGTGTTTTAGAGCCATTTTAGTGCCTTAAAGTTCGGGTCCCCATTGACTTCAATGGGGTTCGGTGTCCGGGAAAAGTTCGGTAAAAGTCCGGGACACGGACCCGGACTTTTTTTTAAAGTTCGGCCGAACCCGTCGAACACGGACATCTAGGTGTTCGCTCAACCCTAATCAGGAATTAAAAATATGTACATTTCTGGAAAGCTTTATGATGTAAAATACAATATATATATATATAAATATATATATATATATATATATATATATATATATATATATATATATATATATATTTAAAAAACATCCTAGATTTCATCTGGAACACTGGAGCATACAGGCTTGGATAAAATGAAAGTGTACTTGTGGTACCTACAGTGTAATGTTAGTAATTCTACAGTACATTGAGAAAGCCTCCAGTTGCCAGAACATTGGTCCAGCCATCTTAGCTGAGAAACCCTGGCTGACTTATTATGGTAATTTGGTCCTGTGCTCAATGGTTCAAAATTTGAATAATAGAGTGCATTAACTTGTGGGTTTTCTCAGGGCGCATAAGGAAGCATAATGGACATTCAGATACCTGGAGATGCCTTTTAGGTCATTGTAACAATGGTGCTCTAACTATGGATTTTGTTTAACCGCTTAGCGACCGCCCACTGTAGATATACTGTGGCAGGGTGGCCACTCTGCACTAGATCATGCACCTAGTACGTGATCTAAAACTTTAAAGTCTGGGGCGCATGCGCCACCGGCGACCCACTTCACCTGTGATTGGACACAGTGGGAGCCAATCAACACATAGTTCATGAGAAAGGCAGAACGGCAGAACAGCAGTCTGCCTATGTAAACAAGGCAGACTGCCGTTCTGTGAGAGGGAAATGTGCTGATCCTGTGTTCCTGCTAAACAGGAACATGGATCTTTACATCCTCCCAGTCAAAGCACCTCCCCCACAGTTAGTAATCACTCCCAGGGAACACATTTGACCCTTTGATCACCCCTGATGTTAACCCCTTCCCTGCCAGTGTCATTAGTACAGTGACTGTACTTTTTTTTTAGCACTGATTATTGTAATGTCACTCTTCCCCAAAAAGTGTCAGTTAGGTGTCTGATTTGTCCGTCACAATATCCCACTATAAGTCGCTGATTGCCGCCATTACTAGTAAAAAAAAATATATTTTATATTTTTTGTCTGCACATATTTTGTGTAATTGATTTTTCCTCCTGTGCAGGAGAACTTGAAGCTTGTTATTTTTCCTGAAAATTAAATAAAAAATAATTGCACAAAAAATGATTGTATTTTACATCTTAACATGGTGTCTAGCCTTTTCCCTGCATGTACTAAATGCCCCAATGATAGTGGTCTTGATAAACAAAACCATATATACAGTATCTCACAAAAGTAAGTACACCACTCACATTTTTAAAAATATTTTATTATATCTTTTCATGTAAAGTATTGAGTGTACAGCTTGTATAACAGTGTAAGTTTGATGTCCCCTCAAAATAACTCAACACACAACCATTAATGTCTAAACCTCTGGCAACAAAAGTGAGTACACCCCTAAGTGAAAATGTCCAAATTGGTCCCAATTAGCCATTTTCCCTTCCTGGTGTCATGTGACTCGATAGTGTTACAAGGTTTCATGTGTGAATGGGGAGCAGGTGTATTAAATTTGGTGTTATCGCTCTCACTCTCTCATACTGGTCACTGGAAGTTCAACATGGCACCTCATGGCAAAGAACTCTCTGAGGATCTGAAAAAAAGAATTGTTGCTCTACATAAAGATGGTCTAGTCTTTTAGAAGATTGACAGGACCCCGAAACTGAGCTGCAGCATGGTGGCCAAGACCATAAAGCAGTTTTACAGGACAGTTTCCACTCAGAACAGGCCTCACCATGGTCAACCAAAGAAGTTGAGTGCACATTCTGAGCATCATATCCAGAGGTTGTCTTTTGGAAATAGATGTATGAGTGCTGCCAGCAATGCTGCAGAGGGTGAAGAGGTGGGGGTTCAGCCTGTCAGTGCTCAGACTATACGCCACACACTGCATCAAATTGGTCTGCATGGCTGTCGTCCCAGAAGGAAGCCTCTTGTAAAAATGATGCACAAGAAAGCCTGCAAACAGTTTGCTAAAGACAAGCAGACTAAGGACATGGATTACTGGAACCATGTCCTGTGGTCTGATAAGACCAAGATAAACTTATTTGGTTCAGATGCTGTCAAGTGTGTGTGGCAGGAACCAGGTGAGGAGTAAAGACAAGTGTGTCTTGCCTACAGTCAAGCATGGTGGTGGGAGTGCCATGGCTTGGGGCTGCATGAGTGTTGCCAGCACTAGGGAGCTACAGTTCATTGAGGGAACCAAGAATGCCAACATGTACTGTGACAAACTGAAGCAGAGCATGAGCCCCTCCCTTTGGAGACTGGGCCACAGGGAAGTATTCCAACATGATAACGACCCCAGACACACCTTCAAGACGATCACTGCCTTGCTAAAGAAGATGAGGGTAAAGATGATGGACTGGCCAAGCATGTCTCCAGACCTAAACCCTCTTGAGCATCTGTGGGACATCCTCAAAAGATGGAGGAGCGCAAGGTCTCTAACATCCACCAGCAACGTGATGTCGTCATGGAGGAGTGGAAGAAGACTCCAGTGGCAATCTGTGAAGCTCTGGTGCACTCCATGCCCAAGAGGGTTAAGGCAGTGCTGGAATGGTGGTCACACAAAATATTGACACTTTGGGCCCAATTTGGACATTTTCCCTTAGGGGTGTACTCACTTTTGTTGCCAGTGGTTTAGACATTAATCGCTGTGTGTTGAGTTATTTTGAGGTGACAGCAAATTTACACCGTTATACAAGCTGTACACTCACTACTTTACATTGTAGAAAAGTGTCATTTCTTCAGTGTTGTCACATTAAAAGATATAATAAAAGATTTACAAAAATGTGAGGGGTGTACTCACTTTTCTGAGATACTGTATATACAGTCAGGTCCATAAATATCAGGACATTGACACAATTCTAATATTTTGGCTCTATACACCACCACAATGGATTTGAAATGAAACAAACAAGATGTGCTTTAACTGCAGACTTGCAGCTCTAATTTGAGGGTATTTACATCCAAATCAGGTGAAAGGTGTAGGAATTGCAACAGTTTGTAAATGTGCCTCCCACTTTTTAAGGGACCAAATGTAATGGGACAATTGGCTGCTCAGCTGGCCAGGTGTGTGTTATTCCCTCATTATCCCATAAAAGGTCCAGAGTTCATTTCAAGTGTGCTATTTGCATTTGGAATCTGTTGCTGTCAACTATCAATATGAGATCCAAAGAGCTGTCACAATCAGTGAAGCAAGCCATCATTAGGCTGAAAAAACAAAACAAACCCATCAGAGAGATAGCAAAAACATTAGGTGTTGCCAAATCAACTGTTTGGAACAACCTTAAAAAGAAAGAACGCACCGGGGAGCTCAGCAACACCAAAAGACCCGGAAGACCACAGAAAACAACTGTGGTGGAAGACCGAAGAATTCTTTCCCTGGTGAAGAAAACACCCTTCACAACAGTTGGCCAGATCAAGAACACTCTCCAGGAGGTAGGTGTATGTGTGTCAAAGTTAACAATCAAGAGAAGACTTCACAGTGAATACAGAGGGTTTACCACAAGATGTAAACCATTGGTGAGCCTCAAAAACAGGAAGGCCAGATTAGAGTTTGCCAAACAACATCTAAAAAAGCCTTCACAGTTCTGGAACAACATCCTATGGACAGATGAGACCAAGATCAACTTGCACCAGAGTGATGGGAAGAGAAGAGTAGGGAGAAGGAAAGGAACTGCTCATGATCCAAAGCATACCACCTCATCAGTGAAGCATGGTGGTGGTAGTGTCATGGCGTGGGCATGTATGGCTGCCAATGGAACTGGTTCTCTTGTATTTATTGATGATGTGACTGCTGACAAAGCAGCAGGATGAATTCTGAAGTGTTTCGGGCAATATTTTCTGCTCATATTTAGCCAAATGCTTCAGAACTCATTGGATGGTGCTTCACAGTGCAGATGGACAATGACCCGAAGCATACTGCGAAAGCAACCAAAGAGTTTTATAAGGGAAAGAAGTGGAATGTTATGCAATGGTCAAGTCAATCACCTGACCTGAATCCGATTGAGCATGCATTTCACTTGCTGAAGACAAAACTGAAAGGAAAATGCCCCAAGAACAAGCAGGAACTGAAAACAGTAGCAGTAGAGGCCTGGCAGAGCATCACCAGGGATGAAACCCAGCGTTTGGTGATGTCTATGCATTCCAGACTTCAGGCTGTAATTGACTGCAAAGGATTTGCAACCAAGTATTAAAAAGTGAAAGTTTGATTTATGATTGTTAATCGGTCCCATTACTTTTGGTCCCTTAACCACTTGCCGACCGCCGCACGACTATCTACGTGGGCGGTCAGCCCCTCACAGGCAAAGTGACGTAGGTCTACGTCGCTCGCCTGTGAGGGTTTAGGGAGCGAGCGCGCGCCGCCGGAGGCGCGCTCCCGCTCCCGCGTGGTCACGGACCCCCCCGCGCGCGTGACCGGCGGACCCGATCGCCGCCGGCCACTCTGCGATCGGCGGGGGAGAGGGAGAAAGTCAGGCAGCTTGTGTAAACAAGCTGCCTGTCATTCTCCTCTCTGTATGAGAGCTGATCACATGGATCTACTATGTAGATCCATTGATCACTCTGCATACAGTTGAAGCCCCAGCCAATCACAGTTAGAATCACGCCCCTAGGGACACACACAGCCCCTCCCTCTGAAATAAAGTTAACCCCTTCACTACCAGTGTATTTTTACAGTAACAGTGCATATGTATAGCACTGATTACTGTAGAAATGTCACTGGTAACCCCAAAAGTGTCAAAAATGTCAGTCAAGGGTCCGATCTGTCCGCCGCATTGTCGCAGTACCGCAAAAAAAATCGCAGATCGCCGCCATTACGCGTTAAAAAAAAAAACAACAAAAATGACAAAAATCTTTCCCTTTGTTAGTAAACGCAATAACTTTTGCGCAAACCAATCAAAATACGCTTTTTGCGATTTTTTTTACCAAACATAGGTAGCATAAAACAAATTGGCCGAAAATATTAAAAAATTTTGATTTTTACATTTATTTTTGGGGGAATTTCATATAAAAAAAAGGGAAAAATATTGCTATTTTTGCAAAATTTACGCTCTTTTTTTGTTTATAGCGCGTGATCAAAAAATCGCACAGGTGATCAAATACCGCCAAAAGAAAGCTCTGTTTGTGGGAAAAAAAGGACGCCAAATTCGTTTAGGTACAGCGTCGCACGACCGCGCAATTGTCCGTTAAAGTCACGCAGTGCCGAATCGCAAAATACCCCCTGGTCAGGAAGGGGGTAAAATCTTCCGGGGCTTAAGTGGTTAAAAGTGGGAGGCACATATACAAACTGTTGTAATTACTACACCATTCACCTGATTTGGATGTAAATACCCTCAAATTAAAGCTGAAAGTCTGCAGTTAAAGCACATCTTGTTTGTTTCATTTCAAATCCATTGTGTTGGCATATAGAGCCAAAAAGATTAGATTTGTGTTGATGTCCCAATATTTATGGACCTGACTGTGTATATATATATGTCAAAAGCTGCGCCATAGATCTAACATATATTGTGTAAGAAATTGCAATATGAAACAGCAAATAAAGTGCAAGAAGTGCAATATAAAATAGGCAAACATTACTATACTGACTAGTCATTCCCACCTCCATCAGGCTGAAGAATCCCCCTGTTTGGACTCCTCTATGGATCTGGGAAGCCCCCCTTCACTTCTATTGATAATCAGGGACTGCCGACCACCATTGAGGACCCCCATGGCGACTGTGATTGAGACAGTCTATGGACTCTCTGAAGATGAATGATGACCATTGTTTCCATAGCTGACTGCCCAGCCTGCGTTAACACCTTATGCGCTTTTGGCCATTTTAACCTTTGGCCTATCTGTTCTGGTAAGAGGCGTGATGATAATTCCTAGCCGGTGGTGAGTCTCTTTACACCTGAGGCTCCTTTCACACTTATGCGACCTAAAAGTCCCGCAATTTTACCGCTATTTTGCCGTGATTTATTTGTTGTGATTCTGCCACGATTTTGCCGCGATTTTGACTAGACTTGAAGCAATGCCTATGACCTCAAAAAGCATTAAAATCGGCAAAAGTAGTCCAGGGACTATTTTGAAGTCGCACAGATATGAACGGTACTCATTGGAAATCATGAAGTACGACTTGTCATGCGACTTTGCAGTCCCAAGTCACAGGACAAGTCGCACAAATGTGACAGGGGCCGGAGTTGGAAGAACACATACTAGTGTTTTTTGTTCTCACTAGGGACTTTCGCAAACTTCCTTTATATGATATGACATTTATAGTAGGAAGAGAACTTGGGACACAAAACAGCAGCCCTTGCATGGGTAGCGCTACATAGGTATTACAGACTCAGGGTCACTTAATGCTAAATCTTATATTCCTTTAACCACTTGCTGACCACCCTACAGCACTTTTGCCACTACAGCTGTTGGAAGAATCATATATATATATGTGATTTTTCTTTTCTGCCTGCAGGGGGCGCAGGCACGCCACCGGCAGGCCGTTTTTGTTGTAATTATTAACAACAGAAGCTAATCTGCGGGTCCCGGGGATTCAATATCCTCCAGCACCCACCTGATTGTAGTAAAACACAGAGAACTGAGATATGTAAACAAGGCATATTTCAGTTCTGACAGGGAGGAAGGGACGATCCTGTGCCTCTGCTACACAGATTGATAAGGATTGATCTCTTTCCCTAGCGAAAGCAGCACACTGTGTACACAAAACACTGGCTAGGCACACATTTAACCCTTTGGTCACCCTAGATGTTTAACCCCTTCCCAGTCAGTGTCATTAGTACAGTAACAGTGCATATTATTAGCACTGATCACTGTATTAGTGTCACTGGTTCCTGCAAAGTGTCAAAAGTGTCAGTTAGTGTCTGATAGTCTGCCGCCATTACTAGTACAATATAAAAAAAAAAAATTCCAGTATGTATCCCATAGTTTGTAGACTGTATAACGTTCACATGAATACTTATTGGTATTGTTTTATCAAAAACATGTAACAGAATACATATTGACCTAAATTTTATGAAGAAATAAGATGTATTTATTTATTGGATATGTTTAATAGCAGAATGTAAAAAAAAATATATATTTTTTTTAAATTGTCGGTCTTTTTTTTATAGGTAAAAAATAAAATAAAATGCAGTGGTGATCAAATACCCCTAAAAGAAAGCTCTATTTGTGGGGAAACAAATGACAAACTTTATTTGGGTACAGTGTTGCACGACTGCGCAATTGTCATTTAAAATAACGCAGTGGCATATCGGAAAAAATGGCCAGGTCATGAAGGGGGTTTTATCTTCCGGAGGTGAAGTGATTAATTGGAGAAAAGCAACTTAGAACTGTTTTAATCATTTAGTGCGGCTTGCGAGATCACATGTAATTCGGAGCGCACTGCTCCTTCATTACATGCGATCTCATGTGCGGATGCGAGTTCAGCCATACACTTTGTATGGCTGAATTCACACTGTATCCTCAGCAAACTCGCACATGAGGCTTTTTTTGAGCCGCATCAGAATCGGATCGCACAGTGGTTCACACTTGTGCGATCCGATCCTGTGCGAACTGTCAGATCGCACTGCGATATGCGATCAAACTGGGGGTGTCATTAACATATCATTGACATCCCCTGCGTATCGCATATGGCAGTGTGAACTGACAGGTGTGCGGATGCGATGTGGGATCACGCTGCATATTCGCAGCGTTCCCACATCGCACAAATGTGAACCGAGCCTTATTCCTAAGTTTGCATTTTAAAGTATAAACACAGTGTTTAAATTGACCTGAACTAAAACACGGTATGCAGAAGACGTTCATAAGTCAAATTTAAACACATTTCATAGCTGCAGGTTTTCTTGCCAGTTGCTAAATAATGAAAGATAAGAAATAAACAATATTTGTTAAAACTTCATCATGGTATGCGTTTTGCGTTTTTGCCTATTTTTGTGCTCTTGCATTATTAGGGCTGTTTATAATACTAGCAGCACTCATCGCCACTGTTAACGGTAGTTCGATGCCACAGAAACAAGTGTTTGTAATTGTGAAATTATGCAGTGTTCTGAGGATAAAAATATATAATTATTCCTAAATGATGCATAAAAATATCATGAGTTTTACAAATGAGCATCTGCTAAAGTCTTCAATTTGTTCCTCTGGTAGACTAGTTAATCTTAGAAGACAGCATGTGTTACTGGGTCTTTCTATGTCCTATCTTCTAAATTTTTCATAGCTGATGTTGACAAATTTTACATCTTCTGTTTATAAACCAGAGGAAAGATTTCAAACCTCAAAACGTGTCTCAAGTTTTATAAAGCTTTAATTTCCGGCCATCTGGCAGAATCCTGTTTAAAGGTTTGACAGGCTTGTTTTTAGGGAACAGTTGTTAAACAATGGTAAATTTACAAGAACAGATGGATTAATCTGGCTAAGGGATATGTGCTGTAAGAAGAAGCTGCTTTCTCGGTTTTGAGTGTGGAGTTGTGGCATTCTACCAATGACTATAACCCCTTCTCATTTTATGTTCTGCTAGTTGAGGAATATATTTTCTTGTCGGATAACTGTCATATTTTAACCATAGATAAGACTCCCATTGTGTAGAAAACCTAAGAAAATATGATTCAGATCCACTGGAGCATTGTTTCACATGCCTTGATAATCATCTGACAACCTTACTAGTATGAGCTGCTTATATTATCTAGAACATTACATCTAAATCTGGCCATACAAGCAGCTTTTCCAAGGTCACCATTGAACAATACAAACATGATGTTTTCCAATGTATAGATAATCTGCATTTGACATTTCGAAGAACTGTACACACATGTCACATAAAGGGAAACTCGGCACATGTTCACAATACCAATCAAGCACGCCCTGACACCTGTAGTGCATTGAGCTAAATTCCACCGCAGTAGGAATTACCAGTGCAAGGCATTTTCTACATGCATGGACGCAGTTTTATTGTGCAGGCTTTAACCACTTCAGCTCCATGAGGTTTTACCCCCTTAATGACCAGGCCATTTTTTGCGAATCGGCACTGCGTTACTTTAACGAAAAATTGTGCGGTCGTGTGACGCTGTACCCAAAAACAACCGATGTCCTTTTTTCCCCCACAGATAGAGCTTTCTTTTGGTGGTATTTCATCACCTCCTGCATTTTTTAGATTTTGCGCTATAAACAAAAAAAAGAGCGACAATTTTGAAAAAAACGCCATATTTTTTACTTTCTGCTATAAAACATTCCCAATAAAAAAAAATTTCAAAAATCAATTTTTTTTATCAGTTTAGGCCAATTTGTATTCTGCTACATATTTTTGGTAAACAAAAACCCAAAAAGTGTATTTTAATTGGTTTGCACAAAAGCTATAGCGTTTACAAACTATGGGATAGATTTTTGGAATTTTTACTTATTTTTTTGTTTTTATTAGTAATGGTGGCGATCAGCATTTTTTAGCGGGACTACGACATTGCGGCGGACAGATCGGGCCCCTAACTGACATTTTTGACACTTTTTGGGGACCATTGACATTAATACAGTAATCAGTGCTAAATATTATGCACTGTTACTGTAAAAATGACACTAGCAGGGAAAGGGTTAATACTGGGGGTGATCAAAGGGATTAATGTGTACCTAAATGTGCTTACTAACTGTGTATGGGAATGGTTCTGTGACAGGCACAGAGAGATCGAAGTTTCCTCTTCCTGCCTGTCTCACAGAAGACTCCCCTGCTTTGTTTACATAAGCAGGCGGGTCTTCTGTCAGTTTATCTGATGATCGCAGGAGGAAGGTGGCAATCGCCTCTGCTCCTCCCGCTGCCAGCCTCCCGCTGTGTCTAAACACCTCGTGCATGCTATCATGTAGTGCTATGTGATTTTGTGCAGCCAAGTCATCCTGCCGCAGTAATACTATGGTGGGCAGTCGGCAAGAGGTTAATAAAACTTGTTGACGCTATTTTATTACAGCTGTGTATACACATTCAGGTTTTTTTTTTTTTTAATTCAACCAGTGGTTTGAACAAGAAAACAACTGACAGTTCCCTGCATCAACACAACAATGTGTGATGCAGGGATCTCTCCCGCTGAGCTATTGCATTCAGACAGGGGGGCTTCCCCCATTAGAATACACTGATCAGTGCTTGCAGACATTTGCTGCAAATCCTGATTGAATGCTGGTTTTCTAGTAAGACTGTTAAATAGAAGCTGCTCATTAGACCGGCTTCTGTTGAACAGACAGCAGTACACATGTACTGCAAGTTGGCCAGTCCCTGCTGAACCAGCAGACTTTCGGTACGTGTGTACAGTACTAGGCTTAAAAGATTTGAGGATATATTGTATACATATTCACTTCAATTATCCAATCATGTGCAGATGAAATTAGTAAACAGGGATTTTCTTTTCACATGATTGGATAATTAAAGTGACTCTTCACACATTTTATTCTCAAGTTCTTTAGTAAATCAGCCTCATTATATGAAGATCCTCTTCTTGTTTTATTCCTTGTTTGCACAAGACAGCACGATATTGAGCATGTATTCCTCTTAGAGATGGATAAAAGTGCATTGATTCAGCTGGACCATTCAGTGTGGGGAGCCAGCAAGAGGCACTGCAAGAGAGACAAGATATTGCTGTTCCAGTGTTTGAGAGGCTGCTCTACACCGACTTTGTGTTGGGTACAGACGGTGCCCGGGTTACAAACATCTGACTTACAAACGACTCCTACTTACAAATGGAGGAAGACAACAGGAAGTGAGGGGAAACCTCCCCCTAGGAAGAGAAATTCACTCCTGTAGGAGTTATCATGGGAAAAAGGTGTCTCCAGAGAAGCTTTATCACCAATCCCTGTTTCCACAACAACCTAATATTTTCAAAATCCAATTGTCACAGGGACAGAAAGTGAGGTTAAATCTTCTAAACAGGGGCACAGGCAGCAAAACAAATATTAACCCTTCTCTATGCTATCCACAAAATGTAAAAATTATTTTTTTGGCTGGAACTACACTTGAAAAATTTACCTGTTCCGACTTACAAACAAATTCAACTTAAGAAAAAATCTACAGACCCCATCTTGTTTGTAACCTGGGGACCACCTGTACTGTTTTTAGCCCACAGGAAATTGTACCTACCATAAAAAGGCCATTTGGTTTTGTTGGCCTCCCAGGTAAAAGTGCCCAGCCCTCCCATGTAGCTGTGTGGTGCCTAGGGGGCAAAGCAGCTGAGATCTCACTGTATCAGGGACAGGTGAGTATCGATATGTTATGGGCCTATGTTAATAGCATCAACTTTACACCAGTTTGAGAGCTTCTGAGATTATTCAGAGTTCAGATATATGCATTTACCTGCATTTAACCTCCTTCTGACCTGAACTGCATCTGCTTTAAGCAGGTTTTGCATTGCCATAGACATGTATCGGAATGCAAAACACATAAAATGCAAACAAAACCCAATCGATAAAGACCTTAACTAGTTCCGGACCGCCTGCCACCGATTTACAATTTACAGCGGCAGGCAGCCCCTCATGCGATAACCGATGTCTACCTACGTCAGTCACGCGTCTGCAGCTAGGGGGCGAGAGCGGGCTCCTGCCCCCCCCCCCCCTCGGCAGCGGGGACTCTGATGCACGGTGCAGGCGGCTCTGATTGCCGTCTGACACCCGCAATCGTTCTCCGCTGAGAGAGAACGGTCAACTGTTGTAGACACAGCTGACCTTTCTTCTCTCTGGAATCATCACAGAGTGCCTGTGTTCCTTCTATATAGGATCACAGGTCTCTATGGTCATTTCATAATCCCCATCCCCATACAATTATAAACACACCCCTAGGTACACATTTAACCCCTTGATCACCCACTGTGTTAGCCCCTTCCCTGCCAGTGTCATTATTACAGTAACAGTGCATATTTTAGCACTGATTACTGTAGTAATGTCACCAGTCCCCCCAAAAGTGTCAAAAATCTCAGTTAGGGGTCCGATCTGTCTGCCGCAATGTTGCAGTCCTGCTAAAAATTGCAGATCGCCGCCACTAGTAAAAAAAAAAAAAAAAAAATTATAAAAATGACATAAATCTTTCCCATAGTTAGTAGACGTGATAACTTTTGCACAAACCAATCAATAGCTTATTGCTATCTTTTCTACCAAAAATATGTAGCAGACAACAAATTGGCCTAAAATGTTAAAAAATTTAGATTTTTAATGTTTTTTTTTTGGGGAATATTAAATAGCAGAATGTGAAAAATCTTGTTTCTTTTTCAGAATTGTTGCTATTTTGTTTATAGTGCAAAAAATAAAAATTGTAGAGGTGATCAAATATCACCAAAATAAAGCTCTATTTGTGGGAAAAAAAGGACATTGATTTTATTTAGATACAGCGTTGCACGACCGCGCAATTGTCCGTTAAAATAATGCAGTGCCGAATCACAAAAAAATGGCCTGGTCATTAAGGGGGAAAATCTTCTGTTCCACAAGTGGTTAAAAGACAACGTTAGTTTGTTCTTGCACATCATAAATTAAAACATATGTGCATAGTAGAAATTCAAAAGGGAATCATCACATCACTCCAGAATGTAAATAAAATAGAAAAGGACAAGCACACCCACACATTTTATAAAGAATTTAATGAAGTAAATGCCTAACAAAGGGCACTGATATACCCTTTTATCAAATAACAGATATAATATGCAACAGTATGTGCAAGTTATCCAACATATACAACTAAGCTCAGGAATGTAAGTCTACAATGCCAATGTGAAGACAGGGTTTCATAAGAAACAAGCAATTGGACTTAATAGTCAAGTATAAAGAAATGAGGTCCAGAAATCCAATGTTTTGGTGTGTGCAAGAATCCCTTTTTCAAGGAGGACATGTGCAGACACTGTCTCTCTCCACTTTAATGATACCAAAGACTTCTGCAGGCTAGCCCATCTGACAAGTCGTGAGCTTGGAGGAGATGTCAAGGCACATCAGAGGGAATAAAATACGTGGAAATGCACTGAAAGTGCACATGCTTCCTTAGATTATCCTATGGAGATGAATAAAGTACAGTACTTTTAATTTTAGCTATAGGCTAGAGGCCCTAGTGATGCAACAAAATTTCTACAGGAAAGGTAGACATTGATGGGGTAGAGTTAAATAATCACATGAAGCAAAATGTGTGTTTGTCTTTAGGTGTAAGCAGTCATACTCCAAACTCTTCTTGAAAAGCAGCAATAGTTGCATTGGGAAACATTGACCTTTATGTCAAAGTTTACATTCTTGTTTTTACCCTTTGAGAGATTATTTACATTTCAAAAGGAAAAAATAGAACAGTATGAATAACTTTAGTATCTGTACTATTTCATTTTTTATTGGTAAGCACTACTAAATCCATTTTGAATATTTACATTTTAGCTTTATTTTACATATTTTCGATGGAGCAGTATGTTAGATGTAAAAGCCACATGAATTAAGCA
Source organism: Pelophylax lessonae (assembly GCF_965119305.1). NCBI lineage: Eukaryota > Metazoa > Chordata > Amphibia > Anura > Ranidae > Pelophylax > Pelophylax lessonae. Next base: position 95,437,069 of record NC_138771.1, on the reverse strand, counting down.
TGACATTTCAAAATGACTTTTTCTTTTTTACATACACTGCCGAATGATATTATTAGAAGAAAAACTGTTCTAAGAAAGCCAAAATAGGAATGATGCATCTCTCAGTTTCTTGTAATCAAATATTAAGATGCATAATTTAGCACTGGCTCATTTTTCTGTTGTGTCAACAAAACTCATCTGGCAAAAGTCCCGACACTGAAGCACAATATACGAAAATGATCATTTGGTTTTTTGTTTGTTTTTTTTTTTTTCATTTTTCTTTTCTTAAAATGTGTAAGGATTTTAACTGCAGTTCTATGTTTAGTTTAGCACTTTGCTCGTTGATCCGTCTTTCAATCATCAGTTGAAATGTCACAGATGGTGTCACAATGGTCACTGACAATGGTCACTGAGCCTTTTTATTGAACACTCTAGCAAAAATATGAGAGCATAAAAATCGAAATGTTGTGTTCCTGCTGGCTTTGGTTAGATGTATTAATTCCACTAAGGATCAATAGAAATCTATCTAAAGCAGTAAATGCAGCTCAATGCAAACACACAATTTATTGAGGGAGATGATGTGTGAGATGCAGCCTATCACCCAATATCACCCAATATGTATACATGTATGACAGCTTCTACTCAAGGCTTTACAGAGCACAGGCCTCATTCACTCAGCAGCATGGGTATGCATCAACTGGAACATGTTCCAATGCATTCTCTGACCACTAATATCCATTGGATTAAATGAAGAGAAGGGGAAGGTGTGGAGAGACAAGGTCCACTGTGGGTACCACCCAGAGGGGACCAAAATACATCTAGGGCCTAACGGTAAATTACCCGATGGCCCTATGGTATCAGAGAGCCACCGCAACCATGGACTGTTAAAGACAAAAGGGGTAAAAACAAGAGGAAACAAAGAGGTGTAACCTCAGAGGGTTGCAAAGATATCAAATCTGATATATCAAAATTAGAAAAAACTTTATTGAAGAAAATTGATACAAATATACATTTGATACAGAGTTCACCACGATGTGGTGGATGATGATACCAACGAGGAACCGGATAGACTAACAATGAATAAAGACATCATGAAAACAAAGACACACGCGACACATATCCCACCCACTGCACAGGAACCAAGCAGGCATGTGACTCAGTGTAGGAGAGTGCTTGGTCAAAACAGACTATAATCACTGCTACATAGACACTGAGCGCATGCTGGCATGCCGACATCAATCAGGAATGACCATGGTACCATAATAAGTGGTAGATAAATGATGATACTCAGTTGAATATAGCCATTTGTTGGATTTGCAAGAATACCAGAATGGTGATCCTGGCCATTACCATGTGTTTTACTCCTGTAAGTGATAGACACATTCAAATAAAGCGATTGTTGATGTGTGATGAGACTAATATGATCACCATTGAATATAGGTGAAAAAACTGCTCATCAATGGTGGAGTAGGTATGGTAGACTTTGGCAAGATGTTTCCTACTGGTGGAAGCTGGTGGCGGAGCTGAATGACCGAGACACAAACCCCCCTGCTAATCCTGAGGTCGGGAATGACAGGTCAAAGAATGTGTATATGGAAATGTATTCCTCAGATGGAAGCAGGAAGAGTGCTGAATGTCCATAGGATGTGGTGGGGGAGGGGAGACTCAGTAGTGGAGGGTACTGAGGTGAGCTGTATATGAGGATCCAGAATTGTAGTATTTTGGGGGGAGATGTAAAATGATTGCTGAAACTCACAGTGATAACCTTCTATGATAACATAGAATCCAATCACCTGCAGGGGATGGAGCATGAGCTATGGACCAGTGACTTTTGTTCCGCTGTACTCACAAGAACCCGGTAAGAGTGTTCCTCTGTTTACACCATAGGATTTACTTACCATTAGTGTTGAGCGAACACGGACTGTATTATTCGTGTTCGTACCGAATAATTGGATTTTTTTTACCCGAACACGGACACGGACACTTTACTGTATGTTCGGGTAAAAATCCGTGTTCGGTCGTTTTATTTCCGGGTTTTGCATGCTTTGGCGCTCTTTTCATGGCGGGCTTTCAACAGCCAATCAACAATCGTTTAACTGGTGTGCCTTAAGCCATCCCAGCCATGCCTGCAAATGTCTTAGTAGCTGTGATTGGCCGTCTGAAGCATGTGACCAAGTCTTTATAAGTTCGAGGCAGCCGCCGCAGCAGCGTCATTCTGCTGCTTAGCTAAGGGACAGAGCACACATCAATGTGCTGGCTGCTGATTAGGGAAAGATAGGCAGGAAAAAACCATTTGTGTCCGGATAGAATTGAGGGACAGGTCGGAGTGTTTAGGCAGGGCGAGTTGTAGGCATTTTAGGGATAGAGTCTGCTGAATTATAGGGTCAGTGTCTTCTACAAACTACAATCGATATTGCTGTGTGGGGGGTGGGGTGAATCTGCACTCAATCCTGATCTACGATCTCTTCTCAATCCTGTTAGGGACAGAGTCTGCTGAATTTTAGGGAAACTGTGTTCTACAAACTACAATCGATATTGCTGTGTGGTGTGGGATTGGAGATAGGCAGGTGTCAGTGATCCACATCCATTTTTCTGTGTGTGAGCTGCAGTGAACACAATCTTTTTGGGCTGCAGTGAACACAATCTTTTTGGGCTGCAGTGAACACAATCTTTTTGGGCTGCAGTGAACACAATCTTTTTGGGCTGCAGTGAACACAATCTTTTTGGGGTGCAGTGAACAAAATCTTTTTGGGGTGCAGTGAACACAATCCTTTTTGGTGTGCAGTGAACACAATCTTTGTGGGGTGCAGTGAACAAAATCCTTTGTGGGGTGCAGTGAACACAATCTTTTTGGGGTGCAGTGAACAAAATCCTTTTTGGGGTGCAGTGAACAACATCCTTTTTGGGGTGCAGTGAACACAATCTTTTTGGGGTGCAGTGAACAAAATCCTTTGTGGGGTGCAGTGAACACAATCTTTTTGGGGTGCAGTGAACACAATCTTTTTGGGGTGGAGTGAACAACATCCTTTTTGGGGTGCAGTGAACAAAATCCTTTTTGGGGTGCAGTGAACAAAATCATTTTTGGGGTGCAGTGAACACAATCTTTTTGGGGTGCAGTGAACACAATCTTTGTGGGGTGCAGTGAACACAATCTTTTTGGGGTGGAGTGAACAACATCCTTTTTGGGGTGCAGTGAACAACATCCTTTTTGGGGTGCAGTGAACACAATCTTTTTGGGGTGCAGTGAACACAATCTTTGTGGGGTACAGTGAACAGAATCTTTGTGGGGTGCAGTGAACACAATCTTTGGGGGGTACAGTGAACACAATCTTTTTGGGGTGCAGTGAACACAATCTTTGTGGGGTGCAGTGAACACAATCTTTTTGGGGTGGAGTGAACAAAATCATTTTTGGGGTGCAGTGAACAACATCCTTTTTGGGGTGCAGTGATCAAAATCCTTTTTGGGGTGCAGTGAACACAATCTTTTTGGGGTGCAGTGAACAAAATCCTTTGTGGGGTGCAGTGAACAGAATCTTTGTGGGGTGCAGTGAACACAATCTTTGGGGGGGTACAGTGAACACAATCTTTTTGGGGTGCAGTGAACACAATCTTTGTGGGGTACAGTGAACAGAATCTTTGTGGGGTGCAGTGAACACAATCTTTGGGGGGTACAGTGAACACAATCTTTTTGGGGTGCAGTGAACACAATCTTTGGGGGGTACAGTGAACACAATCTTTTTGGGGTGCAGTGAACACAATCTTTGTGGGGTGCAGTGAACACAATCTTTGGGGGGGGTACAGTGAACACAATCTTTTTGGGGTGCAGTGAACAACATCCTTTTAGGGTGCAGTGAACACAATCTTTGTGGGGTGCAGTGAACAACATCCTTTTAGGGTGCAGTGAACACAATCTTTGTGGGGTACAGTGAACAGAATCTTTGTGGGGTGCAGTGAACACAATCTTTGGGGGGTACAGTGAACACAATCTTTGTGAGGTGCAGTGAACACAATCTTTGTGGGGTGCAGTGAACACAATCATTGTGGGGTGCAGTGAACTCAATCTTTGTGGGGTACAGTGAACACAATCTCATACTTCTGAAGATTTGAGGGTGCTGCCTGTTCCATACTCCCCCTACTCCTCATCTAGCCTTTTAGGGGTACAAACAATAGTAATTGGGGCCTAGTGTGGTTGTGTACGTGTGATATACATACACTTTTTTTGGATCATATTTTCTATTCCGCTATTTAATCAAAAACCTTTGGGGATCAGTTAAATTGGGGGATAGTCTGTGTTGGTACGTGTGAGAGAGATCCACCTTTCCAAGTTGTTGGGGTTCATCTCATACTTCTGAAGGTTTGAGGGTGCTGCCTGTTCCATACTCCCCCTACTCCTAGCCTTTTAGGGGTACAAACAATAGTAATTGGGGCCTAGTGTGGTTGTGTACGTGTGATATACATACACTTTTTTTGGATCATATTTTCTATTCCGCTATTTAATCAAAAACCTTTGGGGATCAGTTAAATTGGGGGATAGTCTGTGTTGGTACGTGTGAGAGAGATCCACCTTTCCAAGTTGTTGGGGTTCATCTCATACTTCTGAAGGTTTGAGGGTGCTGCCTGTTCCATACCCCCCCTACTCCTCATCTAGCCTTTTAGGGGTACAAACAATAGTAATTGGGGCCTAGTGTGGTTGTGTACGTGTGATATACATACACTTTTTTTGGATCATATTTTCTATTCCGCTATTTAATCAAAAACCTTTGGGGATCAGTTAAATTGGGGGATAGTCTGTGTTGGTACGTGTGAGAGAGATCCACCTTTCCAAGTTGTTGGGGTTCATCTCATACTTCTGAAGGTTTGAGGGTGCTGCCTGTTCCATACTCCCCCTACTCCTCATCTAGCCTTTTAGGGGTACAAACAATAGTAATTGGGGCCCAGTGTGGTTGTGTACGTGTGATATACATACACTTTTTTTGGATCATATTTTCTATTCCGCTATTTAATCAAAAACCTTTGGGGATCAGTTAAATTGGGGGATAGTCTGTGTTGGTACGTGTGAGAGAGATCCACCTTTCCAAGTTGTTGGGGTTCATCACATACTTCTGAAGGTTTGAGGGTGCTGCCTGTTCCATACTCCCCCTACTCCTCATCTAGCCTTTTAGGGGTACAAACAATAGTAATTGGGGCCTAGTGTGGTTGTGTACGTGTGATATACATACACTTTTTTTGGATCATATTTTCTATTCCGCTATTTAATCAAAAACCTTTGGGGATCAGTTAAATTGGGGGATAGTCTGTGTTGGTACGTGTGAGAGAGATCCACCTTTCCAAGTTTTTGGGGTTCATCTCATACTTCTGAAGATTTGAGGGTGCTGCCTGTTCCATACCCCCCCTACTCCTCATCTAGCCTTTTAGGGGTACAAACAATAGTAATTGGGGCCTAGTGTGGTTGTGTACGTGTGATATACATACACTTTTTTTGGATCATATTTTCTATTCCGCTATTTAATCAAAAACCTTTGGGGATCAGTTAAATTGGGGGATAGTCTGTGTTGGTACGTGTGAGAGAGATCCACCTTTCCAAGTTGTTGGGGTTCATCTCATACTTCTGAAGGTTTGAGGGTGCTGCCTGTTCCATACTCCCCCTACTCCTCATCTAGCCTTTTAGGGGTACAAACAATAGTAATTGGGGCCCAGTGTGGTTGTGTACGTGTGATATACATACACTTTTTTTGGATCATATTTTCTATTCCGCTATTTAATCAAAAACCTTTGGGGATCAGTTAAATTGGGGGATAGTCTGTGTTGGTACGTGTGAGAGAGATCCACCTTTCCAAGTTGTTGGGGTTCATCTCATACTTCTGAAGGTTTGAGGGTGCTGCCTGTTCCATACCCCCCCTACTCCTCATCTAGCCTTTTAGGGGTACAAACAATAGTAATTGGGGCCTAGTGTGGTTGTGTACGTGTGATATACATACACTTTTTTTGGATCATATTTTCTATTCCGCTATTTAATCAAAAACCTTTGGGGATCAGTTAAATTGGGGGATAGTCTGTGTTGGTACGTGTGAGAGAGATCCACCTTTCCAAGTTGTTGGGGTTCATCTCATACTTCTGAAGATTTGAGGGTGCTGCCTGTTCCATACTCCCCCTACTCCTCATCTAGCCTTTTAGGGGTACAAACAATAGTAATTGGGGCCTAGTGTGGTTGTGTACGTGCGAGATACATACACTTTTTTTGATCATATTTCCTATTCCGCTATTCAATAAAAACCTTTGAGGATCAATTGAATTGCGGGATAGTCTGTGTCGGTACGTGTGAGATCCACCTTTCCAAGTTTTTGGGGTTCATCTCATACTTCTGAAGATTTGAGGGTGCTGCCTGTTCCATACTCCTCCTCCTACTCCTCATCCATCCTTTTAGGGGTACAAACAATAGTAATTGGGGCCTAGTGTGGTTGTGTACGTGCGAGATACATACACTTTTTTTGATCATATTTCCTATTCCGCTATTCAATAAAAACCTTTGAGGATCAATTGAATTGCGGGATAGTCTGTGTCGGTACGTGTGAGATCCACCTTTCCAAGTTTTTGGGGTTCATCTCATACTTCTGAAGATTTGAGGGTGCTGCCTGTTCCATACTCCTCCTCCTACTCCTCATCCATCCTTTTAGGGGTAGAAACAATAGTAATTGGGGCCTAGTGTGGTTTTGTACGTGCGAGATACATACACTTTTTTGGATCATATTTCCTATTCCGCTATTCAATAAAAACCTTTCTAGGGCAAGATCTTAAATTACAGAAATATGAGGAGACCGTCAAATAAGGGCCGTGGCCTGGGTCGTGGTGCTGCTGGTAGAGCTCCTGTTGCAAGGAGAGGACATGGTCGATCTGTGCCAGCTACACGCACAAGTGAAACACCTTCCTCAAGTGTGAGTAGGCGACAGAACCTGCATCAGTATTTGGTAGGGCATCAAACGCCCCTAGAAGTGATGAGGCCAGAACAAGTTGAGGCGATAGTAGATTGGTTTGCTGCTGACAGTGCCTCCAGTTCCTTCACATTGTCTCCCACCCAGTCTACTGCAGAAAGGTCAGAGTTGGCACCTGCAGCCAATGTCCAACCGTCTTTCACCTCACCCCCTTGCAAATCAGGCCAGCAGTCTGAGCCCCAAGCCATACAGCAGTCTCTTATTCTTTTTGAGGACTCTGTCAGCAGGGTTTCCCAGGGCCATCCACCTAGCCCTGCCCCAGAAGTGGAAGAGATTGAGTGCAGCGATGCCCAACCACTTATTTCTCAAGATGAGTACATGCAAGGATCATCGCAGCACGTCTCCGATGATGACGAAACGCAGGTGCCAACTGCTGCGGCGTTCAGCATTGTGGAGACCGACAAGGAGGGCAGGGGTGAAGACTGGGTGGAAGATGATGTGGAGGACGATGAGGTCCTCGACCCCACATGGAATGAACGTCATGCAGGTGACCTGAGTAGTTTGGAGGAAGAGGCGGTGGTCGCACAGAGCCACCAGCACAGCAGAAGAGGGAGCAGGGTGCAGAAGCGGAGCGGCCGTGCCCTAGACACTACGCCCGCTACTGCCCAACGCAGCAAGGGAACGAGCGCACCAAAGTCAGCTCAAAGGAGTTCTCTAGCGTGGAAGTTCTTTAGAAAATGTGCTGATGACAGGACACGAGTGGTTTGCACCCTGTGCAATCAGAGCTTGAAGCGAGGCATAAACCTTCTCAACCTGAGCACAACCTGCATGATCAGGCATCTAAGTGCAAAGCACGAGCTGCAGTGGAGTACACACCTTCAAAACCAAGAAACGTCTCTGGCTCATCCTGCTTCCTCTTCTGCTGCAGTCTCGGCCGCTCCAGCCACATCTGTAGTGATACCGGCACCTGCCACCCCGCAAACAGACGATCTGTCAGCAACACCACCACCTGGGTCACCAACAACCATCTCCACAATGTCCCGTGGAAGCGTTCAGCTTTCCATCTCCCAAACACTTGAGAGGAAGAGGAAGTACCCCCCTACCCACCCGCGATCCCTGGCCCTGAATGCCAGCATTTCAAAATTATTGGCCTTTGAAATGCTGTCATTCCGTCTGGTGGAGACGCACAGTTTTAAAAACCTTATGTCGGTGGCTGTCCCACAGTACGTCGTGCCCAGCCGCCACTACTTTTCCAGGCAAGCCATCCCTTCCCTGCACAACCAAGTGGGGGAAAATATCAGGTGTGCACTGCGCAACGCCATCTGTGCCAAGGTCCACCTAACTACGGATACGTGGACCAGTAAGCACGGTCAGGGGCGTTATATCTCCCTAACGGCACACTGGGTAAATGCAGTGGCGGATGGGCCTGAGGCGGATAGCAATTTGGCGCATGTCCTTCCACCACCGAGGATTGCAGGGCGCTTCAGTTTGCCTCCTGTTCCTAACTCCTCCTACTCCGCTTCCTCATCCTCTACCGCCTCCTCATCCGGACAGCGTAACACCTTCACCACCAACTTCAGCACGGCCAGGGGTAAACGACAGCAGGCAGTTTTACAACTTGCCTGTTTGGGGGACAAACCACACACCGCGCAGGAGTTGTGGAGGAGCATGGAACAGCAGACAAATGAGTGGTTGCTGCCAGCGAGCCTCAAGCCCGGCCTGGTGGTGTGCGATAACGGGCGAAATCTCATAGCAGCTCTGGGCCTAGCCGGTTTGACGCACATCCCTTGCCTGGCGCATGTGCTGAATTTGGTGGTGCAGAGGTTCCTTAAAAACTACCCCGATATGTCAGAGCTGCTGCAGAAAGTGCGGGCCGTTTGTGCGCACTTTCGGCGTTCTCACCCTGCTGCTGCTCGCCTGGCAGCGCTGCAGCGTAACTTCGGCCTTCCCGCTCACCGCCTCATATGTGACGTGCCCACAAGGTGGAACTCCACCTTGCACATGCTGGAAAGACTGTGCGAGCAGCAGCAGGCCATAGTGGAGTTTCAGCTGCAGCACGCACGCGTGAGTCGCTCTGCGGAACAGCACCACTTCACCACCAATAACTGGGCCTCCATGCGAGACCTGTGTGCCTTGTTGCGCTGTTTTGAGTACTCCACCAACATGGCCAGTGGCAATGACGCCGTTCTCAGCTTAACTATCCCACTTCTATGCCTCCTTGAAAAAACAATTCGGGCGATGATGGAAGAGGATGTGGCACAGGATGAGGAGGAGGAGGAGGATGAAGAGGTAACATTTCCAAGGCTTTCAGGGCAGTCATTCGCAAGGGGCTCCGAGGGTGGGTTCCTGCACACGCAAACGCCAGGGACGCAATTGTCCAGCAGGGGCACAGTTCTGGAGGATGAGGAGGATGAGGAGGAGGAGGAGCTGGAGGAGGAGATGGAACCATGTTCACAGCAGGGTGGCACCCAGGCCAGCTCATGGCCATCACTGGTGCGTGGCTGGGGGGGATACAGAGGACACGGACGATACACCTCCCACAGAGGACAGCCTTTCGTTGCCTCTGGGCAGCCTGGCACACATGAGCGATTACATGCTGCAGTGTCTCCACAACGACCGCCGAGTTGCCCACATTCTAACTTGTGCTGATTACTGGGTGGCCACGCTGCTGGATCCCCGTTACAAGGACAACGTACCGTCCTTAATTCACTCACTGGAGCGCGATCGCAAGATGCGCGAGTACAAGCGCACGCTGGTAGACGCCATGCTGCTGGCATTCCCATCTGACAGCGGGGCCACAGTGGAAGCACAAGGCAGAGGAGGAGGAGGAGGAGGTCGCCAACGCAACCAGGGCACCGCCAGCACCTCAGAAGGCAGGGTTAGCATGGCCGAAATGTGGAAAAGCTTTGTCAGCACGCCACAACAAACAGCAGCACCAGCAGCTCAGATGGAACGTCTTAGCAGGAGGCAGCATTTTACCAACATGGTGGAGCAGTATGTGTGCACACGCCTACATGTAGTGAATGACGGGTCTGCCCCCTTCAACTTCTGGGTCTCCAAATTGGGCACATGGCCTGAGCTTGCCCTTTACGCCTTGGAGGTGCTGGCGTGCCCTGCAGCCAGTGTATTATCTGAACGGGTATTTAGCACGGCTGGGGGCGTTATAACAGACAAGCGCAGCCGCCTGTCCAGAGACAATGTGGACAAGCTCACGTTCATTAAAATGAACCAGGCATGGATCCCACGGGACTTTTCCGTACCTTATGCAGAATAGCAATGGATACCGACCTTACCCACCCATTGCTCCATTTTTGCTCTTTCTCACTCTTTTGGGGTGTACCCTCATTTAAAATTTTTGAAAAGAAGCAGTGTTGGCTACCTCGTCCTCCTCCTCAGGGCCAGATTAATGTAGGGGCTATTGGAGCTGCAGCTCCAGGCCCCTACCTTTTATATAGGCCCCGGGTTGGCCATATTCACTGTTACCGCTCTTCTGTCACTTGTAAACACAGAAGTCTGGCTTCTATGCTCGCTTCCCCAGGCAGCACCCTCAGAACCTCCCCACACAGCGTGAAGGCCGGACAAGGAGGGACAGTTGGCGATGCATGGATGTGTTTATGGGCTTCAGAGACAGCATCCCATGTTGAATTAGGCATGCATGGCTGCACCCTTCCTCCTCTGGGTGCATGGCAAGGCACGGCCCTTAAGGCCCTTCAAAATCCTCAGCACCAAGCCCATGATGCTGTTAATCCGGCCCTGGTCCTCCTCCACCGCCGCTTCCACCTACACCGCCCATAGGTGTGCGCAGCCTATTGCATTAAGGTGTGCACCCCAAAGTTGAAATACACATGCATGTGTTTGCCAGCAGGGAGAGTAATGTATCGGGGCCATGTACCTGTAGGCAAGGAGAAATAGAGCAGAGCAGGTCCCAGGGAGATCTTTCCCATCTCCTCACTGGCAATGCTATGTGCCCTAGGTGATTAGGGTGTGCCCAGGCACACCCAGCACACCCTGTGCGCACGCCTATGTCACCGCCACATCCACCACCACCTCAACCTCCCTCCTACTCCATATGGGCCTCGTCCTTCAGAGATGAAGAAGAACATTGTTTTATTTTTCTGTTTTTTTTTGTTGTTTTAAGTTATTTCCCTATCCACATTTGTTTGCAGAGCACTTGCCATGCTCTTAATTACGTTTTGCTGCCATTTGCAGCACTCTAGCCCTTTCCTTTGGTGTTTTAGAGCCATTTTAGTGCCTTAAAGTTCGGGTCCCCATTGACTTCAATGGGGTTCGGTGTCCGGGAAAAGTTCGGTAAAAGTCCGGGACACGGACCCGGACTTTTTTTTAAAGTTCGGCCGAACCCGTCGAACACGGACATCTAGGTGTCCGCTCAACCCTACTTACCATCACTGTCTGGACTGTTAGAAGGTTATCACTGTGAGTTTCAGCAATCATTTTACATCTCCCCCCAAAATACTATGATTCTGGATCCTCATATACAGCTCACCTCAGTACCCTCCACTGCTGAGTCTCCCCTCCCCCACTGCGTCCTATGGACATTCAGCACTCTGCCTGCTTCCATCTGAGGAATACATTTCCATATACACATTCTTTGACCTGCCATTCTCGACCTCAGGATTAGCAGGGGGGTTTGTGTCTCGGTCATTCAGCTCCGCCACCAGCTTCCACCAGTAGGAAACATCTTGCCAAAGTCTACCATACCTACTCCACCATTGATGAGCAGTTTTTTCACCTATATTCAATGATGATCATATTAGTCTCATCACACATCAACAATTGCTCTAAATGAACTTGTCTAACACTTACAGGAGTAAGACACATGGTAATGGCCAGGATCACCATTCTGGTATTCTTGCAAATCCAACAAATGGCTATTTTCAACTGAGTATCATCATTTATCTACCACTTATTATGGTACCTTGGTCATTCCTGATTGATGTCGGCATGCCAGCATGCGCTCAGTGTCTATGTAGCAGTGATTATAGTCTGTTTTGACCAAGCACTCTCCTACACTGAGTCACATGCCTGCTTGGTTCCTGTGCAGTGGGTGGGCTATGTGTCGCGTGTGTCTTTGTTTTCATGCTGTCTTTGTTCATTGTTAGTCTGTCCGGTTCCTCATTGGTACCATTATCCACCACATTGTGGTGGACTCTGTATCAAATGTATATTTGTATCAATTTTCTTCAATAAAGTTTTTTTCTAATTTTGATATATCAGATTTGAGCATCCCCTCTTTGCAACCCTCTGAGGTTACACCTCTTTGTTTCCTCCTGTTTTTACCCTTTTTGTCCATTGGAACCTGTCACACACTGTAGGAACATGCATACAAGGTATCACTACTCAGTTAATAGATATATCTGCATAAGACGAAAGATAACATTCCTGAATGCACTTAACCTTTTACATGCATGCTTTAAGAAATACAAAAAAAGTGGCCACTGCCACCACCTATAACTGGTCTTTGCAGCAAGGAGCACTGGAAGGGTGACATATGTCAAACAAATACAAAGAAATTTCCAAGCTCAAACTTACTAACCAGTCAGCGACCAACCGATTTTACCTGTCTAACAATATGGGTTAAGAACAGGGGTTTAGTCTGCACACATTTGCAAATACAGGCAGTCCCTGGGTTACAAACATCTGACAGCAAAATAAACATTACAGGGGTGGTAACCCTTCTCTATGCTATCCAAAAAATGTAAAAATTATTTTTTTGGCTGGAACTAATGTACCTGTTCCAACTTACAAACAAATTCAACTTAAGAACAAACCTACAGACCCTATCTTGTTTGTAACCTGGGGACTACCTGTACATGCGTAAGCTACAGGCCCTGTCAAGGCACCCTGTTTTCTGTAGTCCCTAACTCTAACTTCAGTGAGTCTCCACAATGGGAGCACATGCATTTTAATGGATAGGCAGAGGACATGTATTTGCAAATGTGTGAAGACTAAACACCTGTTTTTAATACATATTGTTACACAGGTCAATTTGGTTGGTCGTTGGCTGGTTGGTAAGTTTGAGTTTGGAAATCTCTTTGTATTTGTTTGACATAAGTCGCCCTTCCAGTGCTCCTTGCTGCAAAGACCAGTTATAGGTGGGGGCAGTGGCCACTTGTTTGTACTTTGAATATGTTGGTCAGGCAACCCACTAACACCTTTGCTGCTATAGTGCTATGTGCTGGGTGTTCAGTGTTCCCCTGTACCTTTAAGAAGGGGTGGGCTCCCTCCAAGCTCACTTGCCCTCTGACTATCTATTAATATGAATGTGCTCCCATTGTAGGGACTCTCAAAATTTAGAGTTAGGACTACAGAAAACAGGGTGCCTTGATGGGGCCTGTAGCTTACACATGTGTTTGCAAATGTGTGCAGACTAAACCCCTGTTCTTAACACATATTGTTAAATGTGTAAATTTGGTTGATCGCTGGCTGGTTTATTAAGTTTGAGCATGGAAATCTCTTTGTATATGCTTTTATTAAATGCTGTAATATATTATACATATGTTGTATGATGGCTCATAGAAGTAGATATGGATCTCATAGCTAGGGATGAGCTGAAAACCTCACTGTTCGGTTCGCAGCAGAACTCCCAAACAGGGGAAGTCTATGGGAGCTGAACAGGAAAAATCAAAAGTTCCCATTTTGAAGGTCTTAAAAGTAAATGGCCATAAAAGTGGTATGGGAGTCTGGGTACTGCCCTGGGAAACATGGTTCATAATTTTTTTTTTTTTTTCAAATGATAGTTTTTCCAGGAGCAGTAATTTTAACGATGCCTAAAGTACAACAATAAAAATAAAAAATCCCTTTAAATATAGTGCCTGGGGGGTCCCCTAATGTGCCTGTAAAGTGGCGCATCTGTAGCATGTATAGATCTTGCTACAGCAAAAATTCCATTTATAAAAATAAAAATAAAAAATAGTGTTCCCTGATGTAAATTCATCATCAATCACGCTGCCCGCCGCACCCACCGGGCCGGAAAATAAAAAGCTCTGCTCTCATTGAATGCATACTGCGATCTGCCTGTTTGCAGTTTGACAGTCCTTATATAGGAAATGGGTAGGGCCACACCGGTGACATCACATGGTGGCCCCACCCCTTATGAGATCACTGACCCCTTTCCTGACCTGTCAGGCTGTGTGCCCAGATAAGGATCTGGTATGGATTTTGGGGGGGGACCTTAAAGTGGAGTTCCGGGCACAGAAAACATTTTTCAATAAACATACCCCCGGGACAGTCAGGGCTAGCACATTCCACAATGGCTAGCCTCTGATCTGTCCCGGTTTGCACTTACCTGCAAGAAGAAATACTTACTTATAAAATTTCTTCCACAGCGTTTGCATCCCTCTTGTGGGCAGCTGAAGCCGGCGCGATCCTCTTCCGCGTCTTCTTCCGCGTCCTCTTCTCCCAGAATGCGCCTGCACCGGCCCCGCTCGTCACTTCCGGCGCGGCGCCGCATTCCTCCACAGCTTCTGGGCATGCCCAGAAGCTGTTTAGCAGGGAATGCGGCGTCGCCCCGGAAGTGACGAGCGGGGCCGGTGCCGTCGCATTGATTCCTGGGAGCGATGACGTTCAGCTCCCAGGAATCATCACGAAGGAGGAAGTGACGGAGGAGCCGCGGCACAGAGGGAGGAAGTACATTGAGGTGAGTATTTTCGATCTTCAATTACAAGGTGAGTTTAAAAAAAAAAAAAACCTAACTATCCAATTCCTTTTCAGGTGAAGGTGAAGAAGCGGACGGGCACAAAAAAAATATCAATTTTGTGCCCGGAACTCCGCTTTACACCGGTTTTCTTTTTAATTTTGGCGTGGTATGGACTGGGGGGGACCCTTTGCTGTTTTTTTCTTTCATTTTTAATAGCGGGGAGCCAGTAATTGTAACCAGGAGTCATTTTAAATGGGATTTAACTTGTTTTTTTCTTTAGAAATTTTACTTTTGCTGTAGCATGCTTAATGCATGCTACAGATGTGCCACTTTACAGGCACATTAGGGGACCCCCAGGGCACTATATTTAAGGTATTTTTTTTTTTTAACCGTCACTTTTTTTTCTTTTTTTAGCTGTCAGTGGGGAAACCCATTGACAGCTGATGACTCGGTTGTTAAGGATGCCGCGGCTGGCTTCCCGGCCCCACTCCTTAACAACCAGCTTATACTGTGCCCTAATTGGGCAAAGCCCAAGTATACTAATTCATCAAGCCACCATGCTAACCAGAAAAAAATCTATCCTTTCCTAAATTCCAAAAACTTTGGAAATACAAGTTACTTTGCAATCCATCATGATCCAGTTGCTCACCTGTGTCCACTAAAATGTGGAAAGCGGTGGAAACACGTCATGCTTTATAGGACAGAATTTAAAGCTTAGATATTAGTAAAAAACTGTATACTGAAGCTAATATCTAGTATCCTAATACTATCTAGAGTCTGGCCTACAGACTTTTGTGTATGTCTAAATCATCAATGTATGATTGACAGCACAGCTTTAAGAAATCTGTAAGGGGATGGAACCTTTCATTTCCCAATTTATGATATGCTGACAAAAAGTCCTATTCTTCAGTTTATCATGGCTGAACAGGTTTGAACTCAGTAACGAAAAACTCATCCCCAGGATGTAATGGGCACTTCCCCTATTTGCGTGATGAGTGCATATTTTGGTAAGGTAAATTTTAGGTTAATACTTTTTTAAATTCAGCAGCATATACCTGAGTATTTACTAATTTCTATTCTGCAACTGACGTTATCCAAAATGACATGCAATACATGCAAATATTGCCCTGTGGATTTTATAATGCAGCCTTGAAAAGCAATAATAGAACAGTGCTACTAAAATGCTCAAGGTCATTTGTGATTAAATGAATAGCTGAGTTCTTTAAGTTGTGATACATGTTAGTTGTCTTGTCAAAGCCAACTATTGGAAACACATCTGTGAAGACAAATTGCTTTCCCATCAAGGAAAAAAACTTGTATTTTAGCTATAATTTTCCTGTTGGCAATATTTTACTGTGGGCTCATTGTAACACCTGTGGTTTTTGTCTTGCCACGGGTCGCACAGTGACTGTCAAAGATATGTCACATAACCTCCCTACAGAGCACAGAGCCTGTAAAATACACAGCAGGACAAAACTGCTCATTAATATGCACAAAAGCAGCTCTGATGAAGAGCTGCCAATGTACTAAGCCAAAGCAATTCTGATTAAGACCTTTGCTGTGAGCAGCCAGTGTTTTTTGTTTTGTCTTTTTTGTGTCGTTCATATTAAAATTTTCCATGCTACATGTTGACTTTATGCTAATATTTTACAAGAAATAATTAAGGGTTCTTCATGCAACACTTAACACTATGGTTTTCATCATGATAGGAGCTTATCCTTTGCTGAAGATGATGGTTTATTTTTATTTTTTTTTTTTTAATTATCTAAGCCTGAGAAAAAATTATTTGTTATGAGCCGCTCACATTTGAAATCTTGAAGATTTACTCAAGGAAGAGCATGTATTCTCTCAAATGACTTTTTGACATTATTACTAACTTTCTACCTTTGTCTTTAAGCTTAAAATAATAGAAAAAAATACAAAGCTGAACCTTTATATAGCTGTTTCTTTTTCAATTTTATTGTTTTGACTTTCTACATAGGATTCATCATACGATATTCTCTTTGGGATTGCTCTGACATTGCAGCTACAAGTTCCTGAATGTGTCAGGCAGAAAACTGATTGAAGGAATGTCTAGGTCAGGGAAAGCCAAGCATCACGCAGAGCTGTCTATTCACTGTTCACTGCTATTCCTAAACATGCTTTCTGTGTTGACATGCAGGAGAGAAATTAACTAGAAGAGCTGCTTGTATTACAATACTAACAGGTTGAGAAACATTATTGTAACAAGCACAGCCCCGGAAAACAAAATCAAGAATGTTGGCTGTGCCTATCTGTGTGCAATCCAATTCATGTCTTTAAACCAAAACCTTACTTTCAAACCACAAAACTGCTATTATTATTCAGTAACAAACTTTCTTGTGTACAACAAAATACAATAAAACAAATGGGACAGTCCCAAAGTACTTTAATTCAATGATTAGTGCTTTTCTTCTTTCAGATATTTTTCCCTTTAAAGGTGCTTCTCATATGCTGCGGTTTTTCCACCTTCACCATTGTGGATTTCAGTTAATACAATTGTGCAGTGACTCCCACCACCTTTCACCACTGCGCTCACCTCCAGATCACGAGACTTCCTCAGGGATTGTGGTCGTGACGATACGCGCGGGAGGAGTCAGGTGACAGAGCACTGTGTTTGTGGAACATACAAGAGCATATGGGAGCTGCTGCCCCATCGGATGATTTGAGTGCACTGTCTCAAGTTTTAATGTAAGTGGATATTATGCAATAAATGTGAAACCTTTATATACTACACAATGGGAGTGTATCTTTTATACTGAGAGGACGTGGAGGAAAGGAAGTCCAGACAAAGCCAGCTTAGCGAGGAGAGAGGAGAGTGGAAGGAGATTGAACAGCTGAGGAGCCTGGAATTAACCCCAGGAGGGGAAGGCAATTTTGGACCTGGAAACAGGTCTAAACTGGAGGTGAGCACAGTGGTGAAAGGTAGTGGGAGTCACCACACAATTGTATCAACTGACATCCACAAGGGTGAAGGTGAAAAAACTGTGACATATGAGAAGCACATTTAAAGGAAAACATATGTAAAGGAAGAAAAGCACTACTAATTGAATTATAGTCATTGGGGACTGTAACATTTGCTTTATTTTATTTTATTGTACACGGGAAAGTTTGTCACTGAATATTAATAGCAGTTGTGGGGTTTGAAAGTAATGCCCCGTATATACGCGTCGATAGTTGGCCGTGAATTTTCGGCCAACGTCCGATCGGCCGATTTTCGGCTTGTTAGTATGATGCTTTCGACAACCGACTCCGACTTTTCGGCCTAAAAAAATCTGGTGTGCAGGCTATAAAATTTTTGTTGGCCGTCACCACAACGGCTGATTTTCCGTCAGTTAGTACAGATTTCAGCAGACAAAAATCTGTTGAGCAAGACTGGGCATGCTCAGAGAAGAAAAAACACACGGAAAGTAAACCATCACATGACATCACTTCTGAAGTAGATTTTTGTTGGCCGAGAAAATTCGTGTGCAGTCTAGAGCACATTTCAACCAACACAACAACACTGGACAAAAGTCGGCCGATAATCGTTGCGTGTGTACGAGGCTTAAGGTTTTGGCTTAAAAACAGTAATTTGATTGTACATGGATAGGCGTGGCCAACATTCTTGATTTTATTTTTTCGTTTGCAGCTGTGGGAACACACTTATTTGGTTGCAGCCATCAGACACAAGTAAGAAGTGAGGGACACATTAGGTTAGGGAGTGTGGGGTAACACACAGCTGTTTTACAGCTCAGGAATATACAATGAAACTAAAATGTATAACATAATGGAAGGAACTAAATGAAAAAGTTATATTCTGAATCAGAAGTAATAAGAATACACCAATGATAAAGTGACAGTACCAACCTGCTTTCTATAGCTATACACCATAATTATCCTAAAGACAAACTATTTAACATTAACAGGTGTACTTACAATTATCAGCTTTCATTTATGTAAAACCTTTATCTCAAAAGATAACAACTGTTGCTGTCACTGCCTAAAAAGTGTGGGCTGGAGTTTGGCTTCAATTTTGTTTAGTGTATCTAAATCTGTGAGTACATCTAACACTACCTTTTCCCCCGAATGACAATGTGACAATGCTCGTGTCCAAAGATGTCTCCATTTCTTCTTCATACTGAGTGGAGGCATTCTCATACAGGAGGTTTGTTACTGGATAGATCACCAGGTGAAAACAGAGGTAAATAAAAGCCTAAAAAACAAAAGGAATGCAGCCACCACATCTAATGATTAGTAAGTTTAAATATATTACAATTTTGGTTTTGGGTTTAATATTTCTTTAAGATACAAATAGCAAGCCAAGCCTATCTACTAGTATTTCAGTTGTTGTTCAGGCATTGTTGTAGCTGACCGGTAAACTTCTGTTGATCTCTTCCTAATGAAGCATCATTTCAGAACACTGTAGACTGTTGTTTATACATAAAAAAGACTGAATTTAACCACTTGCCGACTGCCGCACGACTATTTACTTCGGCAGTCAGCCCCTCACAGGCAAAGCGACGTAGAGCTACGTCGCTAGCCTGTAAGGGTTTTGGTAGCTAGTGCGTGCCGCCGAATGCGCGCTCCCGCTCCCACGCGGTCACGGACCCCCCCCGCGTGTGTGCCCGGCGGACCCGATGTCCACCGGGCACTCGCGATCGTCCGTGACAGCGGGAGAAAGGCAGGCGGCTAGTGTAAACAAAGTCGTCTGTCATTCTCCCCTGTGTAAGAATGGTGATCAAACGGTTCTACTATGTAGGACCGTTGATCACTGTTCTTACACATCAAGCCACAGCCAATCACAGTTAGAATCACGCCCCTAGGACACACTTAACCCCTCCCTCTCCAATACAGTTAACTCCTTCACTGCCAGTGTCATTTTTACAGTAACAGTGCATATGTATAGCACTGATTACTGCAGTAATGTCACTGGTAACCCCAAAAGTGTCAAAAATGTCAGTCAAGGGTCCGATATGTCCGCCCCAATGTCGCAGTCCCACAAAAAAAACGCAGATCGCCGCCATTACGCGTTAAAAAAAAAACAACAAAAATGACAAAAATCTTTCCCTTTGTTAGTAAACGCAATAACTTTTGCGCAAACCAATCAAAATACGCTTTTTGCGATTTTTTTTACCAAACATATGGTAAAAAAAATTGGCCTAAAATGTTAAAAAATTTGATTTTTACATTTTTTTGGGGGGAATTTCATATAAAAAATGTGAAAAATATTATTTTTGCAAAATTGACGCTCTTTTTTTGTTTATAGCGCATGATCAAAAAATCGCACAGGTGATAAAATACCACCAAAAGAAAGCTCTGTTTGTGGGAAAAAAAAGGACACCAAATTCGTTTAGGTACAGCGTCGCACGACCGCGCAATTGTCCGTTAAAGTTACGCAGTGCCGAATCGCAAAATAGGCCCTGGTCAGGAAGGGGGTAAAATCTTTCGGGGCTTAAGTGGTTAAAACAAACATCCATCAACCAGAATCCGGTTTGGCTTTGTCAACTCAAATGTGATTGGTGGTAAAGGGTACAAAAAGAGTTACTCAGCACAGACTGCAGGGGGCAACACTCATAGATCATATGAGATGCTTCCTGAATATTGATAGCAGTGGATGACAGAAAACTCAAAATAAAGCACAACTAAATGCTCCTATTATTTACAGCTAGGAATGCTACCATCGTAGCCTCTGTTTGATCTAAAGTGCAGGGCCCTCTGATTCCTCTTGTACCAAGTCTATTGTAACTGTAATGTCTTTCTTCATTTTTTTAAACGCCCTGCGCAAACTGTGGGCGCTATATAAATCCTCTATAATAAATATAGTTGCCATGGTGCTGCACATGTGATCATTTATGACACCGGACATTTGGCTGTTTGACAGTTTGGTTGACAGCAAAAGCAATTGTGACAGTTATCATTCAAGGAAAGCCTTTGAATCCAAGGACCCTTTCACACAGGTTGTCCAATCAGATCCACCTGTCAGTTTTCAGGAGGACCTTATTAAACCCTCCAGTCTCCCCTATAGAGCGGCAGATGTCATGACATGTCCGCTGACATCTGCCACTATCCAATCCGGTCCGCAAAATACAGATGGATGGGGGTCCTAATTTCCATCCGTCTGTCGGATCGGTTTAGAAGAAAATGGACAGGTGGTCTATTTTCCCCATAGGGGAGATTGGGACTGTATCCGCCTCTGCTCTGCACAGTGAGTGGAGACGGATTTGTCATCCGCCTGCTCAGTGGGGATTAGCGGAGCAATCCCCCACTGAGCAAGCAGATTCTGTTCCACTGAGGCAACCATGGGAAAGGGGCCTAACTATTTTGAGAAACAGTTAGGCCTTTTTCACATCATGATGCACAGATGTCAGTTTTTCTGCACGCGCTCTGCCAAAGGCACAATAAAAAACAATTGTTCTCTATGTGCCCTGTTCACACCACAACACTGGTATCATATGCAGATTTTTTCTCTAAGGAACAAAACTGACATGGCATCAACATTGGTGTGAATAGGCACATAACTGACGTGCACGGAAACTGATGTGAAACTGGTGTTGGTTTTCCCCTCAGTTTTCATGCACGTATGGTGTGAATGAGCCCTTAAAGCAGAACTAAACCCATCGATTTAACGGTTTCAAAAAACAGTTATTATCCTGGTATGCTGAAAATGCTAACTGTCACTGCAAACCTCCATGTACAATCCATGCAAACTGTCCCATTTGCTTGACATATGCTCACATGTGTAATAACCAAATTGTCAAACCATCAAATTGCTGCTGTTATAACGGATCACATGTGCAGCTTCATGGTACTATGCAAATCAAACAGAGGCTAAGATAGCAGCTTTCTTGGCCAAAAAGGATAGGAGGATGTAGTTCTGCTTTAAATTGATGGATTTAGGTCTGTACTTTACTTGCAGTCTCTGTAATAATCTTCCTGTACAAATAAATACCACTGGTGTTGAGAGCACAGGCAAGTGTGACAGTTATCATTCAAGCATTTGAATGCAACTGTTTGGAGAAACTATTGCATTGAAAGGTTTAGTTCAGCTTTAAGGTAAACATAATTAACTTTTTGACTGCAGCACAGTTAGGCTAGGGCTACATGGGCAACTAAATGTCTTTGCTGCTGAGAGATTTAACTGCTTGTTTGGTGTCACCCTATTTTCAGCAACTGGAATCAATGTGATACTAATGAGATAATATCTCAGTAGAAAAGAGATTTAAACACCTGTATATCCCTAGGCTTACGGACCTTGCTGGATTGCATTAGTAGCTTACTAATTGGTTTCACTTGTTGCCTGAAATTGCTTTTTAACAGCCACACCTAAGTCAATAATGTGAAAATGTAGAGCCACAGGGAACTCTACTAATGAGGTGTACATATAAAGAGTCAGTGGTTCTTATTGCCCCTGGCTGACCCAAAGTTATGAGATTTAAGTTGACCTAAAGCATAACTCCACTTTTGTTGAGAAAAAAAATTCCCTCTGGGTGATCTATGTACATTGCAAGGATTATAACAACCTTTGTTGCAGATTCCTAACTTTTGTTATTCTAAAGAAATCACTGTTTGTTCTTCTGTGCCTCTGTACTGAGTGGGTCTAATGGGAGTGGTTTCATGATTATCAATCAGATGTGCAGCTGCAGAGCACTAATGAGAAAAGCTACTGGGCCTGCATCCTTTTAGATATGTATCTCACCAAAAATTACATTTTTGTTGCTGGGGATGCCAGAAATCTGACTTGTATCTTAGGCAAACTTATGGTAAAAAGGGTGAGCCAATCACACAAGCAGGAAATTATGTTTCTGGGGTGTGGTCAGTATACATTCTGTGTACAGAACACCTCCATGTAGCCATATTGCATTGCATTTTCAGAAAATTACAGCGGCTGCAGATTGAAAAGGAAGGGGCATTTTTTTATAACATTCAATTACAACATGACTTGTGTCGCAATTGTATATACTATATTATTTTTTTCTTTATTTGCTATTTTATTTCCCCACGAAAGTGGAATTACCCTTTAATCATTGTGTTTATAGAATCATAATAAATACAACCATTCCACAATATTGGAATCATTCCTAGTATAATGGGTAAGTCATCATAATAATAGATGTTACAACCACTGTATATAATTGAGTATTATTACAAACCTTAGAATAGACAATCATTGTATTAGACAGCTCAGCTAGGTGAATTTTTAGTTAAAAACAGGTTGAGGGAAAGTACAGAGAAGGTAACTTTTCTTTAATAGGGCAAATAATACAGAAAAAATAATATTCCTATTAAAAAACATATGTTCCAGAATGTCAGTAAACGTAATTTTCACTGAACATTACTTGGGCAAATGCAAACATCGTATCATTTGACTCAATACATGGGGTGAACGTTTATTAAAGAATTTTGGGGAATTTTTGGCAATGTGAGGGGTGTGCCCATGACATCCTTGATAAATAGACCCCATGGTGTCAGTATGACATAAGCTATCCAAGATAATAATAAATAAAAAAAAAAAAAAACTGCACTACAGGGCAAAATCCCTAAGCCAGCAGCTAGCACATAATTTGATACAAGATGGTAATATCAATTAAACCCAAACTCAAGTGCAGCGCTCATAAAACAAAACTCATATCAGTCCAGTATACGTGTTTACAGTAGAATGCCTATGCAAAATATCTCCACCATGAATTGTAAATTAAATAATCTTCATGTAATGTTAAAAAAAAAAACTCCTCCAGGTGAAAAAAACAACACCTTCCGTGCTCCCAAAGCAGTGTCCAGATCAGAGGCTTACCAGAACGGTATGAACTCAAAGTGAGAAGTCATATAACGCTTGAAGGTGTTTGGCTCAAATCCTGGAAATATGATGACGTCACCTAATTTCACCATAAATATCAGCAGATATTCAGGCGAAGGTGCATGAAAAAAATTAGATATACATAGTGTAAAATCAATGATGTCCAATACATATTAAAAACAATGCTACTCACATATATAAAAGTAAGACAGTGCTGTGCAAATCAAACTCCCCAGTGGAATATGCAGATTGCTTCCAGATTTTGTAATACGTGATGTTGTCATGAGTAGAGTTGAGCAGACACCTGGATGTCCGTGTTCGGCGGGTTCGGCCGAACTTGAAAAAAAAGTCCGGGTCCGTGTCCCGGACTTTTTTGGAACTTTACCCGGACACCGAACCCCATTGAAGTCAATGGGGACCCGAACTTTCAGGCACTAAAATGGCTCTAAAAAACCAATGGAAAGGGCTAGAGTGCTGCAAATGGCAGCAAAATGTAGTTAAGAGCATGGCAAGTGCTCTTAAAAAAATTCCCCTTTAAATTTGTAATTTTTAAATAGCAGATTAGAACAGCACTCTGTAGTAAAATATAGCTGAACGCTGCACACAACAGTCTGATAAAAATATTTTTTTTTTCTCCCTCCTCCTCAGTGGGCTCAAGTGAGGGCAAAAAGATTGTTCACTGCACCACCCCCCACACAGCAAAATCGATGTAGATCGCTAACGGACGATTGTTCTGTCCTGTGTCTCCTAATCTCTCCCTGCCTAATCTCTCCAGCCTGTCCCTAAAATGCTCAAATATCTTTCCCTGCCTACACTTTGACCTGTCCCTGCATTCTTTTCAGCACAATGTTGTTTTGCCCTGTCTGTCCCTAATCAGCAGCACCCAGCACCGTTCTGTGTGCTCTCTCCCTACACTACAGCAGACTGACGCACCGCGCTGTGTCTCTCGAGCTTATAAAGACCTGGGTCACATGCTTCAGCTGGCTAATCACAGCTACTAATACATTAGTTGGCATGGCTGTGATGGCGCACACCAGTTAAACGCTTGTTGATTAGCTGTTGAAAGCCCGCCATTAAAAGCGCGCCATTACATACAAAACAGGAAATAAAATTACCAAACACTGATTTTAAACCCGAATACGGACCCAAATAATACAGTCCGTGTTTGCTCAACACTAGTCATGAGTGTGAGCTCAGTCCTACACCCCAATACCCTGTAACCACCTATAGGGCTGCTCAACGTTCTGCTAGTAAAGAATGTGGTGTCTCACAGCAATGTAAGGGTGCAGCCTGTCTTATGCCTTATCCAGAATGCAGTAAAGCATGAAGAGGATGAAAGACACCTCACAGCATTAGTTAAACAGGTAAAGAGGAATATGAAAGGCCTGAACCTTTAACTCCTAACTTAAAGCCAAGTCCCTCTGATATTTTTTCCCTCCACCCACCAGGTCTTAGTCATAGAGGTATGACTAAGACCCTGGTGGGAGAGGTAAAATGCATCAGAGGGGCTGGACTTAGAAGGAGTTCAAGGCTGAGACCATTTATATTTCTCTCCACCTGCTGAACTAGTGTGTGTGTGCTGTCTTTCATCCCCTCAGCCCTAAATGTTTTGTCAAAAATTACATCTTCTGGGACTCAAAGAGCTGCTTGCACATCATGCAATAAACACATCTGAAAATAGGAAGCGGGAAGTTTTTTTTTTTTTCACCTGGAGGAGTTTTTTACATTATTCAACAGAATCTTTTTTAGCTTAAAGTGAATGCTGCATAAAAATACAAGACCTACAGCTTTTGTAGACCCCTCATCCCCCAATAAAAATGCTAGGTAGAAGGAAAGATGGATAAGAAAAAGAGAAAAAAAGCAGAATAAGTAAAAATATTCACCTTGCACCCTGCTTTCCAGCAAAATTGCTCAGATAAGGGTAATATCACTGGGCCCTCTCTTAGAAGCCTGGTAATGCTGAGGAGCCCAAATCTTACAAAAAGTTCTCAAGGGATTTTGGCTCTTTGGCATTCTGAGGATCCAGGAAGCAGCCCGGTGATATCAATCTTACCTAGGTTTACAGAAAAACTTGCTGGAGATCACAGTTTATTTTCAGCAAGCTTCTCTGTGATCTGGCTAGCCAGCAGCTAAGAACCATCAGAACTTGATCCTTGGGTATCTAAACTTTGATTTTTAATTTACGATGGTGCTTCTTCTGATATAGGTTAAAAAAATAGTCAACAAGCTTTAGCAGAGGTAGTAGTATACAGTAGTTAAATTAGGAGCTACACCTCCATATTCAGTAGCTGTGAGATATGATCATGGCACCTTTCACATGGATAAAAAGCTCTGTGATTATTTTAGATCCTAGTCCATAATCTATCCAACAACTTGGAAGCAGAATGATGAACACGCTCTCAAGGTAGTGACAGGCACACCTGTGCATATTATTTTACAGTATATGCAAAACAGGAGCCCCATAAAAAGTTAGCAATCAGTTTTATATTTTTAACCCCTTGTACAGTCGGCTGCAGTCAATAAAAATAGTTCCTTGAATCCTTTAGTTTTCTAATTGTGGTTGTTGGTGTTAAATATAGTCATAAGAGAAAATAAACAAGATATATAAGAGAAGATTGATTACAATGGATCAGAAAAAGGTAAATGTCAGTCCCTATTATTCAGTCTTTGAGAGGAAACGCTGTGAAAGGTACATGCTATTCTCTAATTGACTCCAGTGCTTTGAAATATTGTTTTTATCTAACAAAGGGAGGCAGACCTAAAGGAGTGCGCTTTTCTTTACAGATCTAAAGGAGGTGCTCCATATGGAGACAAAGCAGATGCTTGCGAAGGTCAGTAAATGTTGCAGAAAGATAGAGTAAGAGTTAAATATCACTGAGGAATTTTCTTGTAGAAATGCCAGATAGATAGCAAATTCGAGAGAAGCAATGGGAGCTTTTAAACATGCCAATATAAAAGAGAGTACTGTAATCAATGGCATGTCATAACATTTAATATTACTAAGAACCCTGAATTTATCTGGCCAGAATGTGAAAGCATAAAATTAGGATTTCTCTGCAAACAGTTCAGGAAGTGCAAGTCATAGAGTGATAAATGACAGACATATTGGTTCTTGAAAGATGAAAACTATACAAGAAACGTCCCAAAACATGTATCATTAATGTGGCCCCTCTGTGAGAGTTTTAAAGCAGAATATAACTCATTATACTTAAAGGGTAACTTTACTTTTGTGGGGAAAAAAATAGAAAATATAGAAAAAGTAACATAGCGTATAAAATTGCAACACAAGACATATTGTAATTGAATGTTATTAAAAATTACCTTTTTTTCAATCTACAGCTCTGTAATGTTCTGAAAATGAAATGCAATATGGCTACCTGGAGTTGTTCTGCTTACAGAATGCCCCCCAGAAACTTTTCCTGCTTATGTGATTGCCTCACTAATTTTCACAGAAGTCTGCCCTAAGATACAAATCAGATTTCAAGATTTCTTCAGAATAACAAAAGGTAGGAATCTGCAACAATGTATGTTAAAATCCTGTAATGCACATAGATCACCCAGGAGGGAATGTTTTTTTCCTAACAAAAGTCGAGTTATAGTTTAAATACTCTCTAATGTTCTGAAGTCCGCAAGGGGTCTCTCACCGGTGCTGGCATCTGCCCGGCTCCTTCTGGGTGACAAGACAAGCCATCTTTAGGTCTGGCTCTCTAGGAAAACATTTTCCATGGTTTCTATACCCGACTTTAGGGACAAAGATGGCACCCTTGTATCTGACCCAGTAGCAATCAATACTCAACTGCAGTTTTATCAGAAGCTTTATTCCTCCAGAGCCCAATACTCTGAGGCGACCTCTACATGTATTTTGATGGTATAGAATTCCCTGTTCTTACTTAAGAGCTGCAACATCAGTTAGAAGTGGATGGTCTCCTCTCTGAATTTTATAAGACCCACATTGTAGTGGGTCTTATAGAGGCATGGGTTAAGGCTAGAGATTTAACATTGTAGAACTTGCAGTCTGGACTTGACTGATGCTTTTCTAGGGATGTGTCCCTCTGAGATTTGTAACCATAGCTGTTTCCTGTTTCCCTTCCCTTTACCCAGCCCCTTCTTTTTTTGTTCTTCCCCCTATCTCCCCTTTTCATCCTTCCCCTCTCTCAATTACTTCCCCTCCCCCCTTTTTCTTTTCCCCTCCTTTCCCTGTCCCTTCCCTGTACTTGTCTTTCTCCCCTGAACTTTTCCTTTGTCACCCCTTTTTTTGATCCTACTGTTTTTGCTGTTACTTCTCCTCTTCCAACTGGTTGGCTGGAGGTTTTGCAGCCCAGCACTGGAGCTGTTTTAACTATTCCTGGGAACCAATGGGTTGCCATAGAATGTGGAATATGATAATATTACTAGTATACTTTTTACTGTACTTCTATGAACATACTTGTGGGCTGATATGCAATTGTGATCTGTGAACTTTGTTATGTTTTTTTCTTGTTTTTCTTTGTTATTGTATTTTTACGTTATGAAGAAAAAAAATGACCTATTAAAAAAAAGCCTTCAGTTCTGCATTAAGTACAGACCGTTCTATTGGGCAATATATTGAATCATATGTCACGTTGATGATAGCCAATATTTAGGCTGTTTAGACTGGGTTACGCAATGACTCAAATGTGGTAGCATGACCAGACAAAGCCTCGGTCTTTCGGCATCTTTGTACGTAGTGTAAAGACAGGAGGGTTAATGAGACATAAAGTTAGTGAGTATGAATGTGGACCATTTTGTGTCTACCTACTCTAACAAAACTCTAAAACACTTCCAAAAAGTACAACTGATAGTGTGCCACTCAAAGCCTATCACACCAGGTCCCTCAATCAGCACAACATGCTGCATCCATCCACAGCAATACAAAACCCTGGACATCACAAAAGTGAAAGTAAAAGCTTCAGCTGCAGTCACCACCTGTTGGTCACACCCTCCTAATGTGTCCCACCCAGATTGGGCTTAGTTGTATAGACCCCTTCCAAAAAGCAGTTTTTCTACAATGTCTTCTGTATAATGTCTTTATACAGTAAACCCCCTCCCTCGCGGGGGTTACGTTCCGGACCCACCCGCGAAAAGTGAAAATCCGCGAAATAGAAAAACCCTATTAAAATACACTGTAGGCATGTTTTCTTAACTGTGACTGTACTTTTAAAAGCATTTTAAGGTCTTTAAACACACTTTTAAAACAATAGAAACTCATTTAAACACATAAAAGATACTGAGAGACAGAGCAAGAGATATGGAAAATACAAAAATAATTAATTTTCAATGATTTAATTAGTAAAATAACATTACAGAAAAAAAAGCAATATACCGGGACCGCAAAAACTGAACCGCGATAGAGCGGGGGTTTACTGTATACTGCTGCACAATGAGGGTGATTAATCAAGCAGGTAGACAGATTGAGGATCATTTCTACTCCAGCAACTGATGTTGTCAATTATTAAAGGCTTTTCAGTAGGTTTTGTATATTTGTGCAGCCCCTGAAGCTTAACACCTTGGCAGACAGATTCTTCAAAATACAAGCACTATCAAGAAGTGGTCAGGGTCATGTTTTTTGTACGCACAGAGATGCTTTTGAGCAGCAGGGGAAAATGTATATCTCAAGCAGTGATCTCATCATAAACACAAAGATGAATAATTCCCCTTATATCTTCATGTTGTTGCCATATAATTCTTATACCTTCCCGAAATGGAAGAATCTACAGTATATATAGTTTTGTCTCATTTAAACTCATTCTACTTATTTACAATATTATGTTTTAAATTATTACCTTTCCATTACAATTGCTTTTGAGGTTTTTTTTAAGTTGTCAATATCATCCACTATCCTCACTACTGTTCCATAGATTTGAGGAAATGCAGCTAATCAAAATTATTATTATTTTTTTTTTTTTTTTACTGTAATTACTTATAAACGCCATGTATTAAACAGATATTGTGTCCTAATACAGAAGTTACCTACTTCCTGTGTAATCTATTTTACTTTTGTAATATGTTTTGTAGACCCTCCAATGACTATTTTAGAGTTAACTGAGGGTCCTATTGTTGAATGAATAATCAAGGCAAAGGTTGATCCATAAAATCTCACTAAACTAAAAGGTTGACTGAGGGGTGTGGCCACAAATTGGCATTCATTTAAGAGGGAAACTGTCCATGATGATTGATTGAAATCTTAAAGGAATCAAAGTTATTTTTTGTCACTATCCAGTAGTCTGGGTCATTTTCATGTATTTTCATAAATATTTTTAACATCATAGCTCATGTCTACCTTGATATAGTCAGGGTAGAGTTAATTCAGAATATGCATAGCATTTAAACAATGCAGAGTTGAAAGAAGGACTCATCTTCAGTTTGTATATCCTCACAGTGAGGGTCATTTAGATCCTATGTGTTTCTCTTTGGAGTAGCTTAAAGCTCCCTTTCAGTGCATTGTACAACCATACCATAAAACTTTTTGCAAAAATTTGCACAGAGAGAGGATTTTTGACGTCAAACATTCCGGCTTCATTAGAAATAAAAGGATAGTTGTCAAAATGTGGGTCTTTTGACATTGGTATTGGTTCTGCTAGGCATAAGGCATCTGGGTTTGGTGTCTTTGCGCAGCAGAACAGCTAAAACCATTACTCTTACTCATCACATTTAACTTGATATAGTAATGAGTGTTAGCAGATCTTACCTGTGCAAATTAGGTAAGATGTAACAGTCAGCCTATTCCATCATATTGGATAGTCTGAGTGGGTGGCATCTTACTTTGATCTCTAAAGTATAAAATGTAATCATATGTGAGTGGTTCCATTAATGCTGGGGACATGATCCTTATATGTTCAAGTCCAATCCCAGGATCAAGACAGGTGTCTGTCTTGTTTTTATGTCTTTTATTTTTTGGTAAGTTTCAGAACTGTTTATTAAATGGATAAACGGGCTTTCTAAGGAATTCACAATTGCTAAAGTGACTGTTGCATTGCCAAGTTCTGTACTTGTATGTTCATTGTAAGTTTTCTGATAAATCTGTTTGAGACTGCATTGGGTGGCTGCATCCTCATGTTTTCTGTAATTGCAGTGGCTGCAGAGAAAAAGATGGTCAATCTAACTGCCTGCTGATTAATTCTAGTGTGTGGAAATAATGGTATCTGTCATAGGCAGGGACAGATGTCAGTGCCAACAGCAGGAACCTGAATGTGTGTGGACAGTGTGAAAAGTGACCACGAAAGGATTCTAGCTCACAGGATAGCATAGAATTTTAGAAGTAGAATTGAATTAGCTACACAACCCTTGGCATGCAGTAGATTGTATGCAAGATTTGCATCTGTCTGTATGTCCAACTATCTAGATTTTGGTAGAGCCTCTCTCTAATGGTGGCTGGCAGTAAGGGACAATGATTAGTGGTTTACAATAACTCTATAAGTATATTGCCTGGGTTAGCCAACCTGTACCTGCCAGTGAGAGTGTGGTCTGCCAGAGCCAATGTGCCAGTCTGCTTAAGCGCAGATTAAAAGTGTCAAAGGCAAGGTTTCTGTCATTCAAGTTGTGAGTTGTGTGTTGTTTTGGGTTGATTGCTGTGTCTGGATTGGGGTACTCTAGGTTATTGTCATAATTAGCTGGCATGTTGGTCAATTTCTGAGAACAAGTAATGGATTGTTAACCTTGCATACCTTCCAGCTTTCCTCACCCCTGTACCCTCATGTGAAACAATTGTTCTACAATTTATGCTACTATCAATTGTAAATCCTACACTTGCATTACTGTTTGAACTTCCATGTACAATTTTTGGTGCATTGTCCATGGTCATATGAGGTGAGGATGAAATCCTAGAGAATTCCAGGGCTATCTACGCTTGTAGATAAAATAGCAGTACAGTAAACCCCCCTCCATTGCGGGGGTTACGTTCCGGACCCAGCCGCGAAAAGTGAAATTCCGCGAAATAGAAAAACTCTATTAAAATGCATTGTAGGCATGATTTTTTTACTGTCACTGTACGTGTAAAAGCACTTTAAGGTCTTTAAACACACTTTTAAAACAATAGAAACTCATTTAAACACATAAAAGATACTAAGAGACAGAGCAAGAGCTATGAAAAACACAAAAATATTTAATTTTTAATGATTTATATAGTAAAATAACATTACAAAAAAAAACGCAAATTACCGGGACAGCAAAAACTGAACCGCGATGGAGCGGGGGATTACTGTAGTATAAGCCAATTACTTTATTATGTGAGTATTCTGCCTTCAAATGAAAGATTATTCCACCCTTCTGAATGAACATTGTTAAAAAAAAAAATGATTTTAATATGGCTAAACATAATGAATATACTATGTCTACACAAATTAAAACATCATGCTCCAAGTTAAAAATGGCATCTGAAACATTCAGCCTCTATTTTAGCTGCTAATAAAACATGGATTGTGAAAAGTGACAAACATACTGTATGGAAACCTCTAAAATCTATTTAAATCATGGGTGCAAAATAGATACTCGACCTCTGCTTTGTGACACTGAAATCCAGGGGACAAGGTAAGTGTACAAGCACCACTGCAACACCTGTCCACATATCCCCAAAATAAATAATCTAACAACATGCATTGCTGTTGTTATTCAATATATCTTACATTTTTTTTGTCAAATTTATCTACTCTCCCCACTGCCACCACCAACCGTGGAAGGGAATTCCAAAGTCTTACCGCTCTAGCAGTAAAGAACCCCTAATACAAATTATGATTGAACAGCTTTTCATCCAACTTCATTGTGTGGCTGCATATCTTCTTTAGATACCTTAGGTTAAATAGTTTCCTCCCAATGCTAGAGTCCCCATTTAAAGATTTGTATATTGTGATCATATCCCTTCTTAAGTGTCTCTTCTCCAGGGAGTATAAGGTTAATGTTTCTAGTTGTTCCTTGTAGCTGAGGTCCTCCAGTTCCCTGAATAGCTTTGCTGCCCTTATCTGGATTCTCTCCAGTTCCAGAACATCCTTCCTGAGGAATAGTGACCAGAACTGGACAGCCTATGTGAAATGTAGAAGAACCAGAGTTTTGTAAAGTGGAAGAATTATAGATTTAGCTCTTGAGTAAATACCCTTTTTAATGCATGCTAATAGTCTGCTGGCCTTGCTTGCTGCAGTTTGGGATTGCATGCTATTGCTCAGTCTGTGATCTACTAGGATTCTGGGATTCTTTTCCATCTCCTAATCCCCTGGGTAGGGGTTCCCCCCTGTGGGTAACTTGCATTCATTTAGCTACACACCCCTCTGTTTTAACTAGGTTTTGTTCTAGGTTGCCATGGCCTATTGTGAAGTTATTGCCCTGGTTGGCTTTGTATCCTCAAACACTGAGATTAAACTATATTTTCCAAACTCCATATCATTTATAAACAAGTTAAACGGAATTGGTCCCAGGACAGAGCCTGGATTAAAATACCCAAATCTAAATACATTGTATGTGTGCTTACAAAATCTAGGAGATAACACACGTTGTGCTCTGGCGTTTAATTGAAAGCATGTTACCCATAATTGCAATCATTTATGTTTACACATCCAGTGGAATTATGAACACGACATTTTATTGAATGAGATTTTCTCAGCACTTTATTTAGTTTTCAATTCCATTCGCACATAAACTACCTATCAAATAAATCTGACCCCAGGAGCGGTTTCATTATGCCCCTGCTATCTTGTAACCATCTTACACTGTGCTTGCGACATCCATGACAATTCTTGCGATAATAAATTATAAGGATCGATTGGTTAAAAAAAGTTAAGGTGCCTGTGCATCTATCCTTTCTCCTATATCTCCTCTTCACCAAGATACTGTGAGACCATACAAAAGGACACGGTAAACACAGAAGCATCTGCACAGACTCTAATAAGAAATGATGGACTTGGTTGTTCTTGTACAGGAAAGAAGAACATTTTGGATAATGAGATTTTTAAGAGACTTAATTTTTAGAAAGGATGCTATGCTTCAGTATTCCAATATATTTTAGTAGATAAGTACCTGCAGCTATTTTTATGCTTGGATTATACAATGCATGCCTTTAAGTAGAAGAATTTGCAAATGTACTGGCTGAGAACTTGACCTTTTAAACTAATCTTTGGTTGAGATAGTTTTGTTATTATCTATAAAGAAGACAGATGTTGAAGGAGAAAGACTTATATTCTCTTAAAAAAACAAGCTTGTACTGTAACCATGAAGAGCTAAGCAAAGGGTTCACTTTACTGGCACCCTTTTCAGCTGCTCATATGTACTTTTACTTTACATGTCTGCCATTGTTTGTATATAAAAAAAAGACACATTGGGTGGAATTATAAGAAAGTTGTGCAAGCATAATGTTTGCACCACTCTTCTAAACATAAAAATGATGCAGATGCTGCTCCTAATTAACAAGGTGGAACAAGCTCCTATGTTAATTAGGAGCAATTAGTTCTCTGTTCTGCCATGTCTGTGACAGGCAGCTTAGCGAACATAAGATCTGGTGTTGCATGTTCTGATATCTCTGCTGTCACCACCCAACCTCAGCTCGGAGCAGGAGGAAGGAGGAATCAGAGGCAGAGAGAGGGATGTGAGCAATCTACTGACAGAGCCCATCATATATGACAAGGTCACACCTGGCAGGAATCTGCGGCAGTTTTCTTTACAGTAAACTGCTGTATCCCCTCTGTTAATTAAGGTCAGATATGTGCTAGTGTTTCTTTTACTCTGAAATAGAAACTGGCAAAGGTAGACTTAAAATAAATATGTCTGCTTAGGTAATGTGAGGAACACCACTTGTGATCATTTCCTTTTATAATTCCCCAATTTGTATCTCCATGTATGGAAGTTATGTCACTTATTCACATTCTCCTGTGTGATAGCACTGATTTCTGGCAAGGTGGGGTGTGCCGCCATTAAAGCACACCTGTTGCTTGTTTAACCACTTCAGCCCTGGAAGATTTTACCCCCTTCCTGTCCAGGCCCTATTTTGAAAATCAGCACTGCATTACTTTAACGGACAATTGTGCGGTCGTCCGACGCTGTACCCAAATGAAATTTACGTCCCTTTTTTCCCACAAATAGAGCTCTCTTTTGATGGTATTTGATCACCTATGCGATTTTTATTTTTTGCTTTATAAACAAAAAAAAGTGACAATTTTGAAAAAAAAAAAAACAATATTTCTCACATTCTGCTATATGACATTCCAAAAAAAAAATTTAAAAATCAAAATGTTTTAACATTTTAAGCCAAGTTGTTTTCTGCTACATATTGTTGGTGAAAAAAATTGCAATAAGCGTATTTTGATTGGTTTGCGCAAAAGTTATCGCGTCTACTATCTACGGGAAAGATTTATGTCATTTTTATTGTTTAGTTTTTTTACTAGTAATGGCGGCGATCTGCGACTTTTTGCGGGACTGCGACATTGCGGTGGACAGATCGGACCCCTAACTGACATTTTTGACACTTTTGAGGGTACCAGTGACATTACTACAGTAATCAATGCTAACAATATGCACTGTTACTGTAATAATGACACTGGCAGGGAAGGGGTTAACCCTGTTGGTGATCAAGGGGTTAAGTGTGGGCCTAGGGGAGTGATTCTAACTGTGGGGGGGGGGGGGTGGTTTCTGAGATGACCATAGAGACATGTGATCCTATATAGCAGGATCACATGAGCTCTGTGATCATCCCAGGGAGAAGGACGGTCGGCTGTGTTTACAACAGCTGACCGTCCTCTCTCAGCGTGGAATGATCATGGGTGTCAGGTGGCAATCGGAGCTGCCTGATACATGCATTAGCTTCCCTGCTGACGAGCGGGCGCGCTCACCCCCTAGACTCCTGAGAGCGAGCGCCGTACATGTATGGCGATTTGCCTGAGAGTGGCTGCCTGCTGCAGGACATCTGTGGCGGGAGGTCGTAAACAGGTTAATAAAAGGGTGGATTTACTAAAGGCAAATAGACTGTGCACTTTTCAATTGCAGTTGCACTCTTTTTTTCCCAGAGCTTAGTGAATGCAGTGAAACTGTGTTGCTTTTCATCATCCAATTTTCCTTGAACCTGATTGGGTATTCTTTACAAAGTGAAGCTTCGCCACATTCACTAAGCTCTGGGGAAAATTAGTGCAACCACAATTACAAAGTGCACAGTCTATTTGCCTTTCGTAAACCAACCTCAAAGACTCTATCACTTTGATCAGAGTAGGCAAGGTAACAGTGTCCCTTTATCTGCCTGATACCTTCTGAAATGTTAGATCCGTGAACTAAATACAGATCCCAATATTGATTCAATGTGTAGGTTTATAAGTGTGTTTTGTGTATCTCCAGAGTTCTTCTTTAATACAAGAAACCTAGTATACTCATGCAAATGAAAAATAAATATTGCTCAGAACCAGTGTATACAATAAGCACGTTGGTGTTATATAGTGAATTAATATTAGTCACACCATGTATACAATCAATTCAATGTATAAGTAACGCACACAGTGCTCAGACCAGCTTACAATGAGTCATGCTACTGGCTGCTACTATACAAGTAAAATAAAAACGCGCAAGCTACTGCTTCTAAAATATTATGGAAACTTTAACAGCTATAAACAGTAATGTTATTATGGTATGTGAAGTTATAAATTCGTAGACATAAGAACCCAAAAAGTACATTTCCACATATCAAGTACAAAAGTCTGCCAGGCTTTTATTGGCAAAATGAATATACAAAGCACGCAACAATTGATATTCTGAAACCTTCTCTGTAACTATGATCAAGCGCTAATCATTAGGACTGCAGGATAACAGTTTTATTTAAAAAAACAATCATTCAACTGATTTCCAAACAAACTTTTTTCATTGTCCCTATCAAAGAACAAATTTGCTTCCCTTTATGTCCTAACACATTCTTTGGGGTTGATTCAATAACACATTTGCAGCTCTTTTCAGGCATTATGGCCTGGATATTGGAAAGCCCTGTGAAAATGTGTGTGCCAATTCACTCAAAGTCCTGCACCGTGCAGCTGTTTTCTTGTTATTTCCTATGCAGGCAACAAATTTAGGTAGTTTTTTTTATGTTCAGTACTTTTATATTCTGGTGGCACTATGGCTGGTACAAATTAATTATAAAACCTCTTATATTAATGATAAGAATAGTGTAGGTAAATAAGACCACTTCCATGTTGGAGTAAATTGTGTTTCATGTGTAAGCATTGTGTTTTGCAATTCTGCAACAGATTCATATATATCTTACTGAAATGTATATTAATCTGTCAAACGTTGCGCCATTTGTTGCACTTATGGGAGGCAGAATTTTAGTTCAATATTTTTATTGAGTTTTACAAGGTTTTACATACGAGCAAGAGCACAATGGCAAAAGATAGGCTAATACAATAAGATGCACGTCACATAGATGATCAAGAGCACATAAAACAGAGCATACAAAGGGTATAATGTAACGCTTTTAACCGCTTCCATACAGAGCAGTTAGACCCCCTTCCTGCCCAGACCAATTTTCAGCTTTCAGCACTCTCACACTTTGAATGACAATTGCTCAGTCATGCTAAACTGTAACCAAACAAAATTTTTATCATTTTTTTCACACAAATAGAGCTTTCTTTTGGTGGTATTTGATCACAACTGGGGTTTTTTTTTTTCGTGATATAAGCAAAAAAAGAGCAAACATTTTGCAAAAAAAACACTTTTTTTTAGTTTCTATTATAAAATTTTGCAAAAAAATAATTTTTCTTCATACATTTGGGCCAAAATTTATACTGCTACATATCTCTGGTAAAATTAACCCAAATTAGTGTATATTATTTAGTCTGTGTGAAAGTTATTGAGTCTAGAAGCTATGGTACCAATTACTGAAAATTGATCACACCAGATGTACTGATGGCCTATCTCCTTTCTTGAGGCCCTGAAATGTCAGGACAGTACAAATACCCCCCAAATGACCCCTTTTTGTAAAGTAGACAGTCTAAGGTATTTAGTAAGAGGCATGGTGAGTTTTTTGAAGTTATAATTTTTTCCCACAATTCTTGGGAAAATGAAGAAAACATTTTTTTTTTCCCAAAACGTTGTCAATTTATAAGCTATTTCTAACACATAGCATGTACACAGCAAAAATGACACCCCAAAATTCATTCTGCTACTCCTTCTGAGTATGGTGATACCACATGTGTGAGACTTTTACACAGCCTGGCCACAAAAAGAGACTCCACGTCCAAGTAGCACCATAAGGCGTTTTAGGAGCATAAATACACATAAAACTTTCTTACTACCTATCACATTTTTCAAGGCCCTAGAGCACCAATACAATGGAAAAGTCCACAAAATGACCCCATTTTGGAAAGCAAACACTCCAACGTATATTCTATGAGGCATTATGGGTCCTTTGAACATGTCATTTTTTTCCACAAGTTTTTGGAAAATGTGGGAAAAAAATAAAAACTTTTTTTTTTTTACACAAAGTTGTAAATTTATAGAATATTCCTAACACATAGCATGTACATAGCAAAAATGACACCCCAAAATACATTCTGCCACTCCTCCTGAGTATGGAAATACCACATGTGTGAGACTTTTTCACAGCCTAGCCATATAGAGGGGCCTAAACATCCAAGGAGCATCATCATGCATCCTAGCCACTTGCCTAGGCCTATTTTTGACATTTGGTGTTTACAAGCTAAAATCAGTTGTTTTTGCTAGAAAACTACTTAGAACCCCAAAACATTATATATTTTTTTTTAGCAGAGACCCTAGAGAATAAAATGGAGATTATTGCAATATTTTTTATCACACCGTATTTGCGCAGCGGTCTTCCAAACGCAATTTTTTGGGAAAAAAATCACTTTTTTTAATTAAAAAATAAGAAACCAGTAAAGTTAGCCCAATTGTTTTCCATAATGTGAAAGATAATGTTACGCCGAGTAAATAGATACCCAACATGTCATGCTTCAAAATTGCGCACGCTCACAGAATGGTGACAAACTTTGGTACTTAAAAATCCCCATAGGCGACATTTTAAAAATTTCTACAGGTTGCTATCTTAGAGTTACAGAGGAGGTCTAGGGCTCAAATTATTGCTCTTGCTCTAACGATCGCGACGATACCTCACATGTGTAGTTTGAAGACTGTTTACATATGTGGGCGGGGTTTCCGTATGCGTTCGCTTCTGCGCGCGAGCTCGCAGGGACAGGGCGCTTTAATTTTTTTTTTTTTTTACTATTTATTTTATTTATTATTTTTTATTTTTACACTGTTTTTTTTAAAAAAAAAAATTGATCATTTTTATTTCTATTACAAGAAATGTAAACATTACTTGTAATAGAAAAAGGCACGACAGGACCTCTTTTTTGTGAGATCTGGGGTCAAAAAGTCCTCAGATCTCACAAGTACACTAAAAGATAGAAAAAATAAAAAAAAAAAAATTAAAAAAAAATTAAATAAAATGAAAAAAAAAGGGACCTTTAAACTGGTTGCTAGGCAACGACGTTTGCCGTAGCTCCGGTCCTCCAAGACCATAGAGTCGAGTGAGGGCAAGCTGGCGGGTCCGGTAAGCGGGGAAAAGGACCAGAATGCAGCGGGAGGGGGGGGGCACCTCTTCCGCCACCCCGGAAGGGTGATCCCGCGGCGAATCCGCCGCTGGGACCACCCTTATCGGAAAGCCAACCGTCCACCGTTTAAAAAAATACCAGGGTTATGGCAGCTATCTGCTACCATAACAGCAGTATTTAGGTTTAAACGGACAACGTATATAAACCTTTTTGGACTTGGACATGGTGGCTGTATGAAGGGTGACAGGTACTCGGGTACTTTGCTGGGCAGGTGACAGG
Organism: Pelophylax lessonae; assembly: GCF_965119305.1. Taxonomy (NCBI): domain Eukaryota; kingdom Metazoa; phylum Chordata; class Amphibia; order Anura; family Ranidae; genus Pelophylax; species Pelophylax lessonae. The sequence goes on along the minus strand of NC_138771.1, from coordinate 95,397,892 downwards.
TACTCTGGTACTGATGAGCAAGTGGCAGGTACTCGAGTACTCCGTTAGGCAGGTGACAGGTACTCGGGTACTCTTATGGGCAGGTGACAGGCAGGTGATAGGTACTGATGAGTAGTACTGATACTGATAGGTGATACTGATACTGTACTGATGATGGGTACGGATGATCAGTACTGATACTAATAGGTGATAGGTACTGATGGGTACTGATGAGTACTGATGAGTAGTGATAGGTAATGATGAGCAGGTGGCAAGTATTCGGGTACTTCAGGCGTCAGGTACTCTGATGAGCAGGTGGAAGGTACTCGGGTACTCTGTTGGGTAGGTGACAGGTACTTGGGTACTCTGATGGGTAGGTGACAGGTACTCGGGTACTCCGATGACGGGTACTCGGGTACTCCGGTGACGGGTACTCAAAGTACCAGAGTACCTGTCATCAGAGTACCCGAGTACCTGTCATCAGAGTACCCGAATACCCGTCATCAGCGTACCCGAGTACCTGTCATCAGAGTACCCGAGTACCCGTCATCAGCGTACCCGAGTACCTGTCATCAGAGTACCCGAGTACCTGTCATCAGAGTACCCGAGTACCTGTCATCAGAGTACCCGAGTACCCATCATCAGAGTACCCGAGTACCCATCATCAGAGTACCCGAGTACCTGTCATCAGAGTACCCGAGTACCCATCATCAGAGTACCCGAGTACCTGTCATCAGAGTACCCGAGTACTCATCATCAGAGTACCCGAGTACCTGTCACCAGCCCATCAGAGTACCTGTCATCAGAGTACCCGAGTACCTGTCATCAGAGTACCCGAGTACCTGTCATCAGAGTACCCGAGTACCTGTCATCAGCCCATCAGAGTACCCGAGTACCTGTCATCAGAGTACCTGATGGGCTGGTGACAGGTACTCGGGTACTTTGATGGGCTAGTGACAGGTGCTCTTTATTGGGGGGGGCAATCAGTGTGTTTGGGGTGCACTGTAATCAGTAACTAGCTGTTACCACAATCTCCTCCTCACACAGGATCAGTGTGTGAGAGGAGAACACGGTGACAGCTAGTTATCGTGTTCTCTGATGACATTTGTGACCGGCTGTGATTGGACACAGCCGGTCACGTGGTAAAGAGCCAATTTCATTGGCTCTTTACCTAGATCGGGGATGGGCTCTGTCCGAGGGACGAGCCTCGTCCCCGATCGCCGCGCTGCACGCCCCCGGGGGCGCGCATTAAGGAAGGAACGAGCGGCTCGCGCTGGAGCCGCTCATGTGATCGGCTGTGATTGATACAGCCGATCACGTGGTAAACAGCCAATTTCATTGGCTGTTTACCTTGATCGGGGTTGGGCTCAGTCCGAGGGACGAGCCTCACCCCCGATCGCCGCGCTGCGCGCCCCCGGGGGCGCGCAGTAGCGGGGAGATCCGGGCGCCGTCATATGACGTCCGCCCGGATCGAGAAAGGATTTCTGCCGACGTCATTTTACATGACGCGGTACGGAAGGGGTTAAAGACGTTGGTGTAGTATTTGCTGTTCATCCATGGTTTCCACAAGCTGTCAAAAAAAGTACGTGAGGAGTTTTTATGTGAATACATTTTTTTATAAGAGAATTGAATGTTGATAAGATCTATGGTTTCAAAAGGGTAAGATGCCAAATTTTTGTCCAATGCCTGGCTAGTGGCTACCACTGTTTTAGCAGCCACTAAGGAATGGAAGGTGACCGTTCTAAGATTACGGGGACATTTCTCTATACCTAGATAGAGTATGGCCAGGGCAGGGTCAGGCTTATACAGAACTCCCATGATCCCTGAAATGATTTAATAAGCCCCGGAAGATTTTACCCCCTTCCTGACCAGAGCCTATTTTGCGATTCGGCACTGCGTGAATTTAACGGACAATTGCGCGGTCGTGCGACGCTGTACCCAAATTAAATTGACGTCCTTTTTTTCCCACAAACAGAGCTTTCTTTTGGTGGTATTTGATCACCTGTGCGATTTTTTGATCATGCGCTATAAACAAAAAAATAGCGACAATTTTGCAAAAATAACAATATTTTTCACATTTTTTTTATAAGAAATTCCACCCCAAAAAATGTAAAAATCAAAATTTTTTAACATTTTAAGCCAATTTGTTTACTGCTACATATGTTTGGTAAAAAAAATTGGAAAAGTGTATTTTGATTGGTTTGCGCAAAATTGTTATTGTGTTTACTATCTAAGGGAAAGATTTTTGTCATTTTTATTTATTTATTTTTTAACGAGTAATGGCGGCAATCTGCGGTTTTTTTTTGCGGGACTGCGACATTGCGGCGGACAGATCGGACCCTTGACTGACATTTTTGACACTTTTGGGGGTACCAGTGACATTACTACAGTAATCAGTGCTATACATATGCACTGTTACTGTAAAAATTACACTGGCAGGGAAGGGGTTAACTTTATTGGAGAAGGAGGGGTTAAGTGTGTCCCTAGGGGCGTGCTTCTAACTGTGATTGGATGTGATAAAGGAAAAGGAATTGGCAGCACTCCAGGTTGAGTCAAAATCCAGATTTATTGACTGGACATCCAAATATGACAATCGTGACAAGGTAGACGTGTTTCACACACTGACTGTGTGCTTAATCATTACAAAAGGATTTGGCTTTGGATGTGGATTTCATGTAACAGCAGAGATCTACGGTCCTACATAGCAGGACCGTATGAACTTTGCTGTTACACAGGGGAGATTGACAGGCGGCTTTGTTTACATTAGCCGCCTGCCTTTCTCCCGATGTAACCGACGATCGCGAGTGAGCAGCGGACATCAAGTCCGCCGCTCACACGCCCGGGGGGGGGGGTCCGTGAGCGAGCGTGACCGCGCCTCTGGCTGCGCGCGCTCACTCCCTAGAGCCTCACAGGCTAGCGACGTAGTACTACGTCACTTTGCCTGTGAGGGGCTGACTGCCGACGTAGATAGACGTTAGGCAGTCGGCAAGTGGTTAAAAGATTTTTCTTCAGTAACTCCTGAAACTCTTAAAAATCCAAAATATATGGAGGAGGTTGCCTACTTGTCCACACCCCCTCCAACAGAGGAGGGATTGGAATTTAGAAAATTTTCAAAGTTGATAAGGTGTCAGGTACCATCAGACCATTTCTTCCCTTCCCCCTGTAAAGGGACCATGGTTTATCATGGCTGCTGAGCCCTGACACCGTGATCCATTTACATGCCTCCATCATCTGCTGCTCTCCTCTCTGATCTCCCCCGTCCTCTCCCCTCCCTGCCTGTCAGCTCGGGAGTCTGTGTCTCTGTCTTTGCCCCCCCCCCCCCGCTTTTAATAAAAAACGAAAATGTCAGTCAGCCCCTCTCTTTAAGTTCTCATCCTGCACTGTGTAATTTGTTAGAAATTAAGCCTCTAAATAACTTTTTGTGCTGTATCTTCAGGCTGTTCACGTGACTCCCGGCCCCTCTGCTACTACGATCCAGGGCTACAGCGGGAGGGGCCGAGCAGCCAACTGGCTGGTTACATGACTCCTGGCTGATGTCAAAGGGAGGGCTTGGCTTCTCCTGCTGTAGCCCTGGATCGTAGCAGCAGAACAGCCTGGAATCACATGGCCGGCCTGAAGATACAGCACAAAAAAGTATTTGGAGGCTTTGTTTCTAACAAACAATTGCATAGTGCAGGATGAGAGCTTAAAAGAGAGGGGCTGCCAGCAAAGCATAATTTAGGGTAACAAACCCTTTAAGAAACAAGTAATTCCTGTTACTGCATGCAAAGGGTTCCATCAAACATAAATAATCAAAGACGTGTTTGGATAACACGTTTTTTATCAGTCTCACAAAAAAGCATTTTACATCTCTATACCAGGGACAGGTCTGTATAAGCAACAAACTCTCTGAAGCTCTCTGAAGAGTGATCTGCAGTGGATAGTTTTTAAAAGACCATTTGTTGTCTCTTACCACTTGCTTTAACCGAAAGCGTGAACCACCTCCCCACAACAGCGTGCAGTGATTGCAGTTGTAGCATTACTCCATTCAATTGAATGGGTCATGTTCAGTGGACGGTACTGTAAACGTTTGATTCTTGGCATGACCATCAAGTAAAGCATTGTAGCCATGGCATGTGTACACACTCATCTGCTGTATTTGCAGCCTAAAACCTCATGCACACTGAGGCTCTTCTAAATGCTTTCCTTTTGGTAGGAGAAGAGCAGCTGCAAAAACACTCCTGGGCCATCAATAGATTATTATTCTGGCCAATTAAATGAAAAATAGGTGAAGCACTAAAAGCACCTAGTATTAATGTGTGCTCAGACAAGTTTACCTGCGTTTAGGGGGGGTGTCAGTTATTTTTTATGCTTAAAAGCTTCTCTCCTGAATGCACAAGTGATGATCTTTTTTCTGCCCCTAAACTCCTACAGTGCGCATGGACACATAAGTTTTACATGGAGGGAAGTTTAGAGGCAGAAAAACAAATGGTTCAAATGCCTGTAAAAGCAGCATTTGGAGCTCAAGTGTACATGAGCCCTAAATGTGAGCGGAAGCAGGCAGGAATAATGAGGTGCAACCACATGTTTTTACTGCCCATGATCCCTTCCCCCTTCCAACCACAACTGTAAATGAACCCTTACAGCGTAGAAGAGCCGTGCACACAGCGAAATAACGAAATATATTTCCTGACACACTAATCAGCTAGCCAGTGAAAAAGACCAGGTCTGTCTAAGTCTGTATTATATATCATTTACCATTTATGTTTTAGCTATCCTAACTGCTCTAGTGCTATATTTGCACATACCAGGTATTTGTGGACAACTTACCAACAGAGTAGCAGCTGTTTACTTTCAAAGTGAATGTTCACTGATCCTATCCAATAAAATTAAGTGATGTTCACTTTCAGCACCCAATCATGTGCAATTAAAAATCTTTTTTTTTTTTTTCTTGGAAGTGATTCAGTGATTGAAGTGAATGCAGCTTCACCTTAAGACCTAAGCTCAATGAACATTCACTTTCCTAAGGAAACATTCTCTACCCTTTTAGTAATTCAACCCCCATAGCATTTAGTAAGAAATCCCCATCTTGTTCTTCTTTGTATATGAGGAATAGCCCTCTGAGGAATTGTCCTTTGGAATATTTTTTCATGTTTTTGCCAGCAGACAATGAGTACAAGTCCAAAACATTCTGTGCTTTTCTATTGCAAACAAGGGACTTAAAGAGAGTTTGGATATAAACTTTCCTCTTGCGGCTATTTTTGTTTGTGGTCTCTCAAGCCATAAATAGCTGTCAGAGACATATTTCTTCACTTTTCCAATGTTCTACAATATAGTAAAAATATATAATGCCCAAAAACTATTTAAAGCAACACCCCAATGCATAACAAGATATTAAAAAAACAAACAAAAGCATATGTTATAGTTTAAAATACTTTACTAAGAACAATAGGTCCTGGATTACTCAGTTGTTCATAGGGTCAGACACACAATATCTATACCAAGCTATCTCTAGTTCTGCATGTCTCTACAGGTAGCGAAGACTAAAATGGTTGCCACAGAAACTGCAGTTGATTAGTATATTGACAACTATGGATAACTGTAGTGCTGAGAGAATGTTGGAGTTTGTTGCTGAATTATATATCATACTGCTAGACTTGGCTACCTGTTTTTTTTGACTGTTCATTGTGCTGTCTTGTCATACACCCCAGGTCCGAAAAAGTTCACACAACAGGAACAAGTGTCTTCCTCTTTAAGTATTGGTTTAAAGGCGAAGTAGGACCAAAGCTTTTTGGGTCACAGGAGTTTACTTAGTTCTGCACTAAAATCCATTGTCAACTGGCATCAGAGTGCGTCTGGGAGACTTAATCAGTTTCTCCCACCATCTGCACAGTCTGGCACTCCAGTGAGCGCTGGAGGGGAGAGCAGAGAGCATGTGAGTGACAGTCACTCAGTCTGTAGTTTTTGATCACTCAGTCTGTGGTTTTAGGGGCGTCGGGGGGGGGGCAGATAATCCCATAATTCTCTTTTAATGTAACTATTACTATTATCCAAGTTTCTGCATGTGACCTTTAACCATGGACCAACATCACAGGGCTGTAAAAACTGATTGCTGCAATTTTGTAAAAAAATAAAAAAAGAAGAAAAAAATGAAGCCTTGAGATGTACACAGAGAAAACTGAATTGCTGTTCATATTTTAATATTTTACTCAGGCACTTCTGTGCTACATTAGTTCACCCCGCTTCCTTTTTTTATAATCTGGTAATCTGATAACCGCTCTCTGTGAGGCAAGAGAGGGGGGACCCAAGTACACAAAATGCATGCCTCTCACATATTTATTAGATTTGTTAAAGTGGCTCTAATGGTAGAAGGTTCTTTACCTTGATGCATCCTCCACCACCCCCCCAGCCCCCCTAATTCATCTTGATCCAGTGATGTGCATGAGAGCAGTGGCTCTCCCAGCTCTCTCTCTTCTCATTGGGTCATACAGCAGCAGGAGCCATTGGCAATCACAGCCAGTGAGCCAATCAGGAGAGAGTGGGGGCAGGGTCGAGCCACACACACTGTGTGTGAATGGACAATGACCATTCACAGGAGTGCAGCTCGAGAGTGAGCCTGCTCAAGTTCCCCCAATAGCAAGAGGCTTGCATTTATGGGCACTCGACAGGGGGGAGAAGCCAGGTGCGCCAACGGGGGACTCAAAAAGAAGAGGATTGGGGCTGCTCTGTGCAAAACCATTGCACAGAGCAGTTAAGTATGACAAGCTTGTTATTTTGAAAAAATTAAAAAGTATAACTTTGGTACCACTTTACATATATTACAACCCATTTTGGAACTTGTTCTATTGATCTCCATGAAAATGTTCTACGAGTTCTAATTACTCATATCACACAGCACTGCTTTCTGTAAAGGATGTGCAAAGATCTCAGCATATGCATGTTAGCTACTGTTAGGAGGCAAAGTAGAAAAAAATATATCACAAACCATGATGGCACCAACAAAGATCCTCACGTAGCATTGTGGGAGGAAACTGCTCTAGCAGCAAGCTATAATACCAGATGTAAATTAAAGCTGCATATAATTCCCATTTCCTTTCTCTGATTCCATTCTAATATAGTTGCAAACTGCATTGTTCTGGCAATGCTGCAAATAATATTACATTTAGACTTTCCCCTCTCAGGATAATTCATAGAAGCTCTTTCTACATTATTACATATGACAGCTACTAATGTACAAAAATATGACTGCCTATTACTTTCATAAAAATTTGAAGGAAGTCCTTGTGCTTTATGTCAGGCTGATATATTGTTATGGCTTCACAGGTCAGTTGGAGAAATTTACAAGGAATTATTTTTGAATACAAAATTGTTTAATATATCCATGAACAAATATTAAAGTAGTTCATGTGCAGAAGATATAAATTTCTCAATTAATCTGTCTAATATAAACCTACTTATTTAGTAATTTTCAAGCTCAGCTTGAAGACAAAGAAAGAAGAACGTTTTACTCTTATAACTAGCACTTTATTTTAACTCGGGTATCTTAGCATAACTGTTTTCTTCATATATTGAAATCAGTTTTAAAATGTATGCAGTCTTTTTAGTGTTAAGTTAGATATACAGTACTGTGCAAAAGTCTTAGACAGGTGTGCAAAAATGCTGTAAATTAAGTACGCTTTCAGAAATAGAAGTGTTAGTAGTTTATTTTTATCAATTAATAAAATTGAAAGTCAACAGAAGATAAATCCGAATCAAATCAACATGGTGTGACCACCCTTTGCCTTCCAAACAGCATCAATTATTCTTGGTACACTCGCACACATTTTTTAAGGAACTTGGCAGGTAGGTCATTCCAAACATCTTGGAGAACTAACCACAGATCATCTGTGGATGTAGGCTTCCTCAAATTCTTCTTTCTCGTTGTGTAATCCCAGACAGACTCAATGATGTTGAGATCAGTGGGGGCCTAACCATCAGTTCCAGGACCCCTTATTCCTCTTTAAGCTGAAGATAGTTCTTAATGATATTGGCTGTATTTTTGGGGTTGTTGTCCTGCAGCAGAATAGATAAGGGGCCAAAAACACATCTTCTTGATGGTATGGCATGATTGACACCTTTATTTCTCAGCATTGAGGACACTTTAATCCTGACCAAATCTCCAACTCCATTTGCAGAAATGCAACCCCAAACTTGCAAGGGACCTCCACCATGCTTCACTGTTGCCTGCACACGCTCATTATTGTCCCGCTCTCCTTCACGAACAAACTGCCTCCTGCTACAGCCAAATATTCAAAATTTTGATTAAAAAGGAAGTAAACCCTCCTCTGACACTTCCACCTATAGGTAAGCCTATGATAAGGCTTACCTATAGGTACTGTAAATATCTCCTAAACATGTACCGTTTAGGAGATATTTACCTTTCATGCAGCCAGTGACGTCACTGGTGCATGCGCTCTGAAGGAACTGCCGATCGTGCCGTTCCTTCAGAGCCCCGTGCCGTGACCGCCGGCTCCCGCGCGCGTGCGCTCTAGCCAATCAGATGGCCGGATGCCGCGATCTTGGAAGACGGGCGACTGGACATGTCGCCCGTCATACAGGTAAGTGGGCGGCACGGCGGGGGCTCGTTCTAAGGTAAGTATTTCATAATGAGCTAGTATGCGGTGCATACTAGCTCATTGTGTCTTTCTCTTTCAGGATGTAAAGAAAAAAAAAATTTTCTCGGTTTACAACCTCTTTAATCAGACCAGAGCACTCGCAGACATTTTTCTACACCCCAATTCCTATGTTTTCATGAAAAGGACACGGAAACAAAGTTAAGCTACTCAACTATGGAAGTCCTGGAAGTGATGGTTCAATTTGGTTTGGTTACCACAAAGCCCTCATCTCAACATCATCAAGTCTGTCTGAGATTACATGAAGAGACAGAATGATTTGAGGCTGCCTACATCCACAGAAGATCTGTGGATAGTTCTCCATAATATTTAAAAAACCTACCTGCCGAGTTCCTTCAAAAACTGTGTGCAAATGTACCTAGAAGGATTTAATAATCAATGCGGTTTTTAAGGCAATGGGTGGTCACACCAAATATTGATTGAGTTAATTAGAATTTCTCATCTGTTCATTTACTTTCCATTTTATTTGATACAAATAAACTATTAACACATCTATTTCTGAAAGCATTTCTATTTGCAGCATTTTTTCACACTTGCCTAAGACTTTGAACTGATTCATGTTTTACAGTGCTACACAGCTGTTTTGGTTTAATGCTTATTACAATTTAAGTCTATGAGTCAGATGACCTGCTAAAAACAAAATGCCCGCATCAGCCTTTAACCTTTACCTTCTATTGACAATTAATCAGCACTGCAGCTTTGGTCTCTGCTATGCACGAGTGACATAATTAGTGGGTTTCAAGGTCAGAACTGCCTGTTGCAGTTCTGATCCAACACAGCAGGCATCAGTCCAGGTTTCCTCCTGCTGGGAGGGAATAGAGGGTGCTTGTGTGAAAAAAGCTTAAAGAAAAATGTTAGATTATGTCTGGTGCCATTATGGAGAAACAATGTAAAGCATTTACATTTTCCTTTTACTTTTAAAGTAGTAGTAAATGCATCGTAATTTAAAAAAAAAAGCTGTGATTATTTACATTATTGCTGCATTGTTTGAAAGAAAAATAATATTCCATTAACCTCAGGGTCAGTAAGGGGAAATGTAACCTAAGGTCATGTACTACATTTGTAGCCATGCATAGTAAACATCAATCTAGCCATTATATACAATGGAGGTTTGTGTGGTGATGAACCATCTTTATTTTGCATGACCCTGCCAAAATGAATGTGCTTTTAGCTGCTGGGAAGAAAACCATAGCAGTTTAAATAATGCTGTAGCTTACAAAAAAGCAGCACATTTACACAATATGATACTATGCAAGCATGGTGGCAATTTATATCATGATGTAGGGTCTGCTTTAAACAATAGGTAAATTTATTACCCACCAGTATATACAGAATCCTTTTGGACAATGAGACAATATAACAGGAGGGGAACATATCTTGAAAAGCTGAAATATGTCAAATACAGTAGTCTTTGGTCTCAAAAGGTTCTGGTATGCCTTGTGTACAAGCCCTGGTCTAGCAAGCTATTAAAGTTAATAAGAGTAAAGGGAAATTGTTTATAAGCTTAGAAATGTAAGGGAAGAATACACTTTAGCACATTGTGCTTCACAAGATGTTTGGGTTGATCATTTACACTAGCATAGTTTTCGATAAATTGCCTTAAAATATACATAAACTTTCAATTTAAATAAACTTTGGATCTTGAAAAAGGACACTTCAGGGTGGAGAGGATGTGCATGGTTAAATTGTGATGAATATTGGGTGGGATTTAAAGGAGTATTGGAAAACAAAGCCTGGGCCTACACATTGCATACACTGTACCCATTATGTGTTTGTTAGCATGATATCTGTGCTATGAGTGCGAGTTTCCCATAAACCTAAAGGATAGAAAAATGAGTATACACCATGACCTAACACTTTGTTTGAGGTTACTATAAAGAAAAACAATTAATAGTTGCAAACTACACAGCAATGAGTAACTGTTAAGTAAATAAACACTTTGGTAAGGACGTTGTAATGCACATGTCACAAGCTAGCCTGTAGTTTGTTTGTATCTCTTACCTCCTTGCTGCTATCTTCACATGTGGTGTTTGGCTTCTCTGTTCTCCTATGGGCGTCGCCTGCTCCACTGCGGGTTATATCCTTTTCCTGTCTATTACTTCCTGGGTCACCTCCCTGTGTGCTTCCCTATATATACACATGCTCAGTGCACTGCTCCTTGCTTGAGCAACTTTTCTGTTCTCTGAGCTCCCATCCGTGTATCCCTTGGCTACTCTATCTGATTTCCTGTGTACAGACCCGGCTTAGTTTCTCCGTCTATGTTCGTCTGCTGCCTGTCCTGACCTTGGCTTGTCTCTTGGATATCCTTATAGTCTCCTGTTTACTCTGCACACGCCAGTGGTCTCTATCCTCAGCTGGGCCTACCTGGGGGCTGCGACCTGGTTTCAAGCTGCTGCAAGTCCATCCCTACTATCAGGGGCCCTGGTGAAGAAGCAGGCTGGGGCTTAGACTCATGCCCTGGGGAATCCTGAGCTGGGGATCTATAAGGGCTCACTACCACAGACTCGCTGACAGCACAACACAGCTTACAGAGTGTTTTTGGTACTCCCTGGCAGATAATGTGGGCCTACACCAGGGCATTGAGTGTTAGTACCAGCTGGTCTTCACCAGAACTCCCAATCATGGAGATGGGCCAGGAACCATAGCTGTCCCAGGTTTATTTTGCACCCCTCAAGATTGCCCCACCATGAGGTTGCTGGGGCAGAAGGGCTTTGTTACGGAGACTGCCCATCTTGCCATAGGCAAGACAGTAGATTGGTCCAGGCAAACTTTAAATTATGCGGCAAAAAAGAGAATGGTCAAGTCCAGGCAATGGTTATGGAAGCTGACAGGCAAGAGAGTACTCAGGTCAAGCCGGTTGGCCACAAACAAGCAAATGACAGGTAAGTAATATAGCTCTTTAAATCTCCGGTAGTTGGCAACAAGATACAGCATCAGCTGCTTCAAAGGCTGGTGCTTAAATACCCTTCTATTCAGAGGACACACCCAGTGTCATTGCTGGGAAGTTCTGGAGGTAGTGATAGTCCTCGGAATCCTGGAAATCTCAGCAGGAATTCAGAGAGGAATATTGGAAAACCAAGCAGAGATCCAGCAAGGAAACCCAATAGAATCATGAATTTTATTAGGAATCTTGGAATTCTGAGCAGGGATCCTGCAAGGAATCCTAGAAGACATGGTAAAGATCCTGTGAGTACTGTAATAAGAGTGCAGGGGTCAAATGTAGGTAATGTGCTATACAACAGATATAGTGCAGCTGTCAGAATAATGCAATGTACAACATAGTGTACAAAGTGCATCAGTAAGGCGTATGTATCATAGGGACCTTTTTTACAGCTGTCCAGTGGAAAGAAAATTGGCCCTGCATCATTAGTGGGGAAAAAGGGCCTGTGGTCAGTGAGGTGGGAAAAATGCAGGAAATCTGTGTTCCAGGGTTATGCACAAGGTAGTAATAATGGTGATATTGTGGGTTGCATGGCAACATGTGTGTCTGATAACCAACATGCAACAATAAAAAGAAAATGTTGTGGTCTATGCAGAGACCACAAGCAGGTAAGCAGAGACCAGGGAAAAATAGGCATAGAGCCAGAGATGGGCAGGCCAGGGCCAGAGAAAAGCGAGCAGGGGCCTGAGACAGGTGGGCAGCCATGACAGGATCTGTATTCCTGTGTACTGGCTCTGTGTATTGCAGAGGAATCACAAAACAACATCCTCTGCATGTGGGAGGTCTCCTTTTACCCCAGAGCTTCTAGCATGTCTAGTAAAATGATCTGCTGCCTTGTTAAACAGACAAAGTGGGATAAAGCAGAGTGAGATGATTCAGAGGTACAGTGTACTGCCGGATTTAGGTTAAAATGCAGGACAGTTCCGTTCAATCCAAGACTGTTGGGAGGTATGGCTGCAATGCGAAATAAATAGGCTGCCATTACTGACTCTCTTCTGAAAATTCTGGTTGCCTGGCACTTATGCTGATATCTGTGCCTACTGAGTTGCCTACCCAAAAAGTATGCAGCCAGCGAGGTCAGATTGAAATAAAAATTTATTACCTACATACTTTTTCCAAGTCAATGAATCAGAGATTTTCAAAGCCAAAATGTCAGCAAGATAACCAGAGTATTAGCATTTTCAGAAGAATAGGCACTGTAAAAAAAAAAGGAGTCTGAATGTTCCTTTACTATTACTTTCGCTTGTCTTAGACTCAAGATTATATATGGGGTTCTTTGGCACTTTTATTTCCAGCATTAAAGTCCATCTACTGCCACTATTTTTTTCTCCTAGTGGTAAACTGACATTTTCATTACAAGCTGGCATGATAAATGTCTTAAAATAAAAGCTACCTATTATCTTTTTTAATATTAAATAAAGATCTGAAGCTTATTTCCTTGCAGTAGAAAGAGTATTGTCTATCAAAGGACGTGAATACCCAGATGCTTTACTGGCAGGATAAACAGGTATTTATTTACCAAATGATCCAGAAAGCCCATTCTTACAAGTTTGGGAAGCCTAAATTACATGTGTGATTTATAGTTGTATCATGGTTGTGTTTTACCTGGAAATAGATTTACTATGTATTTATTGACCTCCTAAACGCTCACTTCAGTATACCAAAAAATTTTACATTTCTGCTATGGGTCTATTGATTTGGCAATAACTTTGTTATTACTTAAGATAACAATGTAATACATATATTGTTTTTAAAGACAAACAAGACTTTCTGTTGATGTTTTATCCACTGCCAAAAATGTAACTAAATAATCAGTGTTACTGTAGATAAATAGAATACATTTTATTCTATCATTTGACCCATTAAAAATAACACTAAAATCATGATTCTGGCACAAAGCATTGCAAAACTAGTAGCAGTCAGTCACAATAAGTTGGACTTGTTCCATATTGTTGAAGATGTTTTATAGCTTCTCCAAGCCACTTCTTCAGTTCCAGTGAGTGTCAGAAAGCTACCCCAGCATTTACATCAAAGCGGGTAGCAAAGACTTATTTTAATCACAATGGAATGTGTAGATGTTGATTTTTCAAGAACAGGATCGGAGGAGTAAATATGTTGTAGAACCACCCTATTCCAGTTACATAACCCCAAACTTGGTGTCAGAAAGCCTGCATAAGTGTTAATTCCTCAATTTACATGGCTAAAGGTGTGAATTGTTTTCAAGTCACTGATTCATAAATTTTCTACTGATATGCAACATATGGGAGAAAGAGTGCAATACATGGAACATAAATAGGAGGAATGCACTGATACAGTGAATAATCTTGTCGATGCATATGTGCAGCAAAGAGATGACAACATGTGGATAAAGGCGAAAATAGCAAATTTGGAAGGATGCTTCTGCCGCAATAATATTAAAATACGTGGCATCCCTGAGTCAATCCTTCCTCCTGAGTTGCATAAGTACGCTAACAGCCTATTTTCAGGTTGCAGACTGAATTAACCCTGATAGAATTAACTATCGACCATATTCACATAATTCCTAAACAAGACTACTTAGAAGACACAGTCCCCAGAGATGTTCTTTTGAGGGTCCACTTCTACCAAGATAAAGAGCAAATCCTGACCAAAGCAAAAACATTATCTCCACTACCAGCACCATACTCAGATATCTAGATATTCGCAGATTTATCACAATATACGCTACAACTGAGGCGGCAGCTTAAAATGGTAAAGAAAGCCCTTTCCAACCCCAAGACAATCTACAAGTGGTGTCACCCAGCTACTATCATGGTTACACACAACGGGGCCTCTCATGCCATATCTACAATAGATAAAGGAATGAAATTACTCCAATCATGGGGCATTATATCTGAGCTACCACGCAACACTTATGACATCTCCAATCAATGCAAATCTCTGCAAAATGGGCACTACCATGGAAATCAAAAACCGAAATTCAAATGAATGCCCCTGCCCTATGCACACAAAGCGACAAACTTAAAGCTCGGTCAGGCACTAAGCTCCACCACAACCTGATCTTGATCTTTTCCCCCAGCTCGGTCAGCACCTCAAGTTACATACTGCTGATTTGTCTCCCTGTTTAATCTGCTCTTTTCTTTTTTTTTTTTAATGCTCATTTTTTGTTTGTTGTCTCTTCCTTTTTGCATAATCCTAATGGTACTTAATACCACCTGTTATTCTCATCCTGAACATAGACCTTAGCAAAATCCGGGTTCCATAATCTAATCCTCGCTGTGCAATGTTTTCTTTGATACACACAGAATCCTTGACATTGTTGTACTTTAATATCCCACCCGGAACTTCCAAGTAGAGAGCGTCTCCTATGCCATCCCAGAAACTTTCTGAAGCCTACTCCATCCATTGTTTTCAATTGTGAGTTATTGCCACTAATACTAACTTCTGACACATACACAACATGTCTGTCACTATACTATCCTTGAATGGTAAAGCTTCCATGTGGAACAGCATTATCACTTATGTGACATACTCTGCATACAGGAAACACATTGTGCCAAGGATGGAACACCCCCATGCAACCATAAGCAATTTCCTCATATCTTTAAATGATGCTACTCGCAGAAACAAAGAGGAGTACTAATAGCTTTTCGGGACACCATCCCCTTTCAACTCCACAACTGCTTCACAGACCCTGAAGGACGCTTCATTATCCTGATCTGTTCTATCAACACTACCAATTACACTCTAGCCTCAATATACACTCTGAACCAACATCAAATATCTTTCCTCAAAAATACCCTCAAAACAACAAAGAACCTACAGCAAGGCAATCTAATGATCCGTGAGGACTTTAACCTTGTTCATGATAACAAAATGGATTAAACCGCAGGACCCAAGCGACATGAATCTCCTCTAAACACATTTATTGTCGCCAGTGAATTGTTTTACATGTGGAGGTGTTGTCACGCTAGCGAAAGAGACTATACTTATCTTTCACCGTGCCACGACACCTATTTTTGTCTGACAAACGTTTACTTCAAAATGTGTCGAAGGCTACTATACACATCACCACCTGGTCTGATCATGCATCTATAAGTATTACTATAGCCACCAAATCCAACCAACCTAACTCGTACATATGGAGAGCTAGCAATTTCCTTCTACGAAACAATCACTATACTACAACCCTAAAAAAAAACATATAGAGGAGTTTTTCGCCATTAATACAAAATCTGTATTAGACCCGCTAGTAGTGTGGAATGCCCACAAAGCTGTAGGGGTGTTTTTATACAATTGGGGTCCAGGTCAAGGAATTAGATGAACTTACAGCTGAAATTGCATCCACTGAATCCCTAAACAAATCAAATCTCTCCTTCTCCCTCCAAACCAAATTTTTGAGCTATGCCACGAATTCCGTTCATTGCTCTTGGAGTCACATGAAAAGGCGTATAGCAAATTCAAGGCAAACACATATTCTACAGGCAACAAAGCAGGCAGAGCAATGGCATTATGTATTAAAGGTCAAATAATTAAATCCAAAATCCCTTATTTATTTCATCCCCACACAAACCAAAAAGTACTTAAACCCAAATCCATTGCCAATGCTTTAAGCGCCTATTACAAAGACATTTACAACATTCGTGAAGATAAAGACACCTATCAACCTTCCAATATGAAAATCTTGAACTTCCTTTCTCAGATCAGTCTTCCTTCCATATCATCACAACAACTAACATTACTTAACTTACCCTTCACTATCCCTGAAATTCAACAGACAATCAAAAAATCTCCCTAATGGAAAATCCCCAGGCCCACAAATATTAGCTCCCCTATTATGTAAGGTCTACAACTCTGCTGCCTCCTTTTCCTCCTTCCCCTCAGAAATGTTAAATGCTCTGATGGTAACACTCCCAAAACCAGGAAATGGTACCTACATTCCCTAAGAATTTGCTGCCCATCTCCCTACTTAATATACACCTAAAAATACATGCAGAATTGATAGCAAACAGATTACTAGACATTCTCCCTAATCTAAATCTTAAGGACCATGCAGGCTTTACAAAAGGCCTCCAATCCTCAGACACTAAAAGACGGGTAATAAATATAATACATCAAGCGGAAAAAAAACAGAACACTTTCTCTGCTCTTATCTATGGATGCAGAGAAGGCATTTGACAGAGTACATTGGAATTACCTCTCCTCAGTACTGACTAGATTTGGATTTCAAGGACAAATTTTCAATGCCATCATGACTCTATACTCAACTCCCTTAGCACAAGTTTACACCATGGACACCCTCTCATCCCCGTTTCGAATCACAAATGGTACGAGACAGGGGTGCCCCCTCTCAATATTCAACCCTGTAATGGAACCCCTTGCAGAACACATATGTTCTAACAATAAAATGAAAGGCTTCTCCATTGACTCCCAGGAACATAAAATCAGCCTATTTGCTGATGATGTAATACTCATAACTACCAATCCAGTCGCTTCCCTACCTGAAATTCAAAAGGTACTAAAATGGTTTAGTAAAATATCTTATTACAAAGTGAATGACACAAAATCATAAATATTGAACCTAGGAGTTGACACTGTATCTAGTAACTTACTCCAACAACAATTCCCATAGGCTTAGGCAGATCACGCTATATCTTATTTGGAATTCACTTAACTGGATCAACCAAAACCCTTCTGCAATATAACTATATACCCTTATGTACCAAACTACAAATAGACCTAAAAAAATTGGCACCTTTTGAACTTTCATGGATGGGACAACTAGCAGCATTCAAAATGCTTTACCTCCCTCAACTACTCTATTTATTTAGGACATTGCCCATTCCTATTCCAACTAACTACTTTAGATCATTACAATTCACACTTTCACGCTTTATTTGGCAAGATGTTCCCATAAAAACTTAATCAAACAACACTCAGCTGTGGGACTGGGTATGCCGATTTTTGTGACTATTACTTAGCCTCTGTACTCACACAGCTTAAAGAATGTTTTCTACCACACCCTACAGCACTATGGGGGAACATTGAAGCCTCCTGTATTCCAGGGGACTCGCTATCCACTTGGCTGCTGTCAGTGATATTAGGGGCCCAAATCTCATCACAAGTACCTCCTACTATATCAGCAACAATAACAGCTTGGAAGGCACTTGTTAAACAATCCCCTCCTTTCCTTAAAACCTCCATTCTCAATATCCCTATATCTCAATATCCCTATAACAGCCCTACATCCCATCAATCTCTTTCTCCACCTGGAAGTCAAAAGGTATCATATATATTAATGACCTATTCATTGACAGAAAACCTAAACCTTTCCCCACACTTCAGAAAGAATTCCAACTATCCAATCAGACATATTCCAATATATATGTACCAAACATTGCATATCCATATTACCACTATGACTTTATAAAATCCCCAAGCCTGCTTGGTTCTTCCTCGACACTCCTAAAATTCTACAAAAAGGGATCTCGCTCTCCTACAATATCCTCCAACAAAAATGGGTCTTTGTTAAAACAACCCCCCTATACAAATAGGAATCCGACCTTGGGTGCACATACACTGAGGATCAATGGGCTAAAGCCTGTAATGCACCATATATATTCACCTGTATCCTTCCATCATATTGACACAACGCTGGTACTTAACACCTGACAAAATGCCCAGATTCAATAAAAACCTAGACAACAAATGTTGGAGATTCTATGGTCAAAGAGGAGATATGCTTCACACCTTTTGGAGCTGTCCCAAACTGACAAACTATGGGACGTCAATCTCTGAATTATTATCAGAAGTCATCCAAACAACAGTTGTACACCTAGCTTAGCTCTCCTATCGTTAGAATTGGCACAATTCCCAGGCAAATTGCAAAACACCATAGCTTACATTTTATTGTCTGACAAACTCAATATTACCAAAAAATGAAAAAAATCCTAACCCCCCCCCCCCCATGTTGTGGAATGTGCTAGATGTAACACAACTCCACTGTACCTATGAACAAGTGTTAGTATCTACCACCTCTGGGATCCATGGTTAAAATGGAAAAAGATGGATCTATGATACGCACATCTTATATTCGACTGGTTTGGTCCTCCTAAATTTATTCAGGAAACATGCATCCAGTGTTAATTTTGGCAGCAAATTTCAATTTAGTTTTAGTCTTAGTCTTAGGACTAAAATGGCATTTTAGTTTTAGTCCCATTTTAGTCTTCTGCAAGTGTTTTAGTTTTAGTCGTATTTAATCGACTAAAACTCCAGTATATTTTAGTCGACTAAAATGCCATACATTTTAGTCGACTAAAACTAATTTTAGTCATCTATAATCAAATGGGTGTAGTTCAATTGTAATTTGTAATGCATTATTTAAGCATTTCTCTACAATTTCCAAACTCATTATATACTACTGCTGGTCCTGGAGTGAAAAATATAATATGTTATTATTTATGCTTTGAGCATGCACCAGTGTTAATTTTTGGCAGCAAATTTTGATTTAGTTTTAGTTATAGTCTTTTGACTAAAATGCCATTTTAGTTTTAGTTGTATTTTAGTCTTAAGACTAAAATGCCATTTTAGTTTTAGTCGTATTTTAGTCATCTGAATTGTGTTAGTCGACGAAAACGTTTTAGTCAGTTTTAGTCGACGAAATTAACACTGCATGCATCACATGTTAGTAATGCATGTCTCCTCCCAAAACAAGAATAACCATGGAATACATACATACAATTTTGAGAATGTATACTCTTGCACAACTGTCAAGGACACTGATTCTTATTCTTTCTCACTGATACTTCTCACAACTGGCACTCCTCCACAATTTGTGGAAAGAGTTATTGGAATCTAGTGTTTTCTATTCCCCTGACACAGATTGTTTCAAGATGGGTGTTCGCGATAATAAACTCCAATCTTCACATTATACCTTATATTTAGCACGACTTTTAGTGAATAAAATGTTCATCACACTCTAATTTTATGTCATATACATTAAACTAAATGTACCTTGTTTTACTGAATATTGATATACGACAAAGTCTATTTCTTACTTGTTATCTGTTGTTCCACACATATGGGGGGGTTCTAAAACTGATGCACACAGAATGTTGTACAGCTGTGCATAGTAACCAATCAGCTTCTAACTTCAGCTTGTTCAATTAAGCTTTGACAATAAAACCTGGAAGCTGATTGGTTACTTTATACAGCTGCACCAGATTCTATGTGCACCAGTTTTAATAAATCTCCCCCACAATGTTGTTTTAAACATTGTAACCACAGTGATTTGACAACATTGCACATCTTTAGCCATATAAATTGAGGAATTAAATTTTATGCAGACTTTTTAAAATGAAGGAAGGGGTTAGGTAATTGCAACATGGTGGTTTTACAACTTTCACACCTTCTATCCTGCTTTTGGACAATGGTGAAAGAATTAAGGTGGCTGTACTACCAGAATAGATTTAAATGCTGGTACACCTTTTTGACACTCATTGGACCTGAAGAAATGGCTTTGAGAAACTACTAAACACCCTCAACATTACAGAACAAGTCCAGTTAAATGTTATTAGCTATACTATGACCTGGATAAATATGAACTTCCACAGACTTGAAGCATTCCACAATTTTTTTATTTATTTATTTTTTTTAATTTCACATTTTTATATATGTGAAAATGAAAAACAAACAATGAAAAACAATGAAAAAAAAAATAAAGTTCATATATTATTTGTTAGAAAACTAGAGCTAGATAGATAGATAGAAAATTAGGGAGAAGCAGGGTAAACTAAGAGTTACCAATGGGTTAAATAGGAATAATATATTTTTTTTTGCTTGTCAGGTTGCTTTGACTGACAACATACCTAGAGCGAAGCCCATCCCTTTGATCTGCAGATGAATGAAAAAGAGTAGATACAAAAGTAAAAATGCTACTTTGTAACTCTCTATCTCGTTTTTGAACTGTGTTTATAAACACTGTGTCAGAAGTTAAATTTTTTGACAGCAGTAAATATTACAGCTGCTGTATTTGCATGGCAACTTCTGACTGCCATTTTGACAGTCAGGAATTGCTGGCAAGTGTGTGTGTGTGTTCCTTTAAACAGCAAAGAAGCAAAGGGACAGGATGTTCCATACATGTCCTATGTCCTATGCACTTTGTAAGTACATCAAGTGTCAGCAACTGAATAAAGATATTGTATTAATGAAACTCTAAGTCCATTGTCTTGTATTTAAAGTACTGTCAAGATAATGTTACTTTCATGTTAGTGTAACCCAGTCTATTACATTATGCAATATAGTAATATATGGATGACCTAATTTAAGGGTCTCTCATATATACACTGCTCAAAAGAATTAAGGGAACATTTTTAAAACAAAGTATAGCATCAAGTCAAATAAACTGCTGGGATATTGATCTGGTCAGTTAAGTAGCAGAAGGGGTTGTTGATAAGTTTCAGCTGCTTTGGTGTTAGTGAAATTAACAACAGGTGCACTAGATGGGCAACAATGAGACGGCCTCCAAAACAGAAATGGTGTTACTGGTGGAAGCAACTGAAATTTTTCCCTACTCATCATTTCTGTCTGTTTTTCACTAGTTTTGCATTTGGCCAAGGTCAGTGTCACTACTGGTAGCATGGGGCGATACCTGAACCCTATAGAGGTTGCACAGGCAGTCCAACTCCTCCAGGATGGCACATCAATACGTGCTATTGCCAAAAAGTTTGCAGTGTCTCCCAGCACAGTCTCAAGAGTATGGAGATTCCAGGAGACAGGCAGTTACTCTAGGAGATATGGACAGGGCCATATAAGGTCCTTAACCCATCAGCAGGACCGATATCTGCTCCTTTGTTCAAGGAGGAACAGGATGATTACTGGCAGAGCCCTACAAATACCTCCAGCAGGCCAATGGTGTGAAAGTCTCTGGCCAAACAATCAGAAACAGACTTCATGAGGGTGGCCTGAGGGCTCAAAGTCCTCTAGTGGGCCATGTGCTCACTGCCCAGCATGGAGGAGCTCGATTGGCATTTGCCATTGAACACCAGAATTGGCAGGTCTGCCACTGGCACCCTGTGCTTTGAGACGTGAAAGGGTCTGGCGAAGCCGTGGAGAACGTTATGCTGCCTGTAACATTGTTCAGCATGACACGTTGTGACCATCAGTGATGGTCTGGGGAGGCATATCCATGGAGGGACGCACAGTCCCCTACAGGCTAGAAAATGGCACCCTGACTGCCATTAGGTATTGGGATGAACTCCTTGGACCTCATGTCAGACCCTACACTGGTGCAGTAGGTTCTGGGTTCATCCTGGTGCACGACAATGCCCGGCCTCATGTGGTGAGAGTATGCAGCCAGTTCCTGGAGAATGAAAGAACTGATACCATTGAATGGCTCCCGTGCTAGCCCTATGTAAATCCAAAAGAATGTCACTAGGACATTATATTTCGGTCCATTTGACGCTGCCAGATTGCACCTCAGTCTGTTCAGAAGCTCAGTGATGCCCTGGTCCGGATTTGGGAGGAAATACCCCAGAACACCATCCATCCTCTCATTAGGAGCATGCCCTGACATCGTCAGGCATGCAATCAAGCATGCGAGGGCCATAAAAACTACTGAGACCATTTTGAGTTGCTACAGTAAAATTTTAGCAAAATGGACTAGCCTGCTGCATAATTTTTTCACTTTTATTTTCTAGGTGCCTTTGTTTTCAGCCGTCTGTAGGTTGATCATTTTAATTTCCATCGAACTATGTGGCATGCTTTCATTCCTAACACATTACCCAGTCCATATCAGTATAGATATCCAGCATGGCATTTTCCCTATTGAAATCTGATGTGTTTTCAAAGTGTTCCTTTAATTTTTTTAAGCAGTGTAATATTGAAAGCATAGGAAGTACAATTTAAATTAGGTTTATTAAACACAAATTATTTAAAGTTATTTAATATTTTCATTTCTTAAGTGATTAATTAAAAAAAAAAAAAAGATTCAGACAAACTTTTACTGCTTATACTTGATGCAGGTAAATAAACAGGTAAATAAACAGGGGCCAGAGTGCATTCCTGCTATATTAATTATCAAAAACTCAAAACCACCACCTTCCTGTCACTTTAACATATGGATTTCTAAGGCATAAGTGACACTAGGTTAACACAGCATGTATAACGATGCTGTATATTATTGTCTAACAAATCTCCTTTAGCGAAAAACAAAATATTCAGACAAGTCTGGGGATTTGGAGATAGTGATTCTCATGGAAACATATTGGAAAATTAAAGCTTGACTTTGGCATTTCAATCCACATAAGATGAGCTTCCTTTGAAAGGAGATTTGTCAAATGAATTTCCAACCTACTATGATTGATTTCATCGTTTCAAACTTTTTCTGCTACTGTACATCAAGAATATGTGCCAGTGACAGAATCAATAATGTGACCCTTTGAAGGGAGAACAGATTCTCTTTTAGTACATTGTAGGAGGTGATTTTATTTATTACTTTCCTTTCATCAGAAAGAAAACATGGGAATGGGTGTTAAAATAAATCTATGCTCAAAACTGAAAGTGGAACTAAACCCTTCTTTTAAAAACATTGCTGGCATCACAGGCAGGTTTTATTGTATAAGAGGCTCAATAAGTCTCTTCTGCAAAATGAGTGTGTAAATCCCACCATTTGAGAGCATACACAGAAGTATCATCATCTCTGGCTGGCCAAACAAGATGGCTGAAGACAATGAACCTGGAAGAAGACCATGCAAAAATGTAAGTGGCCTTGGTGGAGCAACAAAGGAGATTGCAGACATCACAGTGTTGAAAGGGTCCCTTTAGCAGGTAAGCCTTCAAAGATTTGCAAACATGCTGTACATGCTTGCACGCTATGCATAAAACCCTAGGAACCAGCAGATGAACCTAATTCCGCTTTAACTCAATGCTAGATTGCTGAGATACTGTAGCTAAAGAGCAATAGAAGAGCTTTAATACTTATCTTTCCAGGAGAAAATGCAGCTTTAGGCTTCCACCAGTGCTGATCATATGATCAAAAACCTAGGTATACTGACCTCCCTTTAAAGGGGAGGATCAGAGTTTAGATTAGCTGGTCTTACCCCTCAAGGGTATCACCTAAACAAATGCCTGGTTATTTGGTTAGTTGACCAAGAACTGGAGGTTACATCGAAGCAGCATTTTTTTCAAGAGCGTACCGTTTATGTATTCATTTCAATAAGACTAACATAATTTCAACTTAAAATTTGAACAGTTTGGGCTTAGGTCTGCTACCAAAAAAACATATGAAGAAAAATTTGAGCATTGTAAGTCAATGACCTTATACACGTATTAGAAACAATTTAGTTTGACTTTTTTTTTGCAGAATGCGTGTTCCACGTCCATGATTTAGAAGCTAGACAAAGACAGATGACTAGTACCTAGAAATATTATTTCTTACCTTGTTTACAAGGTTAACAAGTTCTGGCATGTGATCATGCATCTCTTGTTCCTGATAGTTGGTGGTGGGGTTAAAGGACACCGTGTAGACACACAGTGTGCCTGTATTTCATAGTCTGTTCAGCCTGAGTCAAGGACCAACACTGGCCACATTAACTACTTGCCGACTGCCTAACGTCTATCTACGTCGGCAGTAAGCTCCTCACAGGCAAAGCAACATAGCACTACGTCGCTAGCCTGTGAGGCTCTAGGGAGCGAGCGCACTCCACTGGAGGCGTGCTCCCACTCGCTCACAGACCCCCCGTGCGAGTGACCGGCGGACCCAATGTCCGCCGGTCACTCGCGATCGTCGGTTACACCGGGAGAAAGGCAGGCAGCTAATGTAAACAAAGCCGCCTGTCTTTCTCCCCTGTGTAACAGCACAGATCATACGGTCCTGCTATGTAGGACCGTTGATCTGTGCTGTTACACACACAGCCACATCCAATCACAGTAAGAATCCCGTCCCTAGGGACACAATTAAACCCCTCCTTCTCTGCAAGTGTCATTTTTACAGTAACAGTGCATATGTATAGCACTGATTACTGTAGTAATGTCACTGGTACCCCCAAAAGTGTCAAAAATGTCAGTCTGGGGTCCGATCTGTCCGCCGCAATGTCGAAGTCCCGCAAAAAAAACGCAGATCGCCGCTAATTCCTCGTTAAAAAAAAAACAATAAAAATGACAAAAATCTTTCCCTTAGTTAGTAAATGCAATAACTTTTGCGCAAACCAATCAAAATATGCTTTTTGCAATTTTTTTTACCAAACATATGTAGCAGAAAACAAATTGGCCTAAAATGTTAAAAAAAGTTTGATTTTTACATTTTTTTGGGGGGGGGGGGAATTTCATATAAAAAAATTTAAAAAATATTGTTATTTTTGCAAAATTGTCGCTCTTTTTTTGTTTATAGCACATGATCAAAAAATCGCACAGGTGATCAAATACCACCAAAAGAAAGCTCTGTTTGTGGGAAAAAAAGGACGTCAAATTTATTTGGGTACAGCGTCGCACGACCGAGCAATTGTACGTTAAAATCACGCAGTGCCAAATCGCAAAATAGGCCCTGTCAGAAAGGGGGTAAAATCTTCCGGGGCTTAAGTGGTTAAAACAGATCAGCTTGCAGGCGTTTCTCATATAATTCTGTATCAGCAATGTACTACAACAATGACATTGCTTTAATTAGGGGACATTTTAACTTGTATTTTCACAAGCTCAGACGTATGACCAGTTAACGACAAGTACAATCTTATGGATTTAGCTATTGGAACATTACGGTGAAAAAAGATGCTAGTTTACTTTGTTTTCTTTAGATTACCAAGAAGAAAATAAAAATCATTTAGGTACAATGTGCCTCCTTAAACAGTCTAAATTCAAATGTAGAGTTAAGAATCAATAGTTTTTAATGATTTCAGGTGGAATTTAAAAGGAGAAGCAGAAAAATAGTCTAGAAACCAGTAATTCATTGCAATTTTTTATTTTGAATTTCTATAAAGAGACAAGAGAGTAGTGTGCTTATAGGTCTGTAATTCACATATTGATAGCAAAAGGTAGTGCTGGATTTGCATCAAGCACTTGTAAAGAGTAATTAGCTAAATTTTATTGGATTGGAACCTAGCACTAGTGTGGTGTGAGAACAAAGACTTCAGAGCAGTTTATTGGAGACTTTACCATGGACAGAATCCACATGCTGCACTGTCTGTAGAAAAAAGGCATCAATTCTGCATCTTTTTTTATTCTGTATTGTTTTAATATCCTAAATTCTAGCTAGACAGAACTGAATTTCTGTAAATGCAATAGACATTCATTGGATGCCTAGTCTATGCTTTTGAATAGAAATATTGCATTCTTGAAGTTAAATGTTTTTAAAAATATATTTTTCACCTTTCTTAAATCTCAGACTTGCCAAAGTATTGGTGTCAAATGCTATCAGTCCCATGCCCAACACTATATTTGACAGAAATCTGGTGTGAAAAAGAAACAATTTAAGGTCTCACAGCTCATCTACTACAAAGGAAGACTGCTGAAATTGTACCCACCTTTTAATGATGACATCATTTGCTAGACCATTAGTGGAGGGTGGGACCGATGGCAGAGTAGAGGACAAGTTAATGGTGGAGCACAATTGTGGGCATGGCCAAATTGCACTGACAGTGTGAGAGTGTAAGGGGGTATGAGCCTACTCTACTCTGGGTCAAGAGTATGCAATGCACAAAGCAACATGCAGCATGAAGATGTCAATGGTAAATAAAGTGCAAATGCCTCTATAAATGCCTTCTTCCTCCCCATGAATGAAATACATGTATGAGAGTATAAATGAAAGTGTGAACGCTGGAAAGTACAGTACATGTATATATTCTGTGAATGGAGGAGGAGCAGCCAAAGGACAGGATCACCACTGCCCATTCACAGAACATGATACATTGTGGGATAGTAGTAATATGAGAAATATAAATAGCAACTAGGGCAGAAGGGGGAAGGCAAGTTGCCCAACATTCCCCAGTAGCAGTGGTTGCTGTTAACTCTTACAATGCCCGATAAAAGACGCTCAGTGCAGCGCCTGAAAACTATGAAAGAATCACCGCACAGAAGATTTTTACCAGAAGTTATAGCTTGCAGATAATGGGATACACACCGTTACAAAAACAAATATATTTAGTGCTGCCCCCCCCCCCAAAAACAAAACAAAACAAAAAAAAAAACGGAGCTTTTATGCATGTCTTATACCTCCAATCTGTCCCTTATCTCCTTATCTCATCACCTTTAAAACAAATTCGAAGATGCCCATAGAGTCCTATGTATAAGGTCTAACAAGAAATAGATGACATATACTGTAGGAGAAAAAAAAAATATATATATATATATATATATATATATATATATATATATATTTATTTTTATTTTTTTTCCTCCTCTGAGTGGAGAGAAAGATACATTGTATCTCACTCTCTGCCAGCGGAGAAAAATGTAAATAAAGTGTGTGTGTACAAAAAAAAAAAAAGAAACAAAAGAAACAAATAGTTCAAGGTATGCTCTAGGTCAGGGGTGGGGAACCTGCGGCCCGCAAGCTGCATGCGGCCCTCACGATCGTTACGTCCGGCCCGCACAATCGTTGTGTCCACCCTCCCCCTTGCCGCTGTGTCAGAAGGAGCCGATTGCTCCGTCCTGACACTGAGTCTTTGAAAAGCGCCCCAAGCCCGCCCATTTGTGTGACAATAGCGAATGAAAATTCGCTATTGTCTCACGGATCCTCCTCCTCCTTGGCCAATGCCATTGGCCGAGGAGGAGGCGGGACATGGGAGGACTCGAAGAGACGCGGGGACTGAAGAGAGGAAGCCGCCGCTACAACAGGTAAGTCAAGTGCACTGGTCTGGGGGGCTTGGCACGCTGTTCACTCTGCATTGAAGGGGGCATGATGATCTCTGCATTGTGGTCAGTCTGCATTGTAAGGGGGCATGATGATCTCTGCATTGTGGTCAGTCTGCATTGTAAGGGGGCACAATGATTTCTGCATTGTGGTCAGTCTGAATTGTAAGGGGGCACGATGATCTCTGCATTGTGGTCAGTCTGCATTGAAGGGGGCACGATGATCTCTGCATTGTGGTCAGTCTGCATTGTAAGGGGGCACGCTGTGGTCAGTCTGCATTGAAAGGGGGCACGCTGTGGTCAGTCTGCATTGAAAGGGGGCACGCTGTGGTCAGTCTGCATTGAAAGAGGGCATGCTGTGGTTAGTCTGCATTGAAAGGGGGCACGCTGTGGTCAGTCTGCATTTAAAGGGGGCACGCTGTGATCAGTCTGCATTGAAAGGGGCACGCTGTGGTCTCTCTGCATTGAAAGGGGGCACGCTGTGGTCTCTCTGCATTGAAAGGGGGCACACTGTGGTCTCTCTGCATTGAAAGGGGGCACGCTGTGGTCTCTCTGCATTGAAAGGGGGCACGCTGTTGTCACTCTGCATTGAAGGGGGGCACGCTGTGGTCAAATATAACAGGCTAATTTAAGTTGATCATTTTGTACAGCCCCCGAATGATGTTACAAAAATCCAAATGGCCCTTGGCAGAAAAAAGGTTCCCCACCTCTGCTCTAGGTCATTGTCAGTGGTAATGTTTCGGTCAAGGTAAGGGTCAAAGGTCAAGTCCAGGGTCAGTAAATTTTAGGTAGCATTTTTTAAATTAACATTATTGTCAGTTAGTGTCAGTGTGGTTTAGATAGGATATAAAAAATGAAAAATGCACACCATTAATTCTGGGCCCTACTATAGGTACAAAAAAAAAAAACATCCACATATGTGGTATAACTGCAAATGTCAGGAGCAGGAGAATTTATTTTGGGTTGTTCTTTGGTGGTAACTCATTATAATAGCAACAATTATACAGCTAAATTTAAAAATAAAAATGTTTTACTATTTTTTGTTTACAGTTTTCCTTTGATAATAAAAAAAAAAAAAAAAAATCAGGAGATATCTGTTACCATTTACCACTAAACGAAAGACCAATTTAACCTGAAAAAATGTATAATTCACCTGGATACACTAAGTAGTTTCAATCATATGTACAGTTTTACTAACATATGTTAAAGTTGCAAAATTGGGTCTGGGCGTTAAGGCTTGTTTTACCCTCGGACATGAAGGGTTAAGAAGCTTTTATGAGGACACTTCCTTGCTATCCATTGCATTAATACTGAAACATCTTTAAGAGAAGATGAACTGCAAAATAGCAAATAACTATAATAACTGCTATGCTGTTAACCATATAGTATATATTCTCTCTTGGTTCCCTTAAAATACATTGACAGAAAACCCTTACATAAGCTATTTAATTTGGAAAGTAATTTTTATAAAAAGGGAAGTTCCATACTTGCATACAAATCATATATAATATGCACCTACCACCAGATATTTCTATTGAAAGTTATTTTATTCACTAGCAAGGTACTATCTGCTGTATGCACAGGTTATTTCATACAATAGATACGTTCTCAGAAATCTGCTGCATGCCTATACAGCCAATATCTTAAAAACCTTTTACCATTCATTTAGAATACATAGATTACATAGAAATAAAAATATATGCAATGAGTTCTGTTCACAATGTGCATTTCAGTTATCGTTGTTAGCATAAAAGCCTCATGATATGGCTTTTATATAGGAAAAAAATGCCAAGAGTTATGTGAAATGTACCAATATTGAAAAGTACTCTAAAATTACTTCTAATCAGAGTCACTTAAATCTGTATGTAACTAAGGGTTTTGTACCTTGACATAAAAAAGAATTCCTGGAAATAAGAAAAAAGATTTTCATAGAAATAAGTAGCAGTGAGCTTTTAATAAAAGTGGACAAATTGCAACAGCAAAGTGCAAGATGGGCTGTAAGTTTCAATGTGCAATTTTGTAGGGATTTCAAAGTCTCTCTCTTTTTTATGGAAACCACAGGGCTGTGTATTAGAATGTATATTCACAAAAACTAGTAGGTTTTAAAGTTTCTTCTCAAACTGTTTGTGTATATTTCAACTAATCTCAGCTCATTTAGAAAGTTGATAAGTTTCAGTTTGCGAAACTAAGCTAGAAAATGCATGCCCACTAAAAAAATGTTTTTTGGGCTTTCAGTGATTCATATCATGTTATATATTACTGCCGAACGACACAGAGTTTTAGCTGGACATGAACGTTGTGGGAAAGTATGACATCTTATGAAATTGACCATGACAGGTGAAAGAATATAAGCTGATAGTGCAAGGATGGGATTTGAAGACAAAGTGATTTGATCATGGAACACGGGAAGAAAATGAAGAGAGATAGAGAGGAGCTGGGAAACCTTACCATTTACAGGAGATAGAGGGGATGTGCACAATCTGATCAAGGACCAATGGGTAAATAGGTAAGTTAGGGCTAAATAGGGTTGGGGAACAGAAAGGAAGATTAGTGTGGCAAGAAGAGAGGGGATAAAGTGTGAGCTGATTCAAGCTACAGGAGAGAAGAGGCAGAACAAGAATTGCTGCTAAGGGGTGGAGAGAGGAATGGTAGCTGATTACGTTTCATTGTAAAGGAATACATAAGAGTAACTGGTCATGGGCTAAAAGGTGAATAGAGGTTAATATAGGGAGCAGACTATAAACTGGAAGGAGGGTTCATCATGTATAAACCATTATGTCTTAGGGAACATACTCTTTCTCCTGATGTGGGTGAAATAATGGTGTAGCTTTTACACCTTCTATGACGCATTTCTGATATTTCTGGGCATTTTGGGAGGGGCAGGGCTTGGCACATTACAACTTTTAGGCTGAATTTATTGTATGCGTTGGAGTACTCTATGATAGCCCAGGGGAGGTATTCAGAGACAAAGAACTATAGAAATGATAGATTGATGGAGAATAGGGTATGCAGAATGCTAAAGACACTGCTCAAAAAACTGGTAATAAAGCAGCAGTCACAGGGCTTGGAGCTGAGAAACTGTACAAAAGCACAGGGGATCCAAAAGTGTGTGGTCCTGAATATAACAGATGACAGTGATCAAGATAGTGAGGAGTGGGATAGATAGGCAAGAGAATCTACCACAGAAAGTGAGGAGGGATCTTTTAAAGAATGTCGTACAGATATTGGAGGAGAGACCTGCCACACAATGTATTTTGGGGAGAACTGCAAGAAAATACAGTGTTGCCAGTTTTGCCACACAACCTAGTGTGAATCTGGGGAAGGGTAGGGAGGTTATTGTTAAAAAGGATATCTCTAACAAAACATGGGCACCATCAAGGCTGGGACCAGACAAATTAGAATCCATGTATGGGCGCTGTGGTTCTACCAATGAACTTCTATACAACTGCCCTGTCAGACTTTTTCCGTTCAATCAGCTTGAAACTTGAAAAGGGCTTTCCTCCTTTAGTCTAGTAAGTAGGAAACCTCTTCATTTTGCCTCTGAGCCCCACTAATAAGCTGTTTAAGCACACACACTGTGCAGCATTTAGGTTACATCTGCTACAGCTGTACGGAGTTTTCCCTCATCCTAACCTATCATTACTGTGGGTAGAATGAAGAGGCTTTCTACCTAGCTGCACAAAGGCCAAAGAAAAAAGGATCCTAGCAACGCAAGAGCTTTATCTGTCTTTTCTGGGTTTAGGAAAAAAAATGTACTATTTTTACGTTTCCATTGCTGTATAATCAAATAACCCCATACAATCAACAAACAATAACATGTCTCTAGTTTGAGTTAGGCAGAAAAGAGAGAAGCTGTGCTGATTCATTAAAGACAATTTGGATAATATACAGAATACTAATGAAGATGGCATCTCTGCCATTCCTTTAACTGCTGTTTATTTCTATATCTTTACTACTTGCCATGGATTGTAATTACTGGAAGAAAATAAATGAAGCACACTTACCTTGAGATGTCTGAGTATCTATAAATTTCTTTATCAAAGCATCAGTAGTTTGAGTGTATAAGCTAAGAGCATATTTCAGAGACTGGAGGTCTGGGCTCTTTTCCAAGAAATTCTTTTTCAGGCCACTTCCCCCGGCGTGAAAGTATTGCTATAGTAAAAACAGACATTAGGATAGGAGAAATTCATAAAGAATAGAAACTATGCTTCTATGCTGTAATCCTACATTATAAAAAAGCTGAATGTTTTATGAGTATGATTATGAGTGCAGCAACAACAATAGCAATCTATACCACTGATACTTGAAACATTGATGGCTCTTTGTAAAAAAAGACCCCTGACTAATTTTCTCTATATGTAAGCCTTGTTCTTTTGTATATAGCTGCTATAAGGAGCTTAAGTTGTATAGTTTTTGGGGTCAGATACATTAATATCAAGAGGTGGTGAATGACAGCAGAATCTATCGCACTTAGCTCTAACTTCTAACTTCTAACTTCTCGGTGAGGTGTTTTTCTTGTGACAAATATTCTGTATGTTTGACATTCCATATTTTCATGGCATGTATTTCATACATAGACTTACTTATTATCTCTGTAGTAATGGTTTATCAGTCATCTAATTGCATGGTTAAAGCAGTTTTAAATAAAAATGTATTATTCTGCAGCTTACTAATCCGCTCTGCCCCCTTTCCTGTCCAGCGCTCCAGTGACTGCTGGAGGGGCAGATCAAAGAGCGATGACTGATAGTCACTGCTCTGTGCTCTGAACAGACCCAAAAAATAAGCGATCAACTGTCACGTGATCACTCAGTTCTTAGTCTTAGAGCCAGTGGGGTACAGCTGCGTATTGTGTGTGTGTTTTTGTTTCCTGCATGTCTCTTTTAAAAAGTGTTAACTGGAGTTTAATTGTAATTTGTTTGTCAAGTCCATTTAAATCTGGAAGTCTAATACTACCCTGTCCCCAGACTGATAATTCTGCTGTCCAAGGGTGGCTACATTGCTCTTTAAGAGAGGATTTGTGTTACTAGCTAGATCCACAGGTAAAAATAAAGGGAAAAAAACCTTAAATACCCAAAATAATGCAGCCACTACATATAAAGATTGGTAAGCTGCTGTATATAAGTCAAACCATAAATTAATTTCAGTTGGTTTCAATCTAATAAATTGAAGAGAGAGAACAAAACCATCATGTACTGATAAAAAAACTGTAACCCTATGCTACAACTTAGAACCCATCCATCCACTGCATTGCAGTAACATATTGTAACCCACTAACACACTAAAATCATATCTATGCTACAACACACCACAACATACAATGTGCATTTTGACAATCTGCAATTAAAGAAAAATACAACTGGAGCTATATCTCCTTCTTTGGAGCCCACTCAAAATTAACAGACTGCAAATTTATCAAAACCACAATATACAATAAAGTGAAATGCTTTACTACATTTCAAAATGGTGTGATTGGGTTGGTAAATAGACAGCTAATATACATGTTTAAAGTGTATTTCCCCGTGCGCAGTTACATTTAAAAAAATAAAAATAAATAATAATACTTTAAAAAAAAGTATATCAGTATAGATGTTTTTTAGGCAACAGTGTCATAGCCAGCTTCCAGCAATTTCCAATTGAAAGACTTAGAATAGTATCTCTTCATTAACATACAATGAAGAAGCCCAGCTTCTAAAGCTGGGCACACATGGACTGAATCGGGAGACATTTGTCGGAAAGAAAAAAAAACACCTGATATTCAGCCGTGTGTATTTGTCCGACAGAAGCTGGCTGTTTGGCAAGTTTCTGATGGGGGTGCATGATGGAAAACCAGCAGCCGACCGACTCCAGATTAGCACTCTCAGCCAATGGGGGCCGTCAGAACACAACAGCTCAGCAGGGGAGATCGTTATACTAATTTCACATAGTTAGTATAGCGGCTCCACCAGAGCTGACAGTTTTTAAATTATGAATAGTGTGTAGCAGGCTTAAATCTTTAAACGCTTGTTAGGACTGACAGTGTTCAAATCCTGTTTATAACTGATAACATGGTCTGGCAGCACAATCCAGACAGAGTTAACCACTTCCTGCCCGTGCTATAGCAGAAAGATGGCTACATCACGACTTTAGTTTGCCGGGAGAGCTCCCATGGACATCCTCCTGTGATCGCACTGCTTGTGCACCCCCTGTGGCACGCTGGCAGCATGCTCCGTGATCACTGAGTCTTTCAGACTCAACTGATCACAGAATGGGCTTAAGGGCCAATCACAGTGGCCCTTTACCACATGATTAGCTGTGTCCAATGACAGCTGATCAAGGAAGTAAACACAAGCTGGCTATCAGCTTTTCTTTCCTCCTGATAACGTGAGGAGAGGAAAGCTGTACTGATAACCCAGTTGTGTTAAAGGGACACTGGCACTGATAATCAGGGCACTGATTTTCAGTGTCCTGATTATCAGTACAGTCCAAACAGTGCCCACCAGTGCTGCCAATCAGTGTCTTGCAGTGCTGTCAATTAGTGCTCATCAGTGCTGCCTATCAGTGCCCAACTGTGCGGCCAATCAGTGCTCATCAGTGCCTTCCCATCAGTGTCACCTATCAGTGCTGTCTACCAGTACCTATCAGTGCTCATTAGTGCCACCTATCAGTGTCTCATCAGCGCACATCAGTGAAGGAGAAAAACTACCTGTTTGCAAAGTTTTATAGCAAACTATGTTCAGCACAAAAATAAAATTCCCAGTAGTGATTAAATACCACCAAAAGAAAGCTCTATTTGTGTGAAAAAAAAATGGTAAAATGTTAACTTGGGTACAGTGTTTCATGACTGCGCAATTGTCATTCAAAATGCGACAGTGCTGAAAGCTGAAAATTAGCCCGGGCTGGAAGGGGGTAAAAATGCCCAGTAGGCAAGTGATTTATTATGACAAACACAGCTACTCAGTCCCTCAGAAACATAGAAAACTAAGTAGGATTTTTTAGCGCTGGAGTTATAAGAAAAACGCTTCTAAAATGAGAAGCAACATTTTAATTTCTTTTTAAGTTATGCTATGTGAATGAGAACATGTCACAAATTCAAAGTAGGTGTTATTTCAATTTAGCTGCAAAAGTGAAAATACACTTCAGTGATTTGTAATTTAGCATTTTGCACACTTCTGCCATTCTGCGAAGCCGGGAAGATTTAACGATTATTTCCTGACTCACTTGACAGTGCTAGAGGTTTCGGGATTGATTTTCGAAAACTGGAGAGTGCAAAATCTGGTGCAGCTCTGCATATAAACCAATCAGATTCACATTTTTTTTTGTAAAAGCCTAATTGAACAAGCTGAAGTTAGAAGCTGATTGGCTACCATGCACAGCTGCACTAGATGTTGCACTCTCCAATTTTAGTAAATCAACCCCCCTGATTTTTTTTCTAGGAAACAAGATGGAGGAACAGATAAAAGCATGAAAAAAGTGTGCTACCTGCCTGGCTGTAAAGTATGGAAAATGTGTGTAAATCACAAGATAAGTTGTACAGAATGACAAACCCTTTGGTAGATAAAACTGTAAAACTGTATATAGTTAAATTGATTCGTGAATTGCTTATTTTATTTTATTTTTATTTTTTTTCTTATTTATTATTATTTGCTTTAAGTTCTGCTTGAAACCTGAAATACTGTGATACATCAGGGCCTACATGACATTTAAGTGTTATCGCCAGGACTGTTTCATTTATTTACAATCATTTGCATTAAAAATATAATTTATCAAATGACATTTAAATAATAAAATGCAATGACATGTCAGAATGCTAATTATGGAGAGCAAAATGCTTTGGAGAATATATTATTATCCTTGATCTATAATTGGCTTGTATAAATATTTAACTGGAAAGGTAATTATGGCAGCCCAGGAGAGGTTTGACAATTCTTTGCTAAAGTTTGTTCTATATTTTTTTTTTTTTTAGGTCATTTTGTTTCAAAGTGCAAACTTGGTTTGACTTTCCAGCTATACTTTCATTTGTTCACATTCACAGTAAAGTGTGTTCAATTGGCAGCACTGCCTTCAAGAAGCCGATTAATTAAAACATAATTTGCATTCAGACTTTAATTTCTCAGTTGATTTCATTTTCACACAACATTGTTTATTGTTTGTGCTGCATGCTGCTCACTTAAAGGAGCCCTTACTGTAACATGTTAGTGAGATGAACAGTTACATACTAGAGAGCAAGCACATTAAATTGAACATTTTTCCACCCTGACTAAAATTAACCACTTCCATACCGAGTCATAGTAATATGACGTTGGCATGGTGGTTGTACGGATCCGGGCGGGCGTCATATGACGTCCGCCCGCTCTAGCTGCTACTGTGCGCCCCCGGGGGCGCGCAGCGCAGCGATCGGGGGTGAGGCTCGTCCCTCGGACATAGCCCATCCCTGATCAAGGTAAACAGCCAATAGAAATTGGCTGTTTACCACGTGATCGGCTGTGTCAATCACAGCCGATCACATGAGCGGCTCCAGCACGAGCCGCTCGTTCTCTCTGCAATGCGCGCCCCCGGGGGCGCGCAGAGCAGCGATCGGGGACGAGGCTCGTCCCTTGGACAGAGTCGATGCCCGATCTAGGTAAAGAGCCAATGAAATTGGCTCTTTACCACGTGACCGGCTGTGTCCAATCACAGCCGGTCACAAATGTCAACAGAGAACACGGTAACTAGCTGTCACCGTGTTCTCCTCCTCACACACTGATCCTGTGTGAGGAAGAAAGTGTGGTAACAGCTAGTTACCAAGTACAGTGCACCCCAAACACACTGATTGCCCCCCCCCCAATAAAGAGCACCTGTCACTAGCCCATCAAAGTACCCGAGTACCTGTCACCAGCCCATCAGGTACTCTGATGACAGGTACTCGGGTACTCTGATGGGCTGGTGACAGGTATTCAGGTACTCTGATGACAGGTACTCGGGTACTCTGATGACAGGTACTCGGGTACTCTGATGACAGGTACCCGGGTACTCTGATGACAGGTACTCGGGTACTCTGATGACAGGTACCCGGGTACTCTGATGACAGGTACTCGGGTACTCTGATGACAGGTACTCGGGTACTCTGATGACAGGTACTCGGGTACTCTGATGACGGGTACTCGGGTACTCTGATGACGGATACTCGAGTACTCTGATGACAGGTACTCGGGTACTCTGATGACAGGTATTCAGGTACTCTGATAACAGGTACTCGGGTACTCTGATGACAGGTACCCGGGTACTCTGATGACAGGTACTCGGGTACTCTGATGACAGGTACTCGGGTACTCTGATGACAGGTACTCGGGTACTCTGATGACAGGTACTCGGGTACTCTGATGAAAGGTACTCGGGTACTCTGATGACAGGTACTCGGGTACTCTGATGATGGATACTCGGGTACTTTGAGTACCTGTCAACGGAGTACCCGTCATCAGAGTACCTGAGTACCTGTCACCTACCCATCAGAGTACCCGAGTACCTTCCACCTGCTCATCAGAGTACCTGACGCCTGAAGTACCCGAGTACTTGCCGCCTGCTCATCAGTACTCATCAGTACCTATCACGTATCAGTATCACCTATCAGTATCAGTACTACTCATCAGTACCTATCACCTGCCTGTCACCTGCCCATCAGAGTACCGAGTACCTGTCACCTGCCTATCGGAGTACCCGAGTACCTGCCACCTGCTCATCAGTACCAGAGTACCTGTCACCTGCCCAACAAAGTACCCGAGTACCTGTCGCCCTTCATACAACCACCATGTCTAAGTCCAAAAAGGTTTATATACGTCCTCCGTTTAAACCTAAATACCGGTGTTATGGCAGCAGATAGCTGCCATAACCCTGGTATTTTTTTAAACGGTGGATGGTTGGCTTTCCGATAAGGGTGGTCCTAGCGGCGGATTCGCCGTGGGATCACCCTTCTGGGATGGCGGAAGAGGTGCCCCCCCCTCCCGCCGCGTCCGGTCCTTTTCCCCGCTTACCGGACCCGCCGACAGCGGGGAAAACTATCCGGTCCCGGCCTCACCGACAGGATGTCGAGTGAGGGCAAGCTTGCCCTCACTTGACTCTATGGTCTTGGAGGACCGGAGCTACGGAAAATGTTGTTGCCTAGCAACCGGTTTAAAGGTCCTTTTTTTTTTTTTCATTTTATATAATAATTTTTTTTTTTTCTATCTTTTAGTGTACTTGTGAGATCTGAGGACTTTTTGACCCCAGATCTCACAAAAAAGAGGTCCTGTCGTGCCTTTTTCTATTACAAGTAATGTTTACATTTCTTGTAATAGAAATAAAAATGATCCTTTTTTTTTTTTTGTTAAACGGTGTAAAAATAAAAAATAATAAATAAAATAAATAGTAAAAAAAAAAAAAAATTAAAGCACCCTGTCCCCGTTAGCTCGCGCGCAGAAGCGACGCATACGGAAACCCCGCCCACATATGTAAACGGTGTTCAAACCACACATGTGAGGTATCGCCGCGATCGTTAGAGCAAGGGGAATAATTAGACCTCCTCTGTAACTCAAAGATGGCAACCTGTAGAAATTTTTAAATTGTCGCCTATGGGGATTTTTAAGTACCAAAGTTTGTCGCCATTCCGTGAGCGTGCGCAATTTTGAAACATGACATGTTGGGTATCTATTTACTCGGCGTAACATTATCTTTCACATTATGGAAAAAAATTGGGCTAACTTTACTGGTTTCTTATTTTTTAATTAAAAAAAAGTGAATTTTTTCCAAAAAAATTGCGTTTGGAAGACCGCTGCGCAAATACGGTGTGATAAAAAAATATTGCAATAATCTCCATTTTAATCTCTAGGGTCTCTGCTAAAAAAAATATATAATGTTTGGGGTTTCTAAGCAGTTTTCTAGCAAAACAACTGATTTTAGCTTGTAAACACCAAATGTCAAAAATAGGCCTAGGCAAGTGGCTAGGATGCATGATGATGCTCCTTGGATGTTGGGCCCCTCTATATGGCTAGGCTGTGAAAAAGTCTCACACATGTGGTATTTCCATACTCAGGAGGAGTGGCAGAATGAATTTTGGGGTGTCATTTTTGCTGTGTACATGCTATGTGTTAGGAATATCCTATAAATTGACAACTTTGTGTAAAAAAAAAAGTTTTCATTTTTTTCCCACATTTTCCAAAAACCTGTGGAAAAAAATGACATGTTCAAAGGACCCATAATGCCTCATAGAATATACGTTGGAGTGTTTGCTTTCCAAAATGGGGTCATTTTGTGGACTTTTCCATTGTATTGGTGCTCTAGGGCCTTGAAAAGTGTGATAGGTAGTAAGAAAGTTTTATGTGTATTTATGCTCCTAGAACGCCTGAAGGTGCTTCTTGGACGTGGAGTATCTTTTTGTGGCCAGGCTGTGTAAAAGTCTCACACATGTGGTATCGCCATTAGGGATGATCGAACTTTTGAAAAGTTTGGTTCGACCAGAACACCCGAACTTCACGAAAGTTCGGCCCGGATTTCAGAACCCCATTGAAATCAATGGGACCCGAACTTCTGTAATCAAAAAACACCATTTTTAAGCCCTAAAACCCAATAAATGCCCCTAAAAAGTGCCTAGGGTTCTGGGTCATGCCCCATTAACTATTAATCACACAAAAAAAAGTTCTTAAAAATTGTCATTTTTGATAAAAAAGCCAATTATTGAAAAATTAAAAAAAAAAAAAAAAAAGAGATTTTTTTGATTTTTACTTTGGATTTAGTATCTGGGGGGTCTAAAAGGTGTGCATGTGAAGTTTCAGCTCTGTAGCATGTCCAGAACCATGAAAAAAAAAAAGATAATTTTTCAGTAGAACAGGGATGTGGTTCGGGAGCCTCCTTTAACTTTAACACCTATATGATCTTTTTTTCTGGTTCTGGACATGCTACAGAGCTGAAACTTCACAGGTACACCTTTTAGACCCCCCAGACACAAAATCACACAAAAAAAGTTCTTAAAAATTGTCATTTTTGATAAAAAAGCCAATTATTGAAAAATTAAAAAAAAAAAAAAAAAAAAAAAGAGATTTTTTGATTTTTACTTTGGATTTAGTATCTGGGGGGTCTAAAAGGTGTGCATGTGAAGTTTCAGGTCTGTAGCATGTCCAGAACCAGAAAAAAAAAGATCGTTTGTATTAGAAAACTTTAAGCACAGGAATATGGCTTCTCTGCTGTAACACCTTGCCGGTTTAATAGAAGGCATTTTTTTGGGTTCTTTGCAGTCAGGAAAAACATCTGAACTTGTGTATAGTAGTACTGTGCACAAGTTCTGATGTTTTGCCTGCCTCCAAAATTCCCCAAAAAATGCCAGCAAAAACACACCTGGGCATTTTTTTTTTTGACGCTAGCGTTTTTTTTTGGCATTTTTTGGGGTTCTTTTGAGGCAGGCAAAACATCTGAACATGTGTATAGGGGGGATATATAGACATATATGTCTGAATATATACCCCTAGACATATATAGGTGTGATAGTAGCAGAAATAAATGCTTGCGCTAATGAAATCATTTACAGTAATATATTTCTGCTACTATCACACCTATATATGTCTAGGGGTATATATTCAGACATATATGCCTATATATACACCCTATACACATGTTCAGATGTTTTGCCTGCCTCAAAAGAACCCCAAAAAATGCCAAAAAAAACGCTAGCGTCAAAAAAAAAAATGCCCAGGTGTGTTTTTGCTGGCATTTTTTGGGGATTTTGGAGGCAGGCAAAACATCAGAACTTGTGCACAGTACCACTATACACAAGTTCAGATGTTTTTCCTGACTGCAAAGAACCCAAAAAAATGCCTGCTATTAAACCGGCAAGGTGTTACAGCAGAGAAGCCATATTCCTGTGCTTAAAGTTTTCTAATACAAACGATCTTTTTTTTATGGTTCTGGACATGCTACAGAGCTGAAACTTCACATGTACACTTTTTAGACCCCCCAGATACTAATCCAAAGTAAAAATCAAAAAATCTCTTTTTTTTTTTTTTTTTTAAATTTTTCAATAATTGGCTTTTTTATCAAAAATGACAATTTTTAAGAACTTTTTTTGTGTGATTTTGTGTCTGGGGGGTCTAAAAGGTGTACCTGTGAAGTTTCAGCTCTGTAGCATGTCCAGAACCATAAAAAAAAAGATCGTTTGTATTAGAAAACTTTAAGCACAGGAATATGGCTTCTCTGCTGTAACACCTTGCCGGTTTAATAGCAGGCATTTTTTTGGGTTCTTTGCAGTCAGGAAAAACATCTGAACTTGTGTATAGTGGTACTGTGCACAAGTTCTGATGTTTTGCCTGCCTCCAAAACCCCCCAAAAAATGCCAGCAAAAACACACCTGGGCATTTTTTTTTTGACGCTAGCGTTTTTTTTGGCATTTTTTGGGGTTCTTTTGAGGCAGGCAAAACATCTGAACTTGTGTATAGTGGTACTGTGCACAAGTTCTGATGTTTTGCCTGCCTCCAAAACCCCCCAAAAAATGCCAGCAAAAACACACCTGGGCATTTTTTTTTTTGACACTAGCGTTTTTTTGGCATTTTTTGGGGTTCTTTTGAGGCAGGCAAAACATCTGAACATGTGTATAGGGGGTATATATAGGCATATATGTCTGAATATATACCCCTAGACATATATAGGTGTGATAGTAGCAGAAATATATTACTGTAAATGATTTCATTAGCGCAAGCATTTATTTCTGCTACTATCACACCTATATATGTCTAGGGGTATATATTCAGACATATATGTCTATATATACCCCCTATACACATATTCAGATGTCATGTCTGACATCAAACATGTCCTCAAAAAAGCACTGGCAGTGGCAGCCCCTGCAGCATTAAAAAATGCTTGCTGGTGAGAAGCCACATACCTGTCCCGAAGCAGAGAAATGATCATTTCTCTATAGCGGTCACCCTGCTATGGAAGGGTTTTGTCACCCTGCCATAGCAGTCACTGTCAGTTAACCCTACACTACACTACGGTCCCCTGACACTTAACACTTTCCCTACAGAAACTAAATTTTTGAAGCTAACTTAAGTGTAAAGGAGCACTCTAACTACACTAGATATCCCTTTCCTCACACTAAAAATAGCTAAATGACACTTTTAAAGTAAAATTAACAGAACTGCTTCCACTCTCTTCCATGTCCAGTATAACAATGCTGGGAATATGGCGGGGGCGATCTTATATACTGGGGGGCGTATTCACTAATGATTGGTCTAGGGACCCCCTAGTCACTCCAATCACATTCCTAGCATTCTCCTGCCCCCTCAATTGGCTTTTGCTAATGGTTCTGGTCCAATCACGGGCTTTTAAAGCCCATTTCCTGAAGCATTGCATTTTGGGCGGTTCTGGTTGCCGAATTCCGAACTTTTTGGGCAAAAAGTTCTAAATTCGGCCGAACCTCGAACACCCAATGTTCGGGCCGAACCGATGGTGGACCCGAACCGTTCGATCATCCCTAATCGCCATACTCGAAAGGAGTAGCAGAATGTATTTTTGGGTGTAATTTTTGCTGTGTACATGCTATGTGTTAGAAATAGCTTATAAATTGACAACTTTGTGGGAAAAAAAAGAAAAAAAAATGTTTTCTTCATTTTCCCAAGAATTGTGGGAAAAAATTACAACAAAAAACCCACCATGCCTCTTACTAAATACCTTGGACTGTCTACTTTACAAAAAGGAGTCATTTGGGCGGTATTTGTACTGTCCTGACATTTCAGGGCCTCAAGAAAGGAGAAAGGCAGTCAGTACATCTGGTGTGATCAATTTTCAGTAATTGGTTCCATAGCTTCTAGACTCAATAACTTTCACACAGACAAAATAATATACACTAATTTGGGTTAATTTTACCAGAGACATGTAGCAGTATACATTTTGGCCCAAATGTATGAAGAAAAATTAATTTTTGCAAAATTTTATAATTGAAACTAAAAAAAAGTGTTTTTTTTTTCAAAATTGTTGCTCTTTTTTTGCATATATCACGAAAAAAAAAACCCCAGTTGTGATCAAATACCACCAAAAGAAAGCTCTATTTGTGTGAAAAAAATGATAAAAATTTTGTTTGGTTACAGTGTAGCATGACTGAGCAATTGTCATTCAAAGTGTGAGAGTGCTGAAAGCTGAAAATTGGTCTGGGCAGGAAGGGTGTCAAACTGCTCTGTATGGAAGTGGTTAAAGTGTGTGTCTGGGCAATATAGAAAATACATTCAGTACATCTCTGCAATACATGCACATTTGCTCATTTTTTGTCTTTTTAAAAATGCACTGAATACACAAAAATAGCTATTCATCTTGCAGTGAACACTAGAAACCACCTTTGAAAGGAAGGACGGATCCGGACGAAGTACCACTTTGTCTCTGTGAACCAACATATAGGGAAAACGACAGGACAATGCCGCTAGTGCCGACACCCTGCGCGCAGAAGTGATAGCCACCAAGAAGGCCACCTTCTGGGATAAGGTAGGCAGGGGAATCCCCCCGAATACTATCAAAAGGAGGTTTTTAAAGAACCCACAGCACCAAATAAAGGTCCCAAGGTGGTGACAGAGATCGCACAGGAGGTACCAAGTGTCGCACCCCCTGGATGAAGTTATGCACCAGGGAACGGGCAGCCAACGGCCTTTGGAAGAATATTGCCAAAGCCGAAACCTGACCCTTGATAGTACTCAAGGCCAACTTTTGATCAACTCCCTGTTGAAGGAAAGCCAAGATCTGGGCCACCGAGCAAGAGTGAGGGGGAGCCCAAAAAGACTCACACCATGCAATATACGACTTTCACGTACGATGATAAATTTTCCTAGAAGTCGCTTACCTCACTTTAAGCAGAGTGGAAATCACTGAAGCAGACAATCCCCTGTCCTTCAGCACCTGGCTTTCAACAGCAAAGCCACCAAAGCCAGCGACCATAAAGCAGGATGAAAGATTGGCCCTTGAGACAGTAAATCCTCCCTGAGAGGAAGTCTCCAAGGAGCATCTGCAACTAGCCTGACCAGGTCAGTGTACCAAGCTCGGCGAGGCCAGTCTGGAGCCACAAGTATGACCGGAATCCCTTGATCCTGCAAAGAAGTCTTGGCAGCAACTTGAGAGGGGGAAAGGCAGACTGCAGCTGATACTGACCCCATGGTGCTACCAGTGCATCTGCCAGAGGGTCCCGAGAGCAGGCCATAAACCTCTGCTCTAACCTGTTGATGCAACGCCAACAGATCCACGTCTGGAGTGCCTCAATGAAGGCACAACTGCTGGCACACCTCCTGATGTAGGGACCATTCCCCTGCATCCACGGCCTGTCCAATGAGGTAATCCGCCTGCCAATTTTCCACACCTGGAATGTGAACAGTGGAGAGAGCTGGAACAAGGCGCTCTGCTCAACGAAGAATGCCTGTCACTTCCAAGGCCGCAAAGACACTCTTTTTGCCCCCTTGGTGTGCGCACTGGACAACCTGCAGGTGCCCGATCCAGTGGACTAGGCAAAGCCTGATCGCTCTCACCTCCAGGACATTGATTGGTAACCTGGATTCCTCTGAGGACCATAATCCCTGGGCAGAGAACCTGCTGAGGACTCCTCCTCACCCGGACAAGCTTGCATCAGTGGTGACAATTGTCCAGTATAAGGGGGGGAAGGATTTCCTGCTTGGGCATCAAGGACCGAAGCCCCCAGAGCAGAGACTCCCTGGTCACCTGGCTCAGCTGGATCTGAATGTCCAGAGAGTTTTGATTCTTGTTCCATTTGAGAAGGATTTCCTTCTGGAGGATCCCCGTGAGGGATTGAGCGAAAGGGACCACCTTGAAAGACGACACCATCAGTTCCAGAACTTGAATACAGGTTCGAAGGGATGACCATGTGCTGAACAGCAACAGCTGAACTGCAGTCTGAAGTTTCAAGAGTTTTTCCAGAGGAAGAAACGCCCTGGCTGAGGAGGAGTCCAAAGTCAGGCCCAGATAGTCCAGTCTCATGGAAGGGACCAGGGATGACTTCTGAAGGTTCAGAATCCACCCAAACTCCTCCAGAGCTCTCATGGTGATTTCCAAATTCATTGTCAGCACTGTAGAGGACTCCCCACAGAGAAGCAAATCGTCTAGGTAACCCAGGACCAATATCTCCCACTGTCGCAACAGCGCCAGGACAGGAGCCAACACCTTTGTGAAGACCCAAGGAGCAGAGGTGAAACCAAAGGGTAACGCCACAAACTGATAGTGATCCTCTCCCACAGCAAAACGGAGAACCTGTTGGTGTCCTGCACATAACGGAATGTGAAGGTAGGCATCTTTGATGTCTATGGAGGCCTG
The DNA here is from genome assembly GCF_965119305.1 of Pelophylax lessonae. Taxonomy (NCBI): domain Eukaryota; kingdom Metazoa; phylum Chordata; class Amphibia; order Anura; family Ranidae; genus Pelophylax; species Pelophylax lessonae. The sequence goes on along the minus strand of NC_138771.1, from coordinate 95,353,222 downwards.
ATGTAGGGAAGCCCCCATCGTGCGAACCGATACCATCTTGAATTTTTGATTTGCACAGAACCATCGAGGGCCATTAGGTCCAGCCTTGTTGAACCAGATCCTGTACTGCCCCATAGAGCGCCAGCAAGTGATCTAGGGACAGCCGTACATTGGAAGGGAAAACCTCACAGATCGAAACTCGATCTTATAACCAGACCGTATGACCCCCTGAACCCAGCTGTCTGGGATCCGGGCCAGTCGCAGGTCCGAGAACCAGCAAGATGTCCCCCCACCCCAGATACAGGTAAGGACGCACCTTCAGGCCGAGTAGACCTTGTCCACAGGTCTGGAAAAACTGGACTTTGTTTGCCAGACCAGGGTCACTTGGAGCCACCCGAGGACTTTGCCTCATTGACTGTCCCTTAGGGATGAAGAAACTGTTTGTGAGCCAAAAAGGAAGGACCCCCTCTGCGATGAGGGTCCTTACCCTTGTTAGCCTGTGGAAGAAAAGTACTCTTCCCCCTGTGAGACCCTTATATAATGTCACCCAGGACAGCGCCAAACAGGCGATCTCCTTGAAAACAGTCCCCTGCATGGCGGGGGGGGGTAGAAGAGGGGGAGCACAAAAGGACAGAGGGGACCCTGGGATTTTGAGGGTCCACCAGGGAGAAAAGGGGGGAACATTTACTCACCATACCAGGAACTCAGTCGGGCACCACCTCCTGACAGGACCCCTCTCCGCCAATGTGGGGGGCTGTCGGCCAAATAGGAACGCTGGAACTCAGGCCAAGGCCCTGTCATGTGTGACCTGGCAATACTTTTGGCCCTGTCATGTGTGACCTGGCGATACTTTTAACTCATGGGGCCAGTCCCCGTCCAGTGGGACTATGATGCAGCCAACCCAGTGCGGAGCTAAGGTATGTGTGCGCCCGCTGGCCGGGTGGGGTGACCACTGGATCTATACATCCAGCCTGTCACCCAGATTTGGCATAGTTGCTTGTAGATGTCACAGGAAAATAAATCCGGAGAAAGCTAACTAAAAGAAAATGTAACTAGAAAAAACTTTGCCAGGACCATAGATCCCAGCAGGGAACTAGGTACTTGCTCCTGACTAGACAGATAAAAACTGACATCCTATGTAGGAAGAGAGAGGGTGTACCCTCCAGCACTGCCCATGGGCGTAGCCAGAACTTTTTTTCTGTCCAGTGTCCTACTCCTGTAGGGGGCAGTATAACCCTACTGATATGTATCAGGAACTGCGACCGTCAATGAATGATAGAGAAATATATATATATATATATATATATATATATATATATATATATATATTACAGACAGACACACATATATATTAAATATGTGGATTTTCAAAACCATATTTACTGTATGTACAGTGTATATCATGTTTCCTATTACATGTATATAGATTTTGTGGTCACAAAATAATCATGCTACAAGTCTCACATTTTACTGCAAATGTCCATACACTTTATTCTTAGTGATTTCAGAGTTACCATTAAACAGACTTAAATTTGGGATTGAGGACTTGGTATTTATTTCTGATATTTCAGCAGTGGAATCTTTCATTTCTCAAAAATCCAACAAAAACCCAAAGAAAGGACCCATTGTTTGTTTTCCCACTTTATTCAAAATTGCAAAATGATTTGGCTGAAGTTCCATGTTAACTGGTAAGCCAAGTAATAATCGTTTGGCTTTATCATCATCATCATCATTATCTTTAGATGCCTTTATCCAGTTTGTTGCATATTCTAAAAATGATTGATTAACTGTAGTACAAGCTTTTAATACAGACATGCTGTTGTATTTAAATCTCTACTCTCAAAGGACTGCAGTATCACAATGTGCATTTTGACCATTTGTCCACTTAGTGATCATACATACATTTCATACTACCATATATTAGCCACAGTTGCTGACCATGCTGTCCAACATATTTCTCTTTGAGTGAATCCTATATTCTATGATAAAATTCTATTGGCAAAAAATACAAGGTCCATTTGTCTCAGGGGTTCTAAATAATCTTTCTGTGCTGAGCAAAAGAAGAGCCAATGTGCAGTTATTATATTTCCTACTCCCCAAGGCAAATTCTACCTCTGTAATGAAAATGATCACATAAGCCATTGAACGTCCATTAAGTAGCAGAGAAATGATTCAGAAGTACCAGTTAATATATTTACAGAGAGAGTCAGCAGCTGTAAAAAGACCAATTCACTTGTGCAAGATGTTCATAATGGATGTTCACGATACCTTAATAGTGGCGAGCACAACTTCCATAATGGAGCATTGGCGAGGAGTGAGGCTCCTGGCTTCCTCTCGAATAACATGTTCCTGAAAAATGAAGAATAAAATAAATGAGACCTTCCACACAGAAATATCTGAAATGTATCCAAAATGCTGATTAATATGAATTCTGCAGCATTTATATCTTGGCCCATGCAGAAATATTATTCACAGTAGATTAACTGGGATTATTAAATCAAAGAAATTCATATAATTAATGTGCATTCAACCATTTGCATTTACCCAGCTAATAACAGGTGTAACCCTGCATGCAGCTGCAAACTATACAAACTTCATTTTACCCTGAGCTAATAACTATTATTCTTATGTCTTGCCAGAAATTATTATTTTGTGTTGGTAATAGAAAAATGAGCCGTTGCTGGTAAAATAACTGTCACTGCAAATCACCTGCAATTAGGGTCAACAATATGTACAGGACTGAGTGTTACATCATCTGACCAAATGGTCGTTAAAATAGAAGACAGGCTGCTTTTGACCTAAGATGTATTAATCACAACTGAGCAAGCCAGTGTCAATTATATCTTTATAGCGACTGGGGCATTCAGATAGGTTTGAATGAGATTTTGTTAATATGGAGTAACAATAAAATAGCCATATATAGTAAATACTATAAGCAGCTACCAAGAATTTAAGCCCTTCCTTGGGTAACTTCATGTTAGCACTAATTTCTTAAAAAAGGACTAACCTCTCAATGTAATGAAAAAAAAAAACAGATTTTAAAAATCTATGGAAAGCATGTTTTTTTTTGTGTGGTGCCATAACAAGAAACATTTCAAAAAGCAATGACATCTGTAAAGTTTTATCTTGTAGGGAGGCATGATAAACAGTTGTAGACATGGTAAACATAAAACCAGGAACACTTTGCTGCTGTGCTGGGGTTTCTATGTACAAGTATACAACTGTCTTAAACAGAATCTATCATTTTGCCTATTCAGGTTTCCTTGATAGTAAAGAAAGTCCATTCCATGCTATCAACTCTTGAAGGCCAGTGGATGATGAGGGTGCACAGCAGCAGAGGCACTGCAGATCCAAGCAAAATATGGAAGAAGCTGGCACACTAAGCCTACTTGCAGTAAAAGACTTGGATTATGTAATCAAGCATCAAGAGATTCTACACCCAACAGCCACTAATATTTACTCATCCTGCATCTCCACAATGAGAACATCCAGGGAACGAGGTTTTAGCAAGGATTACATGCCAGCCTTAAAGCACGCACTTTCATAAACACGTCGGTAAAGGCATCTCCCATATGGCTATCTTCACAAATCATTATCTGGGGCCCACAGAGTACGATGTAAAATAAGGTGCCTGTCTTTATATGTATGTATGCATGTTAAACCAAGAATATTAGGGACTACTTCAGTCACAAAAATAGAAGCACACTCCATACAGCAATGAGACATAGGGAGGTCCTGTAGTTAAATGATAGAAGGGACTGCCAACTAATAAGTCCAATCCAAGAGATAACATGCCAGCTTTAGTTAAACAGAGAGGACACTTTCATGTCACCAAGAGAAAGAAGTCCGATTTCAAAGCCACCCAGTCAGTAGTGACAGTAACCAGACAGCAGAGTTTAAAATGGAGCTAGACTCTTCAATCATTTACACAAAGGAACCTGCCATTGTCTACCGCTGTTTGATCCATAGTTGCTACGGTGCTGCACATGTGATCAGCTATGATGTCAGTCTTTTGACTTTGGTTGGGTGCTAACATAAGCACATTCGTATCTGTAACAATTATTATTCAATCACCTGCAAATATGTAATATATGTGTTTTTCTTCTGGGATCCCTTACTGAAAGAAGAAGCCTAAGATGCACTACTGAAAGGCCAGGTGGATGCAGTGACCAATGAATGTTTACCATGATGAATACCTACTCTGGGCCTGTGTATTGTGGTTCATGGTGCATAGACTGCATACACCAGCAAGAAGGGGCATTATTGCCACTATAAGCAGGGTTGTTCAGGATATTTGGAGTTAGTACACTCTTTCATTTTATGTGAACTTACCTTTTAACTTAAAGTCCCTGGACATTGTGCAAAGTTTTAATGGCTATTTTAATATCTCTACAGTGTTTCTGAAAGTGGTCCTTGAACATACCAATTGTTTTGCCAGCGTAGGTGAGCGAAAAATGTCATTTTAAAAAGTACACAAAATACTCAGTAGCACATGACATATAGCTTTGAATCCTATAAGTACAGCCCTTATAAGGATGAGAAAATGTCTCACCAACAATGACCGATTTGCACACATTGCAGTTGTGACAGTGGTAGCACCCTGTCCTATCAGAAAACCTAAATGTTAGCGGCTCGTACTTATGCACAGGATCAATTTGCGCTAGGGCTGTACGGAGTATTTTATTGGATTTAACAGCAAACACTTGTTTTTTTACCCGATTGCAGAGATCAATTTGCTACAATATTTTTTCTGCCCCCCCCCCCCTCCTTTTTTTTAATGAGATTAGAAGCTTGACTAAATGTCTTTACAAAAAGGACATGATCTTGGTGGTCCTCATCATTTAATTGAGAGGGCCCCACTCTCTCTGCTGCTCTGGTCAATGCTTGATTGAGTACATGGTTATGGAAGCCCCTGATCTTGAATTTCAAAATCATATTTTCAATTTTCTGCTTGAAATTACATTGATCAGAGCAGATCCTCAAAACCCTGACATTTGGTATGATGTATATTTAAACTCTGTGTTTGCTGTTTCGTTACTATCAGTGCTGTCTGAGGAAGAGTCTCCTAGTAGCCTTGGAATGCCACTTCTTTCTGTTGGTGACAATAACTACTTACAGACCGCCCCATGCACATAAATGGCGACAGGGCATCTGCTCTGCGCCCGATCCTGTACATGTATATTGCACTTGTTAGACATACATTTAACCCTTTAATTTCCCCTAGATGTTAATCCCTTCCCAGCCAATGTCATTAGTACAGTGACAATGTAAAGTATTAGCACCGATTACTGTATTCGTGCCACTGGTGATGTCAGTGTCAGTTATTCAGTTTCCCACAGATTGCCTGTCGCACTTTCGCATTCCCTCTATAAGTTGCTCATCACTGCCATTAAAAATTCCATTAAAAATTCCTTGCACAGAGTAAGGTCCATAAAAACATGGATGAGAGAGTTTAGGGTGGAGGAACTTGACTGGCCTGCACAGAGTCCTGACCTCAACCCAACAGAACACCTTTGGGATAATGGAATGGGATTAGAGCAGAGACTGTGAGAAAGGCCTTCTGGTCCAACATCAATGCCCGACTATACAAATGCGCTTCTGGAAGAATGGTCAAAAATTCCCATAGACACACTCCTAAAACCTTGTGGACAGCCTTCCTAGAAGAGTTGAAGCTGTTATAGCTGCAAAGGGTGGGCCAACTCAATATTGAACCCTACGGACTAAGACTGGGATGCCATTAAAGTTCATGTGCATGTAAAGGCAGGCGTGCCAATACTTTTGGTAATATAGTGTGTAACGGATCAACCAGCACCCTGATCGGGTACCTCCGTTGACGGATGCTCCTAGTGCTTCCCGAGGGCTCCAACCACTCCACCAGAAACCATAACCGTCTCAGATCCCCCAAATCGCGGCAGCTTGGTTAGGGTCTAGCTGTCTCCTACCCACCCTGGACCTACGACAAAGCTTCAGGTTCCCATGGGTGAACCGCTCTTTCCCCAGAGAGGGCAGAAGGAACAAGCTCTACACAAGCTCTTACAAGAGCTTAGTGATTATCCAAGGGAGTATGGAAGACCATAGCAATCCCTTGTAGCATATTCCCCCAAAAAGAGACAGGACTCTAGATTGAGGGTGAACTAGCTCTCTTTATTGAACAAGAACCAGCCTTTTATACAGTTTTCCCCCACAGGGTTACCGCCCAGGTGGACCTTGTGGAGAACTGGACGTGACATTCACAATCCAATAGAAACAGGGTTTTACACTCAGTCATTCCCATACAGGGAACACAATCCCTCCCCCCTAACCTAAACTAATTATCTAGCCACCTGGACAGAACAATGTGAGGTCATTAAGATTCGACAATGTGACGACACAATCCACGTTCCCTACCAATACACAAACAATAGGACAAGGCTGCCAGTGACAGCCTGTGTGTCTCTCTCACATTGAAGCTGGAATACACATTATCCCAATCCACAAACAATAGGGAAAACCTGCCTGACATTGAGGGATATGTAATACACACTATATTTAGGAATTACAGATTTCATGGCAATGGGAATAAATCTTCATATTTCTATATGGAGATATTGCTGACAAATATGACTGTCCCATCTGAAGCAATTCAAACCATTAATTATCTTCTTTTTCACTTCCAGTGATGGTGAATACCATCACATAGTGTATATACCATCATTTGTAGATGTAAACTGATCACTATAGACTTATTGAAATCTAATTTACCACAATTTGGCCTAAATTTATGAAGAAATTAGACATTTTTTGTTTTATTTAATATGTTTTATAGCAGAAAGCAAAAAATATTGATTTTTTTCAAAATAGTTTCGTCTTTTTTCATTCATATAATAAAAAATAAAAAACTCAGCAGTGATCAAATACCACCAAAAATGAAACTCAACAAAAATGTCATTTTTTGTTGCATGACCACGCAATTGCAAGTTAAAGTAGCGCAGTTCCAAATGGCAAGAAATGCTCATGAAGTAGGTAAAAGTGATTAAAGGAGCCATTTATCTAAACATGGTGTGCTGGTGATACTCCAAGTACAAATCACAAGAGAAAGTCTTCAAGTAAGGACTTCATCACTTTTGCAAATTTGCCTATCCACTTTTAATATAAAACATAATACTGTAAAAGTAAAATATATAAAATAGAAACTAAAAACAACTGTGCATATTTCACACACATATATATATTCCTTCTGCTGTCACCTTGGTTATTTAGCTGATTAATTATATACTATAAAAGATTATTTTACAAAAAAAAAAAACAGGACTTTTTGGGGTATGCAAGATAACATTTCACTGTGGAGTACTTTGCTAACAAAGCCACGGAAATTAAGCAAACCCTCCTACATATGTTATACCTGTTTAATTGCAGCCCCCTCTTCTCTACAGCCATTCAATCTGCAGAATGTATACAGCTTTTCCCAGCTTTCAGAAAGCATGCGCGGGGGGGGGGGGGGTTGTGCTGAAGTTACGCTGTGCAAATTTCAGTGAGAGCTGATTGGAGGGAAGGTACACATCCTATTCACAGAGCACACAGGAATAGAGCTGAGGCTGTCAGTCACAGGCTGTGTGCTGAAGCCCCCTCTCCTGACACCTTTTCTCTTTCGATGTCAAGAAAACCTGTCAGAAATTACTCACTTAGTGCCCTGGATAGAGACAAGTACACACTATAGAGGGATATGCTTTATTTATTGTTTAATGTCCAAGGTTCACAACTACTTTAGATTTTAAATTGGTCAATTTAAAAAATATTTTAAAGAATTTACAAAAATGTACTGCTAGTGAATGTTTTTGCAGATTATCAGAAGTAAAATATGTAAAGTTTTGATGGCGTACACATTGACTGCTAGTAATGTCAATGATGCATGCTTTAGACTGCCTGTTTAGGCTTCTATTTTGGCTTGTACATACAAGCTCAATTATCTTCCTCCACTGAGGTTTATTGTACCTGTATTGACAAGAAGCTCTGCATCACAGGGCAGTGGTGTGTCCCCATGAGAGCTGCAGCAAAGAACGTATCCCAGTATTCAAAGGGACCTGCAGGGATTCATGTCAGATGTCTACATTTGGTGTACAGTAGAAGATAGTATGCACCAGACTGTATTCAACTGCACAAATTGTAATATCACTTCAGTCTCAAAAATGAATTTTCTATAAGTTAAGAATTGCTTAAAAAGTGAATATTTATAACTATTAATGCTCAAATAATTGAAAAATGTTACAAACAGTAATAAAGGCTTTTATGACACCACAAACTACAGTTAAAACAACAAAGGTTAATTTTTAACAAAAGTTTATTTGATCCCAATATAAACATTTGTTAAACTTTTAGTAAATTTTTTTCTATGTTGTTTGTAGTTTGTGATGCCATAAAAATCTGTGTTACTATTTGTAAGATTTATACATTTTTGAGCATTTTTTTTTTGCATGTGGCACTCACCACCTTATGTAACCCTTTACAGCTATATCTAACAATCCAAACCAAAATATATCCACGCTAGGTTCCCAAAAAATAAACAATGAAATACGTAGGACATGGCCTGTACATCACACACATAGTTCCAGTAGGAGACGGTGTTCGCTGTAAAGTTATTAGCCTGCTATTATCGTTTGGAGCGCGAATTGCAAACCACAAGGATTTAAGATGTATTTAAGATATACTGTTGTGAACTGCTGGTTTTAAATAAGGATATGGGCCGAACACCCCCCTGTTCAATTCGCACCAGAACATCTCAAACAGGGAAAAAGTTCTAGCGAACATGTGAACTCTAATAAAGTATATGTAATGCAAACATGAAAAATCAAAAGTCCTAATTTTAAAAGCTTATATCCAAGTCATCCCTATAAAAAGTGTATGGGGACCCGGGTACTGCCCTGGTGGACAATGAAAAATTTTTTTTTTTTTTTAAAAAACAATCGTTTTTAAAAGATCAATGATTTTAATGATGCTTAAAGTGAAACAATAAAAATGAAAAACATTCCTTTAAATATCGTGCCTGGGGGGTCATCTTAATGTGCCTGTAAAGTGGCGCATCTGTATGATGTATGGAGCTTGATGCAGCAATACTGACATCTCTAAAGGAAAAAATGTCATTCAAACTTGCTCATGGCTGTAATGTATTGTCAGGTCCTGGCAATACAGATAAAAAAAAAGGGGTCCCCCCCCAATCCATATCAGGTCCTTCAGGCAAAAATAAAATCGGCATCCCCCCCCAAAATCGTGGCATCAGAAGGGGGCGATGCCACACCCCTTGCCTATAAAAGAACTGTCAAAGCTGAAGATCTGCCATACAGAGCGTAGCTAGGGAATTGTCGAAAATGGTGTTCTGTGGTTTTTAGTTTTTTACACTTCTTTGGTGAAGGAGTGAATGGGTACGGGTACTATGTATCCAATACACATTCACATGGGGGGGGGGGCAGGATCTGGAGACCCCCTTGTTAAAGTGGGATTCCAGATTCAGATAAGCCCCCCATCTGCAGACCCCCACAACCACAGCCCAGGGTTGTCAGGAAAAGGCCCTTGTCCCCATCAACATGGGGGCAAGGTGCTTTGGGGGGCACCCTTCCCATGTTGAGGGTAAGCGGCCTGGTATGGTTTCGAAGGGGGGTGCTCGTTCATTTTTTTTTTTTACCCCACACCATTTTTTAAAAAAAATGGTGTAGAGTTCTCCTTAAAATCTGCACCAGACCCAAAGGGCCTGGTAAAGATTTTGGGGGGGACCCCACCCCGTATTTTTATTTTCTTTATTCTGTCATAGGGTTCCCCTTAACCACTTAAATACAGGACACTTTCATCCCCTTCCTGCCTAGACCAATTTTCAGGTTTCAGTGCTCGTTGGTATCTATGGGAAATATTAGTCAACTTGACATGACACAGCTCCCTGTCTTTAAAGAGGTTGTAAACCCATAAAAATTTTTTATTTTTTTTTCAACCTGAAAGAGAAACACATAATGAGCTAGTATGCATCGCATACTAGCTCATTATGAAATACTTACCTTAGAACGAGCCCCCGCCGTGCCGCCCGCTTAGCTGTATGACGGGCAACATGTTCAGTCGCCTATCTTGCGGGATCGCGGCCTCAGGCCATCTGATTGGCCAGAGCCGCGGTGACGTCACTCCGGTGCACGCACGCGGGAGCCAACGGTCACGGCACGGGGCTCTGAAGGAACAGCACCAGCGGCCGTTCCTTCAGAGCGCATGCACCAGTGATGTAGGAAATTTTGGTCAGCTTGTCATGGCACTGCTCCCTGTCTTTAACATTGGTGTCTATAGGAAACATTGGGCAGCTTGACATGGCACTTCTCCCAGAGTAATATTGGAGTTTATGGGAAATTATGGTCAGCTTGCCATAGCACTGCTCCCTGTCTTTAAAGGAGTTGTAATGCATTATATGCATTAAGATAAAAAAATAAAAAACCTGTTGTAGCAGCCTCCCAAGCACCCACAATACTTACCTGAGCCCAATCTCGATCCAGCGATGTCCACGAGTGCCTCAGCTTCCTCTTTATTGGCTGAGACACAGCCGTGTTGCCATTGGCTCCCACGGCTGTGATTTAAAGTTAGTTAGCCAATAAGGAGAGAGAGGGGCTGGGGCCGAACAGCAGCTCTGTGTCTGAATGGATACGCAGAGCTGCAGCTCGTCTTGGGTGCCCTCATAGCAAGCTGCTTGCTGTGGGGGCACTCGATAGGAGGGAGGGGCCAGGAGAAGCAACAAGGGACCCAAGAAGAGGAGGATCTGGGCTGCTCTGTGCAAAACCAACTTCACAGAGGAGGTAAGTATAACATGTTTGTTATTTATTTATTTTTTTAAAATGAGACTTTACATTCACTTTAACAATGGCGTCTATGGGAAATCTTGGTCAGCTTGACATGGCACTGCTCCCGAATTATAGGTGACAGGGACACCAAGCTTGGGGAGCACCGAGAGGGGACCCAGGACTACAACATATCCATACATTTTATAAGAGGGTTATTCCTGTACACTACACTGACTGCACTAAACCGACTGAACTCACTATCCACTATCTACCTGCCTCATCTCTATTGTCACAAACTATACACAGCTGCCACATAAGCAGCAGCCTTATAAAGTGTGGGGTGTGGACTTACCCACTGAGACATGATTGACAAAAGGCACCCTGCCTTTGGCAAATCATGGCTCTGACAGGACATTGTGCTGTGATTGGCTGAGGCATACAGGTCAGGTGCATGCTTTGGCTAATCAGCAGCAATCAATGCACTGCAGCAGCGCAGTGCAATATGGGGCACTCATCGGCGGGCAAACTTCCCACCAAGTGTCCCATTGTTTGTATGTTAAGCGAACACACAAACAGCTGATGTTCGAGTCGAGCTTACGTTCGGCTCAAACACAGAGCCCATCCCTAGTTTTAAACAAGAGTTGTACGTTTTAAATAAACTTCACTATGGAAGTATATTCTTCTCTCTGGTGCTAATACCTGAATGTGGAAATGTGGTGCTTGGTCCTATGTTGGAAACCATTGGAGGATTATACAACCAAAGCGCGCTTGACCATTTATAGTTTTATGGTCCATCTTATATGGTAAGAGGCCTCCTCTAGTGGTGTCACATGGTGGTGGAATCCTTTTCAAGTTTGATGTTTGCACATTTAGCAAACAGATGAACTGTATGCACTTTCCTAATCACAAAAGTGTGTATTTTCACATCCACGTGTGGCTAAGCTTTTGGAATAGAAGATTTGTTCGCATATGGACTGTTATGGATGTATGTTTATGATCTTATGTTTGTTTTTTGTTTTTTTTCATTAAGCTCTAATTTTCTGGTATTCTATATCTAATAATGCTATACCTGGATTTCTGTATTTTATGTTTAAAGATAATTTTTTTTTTTTGCAATTGTGCTACATCTTTCTTGCTGTCTATTAGTTAAATTATAGGTATAAGACAGCAGAGGACAATCCATTTGCTAAGCTCAAATCACCAATTACTTTCTAAAAGAAAAAAAAAATCATTATTAAATCTATATACAAACTGATCTTTCAATTAATGCATAACCAGGCACAATCATTGTATTGAAATGTCTTCTGACTTCAGAATGCATATGTTGAGCAATGACAAAATAGGTAAAATAACAAAGTGACTTTGTAACTTCAGAAACAAGTTCTACACTAGCTCAGCGGTTTGCACGATAACAGGCTACTCTATCATTACAGACAGCAGGAAAGCAACTTTGAATCTATTGAGAGCTACTAGAATCTCAGGGTAAAGCAACATTTAATACTTGTACTATAAAATACTCAACAAAGCTTTTATTATCCAACATAGAGTAACTGTTTGTATTTCCACATATATAAAATTCAAAGACATTCACTGAATTTAAAGAGTTCCAGTTTAACTTTCTCCTGGACAATGCCAGTCATTTACATGGAGCAAAGGTTTATATATGGTTGAGTGGGGATGCAAATTGCTGGAGCTCCTGTTCTATTGCATGCTTTCTTATCCCACAAAAAGCACATCTTACCTTTTTCTGCTATAAAAAAAGTTTCAGAGAACCAACAAGACCCACAGGATCACCTTCCAAGAAGAAAGAAATAGGTACTTTCATCAAGTGCAACAATTGCCCAGCTAACCCTGGTCCCAAGATGACATTGACTGAAGCTGAGAAATCTACCCAGCTTCACCACGTCTCTAGATTTCCAGTACTCTATTGATTCCTCCGGGTCACAAAATACATTTTAGCATTCCCACTATCACATTCTTTGAAATGTAAATGATACTTAATACTATCTAAAAAAAACGGATAAAATAAATATATTGGGGCATACTTTTAAAGCAATGAATGTGACATTTACAAAACATTCTCTGCAGGTGAATATTCCAGGTGCATGCCAGTGATTGATTCATCAATATAGAATACTTGGTGGAAGTCACATTCCCCTACATTACAAATAGAATCCATAGGGGTTATTTACTAAAGGCAAATAGACTGTTGCACTTTGCAAAGGAATTTTCACCAAAGCCTTTCTGCTGACTTCCATCATCCTAACATTTGCAAGCAAAAACACTGTTTTTTTAAATTATCTCTGCATGTGATTACCCAATCATCCATATACCCATTCTTTGCAAAGTCAAATTTAACCACATTCACAAAACTCTGGGAGAATTCCCTTCCAAAATGCAACCTAATTTGCAAACAGTCATTTTGTCTTTAGTAAATCAACCCAATAATGTCAATGTTCACTAGGAACTGATAACTCACAAAGGCCTACCATAGCTAAACTTGAAAAAGACCCTCCCTGACCTTGAATATAGGAAATGTCTAATCAATATAAGGCTCTAGTGTCCTGAAAGTCACAAGCCTGAACAGTCAGGGGACCATAGTACAAGTAATATTCAGTCTGGAGTGCATATTGTGATTGAGTTTGACTGAGGCCAAATACTTACCAGTTACAAGAGGAATCACCTTAATAGACTACACAGAGTTCTCTGTAAAGCCCATTTTTTAAAGTTATAGAGCACTCTAATAAAGTGATTATTTTCCCCTATTAAATCATTTTGATGTGAACAGCAGTCCATTTGATTACCAAACTTCTGCAAAAGGATGAAGTCCAAAAGCATTGAGGTTTCATGTTCCATCAATAGAAGAAAAAGTATGCAAAGTCATCAATCTTCAAAACATCTAATACTTGACTACAATATTTAAGGCACTGGTGCTTAACAGTGGGGTAAATTTTCTGTGAAATACACTGTTTACTTTGCAACGGAATTTCAATGCTAAGACCTCACCCTTGCTCATGCAGAATATTATATTTTATTTAGTTTCCCTCACACACTTTAAAATGCATGCTTGAAGTTTGCCTCAACAGAGACAACAAATTGCCATCTATCTCCTGTTTAAGTTTACTTAACACTAAAGTCCCACAATTATCTATTGAAAAAGTGTTATGTAACTAAAGATACCTATCTGTCCCAAATTTTGGATTTATCCTAAAAGGTAAACCTCAACACTCACACTTAATCTATCCTCTAAAGTACAACAGGGGTTGCAATTGCAACTGGGCCCCATGCTCCAGGGGGCCTGTGCAGCTCCCATGTACACCTGGATAGGAGGGGCAGCAGGGGCAGCATGTAGAGAAATCACTGTCCTCCTTTTTTCTCCTCTAGCTGCAGGAGGAAAATGGAGGAGATTGGTTCCTCTGTATGCTGCCCCTGCCACTCCTCCTATCCAGTTCACTTGTGTTCTGCTGTCTCTGGGCCCCTGTGTGCTCCCCTGGTGCCCCCCCCCCCACTGTGCTCCCTTCCCTCTCCTTTGGCTGCTGCAGGGGATGTGTCAAAATAGAGAACCAGGAAGGGGTTGGTAAATATGTAATTTGCCAGCTCCTTCCTTTTCTGAATGGACAGAGTCATAGTCAGTGACATTGTAAAAAGTAAAATAAAATGATAAAAAATAATACAATTAAAATACCAAAAAAAAAAACTACTGACACCAGTGGGTGAACTTCCAGGATCGCAAAGGTCACACTTGCGACCGGGCTCTGGCATTCCACCACTGTGGGGAGGACCCAAGATGGCAGGAAGGGGGCCTACTGCAGAACTTGTGAAAGGGTCCCATTGTGGGATCATAATAAAGGGCCCCACAATGAGGGTAAAGGGCCCCTGGATCAGTGGGAGGAGCCCCAGGCTTAAAGGGTAGGGCCCCAGCCAGGGGTCCGGGGGGCCCGTCATGTTTTTTTTGCACAGGGGCCCTGAAGGTTCTAGTTACGCCTGTGCGTATGTGGTTAACAGTCACATAACATCCTTGGAAATAGGTCAGCTATTGTCCTGCCAGTAGGCATATGGATGAGAGTAGAGTGTGTAAGTCAGTCCACATCCAGTCAATGAATCATTGCAGACAAGTATTTTCCTGCAGTCGGCTCTAAATGCCTATACATACTGAGTGGTAACATGATGTATTCTCTGTTGATTGATCTCAGTTTAATCTGTTAACACTTCAAGTATGCAATGCCTGGCCAATATATATAGGCTAACGAAACCGGTACATCTCACAACCACTTTCTCAATGCTGGCTTTACCAGCCTCAGAATCATATGCACACTGATTGCTTATGACACAGTTCACATATTGGCATCAGAGGCTAACTTCATGTTTTGGCTTAGATTGTGTATTAGCAGCATGGGTTGCAATTGCAAAGAGTTAAATAGAGATACAGAGCTGCCCGAGGGCTCTCACTGCGTTTACACATCTCATATAACTTTTCCTCCGTTTGCATACCGAAAGGGTGTAAATACAATAAACCTGGATGGCTGTATCCCCCGAGGGAGAGTTCAAACCAGGCTGTACTCCTTGTGGTTTATACCATGCAGTGTTTGCTCTCTCAATAATTTCAAAGTCTAGCCCGTGGTGTCTGTAGAGCCAGCTGATCTATGATTGCTGGATCGATGGAACGTATGTTGAAGCGCAGGACCCCACTGCGCTGCCTATCTCAATGCGTTCTGCATGCGCCCCCATAAACTTTGTCAGGATGTAGATCCTTGGCCCATTATCAGGTGGTCTCCATTTGAGGTTAGCCTGCAGTACGCATGAGTCCACTTTGTTTATAATTTTTACTGTTCGTTCTTGGAGATAACGGCCAGTTGGCCTGTTCATTTTACTAATTGTTATAGATTTTTTCAATAAAGCATTTTTTCCAGACATTCTACACCATGGTGGGTTTTCCTTATGCAACTCTTCTTTTGGGGTAACCTGCTTGGTTCCCCTTTGTGCTGGTTTTGTGGATAAAAGCCAGACTGTATTTCACAGTGCTTCCGAACAAAGCTATTTTACATTAGTCTTTGAAAATTCTGGATAGCTAATGGCAGATTTGCCAGGTTGCTTTCGTTTACAAGTGATTCCACAAGGTGGCATTATGAATTAGATAACAGGTAGCATATTTGTGCATCAAAGATTGTGCTGAAGGCATTAAGAGACAAGTTTATGGCATGTCTTGAAAAAATATCTATGTAACCTTGACACTTTTCATGTTAAGATTTAAAAAGGATAAATTGTATTTAGATGTTGAAATTTACTGTAATCCTCATGTTCATATATCAGTATTTTGAGCTCCAAAGCTGCTTACTGCCTGTTATCAAATACTGGATGAGGGTAGAGAGATAGCTTGTCAGAATACAGTCAGTATGTGGTATATTACTATATTTTAAAGGAAAAGAATAAAGCAAATTGTATTCTTCATAATATGCTACCCTCCATTGCCTGATGCTTAAGAATTTTCCCATGGGAAAGACATTTGTTTCAACTGGATTTTTTTTTTTTTGGAGGATATAATACATGTCCTGTTACACATAATAAATGCAAACATTTAACAGACTAAAAGGGATCAAACAAGAGTTATTGTTGGGGTTTACATATATACTTTATTTGTATAACTAGGACTGTCCTATGAATACCAAATACAGTATAAAGATATATAAAACAACCTCCTGCAAGCTAGTGTTCGGGTGGACCTAAACTCAAAAAGTCAAGATTTGCAATGTTTATGTGCCCAAGCAGTACCCCGAAAGATATACTTTTGAATCTGCAATATGAGGTTGTCTAATGAACTGATGCAGTACTAGTCTTTTGACATCTGGATCGAGATTTGATGATGTCACTGCTGAGCTCTTCACTGTTCCTCTTGCTGCAGAGAAAACCATTAACTGTGAGAACCTGCAGTGCAAGGATCTCCCTGAGGATTTTTTTGATCATTACCCCACCAGTCATCAGATCATCAGTCATCGGGGGGGAAAGGCCTGACATGAAGAAGCAAAGCCCTGAACCAAAACCAAGACGGTCATCCCTATGCAGAGCAAAATTGTGGAACAACACATGTAAGTCAGGACTGGAGAAAAGATTAGCTGTAGGGAAACCACAAACAATACTGGTGACTAGACCATCATCAACTTTTTTTTTTTTTTAATTAAATGAGCTCAGAATAGAGTAAACTAATCAATTATAGGTACCTGCGTACCAGAGTAAATATCTTATCTGTTTGTGTTCTCCTACTATTGGTCATCAGACGGTACCCTATAAAGTCCCCCCTAAGCCCCTCCTTCCTTCCTTCCCTAGCATGTCCATCATCATCTTTTATTGGGCAAAACTTTTACAGTTCATGTCCTCTCAAATCAATATTTATTATATTTAAGAAAATAATATAATTTTGGCAGACCTCTAGTAAAATTCCAAGGTGCCCATATATAGCAAAAAAAAACATTAAGAAACCAAACTGACAGATGATTCCTGTCACCACAAAGCATGGCAAAAAAAAAAAAAAAGTAAAAATAAAAACAACTAGGTGTCAGTTATGATAAGAAGAGAACATAGGTTTTCTCAAAACTCCCCAATGTTCCATACTAAGCAGTTTTTATTTAATTTGTATTGATATAGTTGTGGCATACAATAAAGATATTTAGGGAATACTAAAAATACATAAAACAGCCCCTGCCCTATATGGGAGTTTTCTAATTGTTTTTTTTTTTTTTTTTTCTATTTGTTGAACAAGGCAGGATGGTGTCTTTTTTTTAACCAAACTTATGTAACGCTGGGGTGGATTTACTAAAGTAAAATAGACTGTGCACCTTGCAATACAGTTACATTTATTTTCCTAGAGCCTAGTAAATGTGGTTAAACTCTGATTTACGTCATCCAATCAGGTACAAGAAATTTTGCATTTGTTTTATTTTCCTTGCATCTGATTGGGTTTTCTTTCCAAAATTAAGCTTTACCACATGTATGTTTACTAAGGAAAATTAGTGCAGGAACACTTACAAAGTGCACAGTCTATTTGCCTTTAGTAAACCCACCCCTATGTCTTGTAGGATGTTAATGTGAAAAGTTCTAGACACTGGTTGAGCACCCTTTAAACTCTTTTTAAAGAGTCTGACCTTTAAGTTAATGTTGTATCAGTTGTACAATGCCATATTCCTCCAGTATCAAGTTAATATCATAAATAGTTGAGAGATCAACGTTACATTAAGTACTTGAGCACTGCAGAGGTTATATATATAGCAAATTCTGACCAAAGAATGCATAGTACAAATGTTTGTAGTTAACCATCCACAAATAGACTGAGAAAAAAAAAAATATGAATATCAATCGTTACTAGTGTTGAGCGAACACGGACTGTATTATTCGTGTTCGTACCGAATAATTGGATTTTTTTTACCCGAACACGGACACGGACACTTTACTGTATGTTCGGGTAAAAATCCGTGTTCGGTCGTTTTATTTCCGGGTTTTGCATGCTTTGGCGCTCTTTTCATGGCGGGCTTTCAACAGCCAATCAACAATCGTTTAACTGGTGTGCCTTAAGCCATCCCAGCCATGCCTGCAAATGTCTTAGTAGCTGTGATTGGCCGTCTGAAGCATGTGACCAAGTCTTTATAAGTTCGAGGCAGCCGCCGCAGCAGCGTCATTCTGCTGCTTAGCTAAGGGACAGAGCACACATCAATGTGCTGACTGCTGATTAGGGAAAGATAGGCAGGAAAAAAACATTTGTGTCCGGATAGAATTGAGGGACAGGTCGGAGTGTTTAGGCAGGGCGAGTTGTAGGCATTTTAGGGATAGAGTCTGCTGAATTATAGGGTCAGTGTCTTCTACAAACTACAATCGATATTGCTGTGTGGGGGGTGGGGTGAATCTGCACTCAATCCTGATCTACGATCTCTTCTCAATCCTGTTAGGGACAGAGTCTGCTGAATTTTAGGGAAACTGTGTTCTACAAACTACAATCGATATTGCTGTGTGGTGTGGGATTGGAGATAGGCAGGTGTCAGTGATCCACATCCATTTTTCTGTGTGTGAGCTGCAGTGAACACAATCTTTTTGGGCTGCAGTGAACACAATCTTTTTGGGCTGCAGTGAACACAATCTTTTTGGGCTGCAGTGAACACAATCTTTTTGGGCTGCAGTGAACACAATCTTTTTGGGGTGCAGTGAACAAAATCTTTTTGGGGTGCAGTGAACACAATCCTTTTTGGTGTGCAGTGAACACAATCTTTGTGGGGTGCAGTGAACAAAATCCTTTGTGTGGTGCAGTGAACACAATCTTTTTGGGGTGCAGTGAACAAAATCCTTTTTGGGGTGCAGTGAACAACATCCTTTTTGGGGTGCAGTGAACACAATCTTTTTGGGGTGCAGTGAACAAAATCCTTTGTGGGGTGCAGTGAACACAATCTTTTTGGGGTGCAGTGAACACAATCTTTTTGGGGTGGAGTGAACAACATCCTTTTTGGGGTGCAGTGAACAAAATCCTTTTTGGGGTGCAGTGAACAAAATCATTTTTGGGGTGCAGTGAACACAATCTTTTTGGGGTGCAGTGAACACAATCTTTTTGGGGTGGAGTGAACAACATCCTTTTTGGGGTGCAGTGAACAACATCCTTTTTGGGGTGCAGTGAACACAATCTTTTTGGGGTGCAGTGAACACAATCTTTGTGGGGTACAGTGAACAGAATCTTTGTGGGGTGCAGTGAACACAATCTTTGGGGGGTACAGTGAACACAATCTTTTTGGGGTGCAGTGAACACAATCTTTGTGGGGTGCAGTGAACACAATCTTTTTGGGGTGGAGTGAACAAAATCATTTTTGGGGTGCAGTGAACAACATCCTTTTTGGGGTGCAGTGATCAAAATCCTTTTTGGGGTGCAGTGAACACAATCTTTTTGGGGTGCAGTGAACAAAATCCTTTGTGGGGTGCAGTGAACAGAATCTTTGTGGGGTGCAGTGAACACAATCTTTGGGGGGGTACAGTGAACACAATCTTTTTGGGGTGCAGTGAACACAATCTTTGTGGGGTACAGTGAACAGAATCTTTGTGGGGTGCAGTGAACACAATCTTTGGGGGGTACAGTGAACACAATCTTTTTGGGGTGCAGTGAACACAATCTTTGGGGGGTACAGTGAACACAATCTTTTTGGGGTGCAGTGAACACAATCTTTGTGGGGTGCAGTGAACACAATCTTTGGGGGGGTACAGTGAACACAATCTTTTTGGGGTGCAGTGAACAACATCCTTTTAGGGTGCAGTGAACACAATCTTTGTGGGGTGCAGTGAACAACATCCTTTTAGGGTGCAGTGAACACAATCTTTGTGGGGTACAGTGAACAGAATCTTTGTGGGGTGCAGTGAACACAATCTTTGGGGGGTACAGTGAACACAATCTTTGTGAGGTGCAGTGAACACAATCTTTGTGGGGTGCAGTGAACACAATCATTGTGGGGTGCAGTGAACTCAATCTTTGTGGGGTACAGTGAACACAATCTCATACTTCTGAAGATTTGAGGGTGCTGCCTGTTCCATACTCCCCCTACTCCTCATCTAGCCTTTTAGGGGTACAAACAATAGTAATTGGGGCCTAGTGTGGTTGTGTACGTGTGATATACATACACTTTTTTTGGATCATATTTTCTATTCCGCTATTTAATCAAAAACCTTTGGGGATCAGTTAAATTGGGGGATAGTCTGTGTTGGTACGTGTGAGAGAGATCCACCTTTCCAAGTTGTTGGGGTTCATCTCATACTTCTGAAGGTTTGAGGGTGCTGCCTGTTCCATACTCCCCCTACTCCTAGCCTTTTAGGGGTACAAACAATAGTAATTGGGGCCTAGTGTGGTTGTGTACGTGTGATATACATACACTTTTTTTGGATCATATTTTCTATTCCGCTATTTAATCAAAAACCTTTGGGGATCAGTTAAATTGGGGGATAGTCTGTGTTGGTACGTGTGAGAGAGATCCACCTTTCCAAGTTGTTGGGGTTCATCTCATACTTCTGAAGGTTTGAGGGTGCTGCCTGTTCCATACCCCCCCTACTCCTCATCTAGCCTTTTAGGGGTACAAACAATAGTAATTGGGGCCTAGTGTGGTTGTGTACATGTGATATACATACACTTTTTTTGGATCATATTTTCTATTCCGCTATTTAATCAAAAACCTTTGGGGATCAGTTAAATTGGGGGATAGTCTGTGTTGGTACGTGTGAGAGAGATCCACCTTTCCAAGTTGTTGGGGTTCATCTCATACTTCTGAAGGTTTGAGGGTGCTGCCTGTTCCATACTCCCCCTACTCCTCATCTAGCCTTTTAGGGGTACAAACAATAGTAATTGGGGCCCAGTGTGGTTGTGTACGTGTGATATACATACACTTTTTTTGGATCATATTTTCTATTCCGCTATTTAATCAAAAACCTTTGGGGATCAGTTAAATTGGGGGATAGTCTGTGTTGGTACGTGTGAGAGAGATCCACCTTTCCAAGTTGTTGGGGTTCATCTCATACTTCTGAAGGTTTGAGGGTGCTGCCTGTTCCATACTCCCCCTACTCCTCATCTAGCCTTTTAGGGGTACAAACAATAGTAATTGGGGCCCAGTGTGGTTGTGTACGTGTGATATACATACACTTTTTTTGGATCATATTTTCTATTCCGCTATTTAATCAAAAACCTTTGGGGATCAGTTAAATTGGGGGATAGTCTGTGTTGGTACGTGTGAGAGAGATCCACCTTTCCAAGTTGTTGGGGTTCATCTCATACTTCTGAAGGTTTGAGGGTGCTGCCTGTTCCATACCCCCCCTACTCCTCATCTAGCCTTTTAGGGGTACAAACAATAGTAATTGGGGCCTAGTGTGGTTGTGTACGTGTGATATACATACACTTTTTTTGGATCATATTTTCTATTCCGCTATTTAATCAAAAACCTTTGGGGATCAGTTAAATTGGGGGATAGTCTGTGTTGGTACGTGTGAGAGAGATCCACCTTTCCAAGTTGTTGGGGTTCATCTCATACTTCTGAAGGTTTGAGGGTGCTGCCTGTTCCATACCCCCCCTACTCCTCATCTAGCCTTTTAGGGGTACAAACAATAGTAATTGGGGCCTAGTGTGGTTGTGTACGTGTGATATACATACACTTTTTTTGGATCATATTTTCTATTCCGCTATTTAATCAAAAACCTTTGGGGATCAGTTAAATTGGGGGATAGTCTGTGTTGGTACATGTGAGAGAGATCCACCTTTCCAAGTTTTTGGGGTTCATCTCATACTTCTGAAGATTTGAGGGTGCTGCCTGTTCCATACCCCCCCTACTCCTCATCTAGCCTTTTAGGGGTACAAACAATAGTAATTGGGGCCTAGTGTGGTTGTGTACGTGTGATATACATACACTTTTTTTGGATCATATTTTCTATTCCGCTATTTAATCAAAAACCTTTGGGGATCAGTTAAATTGGGGGATAGTCTGTGTTGGTACGTGTGAGAGAGATCCACCTTTCCAAGTTGTTGGGGTTCATCTCATACTTCTGAAGGTTTGAGGGTGCTGCCTGTTCCATACCCCCCCTACTCCTCATCTAGCCTTTTAGGGGTACAAACAATAGTAATTGGGGCCTAGTGTGGTTGTGTACGTGTGATATACATACACTTTTTTTGGATCATATTTTCTATTCCGCTATTTAATCAAAAACCTTTGGGGATCAGTTAAATTGGGGGATAGTCTGTGTTGGTACGTGTGAGAGAGATCCACCTTTCCAAGTTGTTGGGGTTCATCTCATACTTCTGAAGGTTTGAGGGTGCTGCCTGTTCCATACTCCCCCTACTCCTCATCTAGCCTTTTAGGGGTACAAACAATAGTAATTGGGGCCTAGTGTGGTTGTGTACGTGTGATATACATACACTTTTTTTGGATCATATTTTCTATTCCGCTATTTAATCAAAAACCTTTGGGGATCAGTTAAATTGGGGGATAGTCTGTGTTGGTACGTGTGAGAGAGATCCACCTTTCCAAGTTGTTGGGGTTCATCTCATACTTCTGAAGGTTTGAGGGTGCTGCCTGTTCCATACTCCCCCTACTCCTAGCCTTTTAGGGGTACAAACAATAGTAATTGGGGCCTAGTGTGGTTGTGTACGTGTGATATACATACACTTTTTTTGGATCATATTTTCTATTCCGCTATTTAATCAAAAACCTTTGGGGATCAGTTAAATTGGGGGATAGTCTGTGTTGGTACGTGTGAGAGAGATCCACCTTTCCAAGTTTTTGGGGTTCATCTCATACTTCTGAAGATTTGAGGGTGCTGCCTGTTCCATACCCCCCCTACTCCTCATCTAGCCTTTTAGGGGTACAAACAATAGTAATTGGGGCCTAGTGTGGTTGTGTACGTGTGATATACATACACTTTTTTTGGATCATATTTTCTATTCCGCTATTTAATCAAAAACCTTTGGGGATCAGTTAAATTGGGGGATAGTCTGTGTTGGTACGTGTGAGAGAGATCCACCTTTCCAAGTTGTTGGGGTTCATCTCATACTTCTGAAGGTTTGAGGGTGCTGCCTGTTCCATACTCCCCCTACTCCTCATCTAGCCTTTTAGGGGTACAAACAATAGTAATTGGGGCCCAGTGTGGTTGTGTACGTGTGATATACATACACTTTTTTTGGATCATATTTTCTATTCCGCTATTTAATCAAAAACCTTTGGGGATCAGTTAAATTGGGGGATAGTCTGTGTTGGTACGTGTGAGAGAGATCCACCTTTCCAAGTTGTTGGGGTTCATCTCATACTTCTGAAGGTTTGAGGGTGCTGCCTGTTCCATACCCCCCCTACTCCTCATCTAGCATTTTAGGGGTACAAACAATAGTAATTGGGGCCTAGTGTGGTTGTGTACGTGTGATATACATACACTTTTTTTGGATCATATTTTCTATTCCGCTATTTAATCAAAAACCTTTGGGGATCAGTTAAATTGGGGGATAGTCTGTGTTGGTACGTGTGAGAGAGATCCACCTTTCCAAGTTGTTGGGGTTCATCTCATACTTCTGAAGGTTTGAGGGTGCTGCCTGTTCCATACTCCCCCTACTCCTCATCTAGCCTTTTAGGGGTACAAACAATAGTAATTGGGGCCTAGTGTGGTTGTGTACGTGTGATATACATACACTTTTTTTGGATCATATTTTCTATTCCGCTATTTAATCAAAAACCTTTGGGGATCAGTTAAATTGGGGGATAGTCTGTGTTGGTACGTGTGAGAGAGATCCACCTTTCCAAGTTGTTGGGGTTCATCTCATACTTCTGAAGGTTTGAGGGTGCTGCCTGTTCCATACTCCCCCTACTCCTCATCTAGCCTTTTAGGGGTACAAACAATAGTAATTGGGGCCTAGTGTGGTTGTGTACGTGTGATATACATACACTTTTTTTGGATCATATTTTCTATTCCGCTATTTAATCAAAAACCTTTGGGGATCAGTTAAATTGGGGGATAGTCTGTGTTGGTACGTGTGAGAGAGATCCACCTTTCCAAGTTGTTGGGGTTCATCTCATACTTCTGAAGGTTTGAGGGTGCTGCCTGTTCCATACTCCCCCTACTCCTCATCTAGCCTTTTAGGGGTACAAACAATAGTAATTGGGGCCCAGTGTGGTTGTGTACGTGTGATATACATACACTTTTTTTGGATCATATTTTCTATTCCGCTATTTAATCAAAAACCTTTGGGGATCAGTTAAATTGGGGGATAGTCTGTGTTGGTACGTGTGAGAGAGATCCACCTTTCCAAGTTGTTGGGGTTCATCTCATACTTCTGAAGGTTTGAGGGTGCTGCCTGTTCCATACTCCCCCTACTCCTCATCTAGCCTTTTAGGGGTACAAACAATAGTAATTGGGGCCCAGTGTGGTTGTGTACGTGTGATATACATACACTTTTTTTGGATCATATTTTCTATTCCGCTATTTAATCAAAAACCTTTGGGGATCAGTTAAATTGGGGGATAGTCTGTGTTGGTACGTGTGAGAGAGATCCACCTTTCCAAGTTGTTGGGGTTCATCTCATACTTCTGAAGGTTTGAGGGTGCTGCCTGTTCCATACCCCCCTACTCCTCATCTAGCCTTTTAGGGGTACAAACAATAGTAATTGGGGCCTAGTGTGGTTGTGTACGTGTGATATACATACACTTTTTTTGGATCATATTTTCTATTCCGCTATTTAATCAAAAACCTTTGGGGATCAGTTAAATTGGGGGATAGTCTGTGTTGGTACGTGTGAGAGAGATCCACCTTTCCAAGTTGTTGGGGTTCATCTCATACTTCTGAAGGTTTGAGGGTGCTGCCTGTTCCATACTCCCCCTACTCCTCATCTAGCCTTTTAGGGGTACAAACAATAGTAATTGGGGCCTAGTGTGGTTGTGTACGTGTGATATACATACACTTTTTTTGGATCATATTTTCTATTCCGCTATTTAATCAAAAACCTTTGGGGATCAGTTAAATTGGGGGATAGTCTGTGTTGGTACGTGTGAGAGAGATCCACCTTTCCAAGTTGTTGGGGTTCATCTCATACTTCTGAAGGTTTGAGGGTGCTGCCTGTTCCATACTCCCCCTACTCCTCATCTAGCCTTTTAGGGGTACAAACAATAGTAATTGGGGCCCAGTGTGGTTGTGTACGTGTGATATACATACACTTTTTTTGGATCATATTTTCTATTCCGCTATTTAATCAAAAACCTTTGGGGATCAGTTAAATTGGGGGATAGTCTGTGTTGGTACGTGTGAGAGAGATCCACCTTTCCAAGTTGTTGGGGTTCATCTCATACTTCTGAAGGTTTGAGGGTGCTGCCTGTTCCATACCCCCCCTACTCCTCATCTAGCCTTTTAGGGGTACAAACAATAGTAATTGGGGCCTAGTGTGGTTGTGTACGTGTGATATACATACACTTTTTTTGGATCATATTTTCTATTCCGCTATTTAATCAAAAACCTTTGGGGATCAGTTAAATTGGGGGATAGTCTGTGTTGGTACGTGTGAGAGAGATCCACCTTTCCAAGTTTTTGGGGTTCATCTCATACTTCTGAAGATTTGAGGGTGCTGCCTGTTCCATACTCCTCCTCCTACTGCTCAACCATCCTTTTAGGGGTACAAACAATAGTAGTTGGGGCCTAGTGTGGTGGTGTACGTGCGAGATACATACACTTTCTTTTTGATCATATTTTCTATTCCGCTATTCAATTAAAACCTTTGGGGATCAATTCAATTGCGAGATAGTCTGTGTCGGTACGTGTGAGATCCACCTTTCCAAGTTGTTGGGGTTCATCTCATACTTCTGAAGATTTGAGGGTGCTGCCTGTTCCATACTCCTGCTCCTACTGCTCAACCATCCTTTTAGGGGTACAAACAATAGTAATTGGGGCCTAGTGTGGTTGTGTACGTGCGAGATACATACACTTTTTTTGATCATATTTCCTATTCCGCTATTCAATAAAAACCTTTGAGGATCAATTGAATTGCGGGATAGTCTGTGTCGGTACGTGTGAGATCCACCTTTCCAAGTTTTTGGGGTTCATCTCATACTTCTGAAGATTTGAGGGTGCTGCCTGTTCCATACTCCTCCTCCTACTCCTCATCCATCCTTTTAGGGGTACAAACAATAGTAATTGGGGCCTAGTGTGGTTGTGTACGTGCGAGATACATACACTTTTTTTGATCATATTTCCTATTCCGCTATTCAATAAAAACCTTTGAGGATCAATTGAATTGCGGGATAGTCTGTGTCGGTACGTGTGAGATCCACCTTTCCAAGTTTTTGGGGTTCATCTCATACTTCTGAAGATTTGAGGGTGCTGTCTGTTCCATACTCCTCCTACTCCTCATCCATCCTTTTAGGGGTAGAAACAATAGTAATTGGGGCCTAGTGTGGTTTTGTACGTGCGAGATACATACACTTTTTTGGATCATATTTCCTATTCCGCTATTCAATAAAAACCTTTCTAGGGCAAGATCTTAAATTACAGAAATATGAGGAGACTGTCAAATAAGGGCCGTGGCCTGGGTCGTGGTGCTGCTGGTAGAGCTCCTGTTGCAAGGAGAGGACGTGGTCGATCTGTGCCAGCTACACGCACAAGTGAAACACCTTCCTCAAGTGTGAGTAGGCGACAGAACCTGCATCAGTATTTGGTAGGGCATCAAACGCCCCTAGAAGTGATGAGGCCAGAACAAGTTGAGGCGATAGTAGATTGGTTTGCTGCTGACAGTGCCTCCAGTTCCTTCACATTGTCTCCCACCCAGTCTACTGCAGAAAGGTCAGAGTTGGCACCTGCAGCCAATGTCCAACCGTCTTTCACCTCACCCCCTTGCAAATCAGGCCAGCAGTCTGAGCCCCAAGCCATACAGCAGTCTCTTATTCTTTTTGAGGACTCTGTCAGCAGGGTTTCCCAGGGCCATCCACCTAGCCCTGCCCCAGAAGTGGAAGAGATTGAGTGCAGCGATGCCCAACCACTTATTTCTCAAGATGAGTACATGCAAGGATCATCGCAGCACGTCTCCGATGATGACGAAACGCAGGTGCCAACTGCTGTGGCGTTCAGCATTGTGGAGACCGACAAGGAGGGCAGGGGTGAAGACTGGGTGGAAGATGATGTGGAGGACGATGAGGTCCTCGACCCCACATGGAATGAACGTCATGCAGGTGACCTGAGTAGTTTGGAGGAAGAGGCGGTGGTCGCACAGAGCCACCAGCACAGCAGAAGAGGGAGCAGGGTGCAGAAGCGGAGCGGCCGTGCCCTAGACACTACGCCCGCTACTGCCCAACGCAGCAAGGGAACGAGCGCACCAAAGTCAGCTCAAAGGAGTTCTCTAGCGTGGAAGTTCTTTAGAAAATGTGCTGATGACAGGACACGAGTGGTTTGCACCCTGTGCAATCAGAGCTTGAAGCGAGGCATAAACCTTCTCAACCTGAGCACAACCTGCATGATCAGGCATCTAAGTGCAAAGCACGAGCTGCAGTGGAGTACACACCTTCAAAACCAAGAAACGTCTCTGGCTCATCCTGCTTCCTCTTCTGCTGCAGTCTCGGCCGCTCCAGCCACATCTGTAGTGATACCGGCACCTGCCACCCCGCAAACAGACGATCTGTCAGCAACACCACCACCTGGGTCACCAACAACCATCTCCACAATGTCCCGTGGAAGCGTTCAGCTTTCCATCTCCCAAACACTTGAGAGGAAGAGGAAGTACCCCCCTACCCACCCGCGATCCCTGGCCCTGAATGCCAGCATTTCAAAATTATTGGCCTTTGAAATGCTGTCATTCCGTCTGGTGGAGACGCACAGTTTTAAAAACCTTATGTCGGTGGCTGTCCCACAGTACGTCGTGCCCAGCCGCCACTACTTTTCCAGGCAAGCCATCCCTTCCCTGCACAACCAAGTGGGGGAAAATATCAGGTGTGCACTGCGCAACGCCATCTGTGCCAAGGTCCACCTAACTACGGATACGTGGACCAGTAAGCACGGTCAGGGGCGTTATATCTCCCTAACGGCACACTGGGTAAATGCAGTGGCG
Organism: Pelophylax lessonae; assembly: GCF_965119305.1. Lineage (NCBI taxonomy): Eukaryota > Metazoa > Chordata > Amphibia > Anura > Ranidae > Pelophylax > Pelophylax lessonae. Next base: position 95,324,899 of record NC_138771.1, on the reverse strand, counting down.
GATGGGCCTGAGGCGGATAGCAATTTGGCGCATGTCCTTCCACCACCGAGGATTGCAGGGCGCTTCAGTTTGCCTCCTGTTCCTAACTCCTCCTACTCCGCTTCCTCATCCTCTACCGCCTCCTCATCCGGACAGCGTAACACCTTCACCACCAACTTCAGCACGGCCAGGGGTAAACGACAGCAGGCAGTTTTACAACTTGCCTGTTTGGGGGACAAACCACACACCGCGCAGGAGTTGTGGAGGAGCATGGAACAGCAGACAAATGAGTGGTTGCTGCCAGCGAGCCTCAAGCCCGGCCTGGTGGTGTGCGATAACGGGCGAAATCTCATAGCAGCTCTGGGCCTAGCCGGTTTGACGCACATCCCTTGCCTGGCGCATGTGCTGAATTTGGTGGTGCAGAGGTTCCTTAAAAACTACCCCGATATGTCAGAGCTGCTGCAGAAAGTGCGGGCCGTTTGTGCGCACTTTCGGCGTTCTCACCCTGCTGCTGCTCGCCTGGCAGCGCTGCAGCGTAACTTCGGCCTTCCCGCTCACCGCCTCATATGTGACGTGCCCACAAGGTGGAACTCCACCTTGCACATGCTGGAAAGACTGTGCGAGCAGCAGCAGGCCATAGTGGAGTTTCAGCTGCAGCACGCACGCGTGAGTCGCTCTGCGGAACAGCACCACTTCACCACCAATAACTGGGCCTCCATGCGAGACCTGTGTGCCTTGTTGCGCTGTTTTGAGTACTCCACCAACATGGCCAGTGGCAATGACGCCGTTCTCAGCTTAACTATCCCACTTCTATGCCTCCTTGAAAAAACAATTCGGGCGATGATGGAAGAGGATGTGGCACAGGATGAGGAGGAGGAGGAGGATGAAGAGGTAACATTTCCAAGGCTTTCAGGGCAGTCATTCGCAAGGGGCTCCGAGGGTGGGTTCCTGCACACGCAAACGCCAGGGACGCAATTGTCCAGCAGGGGCACAGTTCTAGAGGATGAGGAGGATGAGGAGGAGGAGGAGCTGGAGGAGGAGATGGAACCATGTTCACAGCAGGGTGGCACCCAGGCCAGCTCATGGCCATCACTGGTGCGTGGCTGGGGGGATACAGAGGACACGGACGATACACCTCCCACAGAGGACAGCCTTTCGTTGCCTCTGGGCAGCCTGGCACACATGAGCGATTACATGCTGCAGTGTCTCCACAACGACCGCCGAGTTGCCCACATTCTAACTTGTGCTGATTACTGGGTGGCCACGCTGCTGGATCCCCGTTACAAGGACAACGTACCGTCCTTAATTCACTCACTGGAGCGCGATCGCAAGATGCGCGAGTACAAGCGCACGCTGGTAGACGCCATGCTGCTGGCATTCCCATCTGACAGCGGGGCCACAGTGGAAGCACAAGGCAGAGGAGGAGGAGGAGGAGGTCGCCAACGCAACCAGGGCACCGCCAGCACCTCAGAAGGCAGGGTTAGCATGGCCGAAATGTGGAAAAGCTTTGTCAGCACGCCACAACAAACAGCAGCACCAGCAGCTCAGATGGAACGTCTTAGCAGGAGGCAGCATTTTACCAACATGGTGGAGCAGTATGTGTGCACACGCCTACATGTAGTGAATGACGGGTCTGCCCCCTTCAACTTCTGGGTCTCCAAATTGGGCACATGGCCTGAGCTTGCCCTTTACACCTTGGAGGTGCTGGCGTGCCCTGCAGCCAGTGTATTATCTGAACGGGTATTTAGCACGGCTGGGGGCGTTATAACAGACAAGCGCAGCCGCCTGTCCAGAGACAATGTGGACAAGCTCACGTTCATTAAAATGAACCAGGCATGGATCCCACGGGACTTTTCCGTACCTTATGCAGAATAGCAATGGATACCGACCTTACCCACCCATTGTTCCATTTTTGCTCTTTCTCACTCTTTTGGGGTGTACCCTCATTTAAAATTTGTGAAAAGAAGCAGTGTTGGCTACCTCGTCCTCCTCCTCAGGGCCAGATTAATGTAGGGGCTATTGGAGCTGCAGCTCCAGGCCCCTACCTTTTATATAGGCCCCGGGTTGGCCATATTCACTGTTACCGCTCTTCTGTCACTTGTAAACACAGAAGTCTGGCTTCTATGCTCGCTTCCCCAGGCAGCACCCTCAGAACCTCCCCACACAGCGTGAAGGCCGGACAAGGAGGGACAGTTGGCGATGCATGGATGTGTTTATGGGCTTCAGAGACAGCATCCCATGTTGAATTAGGCATGCATGGCTGCACCCTTCCTCCTCTGGGTGCATGGCAAGGCACGGCCCTTAAGGCCCTTCAAAATCCTCAGCACCAAGCCCATGATGCTGTTAATCCGGCCCTGGTCCTCCTCCACCGCCGCTTCCACCTACACCGCCCATAGGTGTGCGCAGCCTATTGCATTAAGGTGTGCACCCCAAAGTTGAAATACACATGCATGTGTTTGCCAGCAGGGAGAGTAATGTATCGGGGCCATGTACCTGTAGGCAAGGAGAAATAGAGCAGAGCAGGTCCCAGGGAGATCTTTCCCATCTCCTCACTGGCAATGCTATGTGCCCTAGGTGATTAGGGTGTGCCCAGGCACACCCAGCACACCCTGTGCGCACGCCTATGTCACCGCCACATCCACCACCACCTCAACCTCCCTCCTACTCCATATGGGCCTCGTCCTTCAGAGATGAAGAAGAACATTGTTTTATTTTTCTGTTTTTTTTTGTTGTTTTAAGTTATTTCCCTATCCACATTTGTTTGCAGAGCACTTGCCATGCTCTTAATTATGTTTTGCTGCCATTTGCAGCACTCTAGCCCTTTCCTTTGGTGTTTTAGAGCCATTTTAGTGCCTTAAAGTTCGGGTCCCCATTGACTTCAATGGGGTTCGGTGTCCGGGAAAAGTTCGGTAAAAGTCCGGGACACGGACCCGGACTTTTTTTTAAAGTTCGGCCGAACCCGTCGAACACGGACATCTAGGTGTCCGCTCAACCCTAATCGTTACACTATATTGTAGCATTTCTAAGGAAAACAAATGGAAAGACTAAACAGATTACTGGGCTTTCATCTACTTTCAACAGTTCGCGAGTCATCCTATTATATTACATTACAAACTGCACACTCACCAGAAGCCATCCCTTATAATAGGCAATTAAGGCCAACATTGCAAGATTCTCAACAGTTAGGTTCTTCTCTTTAACAGCTAAAAAAAAATACTTAATTGCCAAGCTAAAGGTAGGTTAACTTTATTAAGATCTGAAAAGCTCCAGAAGTATTTGCAGGGGAAGACTATTACAGAGACTGCTAGCACAGTACAGACCCAAATCCATCAATGTAACTGTTTCTCAAAACAGTTACATTCAAAGGCATGCAGCAAATGATAGCTGGTGCTCTCAACTGAACTGTCAAACCATCAAATGGCGGGTGTCATAACTGATCATGTTCAGAACCATGGCAACTGCAGATCAAAAAAAAAAAAAGACTACAATGGCAACTTTCCTTGCTGTAAATGATAGGATAGTCAGTTTCATTTTAAGGTATTAGACTCCAGCTTGCATCATAAACTGATATTGCCCACTGTGAACCCATGGTATACATGTGAGCCGCTCAGGAAGTGTAGTCCTATGCCTGCTGCTGTGATTGCTGGCTGGGAAGGACCCTGTCCATGCTCCAGACAATAGCTGATAAGAGCTGAAGTTTCCAGAAGCCGCATATCAGAACAAGACCTGCTGTGTGTAGACAAGTGGCAGTCTCAGCCTGCGTTTCAGGTATTAATGGTCAACCTGCAGACTTTAGAGATCTCTCATCTGCTGTATTCCTCAGATAAATGGGTACACTGAATGCATCAAGTAATGATCTTCTATAGGGACCTCCGGTATGTGGCAACTGCTGTAAGATTCTTAGGGTACTCATTTACCAGAGAAAAATAGGGAGGACTCTCATAGTGTAGTAGATTAATGAAGTATTTAATGAGTCAAATTAAAATTACTCTTACACTTTTGCAGAGTAAAATTAGCATTCGGAGAAGACAAAATCCCGGCAATGCGGTCCGTTACAATACTTCCGGTCTCGGCCATAGCTAACTAATCACAGTGTATATATCCCACACTTGTAGTTACATTCAATATTATCACTTATTAGTCACTGCTAATTGATTTATTTTTTCCGTAGTGCAACTGAAGAGTCACACTGGTTTACTCTTCATAAGGCATTTTATGAATTTTTGTCACCTTTTGCTATTTTATTTTCATCAACACCTGATTGAATTAATTATATTCATTCACCTGTACAACTGAAAAGTCACATTGGTTCACTCTTCACAGGATATTAACTCAGTTGCAAATAAATCATTTTTTATATAATTTATATGTATCACCTTTAGATCACTATGTATTAGCACTGTTATTTCATCTTATCTATTGATATTTATTTGGCACATGAGCACTTTGGCACTTTTATTTCATCGTATTTTAGAGGATTGATGAAGATTTTACATTTTATATATTTATACATGTACTTTATTTATGGTTCACCGATTTTAGAATATTTGCGCTGATTCTCCGATTCCTCTTTAAACATTCATTCTTCATTTGTTTACTGGGCTACTGTGACTCTTAAATAGCATGGACTTTTTAATGAAAATAGGATTCATTATGATTTCAGCTTAGTCACATACAAACATCATAAAGTTTATGCTTAACCATAAGAAAATATTAAGTGGCTTTGTTTATACAATAATCCCTTGAAGGGTATATTATTAAATGCATTGCATTTGCCAAATGGGCAGTTATGTTTTTACACAAAATTTTGATTAAATTAAATTAAAAAAAAAAACACAAATGTGACCATACCTTGACTGATCCTTGGGCAGGTTTGCATTTTATAAATGTCAGACACTAGCTCAGAAACTGACACATATAAATCAAGTACAACTGATGAGATGCAGGCAGATCATAGCTGGTGGGGGAGGCTGGCAGCACCCTGTCCCAGTACTCCTTTATCCCTCAGTCCTCATGCAAGGAGTGGCCTGGCACTTCGGTAGAGTTTTGCAAATACTAAAATTCCTTGATAAGTGGATGTTAGTCTGGAGGAGAGGGCATTCCCAAACAGACTGCATTAGCATGCAGACCACTCTAGATAATAACCACATATGATGCTGAACCTCCATTATTGAAAAAAATAAATCCAGTGAATGAAAAGGGTGCCCAGGAACAGTAAGACTGGGGAGGAAAGGGTTAGATGATGTTGGACTTTTTCTAGCCAGGAAATAAGGTGGGCTTTATATGATTTGCTGCAACTTCTAATGCACATTTTGAAAAGCTCAAAGTGTGCAGTGAAATCCGAGCAGGCAATTTCAGTACAGAAGAGGAGCCAGTGCAACTGCTCAAGATTGAAGGTAAGGTCAGGTCCAGCTTTGATTAATTATATCTCAGGGTAAGCACTAAACCAATAACGGCAGTGGCTTAGTGGTTAGCACTCACGCTTTGTGGCCCTGGGGTCCTCGGTTCAAATACTTGTCAGGACACTTTCTGTATGGAGTTTGCATGTTCTCCCTATGATTGTGTGGAATTTCCTCCTTTGCACTAAAGATATCCTGGTAGGTCAAGTGTCACCAGTCTAAATTTGGCCCTAGTATGATATGCATTTGAGTACCCCCAAGATGACTACCTGCCCGTGTGCCCCAAAAGAAGATTTTGAGTTCCTAAGGAGAAAAGGCACTAACAAAATAAAAAAAAATAATAATAGTGTATGCTAACTACTATACCTTTAGCATAACCACAACCAAATTTGAATATCAGACCTCACCGGGCAAACTTAACCAAAAATGAATAATCAATCCTGAGCTCCCAGCATAAAAGACACAACTTCTGCAAAAAATGTCTACTTTTTTGGGCTTCCACAGAAATTCTGATATATATTTATAAAAAAAAAACAATAAAAAAGAAAAATGTCTGACTGTATGAAAAATAAACTTTATTACATAGAAACGTTAAAGACACACAGACACAAGTTAAAAGCAGAGGTGTATCTACTAAAACCAAAGATACTCCTAAAATGAACTTCAGCACATACAGTATCTCACAAAAGTGAGTACACCACTCACATTTTTGTAAATATTTTATCATATCTTTTCATGTGACAACACTGAAGAAATTACAATTTGCTACAATGCAAGAAGTGAGTGTACGGCTTGTATAACAGTGAAAATTTGCTGTTCCCTCAAAATAACTCAACACACAGCCATTAATGTCTAAACCGCTGGCAACAAAAGTGAGTACACCCTTAAATAAAAATGTCTAAATTGGGCCCAATTAGCCATTTTCCCTCCCCGATGTCATGTGACTCATTAGTGTTGTAAGGTCTCAGGTGTGAATGGGGAGCAGGTGTGTTAAATTTTGTGTTATTACTCTCACTCGTTTGGGGACTGGGCCGCAGGGCAGTATTCCAACATGATAACAACCCAAAACAAACCTCCAAGACGACCACTGACTTGCTAAAGAAGCTGAGGGTAAAGGCGATGGACTGGCCAAGCATGTCCCCAGTCCTAAACCCTATTGAGCATCTGTGGTGCATCTTTAAAGTGAAGGTGGAGGAGTGCAAGGTCTATAACATCCACCAGCTCCATGGTGTCATCATGGAAGAGTGGAAGAGGACTCCGGTGGCAACCTGTGAGGCTCTGGTGAATTCCATGCCCAAGAGGGTTAAGGCATTTTTGGAAAATAATGGTGGCCACACAAACTATTGACACTTTGGGCCCAATTTGGGTATTTTAACTTAGGGGTGTACTCACTTTTGTTGCCAGTGGTTTAGACATTAATGGCTGTGGGTTGAGTTATTTTGAAGGAACAGCAAATTTACACTGTTAAACAAGCTGTCCACTCACTACTTTACATTGTAGCAAAGTGTCATGTCTTTAGTGTTGTCACATGAAAAAGTATAATAAAATATTTACAAAAAAGTGAGGGGTATACTCACTTTTGTGAGATACTATATATTGCTGTTTGATACATCCCTGAAGGAAACTGAAACGCGTTGGTTATTTCTTCAACACATTAAGAGAATTTGACCTTATGATATCATGTTATGCAGAAGGAACTACGCATGCTTATAATACATGAATATGAATATGTTATATGAATGCCATGCTTTGGAATGTGTTTCCAACAATCATGCTGCCCAGCTATTTTTATCATGTTTTGTGATTGTCATTAATAAAAATACCAAAAACGTTTAACTAGCTAAATACTTTAGTGGTTACCTTCAAAGTCCCAAGGGGACAATTTGCATTGGTTTTGGCTGCTGCTCCCCACTTCTGATTGGGCAACGTGATATAATATATCCTCTGCCACAGCAGTGAGGTTTATTTATATTTGGTGCAAGGAATTAATATCCATAGTGCAGTGTGAAAAGCACCTAAAAATAAGTTACACGACTTTCTCATTTTTCTTAGTTAGTGACATTTCATCTCATAGGAGGCTGAGGCCATGTCTTTAAAGACCTTGCTTTGTGCACTGGTGTGCAGTCATTTTGGAACAGGAAGGGGCCATCCCCAAACGGTTCCCAAAAAGTCGTGAGCACAACATTGACCAAAATGTCTTGGTATGCTGACTCCTGAAGAGTTCCCTTCATTGGAACTAAGGGGCCAAGCCCAATCACTGAAAAACAACCACACACCATAATCCCCCCTCCACCAAAGGATTTGGACCAGTGCATAAAGCAAGGTCCATAAAGACAAGGATGATCAAGTTTGGTGTGGAGGAACTTGACTGGCCTCCACAGAGTCCTGACCTTAACCCAATAGAACACCTTTGGGATGAATTAGCGTGGAGACTGCGAGCGCAGAGTCAATGCCTGACCTCACAAATGCGCTTCTGGAAGAATGGTCAAACATTCCCATAGACTCACTCCTAAACCTTGTGGACAGCTTTCCCAGAAGAGTTGAAGCTGGTATAGCTGCAACGGGTGGGCCAGCTCAATATTGGACTTTACGGACTAAGACTGGGATGCCATTAATGTTTGAATGCGTGTAAAGGCAGGCATCCCAATACTTTTGACAATATAGTGTATATGAGATCTGTGTTACACACAATGATTTTGGGTTGGTGCCCGCATCAGATCAAGCTAATCAAGTGCAAAGTAATAAAACTATTTACACTGAGAATTCAAAAGTTCTGTCAAAGTTATTGAACTTTTGCATACAATAATAAGAGTTATTAATAGTCTTGTTGTTTGCAAAAAATGCATAATTTATATCTGCATAGCATTGCTGGCAGATGCCGATGAAACTTACATAATTTACAAGCATTGTCTGATTTCAGTAACATCAAGATCTAAAACATATGAACTGCTAAAAAATGATGTTCATGTTAAATAAGTAAAAAATGTTCAGAATATACACGTTAAAGCGTTATCGTCATCCATTTTTCAGATAAAGTGACTTGTTCACCATGAATGGAAGAACTGTGACAGAAGTAAAATAACAGGGAGCTAAGGAAAAGCAGAGCATAAAGTTACTGTGGCAGGTGATTAACTATTGATTTAGCAGTATTACCTTTAATTTAGACAACTGTCCAAGGTCTTTAGCTGCACTGAAAATCATTTGTGGCCCCTGGAGAAAATAAAGACAACAATTTATCCAAACAAGTTCAATGATAATAGTCATGAATATTAATACTGTCACATCTAAATTGTATAATTGAAGCACAGGAACACCATGCAGAGTGTAGGCTTTGTTTAATTAATAGACAAAGTATTTGCAAAATCAAATTATCATTTACAGCGTTCACTTCCTTCACATATTGTAATTCCAGTAACCCTAGATGAAAAGCAACAATTGTTTTCTCTCTGTCAGGGAACAATGATTGAAGCTATTTCACCTTCATAGGTATAAAAAAACAAACACAATTGTACTAAATAAATACATTTTTCATAAACCATAAATTAAGCATTCTATTGACACTTTCACAGCCAGAGTTTTTCAAATTTAGACCAGTCTTTCCCAACCTATTAAATATGGAGGAACCCTTAAAATATTGTTCCAGGGTCAAGGAGCCCTTTCTAGTACTTACCATCATATTTACAGTTCACTGTACATTAGTGTGATGGTCACTGAAAAATACCCCCCCCCCCCCTACAGAAAGCAAAAAAAAATCATTGGTGTCAGCGGTTACTCACCTGAGAGGCAGAAGTTGCTCATTGTACAAGGAACCCCCGGAACCTTCTGGAGCAACCCTAGGGTTCCACAGAACTCTGGTTGGGAAAGGCTGGCTTAGACACTCAGACTGAGTTTAGCAGCTATTATGCATCAGTTATCTTGACAATAATTCTATGACTAATTGTTCTGACTGACATTGGAACTAGAAACACACAGTCTGCACATTCCTAGTGCTGCAAGTTTAATGAACACTCTCACGTAAAGGGGGGGGCATTTTACATTTATACTTATAAAGTCATGTTGTGGTTGCAAAGGGCATTCAACATAAATACAGTGCTCATATGCAGGAGAGTTGGTGCTAAGAATCCTCCATTAATGGAAAAATTAGTACAAACCCAAGTTGGCCTGCAGTACTGTATGTAGGTGTTTAACAATGATCACAGATATATGGAAAGTGAAAGCTGACTTCATATGAAAGGGTCTTATTAACCTGCAGGCAGACTCGTGTTAACCTTAAATGACTGCTTACATAAAATATGCTACAGTGCGACCCTGAAAATGCCATCATGTTAAGGCATTTAACTTAACACAGTGCAAAAAAGTACAATTAGTGTGAATATGTTGTACATTACCTCCCTCCCCATATATCTTGAATTCTCATGTAGATTCTTACCGCACCACATGAGGCAACGACTGTGATGATAGGCGGTTAATGCTTTGAGAAGAGGTCTTTACTTTTAGGTCCCCCATCTTAATGCCTACATGGAGCTGAGGAACACTCTGGCTGGTATATGCATGGTGGGAACCCAACAGATTTCCAGTTAGGATGATACATGCTTGTATTAATTTTTTTTTTTTATTACTCACTCACGTGCTCATTATTACCCCTGCTTGTAATAATCTTATTTAAGTGCTGGCCAGCTTTAGTTTTTTTGCATACTAGTCCACGTGCCTTGTGTTCCAAGCAGTAATCTTTGGAGTTGAAGGACCCTCTTGTTATTTTATTAAAAAAAAAAATACTGTTTAAATAATTGCAGCTGCATACCTACTGAATCACATCAAGAGAGATACCCCAAAGATGGTGGTCTGTTTACTTGGGGCTACATGCTTCCTATTCAAGGATCTCCTCAGCTCTGATCCCCTCAGAGTTTACAGTAGAGCCAAGTAAAAAAAAAATGAATATTACAATACCTTTTTAAGGTTTAGGGATATGAAAATTATAAAACAACTCCACCCTTATATAACAATATATTATTTTTAAGTTCATAGGAAAAAAAAAACTTGTAGAAACTTATGAAAATATTTCATTAGAGACCAAACACCACTATATATCTAATGAAAAAGCTCTTAAACGTAGATATCAAGTACAGAGAACTCCTTTCCCCAATATGGTGTAGGGGTACTTCAAAGGAAATTGGAGTTGAGAGAAATATTAAAACTGCCATTGCTAATCTACATGTAAAAATGCAATCTGTCTCTGTCTGTCTAAGCTAGTAGAGCTACAGTATCAGACCCTTGTTACTATCTGAGGACTTGGCTGCAATTTATTAAGCTGCTTGTAACAGATCAGTGACCAAAGAGTCCTAATGTATAATTGTGTAGCAATAAAAATAAAAATATTTTAAGCTTCTGTTGAAATAAAAGTCCCAGCAGCAATACGGTGGGATTTGACCTACTTCTGACCACCTTTGCACAATTATATTGATTTAATAGCTCTAAGCAGCAACAGCTTCCAGTTTTACTATGTTCTTTTCTGCTTAGAAATGTTTACAGTAAAGATTGGGAGCCAGGCTTAGAATGTGTACAAAGGAAACTTAAGTGACATTTGTTGATACACTTCATGGTGACTTTGGTTGCAGAGGCACAGGCTTCTATACCTCTGGACATTTTTTTTATTGGAAGAACATAATATAATAATTACAATTTACAGGTGCATCTCATAAAATTAGAATGTCATCAAAAAGTTAATTTACTTCAGTAATTCAATTCAAAAAGTGAAACTCATATATTTTATATATCTGCAGATGAGCTGAAGGCCACTACCAAAGCAACCTGGGGTTCCATAACACCTCAGCAGTGCCACAGGCTGGTCGCTTCCATGCTACCGAACAAGTGTTGAGTACATACTATACTGTACATGGACATACTTTTCAGTAAGCCTACATTTCTGTATTAAAAATAATTTTTTTATTGGTCTAATATAATATTATACTTTTCTGAGATACTGAATTTTCTGTTTTCACTAGCTGTAAGCTTTAACCACTCTGCAACCACTCACAGTAATACTACTGCGGCAGAGTGGCTCGTTCCCGTCCAGCCACGTAGTATTAACGTGACTGGACTCCTCCCCTTCTGGGCGGCGCTTGCGCGCCGCCGGAGGCTCGCTCCCGCTGTTTTCATTCACAGCGGGAGTCGGGCCAGGGGAGGAGCAGCGGCGATCGCCGCTGCTCTTACCCGATCGTCGGGGATCGAGTCTGGAGATCCGCCCGCTGTGTGTAAACACAGCGGGCGGATCTCCATAGTGACAGGGAGTGACAGATCGGACTGTTCAGCATAGCTGGACATCCGATCTGTCCATGAATCACATAGTCACCTCCCCCCCTACACGTCAGTAAGCACCAGGCATACATTAACCCCTCCCTCTCCAATAAAATTAACCCCTTCCCTGCCAGTGTCATTTTTACAGTAACAGTGCATATATATAGCACTGATTACTGCAGTAATGTCACTGGTACCCCCAAAAGTGTCAAAAATGTCAGTCAGGGGTCCGGTCTGTCCGCCGCAATGTCGCAGTCCCGCAAAAAAAATCGCAGATCGCCGCCATTACGCGTTAAAAAAAAAACACCAAAAATGACAGAAATCTTTCCCTTTGTTAGTAAACGCAATAACTTTTGCGCAAACCAATCAAAATACGCTTATTGCGATTTTTTTTACCAAACATATGTAGCATAAAACAAATTGGCCAAAAACTTTTAAAAAAATTGGTTTTTACATCTTTTTTGGGGGGAATTTCATATAAAAAAATGTGAAAAATATTGTTATTTTTTCAAAATAAACGCTCTTTTTTTGTTTATAGCGCAAAAAGTAAAAATCGCACAGGTGATCAAATACCACCAAAAGAAAGCTCTGTTTGTGGGAAAAAAAGGACGTAAATTTCGTTTGGGTACGGCGTCGCACGACCGCGCAATTGTCAGTTGAAGTTGCACAGCGCCGAATCGCAAAAAGTGGCCTGGACGGAAGACAGCAAAATCCTCCGGTTGTAAAGTGGTTAATCATCAAAATTAAAAGAAAGAAATGCTTGAAACATATCACTGTGTGTAACGCATCTATATAAAAGATATGCGTTTCACTTTTTAAATTGAATTACTGAAATAAATAACTTTTTGATGATGTTCTAAGATTATGAGATGCACCTGTATATATACAATGCTGATAGTGCCCATGGAAGGACAGAATAGTTTTAGCTATAGCTTAGCTATATACTGTAGCTTAGCTATAGCCTTTTTTGTTTACCTTTGACATGTATCCATTAAAAACGTCCAGGTTTGTCAAAATTTATGGGTCTATGTGGATCTTATATACCCACATCGTACCATCTTTTAAGACCCAATGCTTATGAAACAGATCTTTTTTATGAAAATTAAAAATGTGTGTAAGAAACATACATTTGAAAGATAAATAAGAAAAGTCAAGAAATCAAAATAGGATGGAGCCGTACCACAGTCTGAAAATCATAGGTTCAGTCAAAGACATTCTGTCATTCAGTGTTATAGGCCTAAAGAGGATAATAATAGAATCCCTAATACCCATCAATATCCCTGATGCTCTCTGTCATAAGCGCAATATTTATAAACATAATTTTGATTATAGTGCGGTTGATTCAGTCATGGGATCATGTATCAAATGACATGTCTCTCGTCTCCCCTTAACTACACTGTGCAAGTACAATACCAATGACTATTTTGAAACTATATTCAACTTTGGGTATAATAAATCTCGCACTATGTTCCATGATATTGATCCTATTTAATATAAATGAATTTGTATCCCATCTGAAAACTCACTGTAAAGCTTAATTCTGAATAATGTTGCTTTCTATTTAAACCTAGCTACTTATAAAATGTGGTTGCCTTGTCTACAGCAATTAACTATAAGTAGCTAGGATAAATAGGCAGCAACTGATGCCAGAATCTGTCAGGATAGTGCAAGCCTGTTCTACCCCTTTTTGTGTTTAACAACCATCTGCTTAGCTTCCCACTACAGTGAAATGCTAACATGTGTTAAATCACAATTACCCTAAGAACTATAATTACTGGATTTTTTGGCAGAGGAACAAGGAACAGTCGGCATGGCAGTGTATCACAACATATGATAATAATATCAGTTTGTTGTTTGTATTAGAAAGCCACCATGAGACTCACAATATACATGATCCTTTAAAACATTCAGTTATATCCAACTGTCATATGTAAATAATGAAAACTGGTATAAATAGGTGTAAACTAGAATGTATGCTATGCACACTATCTGGTGATCCTTCTCACGTGTTGTATATGAATTGTAAAAAAAAGCTCTCAAACTTAGGATCTAAATACAAAAATATTTCCAGCTGAGAGAGGGTAAGAACAAACATATGTTAATTAACTAATTATAAGAAATTCTGTATAGCAGCTCAACAGCAATGTTTTCTCTTTGTTTAATGTAAAAAGTGCACTGACTCAACCACAAATATTTTGTGGCCTACCACTGATTGTCAGTTGTATATTGAAGGATATTGCTGTATCCAGTCTACTCTTCTTGGCATGTCGGAAGTTTAAAGGTGGGAATAGGTGATTAAATGGAATGCACACAGCTGTCAGGTAATTTAGTATATTATAGAAACCCTAGAGACGTTAACTTTGCCTTCTGTTTCAAAGTCCAACAATATGCAGGCCCTTCTTCTAGCAAAAGAACTGCTATAGCTCAAAAGCCTGAAAGCCATATTTAAATGTCATTTGCTTACTGGACATTTAATGAGATCAAATTCTGCCCACAAAACAAAAAGGGCAATTGCTAAATATTACATGTTCAGATTTTCTAGCCCACTCTGTGACTAAATAATGAATAAATGACTGAGGCAGTTCAAGTTGGAGTTCTGCAGCAGTCTCAAAGTCTGTGCATAAAGTTATTCCTGTCACCACAAAGTAGCCTGTGCAAGTTACAGAGTTCAGGGTGCACTGATGAGACAAGGAAACCTTTGTGCCTACAACCAGTTGTGGTTAATAACTAAATGTTAACTATCATGATATGCTACAAGAAAGTATAAATTCTGTGAGGAAGGCACTCTCTCAGATCTGAAAGAGGACCTTCATCATGAGAGGAGCAAGGGTAAAGTGCTCCTCAGGGAGAAAGTACAGAAGGCAAGTGGCCTAGAAAATGATAGTAGGCACAGGTAAAATAATATTTTACAGTTGTCACAAAACAGAATTAGAGGGAAAATCTTCAATTGGGAATGTTTGTTCTGATGACAACTGTCAGAGGCGGGACGTACCCTAATTTTGGAGAGATTTTCACGTATTTTCTGGTATGTTTCTAGGGATAGGAATTGCAAGGAAATCTCCATGATTGGGCTTCCTTTAACCCTTTCTTTAGTTATTTAAGCTTAAAGGAGAAGTTTGGGATCCTAACAAATAAATAAACATATTCATCTCTCTGCTGAAGCATCCTCCTGATGCTGGCTTTAAGAGTCCTGGCTGATCATGTGGCAGCTGAACTGACAGCTCTCTGCCTTTAGTTCCAGCAGTGCCTGTGCTAGGATTTCCCCTTCCCTTCTCCAATCCTTCTGCTGCCAGAGAGAGTAGAGGGTGGGTGCTGCTGTCTCTCGCTTTCAGTCACATGGTGAGAAACTGAACCTTCTGTCAATCAGACAGCTGTGGTGAGTCCCAATAATATTATCAAGATCCTTCATGATATTGGCTTGGCTCTGCCCCATCAGCCGCTAGTGTACAATAGCATTAGGAAATGTACTCCTGTGACTAAAAAGAAGTATAGGCAAATACAAGTTGCCTTTACTTTCCTTTTAAACATCAAAACCAAGTCTAGAAGTTAATTTGGAATTCAATCTTTGACTATTTGTCCATTAGACTTAGAGTTTAAGAACTGGGGACACATACAGTTTTGCATTTGAAGGTCTTTGATGCAAGGTTAATTAATGTTCATGGCAAGGGGCATTTTACATTTTAAAAAAGGCATAATGATTTTATAGTAGATCAAATAATCTTCCTATTTCTGTAACATTTTTTTAGTGCTCTTCGGCAATAGCCTGATTCTTCTTCCCCCATAATATTATAAACATAATAATGGGGATAGTTTTGAGACAAAAGCAAACAGTGATGACTCAACTAGTTTATCATGTTAATTTACACGACAGCCCAAGACTGTAAGAAGAAAATTAAACATCATCTATTTACCATCAAATGTCAATTCCTGAAGAGGAAACATACTGATGTCTTTATTTAATTTCCAGTACTGATCTAAATGGTGCCAAATTGTGTTATGATCCTCAGTTCACAGTGTCACATGTAGTACACATCCATTGTGACTGCTATGAATGGATATAAGGCAGTGGAATAAAATGTTTCTCTAAACAAAGAACAAAGTGAAATCTCATAATGCCAAAGGCCTGTTGTGACTTAAATGTACTGACTGTCACTGTGTGAGCAACATTCTTTTACTTTACAGAATTTCATTTGTAAAATATTGAATGCAGACTTAAAAACATGCTGCTGTTTGCCTCCAAACGTCATAGAACCTGTCCCTGCTCTTTAACAGATGTAAAGACAGACTAACATTGTGTTAGGTAATGTTTTTCAATTAATTCTCTAAATTTGTTAAACTGATGTTCTTTTTTTCTTTCCTCTTCCCCTATATATCTCTTTCATTTTACAAACAGAATTTAAGACATGATAAAGGATTTACAGGCTCCTCGTCCTTTGGCTTGCTCTGTTTGATTGAAACCTGAAAAGGAGCCATCCCATAGGGACAAGTCAACTTATGCATCTGTGTGTAAATTTTATCTGGAGCTACTGAGCTCTGTAAATAACTGGCTTTGTACAAAGGCAAAGAGGAGACAGAGAACAAAAATTTAAGAGGAGCCTAAACTCCAAGCAATAGTTCAAATTTACAAAACCACTGCACATTAAGTTTACCCTTTATACATTTTAGAATCTGTCTTCTGGATGTACCTTTGAATGGACATTAGGCTGTAACATGTTTACTCCATTAGCACCTGCGACTGGTTATACAATTTAACAACTACCTGATTGTGAACTGGATACTAATGTACTATGCCAGGAATACATAAATGCCAACAGAAAGAACAAGGACAATGGGAAATACTAATGACAGGAATATTGCTGATGTAATTTTTTTTTTATTTACTGTTTTTAAATGATATTTAAAAAAATGCATACTTTTGTACCCAATATGTTGTAATGTGTGTGCCTTAATATTCTGATAGTTATAAAATAAATCCCCTTTTGACAGGCAAAAGCTAACACTTTGTGTGGCTGGTGACTTTCAATCCCTAAATCACTTGATCACTATTTTAATTATGGTATAAAAATCACATACCTATAATATAAAAAAAAACAAAAAAAAACAGTGCACTAAAAAAAAAAACGTATATGCCCTAAAAAAATATTAAAAACATATTAAGATATTCAAGTTAGTTATAATGTTATTACCAAGTTAACTGACCCATTCTAAAGCTGCTAAACTTTCAGAGGATTAAACCCAGTATAATAATTTAAAATGTTAACAATTAACACCTCCTATTTAATAAAAATGAGATTATTTTAGATGAAATAAAGGATGAACATACAGTTGTGCTCATAAGTTTACATACCCTGGCAGAATTTATGATTTCTTGGCCATTTTTCCAAGAATATGAATGATAACACAAACACTTTTCTTTCACTCATGGTTAGTGTTTGGCTGAAGACATTTATTATCAATCAACTGTGCTTACTCTTTTTAAATCATGACGACAACCGAAACTACCCAAATGACCCTGATCAAAAGTTTACATACCCTGGTGATTTTGGCCTGATAACATGCACACAAGTTGACACAAAGGGGTTTGAATGACTATTAAAGGTAACCATCCTCACATGTGATCTGTTTGCTTGAAATTAGTGTGTGTGTATAAAAGGTCAATGAGTTTCTGGACTCCTGACATACCCTTGCATCTTTCATCCAGAACTGCACTGACGTTTCTGGATTCTGAGTCATGGGATAAGCAAAAGAGTTGTCAAAGGATCTGCGGGAAAAGGTAGTTGCACTTTATAAAACAGTAAGGGATATTAAAAGATATTTAAGGAATTGAGAATGCCAATCGACAGTGTTCAAACTCTAATCAAGAAGTGGAAACTGAGGGGTTCTGTTAAAACCAAACCATGGTCAGGTAGACCAACTAAAATTTCAGCCACAACTTCCAGGAAAATTGTTCAGGATGCAAAGAAAAGCCCACAAATAACTTCAGGTAAAATACTGGACTCTCTGAAAACATGTGATGTGGCTGTTTCAAGATGCACAATAAGAAGGCACTTGAAGAAAGATGGGCTGCATGGTCAAGTCGCTAGAAGAAAGCCATTACTACACAAATGCCACATAGTATCCCACTTACAATACACCAAGCATCATAGAGACAGGCCTCAAACCTTCTGGCACAAAGTCATTTGGAGTCATGAGACCAAAATTGAGCTTTTTGACCAAAACCATAAACGCTACATTTGGAGAGGAGTCAACAAGGACTATGATAAAAGGTACTCCATTCCTACTGTGAAACACGGAGGTGGATCACTGATGTTTTGGGATGTATGAGCTACAAAGGCACAGGAAATTTGGTCAGAATTTATGGAAAGATGAATGCAGTATGTTATCAAAAAATATTGGAGGAAAATGTGCATTCATCAGCCCGGAAGCTGTGCATGGGACGTACTTGGACATTCCAACATGACAATGATCCTAAACACAAGGCCAAGTTGACCTGTCATTGGCCACAGCAGAATAAAATGAAGGTTCTGGAGTGGCCATCTCAGTTGACCTCAATATATTGAGCCATGGGGAGATCTCAAACGTGCAGTTCATGTAAGACAGCCCAAGAATTTACAGGAACTGGAGGCTTTTTGTCAGGACAAATGGGCAGCTTTGCCATCTGAGAAGATAAAGAGCCTCATCCACAAATATCACAAAAGGCTTCAAGCTGTCATTGATGTTAAAGGGGGCAATGCACAGTATTAAGAACTGTGGTATGTAAACTTTTGATCAGGGTCATTTGGGTAGTTTCTGTTGCCATTATGATTTAAAAGAGTAAACACAGTTGATTGATAATAAATGGCTTCAGCCAAACACTAACCATGAGTGAAAGAAAAGTTTTTGTGTTATCATTCATATTCTCTGAAAAATCATAAATTCTGCCAGGGTATGTAAACTTATGAGCACAACTGTATGTCTCATTAAGAATGATGACAGTGAGGCAACTGGCCACTTTATTATCTGTAGGCACCCTACTAATTATTTGCGCACTGTAATTATTAGCTAAATGTACCTGTGTTTGGTTCGGACAGGTTCAACGAACATGATTAAAGTGTGACTTCACTTTTGTTGACAAAAAAACTTTCCCCTCTGGGTGATCTATGTACATTACAAGGATTTTAACAATCTGTGTTGAAGATTCTTACCTTTTGTTATTCTGAAGAAATCACTGTTTGTTCCTCTATGTCCCTGTGCTCAGTGAGTCTAATGGGAGTGATTTCATAACTATCAACCAGCTTTTGCAGAATTAGGGCTCTAATGAGGAAAGTTGCAGGGTCTGTATCCTTTAAATGTGATTTCCTAGAGGGAATATCCTATCAAAAATGACATTTTGTTGCAGTGGAGGCCAAAAATCAGACTTGTATCTTAATGCAGACTTCTGAGAAAATTAATGAGTCAATAATGAGTCAATCACACAAGCAGGAAATGACTTATCTGGGGTGTGTTCAGTACACATTCTGTGTACAAAACACCTCCCGGTAGCCATATTGCATTGCACTTTACTGTAAATTACATTGCTGCAGATTAAGATGGAAAGGCAATCTTGTATATGCTATATTATTATTTTTTTTTTTTTTGCTATTTTGTTCCCAATGAAAGTGGAGTTACCTTTTAAATTTTGAACACTATCAATCCCTATTATTCATTCACCATCCCTGAGAAAGGTCCGACCCCATACTTTAGAAAGCTCGAAAAACTCTGTGTGCAATAAAAATGACTTCCTACACTCAGAGGCACTTAGACCTGCCCTTCTGGGAATTCCAACAAGGCCTAATTGTTGCCTAATGGTTGCCTAGTGGTCTAAGTTAAGGCTATGTATGACACACTTATATAAAAGCAAATATGATTGTTTTAGAAAACATTATTGCACATTACAAGACAATGGCACTTTTATAATAATATAAAATGTTATACTACTTACTATTTGATCCGTCAGAGGGGGAAGTACAATCTGCTTTTCAATTGTATTGAGGACTAATTTCCACAGCTCCTTCAAAACACGTTTCAACACGGTCTTCTCACATATTTTGGCAGACACTGATAAACTGAAACAAGTTTAAAAAAAATTGAAAATGATAAAAATGGTCGCAATGATCTAAAATATCACAAAGCAAAGATAATGCCTTCTTCCTTAGATTTATGAGCCCAGATACATTTATGATATGTTTTACAGTTTGTGTTTTTTTCAAGCAGCTACAGCCTGAGTAGAAACCTGTCCCCTTCCAGAATCCTTTCTCTCTGTGTGAAAGCAATCATCTTTCTGCAGAGGTCTGACACACCTCCTACTGGGTCAGAACTATACAGTAGTTCTACAATTAGCAAAGCTCAGGCTCTGTACTGATTGGAGCACTCACTCTGATTCAGCAGGAGGGCTGTTGGACCTCCGCGAAGGGATCACTGCTTCCCCACAGAGAGTACTAGTGGTAGTCTGAAGCATGCTGCCAGGCAACAGGAAGTAGGTCTTAAATCATAGATGAGGAAAATGTATTTATTGATTATCCAGTTTCTGACAAAGCACATGACTTTTTTTTTTTGGATTTTAAATTTTCCTTATACAGAAAATGTCATGCCACCTGGATAGAATACTCAGATGTACCGTAATTGCAGAAGCTGTGAGAGAGATATCGTTTTCTTTCTCAGATTTATCAAAGCAATTGTAGCTCTGGTGGCCTTTAACCTCTATCAGCCCAAGCCATTTCTGACACTTCGCTCCTACATGTACAGTGAAAACCAGCATTATTTTGCTAGAAAATTACTCAGAACCCCTTAACATTATCTATGTTTTTTTTTTTTTTTTTCACCAGAGGCCCTAGGGAATAAAATGGTAGTTATTGCAACTTTTTATGTCACAATGTTTTTGCACAACATTTTTTCAAACGTGTTTTTTTTGGAAACCATTTCATGAATTAAATAAAACCCAAAACACTAAAGTTAGCCCATTTTGTATAATGTGAAAGATGATGTTACGCCAAGTAAACAGATAACTAACATGTCACGCTTTAACATTGCGCACACTGTGGAATGACGCCAAATTTCAGTACTTAAAATCTCCATAGGCTACGTCTGCAACTTTTTATGTCACAATGTTTTTGCGCATTTTTTCAAACGAGTTTTTTTTTTGGAAACTGTTTCATGAATTAAATAAAACCCAAAACACTAAAGTTAGTCCGTTTTGTATAATGTGAAAGATGATGTTACGCTGAGTAAGTAGATAACTAACAAGTCACGCTTTAGCATTGCGCACACTGTGGAATGATGCCAAATTTTAGTACTTAAATCTCCATAGGCTACGCTTAAAACTTTGTTTACCTGTTTAGAGTTACAGAGGAGGTCTTGTGCTACAATTATTGCTCTCACTCTAACGTTCATGGCGATACCTCACATGTGTGGTTTTAACACTGCTTACATATGCAGGCGAGGCGTACGTAGACGTTCGCTTCTGCGATCGAGCACGGGGGTGTTATAATTTTTTTATTGTTTATTTATTTTTTTTTACATTTTTACTCTTTCCCTTTTTTTTATCACTTTTATTCCTATTACAAGGAATGTAAACATCCCTTGTAATAGGAATAGGTCATGACAGGTCCTCTTTACAGAGAGATCTGGGGTTTATAAGACCTCACTTCTCTCCTCTAGGCTGGAAAGCCTGAGATTAAAAAAAAAATGTTCTCAGACTTTCCAACTAAAAACATGGCAGTGTTTACATCTGCCTGTGCGGGAACGTTGTGCCCGGCCTCCGAAGGTCATAGAGATGGACAGGGACAATCTGCTCCTCGGTCAACTCTATAGTAAGCATCCGCCACTGGCTGATTCATTCTCTGGCTCGTCAATCACACAGGTGAGCTGGTAAAAGCACCGGAGGGTGGCAGGAGGGGGGATATCAATCTGAACAGCCGCTATGATTGTTTTGCAGGGAATCACCGGCAGAAAAGAAGGATATCTGCAGGCATCATTCAGATATCTTCACTCAAAATCTAGGATGTCATATGACGTCCTACGGGCAGGAAGTGGTCAAAAATAGCTCTCACTCTGGGATAAGGGATATAAACCATAGTAAATCAAAAGTAGAACTGCATACACCTTACATTGCACCCATTTTCATACATGCATGTAATCTGATGATCCCATTTTTTAATAAAGTATTATTCAAACATTTTTGCACATTTACAAGAAAAAACTATTTAAACAACAAACATTAAAAGGTCTTGACACATAAACGCTGGTCAGTCAGTACTAACGTTTTATCCAGAAAATCCATCAAAGGCCGCAGTACAATTTCGGCATCTATGGTTGCGCTGTTCCTGTTTGTGGATGCGTTTCCATTCCCTCTCATCTGATTTAATTCTACACTCATTTGTCTCACACAGTCTTCAATTATGCTCTGGAAACTGGAAAAAAGAAGAAACTTGAATTAGGTTTTTAGACTTCTTTTCTTTTGCCACCAAGTGAGATGCTTTGTCAAACACAAAAGAAGTAAAGGAGGCATCCTACAAAGGTTTTTATCATTGCCTATTCATTTCTTTTTTCTTTTTGGAATGCCGTTTCTTTACATTTCCCTGCACTGATGTCTCCCCGTCTGCTCATTTCTCTCTTCTATACTGTGATGCTGATTGGCAGCATCGCTTCTTTGCTTTATTAAGCTCGTGTGAGTTAAAGCCAATACAGATAAATTTTTTTCTTTCTAAGCTTCTAAATATTTTGCTTCTGATGCTTCTTTTTGATGAACAAATTATGGATATCACAGAACTTCTTTAAGCTGTAGAAAGCTGAAAACAGCAGACTATTACTAATTATCACTTACATGTATGGTGGCAAGGTGGCTCTGCTGCGCAGAATCATGTACCTAGTACGTAATCCTACACTTCCAGGTCTGGGGCGCGCATGCATGCCACTGGCGACCCGCTCCTGCTGTGATTATGCACAGCGGGAGCTGATCTGTAGGTACTGCAAACTCAATGTCCGCCAGCACCCAATGATCATTAGGCAGAGAGCCAGACTGGAAATCTGTCTTTGACAAGGCAGAGGCAGGTAGAGGCAAGGCAGATTGCCATTCTGTCAGTAGGGAAGGCATGGATCCAGTGTTCCTGCAAGGCAGGAACATGGATCCATGCCTTCCCATACAAAAAGCACCTCCAACACAGTACACAAACACGGGCTAGGCACACAGTTAACCCTTTGATTGCCCTTGATGTTAATCCTTTCCCAGCCAGTACCATTAGTAGAGTGGCAGTGCATATTTTTAGCACTGATCACTGTATTAGTGTCACTGGTCCCCAAAAAGTGTCAAAATTGTCAGTTAGTGTCCGATTTGTGCGCCACAATATCACAGTCCCACTATAACAGGTAAAACAATTACAGGTAAAAAATAAAAATAAATTAAAATTCCATAAATATTTTCCATAGTTTATAGACACTCTAACTGTTGCGCAATCAAATCAATATACGCTTATTGGGATTTTTTTTACCATAAATATGTAGCAGAATACATATTGGCTAAGTCCCCGTTCACACTGGGGCGACCTGTGAGGCGACCTGGTCGCCTCACAGGTCGCCTCACAGGTCGCCGTAGGTCGCCTTCCATAGGGAAGCTGCGGACCCGTTCTAATAGGAGTGACACAAGTCGCTCCGACTTAGAAAAAGGGTCTGGAGCTTCTTTGGGGCGACCCGGAGCGACCGTCATAGACTTCAATGTTATGAAGTCCGTGCCGGCCGCTCCGAGGTCGCCCCCCCAAGTCGGATCGCCCCTGTGTGAACGGGGCCTTAAACTGATGAAGAAATTCGATTCTTTTTTTTTTATTGGATATGTTTTTTGAGCAGAATGTAAAATATGTTGTTTTTTCTTTCCAAATTGTTGATGTTTTTTTGTTTATAGCTCAAAAAATTAAAAAGCAGAGGTGATCAAATACCACCAAAAGAGAGCTCTGTATGTGGGTACACCATTGCATGACTGTGCAATGCTGTCAGTTAAATTAACGCAGTGCCATATCGAAAAAAATGGCCTGATCATGAAGGGGGTAACTCTTCCGGAGGTCAAGTGGTTAAAGGCTTCAAAGTGCCTATAGAATCAAAATAATAATATCAAATGAATAATAATAATAATTACATTTTAAAATAGTATCACATTTACTTTATATTGTAAAAATAATTTATTGTATAAATAAGGGACACATTTTCCAGCAAGGGGATTTATTTTTACTGTGAAAGATTTCCTTTGTTTTCTTGTTCTCATGGACAAAAAGTGAAAGAATATTTCCCAAATGGAAAAAAGACAGGAAAAAGAAACTGACTAAGGTTTTACCACTCTGTAGCCTAAGACTCAAAAATGTGATGCCTATGGACATACTTTATAGTAAAAGCAGTTCACATGCATTAGTGCCCTTAAAAAAAATCCAATGTGTAGAAATACAGTTTTATCAGTGATAGAACCATTTTATCAAATATCCTTTGTGAAATGTTTCTGTTGTGGGAAACCCAGAAGTGAGTGCAACATGGAAATGGGGGCTGTCAGCTTTGAGCCCCCAAATCTAAAAAAAAAAAAATCCCACTGCATTATTGTGCATTTCCTATATCTCTTTCCAAAAAGCTTGTATAGAGTGACAGCTGTAAGTTCCACTTAAACATGCTGGACTACAGAACACTCCCTTATGGTATTGAGATTTGATTAAGATATTATAGGATTTGATTTGATTGATATATTAGATATAGGAAGGCCTTATGTAGTTCTGAAGGGGAGAGCTGGGCAAGTAAGATAACACTGTTAGTGAATTTGGTGCAGCAGAGGTAGTGATACCAGCTTGAATAGTAGGTTAGGAGCTTACTGGATTTCTGGTGGGATCGACTTATAGTGTTATGTACATGCAACATTTTTAATGGGATAAAACATAGTGAAATGCCATGTGTTACAGAAATATATTTTAAAAAGTTTTTTTTTTTTTGCTAGGGCATTACGTACAGCATATTCCAAAAAAGTGGCTGATTTATGTACAGGGAATAGCTATAATATGTATAGAGTGTAACAATATGGATTCAACTGATTTGCGTGTTTGGCACATGGATATACAGTAGTAAGGGTGCCAAAAGAAGATGCTGCAATACTCTGCGTTTAAAGGACCTCTCCTGATTTAAAAAAAAAAAAATGGATGTTAAATTACAATAATACATCTTTGAACCAAATACTTAACTTACTTAAATTGAACAATATAAGCTATTATGTGTCATTATAGCTTTTGCAAGTTGCATGTTATTGACAATCTACTCTGTATTTATTATTACAATTACTCTTTGTAGCCAAATTGGCAGGGTCTTTCATTAAAAAAAAGATTTTATGTACTGTTATCAGTTACTGGAATAATAACATCTGCAAAAGCACATAGTGGATAGCTTCTATTGATTGATGACTGCTAACTTTTTTGACAGGACTCAGATCACTCCACCTAGGACAGGTTGATGAGGAGCAATCCCTAGAGTTTAGAAATATTGTATACCTTAGTGACTATTAGAAACATGAGAGCAAGTGTGTATACCTATAGGGTAGATGTTTCCTTGATGTTGCTATGGGATTTTGGTATGGGGAAAAAAAAAAAAAAAATATATATATATATATATATATATATTTAGTGGGTTCTGACGTTCTCTTTATGTGTATCTAAACTGATATTTTTTATAATTTACACCAGATCTGGTTTTAGATGGTCCCTGGCCATATTCCAGATGTCCTATAGAGAATAATGGTACCTTACCCTTCCATTGTATCCAAGTACTTTGTGGTTGACTGTAAACCTGCACAAACAAGTTTACAGGATTCTTCAACAAGCATTGCCCTATTACCCTTGTAACATTAGATTGTATTGCTTGAGGACATAAAAAAGTGTGTTACAGATTTAAGTGTTAAGCATTAGCAATTTTTTAGTATAAATATATATTTGCAAATACACTTCTTACTAACCGGTGAGATGAAATACAATACATAAGTCATGCAAACAATGGTATATTGTTGCTGGAACTGATTTGTGGGTATTAAAAAAAATCAGAGCTGTTGCCCATAGTAACCTGTCTTCACAGTTTTACACCTGCAAGTTTTTTTTTCTTTTTCATTGAACAGTTTTCGTCAGCAAGTCACCTTCCTAGATTATTTTTGTGATTGTTTTTGCTTTTGAAGCATGCTCAAGTGTAACTACACACATAATGCGCGGAGCTCCCGAGTATGGCCGCGTAGTCTCGGAGCTCTGTCCCGGTCCGACCAGTCCAGCTCCACTGCCACAAACAGCCTGAGCTCATCCGAGCCCCCCCCCCCCTGGCTTACATTGATCACTGGGACACCCAAGTTCACCCCCATGTCACCAGGGTCGGTCCTGAGGGACCTCTCTCGCCAGCCCGGCTCCTCAGCTCCTGGGGATTCTAAGATAGCACCCGCTTCACATAATTCTCCAGAGGATAGGTGAAAGGATATGGAGGAAAGCATGGAGGGAGCTTCACAGACATCTTCCCAGACTGACATCAACATTAACCCTGTGAGTACTCTCCTTCCCACAATACTGTGCCTGGCATCCACTAAATCTCTCTTAGAGAGAACACTGGACGAGCTCCTGTTCACCCCTTTGAGGGACCCTGCAGCAAGCCCTGCTATGTTGACCATCTTGGGCCAAACCTCACCAGCTACCCCTATGGACTTCTCCACTACGATGAACACTTTCTCTAAGATGCTATTGAGGGGGTTAGTGCAAACAGCTTTCCACATTACAACTACTTTACAAGCAGACCTTTAAAATCTAGGCTCCAGAATTGAAGATATAGAGAATAAAGTGGAACAGATGGTTTCCTGAACCACTCAAAACACAGATAATTTACAGGAGCCACAGGATCACCTAGACATGGCTAAGGCCAAAATAGACAATTCGGTAAATCGTTCTCAACGATATCATATGATCTTTGATGGTCTGCATCAAAGGACTCCCTGAATCATACACATAACCTCTTTACAGGAGCTACATAAATATCTGGACAGGGAACACGGCTTTATCATTTATTCATTACATAAATCCAAACGATTACATTTTGTATATAGAGCATTAAACATTTCATAATAAAGATACATGGATGTTTACCTTGTGCCATATATACAGCTGAGTTCATCAAGCACTGAACTGAGCTTCACTTGAAGTTCTTTAAGCATTATACTGGCATCAGGATCCAGCTGTAGAGAGGAACAGTTACATGTACATGATTAGTGCATATTTTATAACACATATGAAACCCTATCTAAAATGTAGCTGACTTAAGTCTTCTTTAATGATGATTTTCCCACAACTTTGCAAGAAGATCTGGAAATGATTGCTCATTGTGGAAACCTATTAGCAGATGTCATTTATCTAAAGGAATTCAACAACACTATGATGAATTTTTGTTTACCAAACATGGGATAGCATATAGAGGGGTGTTTAATCAAAAACTGGCCTAAAGCAAAAAAGGCCAGTTGCATATGGACATACTGTAAGTATTTACTGATGTTTATACTCAGGATCTTGTTGACAAAATGTTCTGTAAAGAATTTGCATAAACATGCACAAAAGTGCGCAAAGGCACGTAGGCATATTCAAGAGTAAAATTCTTTAGAGCCAGTATTGCAATATATACGCATGTAAACATGCGTATAGGTGCATAAAAACATGTATGCACATATATTACTGCACTTATATATTACATTTTCTATTTTTGTTTTACAGCCCTGTACTTATCTCTGTTTTACTGATCTTTACACAGCGGTGTGTATAGTTCTATAGATAACAATGCATCTATATCCAGATCCGTAAAAAAAAAAAACATTGTTTGTTACTTACATGTGCGAAAAGCTTTACACTCATGCCTTTCAGTAACTGTTATTGCCTTCTGCAAACTTGCTCTTCTTGCAGTTTGCCTGTTTCATTGTGGAATTGTAATGCTGGCCATACAGTTACAGAATTTCGGCCAAAACCAGTAGCTTTCTGAAAGATCGTTGACATTCCCGCCGTTTGTGAACCCAACTTTACCGCCGATTTCGATCATGGGCTTGGCTAATGTCGTTGGATCTGAAGGGAAAAACTTTTACCATTTCAACTAAAGTGTATACGTGTGTGGTATAATCGAAACGAAAATAATATTCTGTCTTATATGATTTTATTGTTGTCGAGCGATCACTACGAACATGGAAACGATCATATAAACTAGTTTATTCTATCAGTTAGTGGACAATTCCCTTTTAAACGACGAATGATCGTTTGGCCAACATTCTGTGCGTGTATGGCCAGCCTTAGACTTGCTAGCCTGTGTTCTTTGACTATAGGGAGAACAATCTGCTATAATGTCTACTGGTATTTTTCATATCCTCTGTGTAATACCAGCATTCACTAATGTCTTACAGAGCATTCTGCATGCAATTCTTCACAGACCCCCGTATTCTTTCTCAGTTTTGAAAGATTTTCATTATATTCCTTAAGAATTATATTGTGCTATTTAGAATAAGTCTCATTGGAATAACACCATACAGATGCTATTCTAGTGGTGTAAGTACATGAACTCTGATGTTCTCAGGGAGAAAAAAAAATGTTGGAGTAATCAATAGTGCCTAACACTGCGCGTGATCCTTTTACCTTCATGTAACATGTTTGCACATTTAATGGCTTTTGTACAAAAGGAGTAGATGAAAACAATCAAACTGCAATGGTGTCATTTTGGCTACAAATATTACAGTGGACTTAGTTTTAAAGGTAAAGTACTACTTCCAATACAAAAATGCTATTAAAGGGATGTCTAGCATTAAAAATGTCTAATTCTTGGAATTACCTTTGTCCCATTGGCCTCATTAAAAACCTCTAATTATTGTGGAAAGAAGTGTAAATTGGGAAACAGTTAAGTGACAAAACATAGGGAAATCTTGCTGAAAGTCTGATAAGGCTAGTGCACTGTGATCCTATGTTAAATGCCATTGACTTGACGTGTAGTTAGTAGTAACCAAGGAATTGTATTGAAATAACATGCTGTACGGAATGTTAAAAGGGACAATCAATTGATTTTAAGCTCAACGTTAATGTAAAAGGTCAGTTTGTTAAGTAGGTTATAAAATGTGCTGTGTGTATAGTGTCTCTACAGTATCAAGCGCATTTATTTTGTCTAGACTTTTTAATGTTTTTTTTTTCATTTGGCTGTCAGTAATAGTTAATAGTTAAATAGTGTATGAGCTGTTTACAGTATTTCCAAATTTTCAACAATGGGATTTTAAAATAAATGTTCCAATATTAAATTCAGCCTACGCTAATATTATACAGCATGGGGCCATGCTTTTTTGGGAGCGAAAGTAATAGACAGTAAAGTTTATACAAAATGAATTTTGTTAATGATTGACCACTTCTAGATTAGACAGCATTCAACATGGCCATTTACTTGTTTTAAATCGTCAAATTAATGTCAGTATCATTTGTGGCAAGCAATCTACAGAGATTTCATTTTACTAACACTGTTTCATTATTTTCAGAGCACAGCCTATTTTATGGAATAATGAAATATTGGTTTATCTACCCCACATGCAGTACTTAACATAGTGAATAGCTTGGCTTTAGGCTTAAAGGAGAATTGCACTCTGGACAGTAATCTGTGGCTGGACTGCGCAATGGAAGCTATTAACATCCCTACATTATAAAGTCGCTTTAATTGTTTGTTTTTTTTAGAAGAATTAAAAATATGCATATTGCTTCTGAATCCCAATATTCTGAAATATTTAGGGGCTGACATATGACGACTGTATTAAAGGAGAAAAAAATGTTCATTCAGAATCCTTAATTTGTAAACTTGGACTGTCGGATTTTTAGTTGAAGACTTACTGGTTGTTAAAGGCAGTGAAAAAGCTTCCTCTTGGCATACTTTTTATCGTGCAGTGAAGGGCTAGGAAGCTGGGTTTTGTCAAATTTGGCATGCCCTGGTGCCCTGTTTTACACATCATAACTGCTAATATCTGATGTCTATATATAGGCAGCCAGTCACTGCATTTTGTATATACTGTATATTATTTAAATTCAAATGGCATGTGCCACCTGAAAGATTTATATGTAAGGGGGGTTGTAATGCGCTTTAAGGTGTACTAAAACCAGTATAAATAAGTCTGTATATGTTTAAAAAGTCAATCATATACACATCCTATTCCAAATTGTGACTGTAAAATGATAAAGTGCGCGTGTGCTTCAGGTGTAGGTGATATACGTAAACTTAATATCCAATATCACTGTGCATATCAAAAAAAATATATATATCATCAATTCTTATTCTTCAATGAGGTGCCTTAAAACAGATAAATATATAAGATGCTTATTAAATAAAAAGTGCAGGTGCATCCATATAAGATTCTAGTATGAAACGTGCTTATATGAATCTGTGAAACAATATGCTTCTTCAAGTGTTAGATGTTAAAATTAGGTGTCCCAAAAAATTTTTTTTATATAAAATAGTCCAATCAAGCATCAAAAGTTCAATCAATAAATTAGAGTATAAAGTGATCCGTAGTGCTTTCTATTTTCCTCCACCGGATTACCCGGACGTGACGTATCGGAACGGGACAGAGAACCCGGAACAGACCGCCACAAACGCTCAAGTGTGATTTTAAATGTGAGCTGATACTTTTTTGTGTAATCAATATTTGGAACGACTACACTATGTTGGCCCCTATCATTTACATGAGCTGTAAAGATAAAGAGGAGCAGTAAAGGATCGCAAGTGGGAAAGATTGGGGAAGCACCCATAAGAAAGAGAAAGTGGCATAGGAGGAAGTACTAGATACCACTCAGGGGGACAAGGGATCATCCTAGAGGGAGACGAATAAAGCGGAGAGGAATAGAAACTAGAGGCACCACTGGTTAAGCGATACAGGTGTATTACTTACCTGAGTAAGGTGAGCATTTTGAGCACCTAGAGGTGTAAGCACTGAAGACACACAAGGTGGAGGAAAATAGAAAGCACTACGGATCACTTTATACTCTAATTTATTGATTGAACTTTTGATGCTTGATTGGACTATTTTATATAAAAAAAAAATTTTGGAACACCTAATTTTAACATCTAACACTAGAAGAAGCATATTGTTTCACAGATTCATATAAGCATGTTTCATACTAGAATCTTATATGGATGCACCTGCACTTTTTATTTAATAAGCACCTTATATATTTATCTGTTTTAAGGCACCTCATTGAGTAATAAGAATTGATGATATATATATTTTTTTGATATGCTCAGCGAAATTGGATATTAAGTTTACGTATATCACCTACACCTGAAGCACACGAGCACTTTATAATTTTACAGTCACAATTTGGAATAGGATGTGTATATGATTGACTTTTTAAACATATACAGACTTATTTATACTGGTTTTAGTACACCTTAAAGCGCATTACAACCCCCCTTACATTTCCTTGAACAGCTGTTTTGTTTAGCACCAGCTTCAGTATATGCTGCATTGAGGTGTATCTCTACCATCCTTTGTGTTAGCGCAAGAACCATATTTTACAATACTGAAAGATTTATAGCTTTTATTGTATTGTATTACTGGATGACCAAATGATTTCCAGGATGCTGTCATTTAGAAAGCAAAACAAGAGTATTTTATTTTGCAGTGTATAAAGTGCCACAGTAGGTAGGGGTATAATATAGTTTATCAGTACAGTTGTATTCAAAATTATTCAACCCCCACTGAAATTGATTGTTTTGGCCAGTTTGACATTGATTTTGATCATTCAGTCATCCTGCTTACAATTAAATCAAAGAGGCACGTGTAGGTCAGACAAATATAACATAACATTTATAATGAGATAACCACAAATGTCTTTTCTGTGCTCACATCATTATCAGTTTTATTCAACCCCCAAGTGACATTCAATCTTAGTACTTAGTACAACATCCTTTTACAGTTATAACAGCTTTTAAACGTGAAGCATAGCGTGACACAAGTGTCTTGCAGGGATCTACGGGTATCTTCGCCCATTCGTCATGGGCAAAAGCCTCCAGTTCAGTCACATTCTTAGACTTGTGCACTGCAACTGCTTTCTTTAAGTCCCACCAGAGGTTCTCAATCGGATTTAAGTCTGGTGACTGTGATGGCCACTCCAAAATGTTCCAGCCTTTAATCTGCAACCATGCTCTAGTGGACTTGGAGGTATGCTTGGGATCATTGTCCTGTTGAAAGGTCCAACGTCTTCCAAGCCTCAGGTTTGTGACGGACTGCATCACATTGTCATCCAATATCTCCTGGTACTGAAGAGAATTCATGGTAACTTGCACACGCTGAAGCTTCCCTGTACCTGCAGAAGCAAAACAGCCCCAAAGCATGATTGACCCCCCGCCATGCTTCACAGTAGGCAAGGTGTTCTTTTCTTCATAGGCCTTGTTCTTCCTCCTCCAAACATAGCGTTGATCCATGGGCCCAAACAGTTCTAATTTTGTTTCATCAGTCCACAGAACACTATCGCAAAACTTCTGTGGTTTGTCCACATGACTTTTGGCATACTGCAGTCGACTCTTCTTATTCTTTGGAGACAGCAAGGGGGTGCGCCTGGGAGTTCTGGCATGGAGGCCTTCATTACGCAGTGTGCGCCGTATTGTCTGAGCAGAAACTTCAGTACCCACATCTGACAAATCTTTTCTCAGTTCCTCAGCAGTCACACGGGGACTTTTCTCCACTCTACGCTTCAGGTAGCGCACAGCAGTCAAAGTCAGCATCTTCTTTCTGCCACGACCAGGTAGCGTTTCAACAGTGCCCTTTGCCTTGAATTTGCGAATGATGCTTCCTATGGTGTCTCTTGGTATATTTAACATCTTTGCAATCTTGTTATAGCCATTGCCCTTCCTGTGAAGAGTGATCACCTCTTCTCTTGTCTTCCTGGACCATTCTCTTGACTTCACCATGTTTGTAACCACACCAGTAAATGTCTAGAAGGAGCTGAGTATCACAGTCATTTTAAAGCTGCCTAATTGGTGCTTATTAGGCTTTATTGCTGCTCCCTGACATCCACAGGTGTTTTCAATACCTGATTGAAAACACTTCAATGAGCCTCTGTTCTTTAGAGTGGTAGTCTTTAAGGGGTTGAATAATTGTGTCAATGAAGAATTCACAAAAGAAACATTTACTACTGTATTACAAAACCAATTGATGTAATTTTAGTTGCATATGGTTCTTTAAGAAGTCCTTGTAGGATTTCATTCTGAATACAATTACAAATGTACACTAAATTCCCTAAAACCCTTTACAGCATTGGGGGTTGAATAATTTTGAATACAACTGTACAGAGTGCAAGGAGAAAACTGCAGTCGCCCATTGAAAAAAACATCAAAATTCCCTAAAGCTAGTAATCCAGTACTGGATAGATATTGGTGGATTGGTTGCTATGGGAACTGCTCTTTGCATTTTCGTGCTCTGCCTTGTTTTACTGTCTGAGCCCATGGGCCATGCTACACTCGCAAATGTGTAAAAAAGTACTGTAGCAGATGCAAATCTATTTTATCGTTTTCTTTGTGGCTAGTCATAGGGGTTGATTTAATAAAAGCACACAGGCTGTACACTTTGCAAGAGAAGTTGCACTTTGCAAGGGAATTTTTCCCAGAGCTTAGTGAATGTGGTGACATTTCACTTTGCAAAAGAAGACCTTCACCTCATTTACTAAGGAAAATTCCCTTGCAAAAGAAAACGTCCCTTGCAAAGTGAACAGTCTATTTTTGGTTAGTAAATCAATCCCATAGAGTTGCTTCTATAGATGCCAAAAATGCTTGTCTATGCAGCTACAAATTGTTGGTGTGCCAAGATCATCAACGCCTGCATTGTATAACTAGCTCTTAACATAGCTCAGCTTCTGAAATACACATTCCTGGAATCCCAGCAACAAATTATTAACTATATGTGACATGATCCCAAAAAACTTTTAGACATATGCTTCTGTCAAGTGATGCTAACCCATAACATGTAAGTTTTCAAGTATAAAGCAGTTTCTGAAATGGCTACAATATTATGCAATTATGCCATTTTATATACAAATGATGCCTAATGTCGGCCATACATAGGTCGAATGCTGAACTAATTTGCATTTTGTGATCCAAAGCTGCCACCATTGATCTCAAAATTCAAACAACCAAGCCTTCAATTTCACACTATATTGCCACAGAAAATAATTTTCCTGGCTGAATCTTATTTCTTTCCAGGTCACACCTTATGTGCATTTCTTTTTCAATTATATTTATCGCACAATTCTCCCATCATTGATTAGAAATTAGTTTGTTTTTTCAAAAATTTCCAACATGCCCAATCACTCAAATTCAATGGTCGCATAAAAATTGCCCGTTGCTGCAGCCCTTTAATTTGATTTTTTTTATGACATTGCCAGTTTCCTTTCTCATACAGAAGGATATACAAAAGACCTGTTACTATTATGTTTTATTATAGCAATTCAAAATTCCTATTTGTTTGTATTTAAATAGATTAACCTGCTGGTGCCTGCACTATAGCCGAAATACGGCTACAGCATGGACCTACATTGCAGAGAGGGCGTACATTGACATCCTCCCGTGCATGAGCGGCCTGCGGAGCGCGCCCGGCTCGCTCTGTGATCAGCGAGTCCATGAGACTCGCCTGATCACAGATCGGAGAAAGGGGGCGATCCTGTCCCCTTACCAAGTGATCAGCTGTCAGCCAATGACAGCTGATCATGTGACTTAACCACTTAAGCCCCGGAGGATTTGGCTGCTAAACGACCAGGGGGTATTTTGCGATTCGGGACTGCTTGACTTTAACGGACAATTGCTCGGTCGTGCAACACTGTACCTAAACGAATTTGACGTCCTTTTTTTCCCACAAACAGAGCTTTCTTTTGGTGGTATTTGATCACCTGTGCGATTTTTTGATCACGCGCTATAAACAAAAAATGAGCGTCAATTTTGCAAAAATAACAATATTTTTAAAATTTTTTTATATGAAATTCCCCCAAAAAAAATGTAAAAATCAAATTTTTTTAACATTTTCGGCCAATTTGTTTTATGCTACCTATGTTTGGTAAAAAAATCGCAAAAAGCGTATTTTTATTGGTTTGCGCAAAAGTTATCGCGTTTACTAACAAAGGGAAAGATTTATGTCATTTTTGTTGTTTTTTTTAACGCGTAATGGCGGCGATCTGCGATTTTTTTGCGGTACTGCGACATTTCGGCGGACAGATCGGACCCTTGACTGAAATTTTTGACACTTTTGGGGTTACCAGTGACATTTCTACAGTAATCAGTGCTATACATATGCACTGTTACTGTAAAAATACACTGGCAGTGAAGGGGTTAACTTTTTTTGAAAGGGAGGGGCTATGTGTGTCCCTAGGGGCATGCTTTCTACTGTGATTGGCTGTGGCTTCAGATGTATGAACAGTGATCAACGGTTCTACATAGTAGAACCGTATGATCATCCTTCATACACAGGGGAGAATGACAGGTGGCTTGTTTACACAAGCCGCCTGACTTTCTCCCTCTCCCCTGACGATCGCCGAGTGACCGGCGGACATCGGGTCCGCCGGTCACACGTGTGGGGGGGTCCATGACCGCGCGGGAGCGGGCCTCAGCGGGCGCGCGCTCGCTCCCCAGAGCCTCACAGGCTAGCGACGTAGACCTACGTCGCTCTGCCTGTGAGGGGCTGACTGCCGCAGTAAATATACTGTGAGCAGTCGGCAAGCGGTTAAACAGCAGCCGGAAATCAGCTGTTTTTTTCACCTCACACAGTCAGTGTGAGGAAATAAAAAAAGGATCGCCGGCTGCTGTCAGAGGGACATCGGTCTCGATGAGGAGAGGGCAAATTGTGCCCACCAGTGCCACCTACCAGTGCCCACAAGTTTTTTTTTCAAAATGTTTGGTCTTTTTTTGTTTCTTCAGCAAAAAATAAAAACCCCAGTAGTGATTAAATACCACCAAAAGAAAGCTCTATTTTTTTGGAAAAAATGATAAAAATTTCATTTGGGTACAGTGTTGCAGTGGTGACCGCGCAATTCTCATTCAAAGTGTGACAGCGCTGAAAGCTGAAAATTGGCCTGGGCGGGGGGTTGCCCAGTAGGCAAGTGGTTAATAGTTAATAGGGTTGAAAATTTACTTGACATTTACTTTAGTTTTCTAAAGCAGTATGTATTATTACCAACTCACATTTTCAAATATAAAATGCTATTGACTTCAACAATGGCTGTATTGGCATTTCTTACGTGATGTAAGTCAAAATGGTCGCTTGCTGGATTCATCAGAAGTCAATGTCATAAAGTGTTAACAGAGAAGAACAATTGGGAGACATGAACAGGTAGTTGAGGGATTATAACAAAGTATTTGAACAAGCTCTATTTTGTAAATGTTTAACTCAGATCCTAAAGGGGGTGGTGACTGCCACTTTAAACAAGCTGCTAGAAGGCTTCAGCACTTCTTGAAGCTTGTTGAAAGCCTTCTGAAGCCTGCTAGCAGCTTGCCTAAAGTGGCAATTAGCACTCCCATTAGGAATGGGAACTTTATGTTACTTTGAAAGCTTCAACAAAGCTTGCTAAAAACTCTGCAAATGCTTTGTCAAAGCTATACGCTATTCTTATACAAGCTGACGTCTGTGTGAAACAGGCCAAAATAAATAGCACTGTGGTTGTTGTTTTATACTGTGTGATACAGTAGTGTGCTGTAAAGTGTGAAAGACTAATGTTAACAGGGAAATGTTCCAAATGCAATAAAGAAATAATAGGGTTGATTTACTAAAATTGGAGAGTGCAAAATCGGTTTGCATCACGCTCCCTCTGTTCTCAGCTGCACAAGAGCTGGGGGAGGAAAGGCAACAGCACACTGATCTTCCCAGTGAATGGCTGTGTCAGGGGGCATGTTAAGACACTTCTGATCATTGGAGGAGAGCACACTGATTTCCCAGCACAGCTAGAAAACTGACCATGCTGTGCTCTCCTGCTTATTGCGGTCAGTTTTTGATAGGAAAGCAGAGGGACTGGCAGGAAAAGCAGGGGTTTCACACAAAGGAAGCAATACAAACAGAACAGGATAATTTTTTTATATGAGTGCATGGTATAGCAGGCACTTATCAGGAATGTGAAATGTTGGGATTACATACTTCTTAAGCTTTGATAAAAAACTGGAAAGTGATTGGTTTCTATACACAGCCACATCAGATTTTGCACTCCCTAGTTTTATTAAATCAACCTCAAGGTCTCTTTGGTTTACCTAAGGCTGAGTTCCATGTATTCCTCTAAAGCCAGATTAGGAAACTGCATTACATAAGGGTGTGTGGGTCTGTTTAATAAGGTCTGTAAAGCTCTCCCCTCTTCCAAGGCAGGTCTGACTGTAAGACCTCATGCACACAGGGCAATAAAACCACGGATGTTGGAAGCGTTTGTTTTTTTCTTTTTCCCTGCCTCTAAACACACCTCTATGTTAACTTATGTGTCCTTGCACACATAGGCATTCACAAGCATTTAGAGCTGGGGCGCTTAGAGGGAGAAAACAAAACCACTTGTGTGTTCAGGAGAGGAGCATTTTAGAGAAAATAAATATGCTAGACACACCTAAAGGCCAGTAAACACACCTAAACACTATGCGCATTTAGAAATTGAGGCCAATAGGATGAATGAACGACCAAATGCTTGATGTGGCTAAACATGCATAAATTCTTTTGTAAAATGCTTCTTTTTCCTCCCCTGGATCAAAGGCATCCGGGGGGAAGAAAATAAATGTCCTGTGTGCATGAGGTCTAAATAGTTCCTCTTTTCTTAAAGATTCCCTATACAATAGTTATCGCTAAAATTTGACATATTTATCCAAGTGAGATATTGTGATGTACCTTTGTGGTGTTCCTTAAATTTATTTCTGCAGATGTTAGCACCCCAAACCATGACAGTTGAATATAACATATAAAGTGTAAATGCCAGTATAACACTGCCATTTGCTCTGTCCAACAATTTCTTTAATGAGCATTTTATTGTATTTTAGACAATTTGTTAAATACTTACACTGATACTTTTACAAGTAACCTTGGGTATTGTCTTTACATTTTAATACACTGTGTTTTCTCTATGGGAGAAACAGCAAGGTGATCACAGCTAGTGTGTTTGGGATGTTTGGGAATAAATATCTTACATAAAAAAGTAAGGAAAAGCATCCCCCAGATCATCAGACAGGGGTAGGTTGGTACACTACATATCTACCTGTTTTTACAACTGAAAGAGTTTGTAAAGGTTAATTTTTTTTTTCTAAAAAAAATAACAAACATGTAAACTTACATGCTCTGTTCGGCCTCTTCTGTGGTGTCCCACTGGCACTCCTGGCACCTTCCCTTCATTGGGTGCCCCAACAGAAAGCCGCTTTTTATGGGGGCACCCGTGCAGGCACGCTCCTGAGCCCCGCTGTTGCGTCCATTGACACAACAGCAGGACAGCAGTGGGAGCCAATGGCTTTTTCCGTTATCAATCTGTCCAATGAGGAGAGACATAGCGGCTGGAGCCACTGGGCTCGTGCTCATCGCTGGATTGGATCGAGCTCGGGTAAGAAAAAGGGGGGGTCTGGGGGGCAGGGACTGCAGCAAAGAAGGTTTTTCACATTAAAGCAAAGAATGCATTAAGGAAAAAAAACCTTAAGATTTTACAATCACTTAAAGTCCTAGAGCTTTATTGCTTTGATTAAATTGCAGGCTGTTTTTTCTACCCCCCCCCCCCCCCAAAAAAAAAAAAAAAACCCAAAAAACTCTATTTCTTGTTCCTATGAAAAAAGTTATAAGACATATAACAATAACAAAAGTAATAGCCAACTACCTTACTTGGATATTTACTCCACATTTGTCCATTACTATAAGCTTTATTGTGAGATTTATATATCCCTATTAACCTTTCCCTGTGTATTTTGCTGCTTAACTAGGTATCTTCTACACATCCAGAGCAATAGCTAATAATAATTAGATTTAGTAGAAGACTTGACTGGCCTCAGCTTGTTTATGAGAAACTAATAGATAGGTATGGGTCAGATGCCATGAAAGTTTTTAATAATGGATCGTGGATTCTATTTTTTGTGCACATTTACAGCATACTTTGCCCTTCCAGCAGGTGTGTATCCAAAATGCAAATGTTGCCTGAAGTGAACCTGCACTGTTATGTTAGCTACTTGTTTTGTTCTATAATTTCTGCTACATAACTGATTTGAATATGTTTTTTGTTTTTTTTTTTTTACTCTAAATGCTCATTACCGAAACACAGTGCACAGTTGTGCTTTCTACAGAACATTAAATGAATGTAGCTGATCCCAATAACTTTAGATGTGATTGTGTTGTCAAGTCATGAGCCGAATGTAACTGGGTTTGGTCCAGGGCATGTTCGGTGAATGTGACTAAAGTATGGGTACTGAATCTGAACCCCACTAAAGTGAACAAGAGTTGAATGTTAAAAAACAGAAAAAAAAAAAAGTCACAACCATTTGGACTTCTAGGCTAATTTACTAGATATTGTCAAACAAATGACATGGATTGCATGTATGGTTGTGTGTGGGTTTCCTCTGGGTACTCCACTTTCCTTCCACACACCAAAGACATTCTTGTAGGTTAATTGGCTCCTATTTAAATTAGCCTTAGTATGTGTATGTATGAATGTGAGTTAGGGACCTTACACTGTAAGCTCCTTGAGAGTAGGGACTGATGTGAATGTACAATATACAGTATATTATTATTAAGTATTGGGACACCTGCCCTTTACATGCACATGAACTTTAATGGCATCCCAGTCTTAGTCTGTAGGGTTCAATATTGAGTTGGCCCATTATTTGCAGCTATAACAGCTTCAACTCTTCTGGGAAGGCTGTCCACAAGGTTTAGGAGTGTGTCTATAGGAATGTTTGACCATTCTTCCAGAAGCATAAAACACATTACATTACCTTTGGGGGAATCAAGAATGGAGAAAGATCTGGGAGTCTTAGTAAAGGATAGACTTGGCAA
The DNA here is from genome assembly GCF_965119305.1 of Pelophylax lessonae. Taxonomy (NCBI): domain Eukaryota; kingdom Metazoa; phylum Chordata; class Amphibia; order Anura; family Ranidae; genus Pelophylax; species Pelophylax lessonae. The sequence goes on along the minus strand of NC_138771.1, from coordinate 95,285,200 downwards.
TAGCATGCAATGTCAAGCTGCAGCTGCCAAGGCCGACAGAATATTAGCATGCATAAGAAAGGGATGTATTCCCGAGATAAAACTATAATCCTTCCACTTTATAAAACTCTGGTCCGACCACATCTGGAGTATTCTGTCCAGTTCTGGTCGCCATTCCTCAGAAGGGATGTGTTGGAGCTGGAGAGAGTCCAGAGAAGGGCAACTAAAATGATTAGGGGATTGGAAGACCTTAATTATGAAGAGCATTTACAATCACTTGATTTATTCTCCCTGGAGAAGAGACGCCTGAGATAGGACATGATAGCAAATTACAAATACCTCAATGGTGATCTCAGCATAGAAAAAAAGCTATTCCGTCGCGAGGATTGCATGAGGACATGAGGACATACAATGCGATTAGAGGAGAAGCGTTTTAACCTCAGGCAACGTAGGGGGTTCTTCACTGTTAGGGCTATAAGACTATGGAATTCTCTACCACAAGAGGTAGTTACTGCAGGAAGTATGGCTACTTTCAAAAGACTCTTGGATGTACATCTCAAGGCTCAGAACATTAAGGGGTATGAGAGATAATTACAGCCACACACACCTACACAGGTTGAACTGGATGGACTGTTGTCTTTATTCAACCTCAACTACTATGTAACATGTGTCTTGAATAGGCCAGAGGAAGTCCAAGAGGACGAAACGTACGTCAGGTTTCAATGAGCTTTCACCTTGATACTGCGCCTATTCAAGACACATGTGTTTTATGCTTGTCATTCATATGGAAAATGTAAGTTTTATACATTTTAATAAATACTCGAATTTGGGCGTTATCACTCTGCTTGGAGTTTTCTTTATCATTTTGAGTATCTGAACCAGCGAGAGTGAGATCATATACCAAGGGTTGCTCCAACAAGAATATACTCTTAAAGCCATGCAACTCTCTTGCCATATGGTAATTAGAGTCCACTACTTCTGGTAAGCACTCTCATGTTTTCCCCTTTGGTGATTGGAGCACTGCTGGTGTCATTCCCCCTCTTTTCATCCTGGAATACAGAACTTCTCCCTTCATATGGATATTCATATCTGGATTTAGACACTGACTTTTTTAACTCATGTTTAAAGTTTACATTCTTCTGACCTCTACTGGAAGGTGTAAGTACTTTTTGGACTCTCCTGTAATCTTCTTTGCACACTTTATTTCACTATTTTTTGCACTTTGCACTATTGTCATTTGATATACTCATTTAAACTGCATTTATTATGAATTTAAGTGTGGGGTGGAGGAACTTGACTGGCCTGCACAGAGTACTGATCTAAATCCAATAGAACACCTTTGGGATGAAGAAGAGTGGAGACTTTGAGCCAGGCCTTCTAATCCAACATCAGTGCCTGACCTTACAAATGCGCTTCTGGAAGAATGGTCAAACATTCCCATAGACACACTCCTAAACCTTGTGGACAGCCTTCCTAAGATGAGTTAAAGCTGTTATAGCTGCAAAGGGTGGGCCAACTCAATATTGAACCCTACAGACTAAAACTGGAATGCCAAAAAAGTTCATGTGAGTGTAAAGGCAGGCGTCCCAATACTTTGGGTAATATAGTATATATGTAAATTGCTGCATAAATTGATGGCTCTAAATAAGTACCTGTAAAAAATAAAATAAATTGTGCTCAAAATGGCAGCTTTGGTCACTTCATTCTGATTGTAAACAAAGTGGCCTGGGGATTTCTGTTATCTATACCACACTTTTATCCCAGATGAGGATCTGATATAGATGTTAATAAGAGACATCCACAAAAAAAATGCATGGGGTTTCTCATAACTCATACCAAGTCCTTCAGGTCTGGTATGCTTTTTAAGAAAGACCCCTCGTCAAAAAAAAAGTTTTTTGCCCACAACCATATAGAGCATGGTCGATGGCATCCCCTGAGAGATGCCACCACTCTGTTATTAACACCTGTCATCCACCGGATCTGTCATTTGGTAGGAGTAAAGCAATGAAAACAGACATGTCTCAAGGATCGGTGTGTTTTGTCCTTCAGGCAGGCATCGGGCATCATTACTGATGTACTGTAGATCTACATCAATGGATGAAGTTATTGATGGTGGATTTACACCATGGACTTGTCAATAACTGCTTCCGTCGTTGTTTCCTTTTGTTCTGTGAATGTGTAGGGATACAATGTACTCCTCACTCAATTATGTGTGGGGACCTGTATCTGGGTTATCATTGTTAAAGGGAGCTTCCCGATTCTGATATGCCCCCTCCCTACAGATTCCCACAACCACTGGGTCAGGGCTGTGTGAAAGAGGCCCTTGTCTTTATCAGCATGGTCCCCTTGCAAGGTACCCTCCCATGTTGAGTGCATGTGGACTGGTTTGGTTCATGATTGATGGCCACATGCTTGCCCCCTCCCTCCCCCCTTTACTGCCAGGCTACAAGCTTGAATAAGGGTCTGGTGTGGATATTTTTAGGGGGAAATTACACTTTTCTATTTTTGCGTGGATGTTCCCTTAAAATACATACTAGACTTACAGTATCTGATGCAGAATTTACAGGTGTACCCCATGCCAATTTCTGTTTTTGCTTTTTTTGCATGGGGTCCCCCCTAAAATTCATACCAGACCTGAAGGTTTTTTTTTTTTTTTAACTATCTCTGCCCTTTGCTTACATGGTCAGAAGATTCCTGGCCATGTTTGTAAATAGGTCAGTGACATCGCTGGTTGTAAAGGTTTCGGCAGTGCCTGTTCCCACTGGCATCCTTAACAACCTCTGACAGCAGGAAGCTGTAGTAATACCGCTACTATACATGACGTACTAAATGGGTAAATATTCAATTGTTCTTTTGAATGTCAAGGTTTGGTCAGAACTTGTGTTCTGACCCAACCATGAGGTCATTCATAGTGCTGTCACACTATTACTAATAAAATAATCATCCCCAGCAGTAAGGCACCAGAAGTAGAACATGTGATCTGGGAGTATCTGAGAAGTAAAAAAATAAATAAATACATTGCAAATCTTTGGGACATAGCTGAGATTAGGTTGTTTTATGGGTGTGGGGACTTTCCTGAACATTTTTACCAAGTTTTTCTACAGGAAGATTCTTTGGCATATTGCAAACATCCCACAATAGAACAGGTGATGACCTAAAGTATATATAAACCCAATGTTAAAAATTTGTATTAAGATGTTTAACATGTTAATGCAATTTCTTTTCATTATTATTAAATCTGCAGGTTTCATTAAAATAATACCTGGTGATCCTGCCTCTTTGTTCATACACTTCTTATTATAGACTCAAAATGTTTTTTTCCTTTCTCCCAATTAAGTTTCTGCATTGTCACCCTGTTAAGCCAGCCATAGACAGAGAGATTTTCTTTCCTGCAACTATGGGTTGGGAAAGAAAATTGCTCAAATCCCCCATTAACACTGACTCCTGTGGAGCTATTGTGATCTCCTTCCAGGGGGAGGGGATGGGCAGGGGTAGCCGTCCCCGTCGGGAGAATACAGTCATTATAGCTAGTGGCTATAACAGCCACTAGTAGTAATTGCACGTAAAATCTTTCAGTCAACTTCGGTGCATTCAACCTGCCCATAAATGGTTCGTGCTGAGCCAGCCGAGATTTGAACAGTCTATGGCTGGCTTTACACTGGCTTCCAACTTTATTTACAGGCGGCGGTTTTAACAAATTAAACAAACATGGTCCACTCTCAGTAAACCCAATCAGAGAAACACCATGATAACATTATTAGGGTGCATGCATGTAGACAGGAAGAGACTTATAGAGGCTGCTGGTGTTCAGCAGCACTAAGATGTAATACTGGGGGTTAAAAAGGCAAAAAAACAATTACTTTACTATAAATAAAATGGCAATTGTCTATGATACACTATGCTCTATTAAACCCAATGTCATTTATTTAGAGTTAATATCTACTTTAAAGCATTAGCTACCATTCAGTAACACTGGAAAGAGGGTATTAAAAACTAGCTTATATAGGAGCTTAAAGCACCAATTACAGACTCAAATGAAAAACTTGGCAAGTTACCAAAAAAATGAATACATTTCAACATTTTAAAGTATTGAATGTTGGTAGAGGAAGCAAGACTGATTTACTCAAAAAGTAGAGACTCTTTACTGAAAAAATTGAGTAAATATTTACTTCAATTATCCAATCATGTGAAAAGCATCTGCTTTGGTATTAAAAGTGAAGAAATATCTGCTTTTCACATGATTGGATAATTTATATGAATATTCATACAATTTGTTGTGCTAAAGTAGTTGAGAATATTCTCAACTACTTTAGTAAATCAGCCCAAGTATCTCATTGAGACACTCTAGGTCACATTTATGACTGTGCTGCCGCAAAGCATTCGATCAGAAACTCCTTTTATAAAATGCATAAATGATAGCAAGAAGTTGATTGGCTACTATGGTGCAGATATGGTGGAAATTCTTCTGCAAGATGCTTTGGCAATTGGCCATTTGCAGCCAGCATTTGCTTCCCTATTCCATAGCTTTAATGAACTGATAATGTAATTCAACTAATTACAGCCCATATGTATTCATAGCTCTTTGTATGTTTAGGTGAGTATACTCACATACAGCTATAAAAAAATCATAAATAAAATGTAGCAGCTTCATGTATTTATATGACTGGCTATAAATAATTATTATTAATAAGCAACTTTTTATTCAGTAGCTGAGTTTTCTTGTAAAATAGGTTCTAGTTATGATGACAAATGATGACGTCATCTTTCATTTTATGCAGCTAAGATGTGCATTTATATTTCCATCTTATTATTTTTATGCAACTTTGAATGGAAGTGAAAGCAACTAAACCACCAAAACAGAAACAAATACCTTTAAAATAATTTAGACTTTAAAAATGCCTCTTTAACTTAGAATATTTGAAGCCAATATGTTCATATGCTCATTCTTCATTTGATAAATATGTCACAAATGTTACTTTTTAGTATTGTCATAAAATAAAAGAAGGGCTTTGTAAATGTATTACCTCATGTCAGGATTCATTATTTTTATTCAATATTATTACAAGGAACTTGTCGAGATGATCAAGGACAGCGAACTGCAGAAACAAGCTGGCATGGTTTAATCACTACACTATTACAGGCTAAAAAGGTTCATCACTGCATCCCTCTGGTGCAGGAATGACAAATCTTCCACTCTAGCTTTTACTCACTTGAAAGTAATGGGCTCTTTAATTGATACTTCTGGGCTCCTTTGCCCAAGGGCAAGATGGATTCACAAGAATCCATCTTGCCCTTGCTTACAGACATATGGGTATGCATATCTATACATTTCAGTCTAGGCCATGATATTGTTTGCTTAAATCAGAATAATCCCATTTACTCCTTTCAGTATAATGTAAAACATCTCCACTTGCATGACTTTGTAAGTGACTAGAGTTTATTAATTTGTTCCTGTAGCACTTCCTTGGCTACCAGACATAAATTAATATTTGTATGTATTGACATTTATGTATCAATACTAAAAAAAAAAAAAAAGAATGGCCTGTGGTAAAGAATAAAATGAAAAAGTGTTCTTGGAAATAATGTGTGGGATCTATACAAAAGTATGATGATTTATTATGTAATAAGTTATTAATTTCAGGCTGCCCCCTGCACTACTACAAGAAGAGATTAAACAATAAAACAGGAAATATATGTTTAATCCGTATGTCCTTAGAACAAAAAGCTGAATGTATGCAAAACTGAACAAGTAGTTTTCAGTGAGATTGGAATTAACAAGAATAAACTATACTTGTATTCCTTACTCATAATGTTGATAAATTAAATACTGTAGTCTTTCTATCCAATTTTTTTTTGCCAATTGTCCCCTGTTTTTTTTATGTCTTTGATACTTCAATGTAACAATTTACTGCTGTAATTTGAGAGTGTGTTCTTCACCTGGAAAGAATTGTGTGTTCCATCACTTCCTGTTTTGTTTTCCATATTAAAAAAAACAAATATACAGAGAAAGTGGGGCACCTTCATAAGGCCACTTTCACACACGGAGTCCGTCAGGAGGACTCAGTTTTTCTCAGCGGGGGATCGATCCGCTTATCCCCCGCTGAGCAGGCGGATGACAGCTGTGTCTCCACGCTGTGTGCGGAGACACAGCTGTCAGGTCCCCATTCTTCTCTATGGGGGAATCGGATGGGACCGTCTGTCCATTCTCATCCGATCAGATCCGACAGATGGAAAATAGGGTTTCCATCCATCAGATTTTGACGTATCAGATGTCAGCGGACATGTTTCCGCTGACATCTGATACCCCATAGAGATGCATGGAGCATCCGTTCAGATCTGCCAAAAAAAATGACAGGCGGATCTGAACGGACTCCCTGTGTGAAAGGTACCTAATGGTCAAAGCAGATGTGATGACCCAGGGACTCAGGAGAAGAAATGTCACCAACAGACAGAGTTCCCAAGGGATACAAAAAAAAAAAACCTGTCAGGTGATTTAACCTCCCTGGCGGTATGATTCTTTTGGATTTTAGGTGCTGAAAGCGGTACCATTATTTTGCATGTAATTCTTGTGAATGAGCAGCCCAAACCAACTGTATACATTATATATATATATATATATATATATATATGTATGTATACATATATTATGTATATATATATATATATATATATATATATATATATATATTGTGACAGGAAGTCAGGTAAATCTGGGAATGTAGTCACTGAGAGGAGACACATTCCCACCTGCTTTGAAAGTTCACTGATACTATAGGGTGTTGGCTGCAGAGAGAGCCAGCAGGAAGTTGAAAACCATTCAGCTGTTCAGAATGAGGAGATCAAGGACTCTATAATTTGTCCAGAGAAAATCTATTGAGTGCTGCCTCCTGTCGCCGTGTAGGCTGGGAGAGGAGGACAGACATACGTGTACCTCCCGACGCCGTGTGGGCATGGGAGAAGGACTGCTGCCGCCTGTCGCCGTGTGGGCTGGGAGAGGGGGACAGTCGGATGTGTGCCTCCCGACAAGCTGGTGAGCATGGGAGAAGACCCCCTAAAGCGATGTGAAGCTAAGGAGGGTAACCAAGAGTGAAGACGTCTCAAAGGTGAGAAGACAAAGTGTTCCATGTGAAGAATCTGAAGAGTAAAGGATCCTGTTATAAATGAACATGTGCTGTGTGAAAGAAAACAAAGGGACATGTTCAATGGACAATGTTTGTGCTGTGTGAAAAGCAAACAAATGGACATTTGAGTGTCTGCTGTAGGATCAGCAGTGTCGGTCCAACAGTAGGTTGGAAAGACTTCTTAGGTAGGTTCCAGCGTGAGAAGGTAGCCGCCCACAGAGGCAAGGATTTATTTTGTCTTTTATTTTATTTTGGCTGTTTTGACGCTTGCAATTGTGTGAAGTAAATTGCATGAATAAATCAGTCTTGTTTTCAACCTCTGCTCGGCTATCTCTCTGTGAAAACGCACCCCCAAAGGGGTCACCCATACGCCTACCACCGAGCTAATCCCTTACATATGGTGGAGGTATGCAGTGGGCAGAAGCAGCAAGATCCCTGCAAGGAAGTGCAAATGTTTGATGAACTTTGTCTGGTGCATGAGATTGCACAATCTATGTGTGCAGGAGAGAAGATCCTGACAGAAAAAAAAAAAAAAAAAAAAAAGTGTTTTAAAGAGACAGGGGTCTCAAAATTTTTTGATGAACTTTGTTGTGTCTGGTGCAAGTGACTGCACAAACTGTGTGCGCAGGAAAAGAGATCCTGCAAGAGAGAGAAAAACTACATGTGTTGAAGAGACAGTGGTCTGAAAATTGTTTGCTGGACTGTGAAAAATTTGTTTGTGGAGTTATTGAAGATGGGGCGGTCCAAACGCCTGAAAAATGCAAAGATAGATGAAATGAGAGACCGGATTCTTTGGATGGAGGGGATGTTGCCGTCTGAACCAGCCCCATCCATGCCTAAAGAGAGTCTACTAAAGAGGAAGGTTGTTGTCCCTAGCAACACTGATGAAACTGCTATGGAGACGCAGTGTGCTCAGATGAAAAGTAAACTCAAAATGGAGGAGATGTTGAAACATCTGATTATATCAAATGCAGCTCAATAGCAAGCAAATGCAGCTCAACAGCAGGCAAATGCGGATTTTCAGCGGAGCTTTGCAGCTCAGCAAAAGGCTCACCAAGAGAGCATGGCAGGCTGGAAACAGAGACGCCAGCAGCCAATGGAGGCCATCGGTTTGGAAGAAACCGAGTATGTGTGCAGGGCTGAATTGGATGCCTTGCAACGGAAAATGGAAGAAAAGGAACAAGCCTTGGAATTGCTTAAAATGGAGCATAGAAACTTGCAGGAAATGAATGAACTACTCAAGTCTCATGTGTTACAGTGGGAAGAATCCACTGCTCTTCTTTTGGTCGAGTTGCAAAAACGCAGAGAGACTATAATGGAGAAAGATACCATCCTCATGGAAAAGGAAAGTGAAATTCAGACTTTGCAGAAGCAAAGTATGGCTGATATGTTGGAGTTGCGTAATCAGCTGGAAAAAAGTCTTCAGTGTTTGGAAGTTACAAAAATAGACCTGCAGGAGTCGCAGGAACAGAATGTTGCTCTGAAAGCGACATTGTCTCTCAGCGACAAAGAGAAAAGTGAAAGAGAGGCTAAATTACTGAGTACTGTGTATGAGCTCACTACTTTAAGCAATGTGGTAAATGAATGGCGTGCGGACTGTGAAAGTTGGAAAGGGGAAGCCCAACGTGTCCAGCAGCAGTTAAAGGAGAAAGAAGCCTGTGTGGCAGAATTACATTCTTATTCCCAGATGCTAGCCAATGAGGTGAAGGCTCTTATGCAGGGAAAAGAAGATTGTGAACATAAGAGGGAAAAAGTAGAGGCACAGCTTCTGGAATCGCAAGTCAAAGTGTCAGAAGGTGACCGATTGTGTGCTAAGCTGTCAGAGAAGGCAAACCGACTGCAGGTTGAGTTGGACAATGTTACAAATCAGCTTTCTCAAGCAGACAGCAAATCTAGAGAAATTGCGGAAGATTTTTCTATCTTGGAATCGCAGCTGCAAGACACGCAGGAACTCTTACAGGAAGAGAGGTGTCAAAGGCTGAGTTTTAGCACAAAGCTCAAACAAATGGAAGATGAGAAAAATGGCTTCCTGGAACAATTAAAAGAGGAGGCGGACGCAAAGAAAAACCTATCAGAGCAAGTCGCAACATTGCAAGCTCAGATAGCGGATATGAAAAAACGCATGGAAGAAAGCGTTGGTTCATTACAGTGTGTTGAAGATGTGAAAAAGAAGTTTGATCAGATGCTTGGTGAAGAGAAGACTGTGTCTGCAAAATATGCAGAAGAACGCGCCCGTGCAGAAACGGAGGTGCGTGATAACGAGAGCAAAGCCCTGTTCTTGGCTCGCTCTTTGGAGGAAGCTCTAGAGTGTAAGGCTGAACTAGAAAGTGTTAACAAACAGCTGCGTACAGAAATGGAAGAATTGGTCAGCTCCAAGGATGATGTTGTGAAAAGAGTTCAGGAGCTAGAAAAGTCTAAGCGAGCCTTAGAACAGCAAGTAGAAGAGATGAAGATTCCGTTGCAGGAACTGGAAGAGGAATTCCAGGCAACAGAGGATCTGTCCCAAAGAGGGGATAGTGTGCCTGATGCAGTTTTTAAAAGGATCAGTGTTTTGGGGTCTGTCCTGAGTGAGCCTCAGAAATGTGATGACATGTGGCTTGAATCACCCCTTTGGAATAAACCGTTCCTTCAAAAACTTCAAGCATTGGAAAATGTATCATTAGAGCTTCAGCAAACAAAGGAGCTGAGTAAGAAATGTGATGATTTCTCAGTTCAGGCTGAAAACCTAGTGGGGAAAACTAAGGCTGTTGGTGAAAACGTGAAGCAAATGAATAAGTGCCTTTCAGGGAGTGTTTCCAAAATGGAACTGGTGAAAGACGGGTGGCAGAAGTTTGATCGTGATCTTGAGATGCATTCCATGTGGAATTCAGATAGAGAAAAAGAACTAGGTGACCTTGAGCGGTCAAATAGTTCAGCAGAAAGTGCATTGAAGAAACCTGTAAAAGAATGTGTTGCAGTTCCATGCTTCTTCACTGATGCAGAGAGGAGGTCTATAATGGATACCACCCAGATCGCTGGGTTCAACTGTGTTGTTGCCTTTAACCCCTATGTTGGTGTAAGGAAAGTTGATGATGTTCTGGTTGACTACTTCTGTGAAGAGTTTGGCAAGAAATATAAACTGAATATCAAATCAAATAGTAGGCCTTTACTGCGACTCGCTCAGGAGGGCGAAAAGTTTAAGAAGTTGATGAGTGCAAATGCTTCAGATCTGCCTATGAATATGAAATGTTTGGTGAATGATATTGATGTCTCTGGGAAAAGGAACAGGGGTCACTTTGAAGAAATGTGTGACAGCCTGTTGTCTCAATTGGAAAATCCTCTGCACAGCATCTTAGAGCAAGCAAAGCTCAAGAAGGAAGATCATTCCCTTTTACAACAAAAAGTCAATGATTGTGTACAGATGTATGGAGAGGCAACTCAAGTCACAGAGGGATGTCAAGAGTCCCTACTTGGAACAAAGCTTAGTGAAGCAAAGGTTCTCAAAGTTTTGTGGAAAACATTTATGGATTGCAGAGAGAGGCGTCTTAAGAATGTTGAAGACATTAAGACTAGCCCAATTGAGTTGCCTATGGATCACGGTCCTCCATGGTGGATTGGACAGACGGTTATGAGGGACAAGCTGTCTGACATTTATGAGAAAGCTGTCAATGAAGATGACAGAAACGAGAAGGAGCAAAATGATGCCGAAAATGCAGTTGAAGAATGTGTATATGAGATGAGAGACAAACTGTGTGGCAGTTATGAGAAATCTGTCAATGAAGATGACAAAACAGTTTCATCCGGAAGCTTGAGGATAATAGGAGGCTTATCAGTGAGTCAGCAGTGCCTGACACATGCGTGCCTGGAAATATGTGTCCCAACCCTAGGGTTGAAACAAGAGGGGGGGGTATGTGACAGGAAGTCAGGTAAATCTGGGAATGTAGTCACTGAGAGGAGACACATTCCCACCTGCTTTGAAAGTTCACTGATACTATAGGGTGTTGGCTGCAGAGAGAGCCAGCAGGAAGTTGAAAACCATTCAGCTGTTCAGAATGAGGAGATCAGATGTGTGCCTCCCGACAAGCTGGTGAGCATGGGAGAAGACCCCCTAAAGCGATGTGAAGCTAAGGAGGGTAACCAAGAGTGAAGACGTCTCAAAGGTGAGAAGACAAAGTGTTCCATGTGAAGAATCTGAAGAGTAAAGGATCCTGTTATAAATGAACATGTGCTGTGTGAAAGAAAACAAAGGGACATGTTCAATGGACAATGTTTGTGCTGTGTGAAAAGCAAACAAATGGACATTTGAGTGTCTGCTGTAGGATCAGCAGTGTCGGCCCAACAGTAGGTTGGAAAGACTTCTTAGGTAGGTTCCAGCGTGAGAAGGTAGCCGCCCACAGAGGCAAGGATTTATTTTGTCTTTTATTTTATTTTGGCTGTTTTGACGCTTGCAATTGTGTGAAGTAAATTGCATGAATAAATCAGTCTTGTTTTCAACCTCTGCTCGGCTATCTCTCTGTGAAAACGCACCCCCAAAGGGGTCACCCATACGCCTACCACCGAGCTAATCCCTTACAATATATATATATATATAATGTATACAGTTGGTTTCGGCTGCTCATTCACAAGAATTACGTATATAAATGTATATATATATATATATATATATATATATACATATACGTGTATATATATATATATATATATATATATATATATATATATAAAAATATATATATATACGTATATATATGTATATGTGTATATATATATATATATATATATATATATATATATATATATATATATATATATATATATATATATATAATGTATATATATATATATATATATATATATATATATATTTACATAAAAAGTACAGTAAAACTGCAGGAAAGGGCACTGGGGGCAATGTAATGTGAATTTTTTTATTTTGAATGGTATCAGTGTGTTTGGTGTGTTTTACATTTGAATTTGCCGCCGGTTCCACCCCTCGGTGGACGTCACGTCGCCGGAGACAGAAGCCGGGGCTCGCAGACGATCGGGAGGAAGCTCCGCCGCCGCATACCGCCCGCATTCTTCCAGAGAAAAGGTAAGTAAAACCTCTACCAGGATCCAGCGATCTTCCTAGCGCTACCCCGAGTATGGCTCGGGGTTACCGCTTTTGGCTCTAAAATCGAACCCCGAGTCACGCTCGGGAATACCGCTAGGAAAGTTAACTCTTGCATCTACCAAAAAAATAACTTTTTAGGTTTGGGTGGACTGACTGATTAAAGGCCACCTCTGCATTAAAATGTGAGGGGAGTAAATAGAGTATTAAGAACTCCTTTCTGTGTACATAGCCACTTCTGTGTCTCTACTTTCTCACTCTGCCTTGGTGAAATTTATTTCTAGGATTTGTGACTTACACTTAATCTATCTGTGTGTTTATGAATTTCCCATAGATTTATAGTATAGGACTAGCCTTGGTGGTTGGGGTTAACATATTTTGTAATATGTGGGATAAATACTATCTGAATCTCCTTTTACCTGTTGTGACCCTCACAGCTCAATTTTTGGAGTCGTTCAACCCCAGGGGATTTACTTCATCTTCACCCACTTCCCTGCCTTACTTTTCCCCTTTTTCTTCCTCTTCCCTGGTCATCTCCTGTAACGTTTCTCTTACCTTTTGTCATAATGCAGTAATGGTATGGTTCCCAAACGAGGACCATGTCTTTAACTACACCACTTTATCACAGCTGGTTCTTCTCTAGTGCAAAGATTGCAGGATTTTTTCACTTTACAGTTATTTCAATAATGTTTCCTGCCTCCAGCAAGTGCTGTGCCTGACCTCGACTTTTGAAACCTTTGATCTCTCTACCTGATGCCAGACCAGCACATGTCTATGTCTTCTTATGTACCATCCACTGTACCTGAATTGTTTCCATCACGTTTAAAGGTTAATAAACAAATTTGACAAGAAAAAATAAATAAAAAAAAAATACTATCTGAATATGGTATTATTTATAGGGACAATAAATTCTGGTTTAAGAAAAGAAAATTATATTTAGGTATGAATTCTTAACTCAAGAAAGTCCCTTTATTGTTCTTAGCCTCCTCTAAATCTCTAAATTCTTTTTTTTAGTGTTTTGCTGCTGTAATCTGAATTCTTGTCTAAAAGAGCTACTTTCATTCTAAAAACCCCACTGTACGTATAAATGTAGCCACCCTCTTTGCTCACTTCCTAGATAGACTAGGAACTATAGGGTTTGTAGTGCACATACAGCAGTACACAGGACTAAACTAGCATGAAATGAGGGGGAAAAGGAGAGATTACAAGGAGGCAGAAAAAAAAACCAGTAAGAAACGTTTTCATGAAAAACAGATTGAAGAACCATTAGGCAGTTGGTGCCCATGGATTAGTCCTGGAAAATAAGGATAGTGTCACTTTAAACAAAGGTTTGAATGCATAGAATTTTGTAAACAATTAATTGATAGTGTGTTGCATATGATCACGTCCCTGTAGTCCCGTGGCCTCTATATTTGCTAGTACTAAATTGAGCAAAAATGTTTTTCTTTTTATGTCTTGCAGAGAAGCGAGCAAGCTTTAAGACAGGTTTTCCCATTGGTTTCCAATGAAAGTACAAACTAATTATGATCCTTATGGCACTATGTCTTTAAATGTATGTAGCAATGTGCCTAGAGTTAAATGTGTTTGGAGTCATCAGGCAGTGCAAAGAAATAGGAGCAGGTTCCAGTCCATCAATATTTTTTTGCGTATGTCCAGCCAGAATTGTTTTTCTTTTTGGATAAAGTGAGGAAGGGTTAGAACCTATGCCAAGTTTTTATTGTTTTTGGGGACTCCATTAGGGATATTTCATCTTGCTTCCTGTCTGGTGAAACTGTTACCACCCTGACAATAAGTGAAGGGAAATCTTCACCTATTGTCAGGGTGATAACAGATAAGATAGCAGTAAAAACCTGACAGGTGTTCTAATTTCTCCCCACTCTATCCAAAACTAAAAATAAATTTTTGATTTGACATGCACTTTAATAGTTTAAAATAAAGTTTGTGCTTGATCAATACTAGGCCCCTATGGTTTTCCATTCTGAGCAATTTAAACATTAGGGATTAACTGTTCAGGGCATCCTGTATGATCACCTTGTACGCTATGAATTGTTGAGCATATCAGTCAGCATTCTTTGTATAGGCAATCTCAGCCCGAATAAGTGGTTAAGTATAATTAACACATTAGACATCATGGTACTAGGCTGACATTGGAGATTTAGTTTAGCAACAGGGTTTCTTCCAGATATTTAGGCTGTCAATCAAGTTCTATTTGACTACAGCCAGTATTTTCGAAAGAGGAAATAAATCTTGGGGATATCATTTGTTTACTGCAGCTTTCAGATATAGATAACAAGAGTCTGATTTTAGTTCTAAAAAAGACTGACTCGAGGCATTTCCCTCAATCGCTTTCCTTCCAAGACAAAATCATACATTGCATGACAGCGACTGACCTGTCTCCCAGCAATAAGAACAGACGCTATCTTCAAACCAAGTTTTCATAAAGACTCAAGTGAGCAATTTGACAGAAATAAGGCAAGCAAACTGTGCTATTTATTTTCAGTATAAGAAGCTCAGTAATATGATCTTTGCTGCTGCATCTTTATAAGGCTATCTTTTCTAGCCCTAAGAAAGCAAGCTAACATTTCAGTTGTCATAGGCTTGGTTTTCATGCTTATTGTGCATTTTCCTGAAATATACACATTGCAACAAAAAGCTACAATGTATGTGCTTTTTGTTAGTATATTAATAAATACCTGTTTTATTAATATAGTAAAGAAGAAAGCAGGCAGTTTTAGAAAGTAAATGTGTGTTATACAGGTAGAAGTTAAAAGAAATACTTTTATGATGTTAGGATACAAAGACATGCTGTCAAATTGGTATCTGCGTTCACCAGTGGAGGGCTGGATAATGTTGGCTAGTACAGAGCTAGCAAAGTCCTGATTTACACCAGTTTTGCCTTCCCAGAGCATAGTCTTAGTTTTGACAATTACTATTTTTTCTAACAGTGAGATTTTTGACTAAAGAGGGCAAAGACTCTGGTCAAAATAAGTCATTATGTGCTCAATTCGGATAGCATTTTGTACTTCAAATTAGGCCTTACAAATTAAATAGGGGGCCAACCTAATACCACATCCATCGGTTATTTATAAATTCAAACCAAACAGAGATATAAATGTGGACTTTAAAGGTATCATGAAAGACACTGATTGTATATTAAAATAGATGCTTATTTATTGAACAAACAAAATTAGGATTTAAATTAAAAATACAATTAAATTAATTTTAAATTAAATGGTCGATCCATACACTTTTTCATTTTAATTTTGTTTGCGTAATACATATCTATTTTAATATACAATTGGTGTCTCATGGTACCTTGGTACCTTATTTATTGAACAAACAAAATTAGGATTTAAATTAAAAACACAATTAAATTATTTTTAAATGTAATGGTCGATTCATACACTTTTTCATTTTAACTTTGTGTAATACGCATCCATTTTAATATACAATTGGTGTCTCTCATGGTACCTTTAAAGTATGCATTTTTTTCTCTGTTTGGAGTGAATTTTTAGGTGGCTGTTTTTTTTCCCTAGCTTTTATCCATTAATTAATCAGATTAGACCGATTCTTTTTCTGAAGTATCAGCAAAAGCTACTGAATACTTGTTCACATGGGCCTTCTAACAATTTTAGATAAATACTATGTGCAGAATGTATATCCTGTGGGCTGTATAACACTTTGCATAATTGTAGACATTTTGTAGAATAGTACAGCCCAGGGAAACATGGCCCCTTTTCCAGCCCTCCCCTGCTGGCCCCTACCTCTTAGCTTTGGCTCTTCAGTATTTGTTTGATAATAATATGATACAAATTGTATTATTATTTTTTTTTTTTTTAACATGAGGCATGCCCTAAAATTTGTTAGAAAACACTGGGCACTGGTTTAGAAAGTGCATTAAAGTGTACCAAATCCATTTTGTTTTCTAAAGCTGTCTGCAATTATCGGAAAAACAAAGAAGAATAGTAGAAATAATTAGCCACTTTACTGGCAGAACAGAGATAGGTTATACAGTGTTCTGTCAAGAAGAAAGTGGCTCAGGGCGCAGGGTTTTAGTGTAATCCAAGCAGAAAACATCTCCTCGGTTTCCTAACATCATGCAAACTGATAAAATAAACACAGACTACATACGGTATCTGATTTTGTCTGGTTATTGAGGAATCAGTAACTGAGCTGAAATTTAACTGCTGTGCAAATAAGCCCGCACCAGCAACTTTTCCTTAGGCTGTTTCATTTTGTATTAAAAACACCATTTAAATAAAATATAGTAACATTTTGGCTCTTCAGCCCACACTGATCTTCTGATATGCTTCTGGAAAAACGATCAAATGTACTTGCTGAAATAAGATAAAAAATAAATAAAAAAGTACCAGTTTGAAAGCATACAGTGGCACCAGCTGACTAAGCAGTAGTAAGCAGCAATGTGAGATTTACATGCCAATGCTTAGCACCAGTTAGCCAGCGCCTTAGAAAACCATTCCTCATCATGCATAGCCAGCATGTAGGAGCATATAGTGACATGGCTCTGCCTAAGATATTAGGAATTTTCCAATATTAGAGGAACACAGTCTTTAGGTTGTGTCTTTATCTTTGTCTTGTCCAGCTTATTTTTTCCATTTATTTGCATATATCAAATAATTAAAACACACAGGCCTTTCAATAATGCAGTGCAAACAGCAAATCAGATTGAATTGGACACATGGGTTGGGCAAATCTGTCTGCGTTCAATTTGTGGGGAGTTTATCAAATCCTGATTAAAATTAATGAAACCTAAATTTAACATTGGACTGAGGGCTATATTGATTTAGGGGGGGGGGGGCAGCAATCTTGAAACTAAATTCTGCCCATTTTTTAGGCTTTAGGAAAGCTATATGGGGAGCAGGGTACTGCCAGGGGGGACAAATAATAGAGCAAAAAAAAAAAAAAACATGCAAAAACAAAATGTGCATGTATTTTTTTTTTTTTGTGGAAAGCATTACATCGGTGATCAGTGGATCAGGCTTCTACAGACAAGCCCTGCAGATTTTACTCCACACCTCCACACTACAAGCCATCTGCCGCGAAGGAGGATGGTACTTGTAGTTCATGCATTCACAGGAAACTGTAAAAGAATGATGCTGCCGCATGGACGAGCCCCATGTGGCCACGCTGTTTATAGAATTGTGACAGTGGGTGCGGGGAGAAGAACCCCCAGCCTATGACATGCTGAGGGGGTTCCATCCTAGATATGGGTGAAACATGTAACATGTTCCAAAAGGTGAACTTATTCTTTAAAAAAATACCATACAATAAGGAGAGGGTTCTTTTAAAGTGACATGGAAGGGCGACGTGGAAAAAAAACACAAACCCTATAAATGACATGCTTGGGAGATGCTTTTAAACTGTGTGTGGTGGTAATGAACCTTACAGTGACGTCTGCAGTGATTTCCAGCTTTGACAGGGATCCCAAAGGTATGGTATATGCCAGGGGTTGACAAATTTGCCTTGAATCTAGGAGCCAGCTAAAAAAGTTAGGAGCCAGCTTATTTGTCGAACCCTGTCATAGGGGGCTATCCCCACGCTTACCACAGGGGACTCTGCTGATCCCTGCGCTCACCATGGGGGTTCTGCTGTTCCCTGTGCTCACCATGGGGGTTCTGCTGATCCCCGCGCTCACCATGGGGGTTCTGCTGATCCCCGCACTCACCATGGGGGTTCTGCTGATCCCCGCGCTCACCATGGGGGTTCTGCTGTTCCCCGCGCTCACCATGGGGGTTCTGCTGTTCCCCGCGCTCACCATGGGGGTTCTGCTGTTCCCCGCGCTCACCATGGGGGTTCTGCTGATCCCTGCGCTCACCATGGGGGTTCTGCTGATCCCTGCGCTCACCATGGGGGTTCTGCTGATCCCTGCGCTCACCATGGGGGTTCTGCTGATCCCTGCGCTCACCATGGGGGTTCTGCTGATCCCTGCGCTCACCATGGGGGTTCTGCTGATCCCTGCGCTCACCATGGGGGTTCTGCTGTTCCCTGCGCTCACCATGGGGGTTCTGCTGATCCCTGCGCTCACCATGGGGGTTCTGCTGTTCCCTGCGCTCACCATGGGGGTTCTGCTGATCCCTGCACTCACCATGGGGGTTCTGCTGATCCCCGCGCTCACCATGGGGGTTCTGCTGATCCCCGCGCTCACCATGGGGGCTCTGCTGATCCCCGCGCTCCCCATAGGGGCTCTGCTAATCCCCCTGTACACACCAGTTCCAGTGTTCCCACCTAGACCCACCTACAACATATGTCTGTACAGTTTTATAGGAGGGAATGACAGAGCAACTGGGGCCCCTGAGCACTGTACTGTACAATGTTTGCCCAGACCTCTGTATTTCCATGGTGTCAATGGGCCCTAGCAGAGGATGGGAGAGATGAGCAGAGGGCTCAGCTCTGAATACATGCAGTACAAGGCAGAGCCTGAAGGAAGGAGCTCCCCACATACACTGGGAGCTGGGCTATCCTCACCTCCCACAGGAGCCCCGTACTGAGTGGCTACCCACGTGTGTATGTGCTCCTCTACGTATACATGGGACAAGTCACTGTACCGGCAGATGCTGGCCGCTCTCTTCGTCCGCCGTCTTCCCGGTACCCCCCGTTCTGTCTCCGCTTGCCGGCTGGAGGTCTGGCTCCGGGAACCGAACAGCCTTGCTAGCTGCACCCGGAACTGAAACCTTCAGGGTGCGCAGCCTGGAATATACGGGAGTAAGAGAAGAAGAAATTCCGCGCTTTTCGGCCGGTGGGCGGAGAGATAATTGGCGTGACGTTCATAGTGCTGGCATTAGATAGGCTGAGGGATAGCGGCTTTAGGAATTACTCGTGCCTGGTGCTAAAAGGTGAATGGGCTCTTAGGCGCCAGGAGGCAATTTCTAGTCGCAAATGCGACCTGGCGCCTGGGATTTGTCGAGGCCTGGTATATGCATACTTAGTTGGAGCTGGACCAATCCAACTATGCAATGCTAACCTTACGTTGAATTCAGCTTTGTAGTAAAACTCCAGTTTAAATAAATATTTAAAGAAACATATAAGTGCTAAACAAGAATTGTTGTATTGCAATCTTATTTGAATTACCTTACTGGGTCAATCTATAGCCACCTATGATTTTCTGCATTTTCCAGAAAATTTTAAATCCTATTTTTTGCTGCTATGACTACAGTTTGTGGTTGGGATTCTCTAAAATCACAACTCCTCCTGTAATTAGGTCACTACATCTCCAAGCAGTCTACTTGGGCTCCAATTACAGATGGCCTTACATGGATGGAGATGATCAAATCATCATCAATATCCGTATGTTGACTGCTGTGGGGTTTTTAATTTTGAAGTGGCACTTAAATAGAGCATTTTAAAAGGTTTTAGAAAATATGATTGAACTGTCAAGTCATCAAATGGCTGCTGCCATATCTGATCCCAAGTGCAGCATCATGGCAGCTGCAGATCAAACAGAGGCTAAGATGGCATCTTCCTTGGATTTAAAAGATATAAGGGTTTAGTTCCAGTAATAGAATCTTGCATCACTGATAGTGGGAATATGACACTTGTTGCGTTCCATTATATATGGACTACATTTTTTTTTTTTTTTTTTTTAACAGCTGATAGAGGAGGGAAAGCTTTATAGGTGTTGTAATTTATAGTTTTGCACTGCATCAGTTTAATGCCTATGTATAAAATGGGCAAAAGACACAGACCATTACTTTTTAAAGCAACAAAGACACAAGCACCCAGAGGTCAAACTAGGATTCTCCTCTTGTTTTTATTACTAAGCAATTGTTATAGCAGATGTCACAATGTAAAATGTTTATTTCATCTCCCACTGAATTCTCAATAGAACATTTGTGTTCCTATCTTAGGCTGGCACAGTCACAATAGCCTGTCAGGCTGGCACCATGATACAGCCTGTAACATATGGTTTGAACTACCAATGCATGCTAGCTTTCACAAACCTTGTAAAAAGCTATTGCTCCTTCTATCTTCTGCTCGGTTGATTGCAGGTTAAAAAGCATTGGACAAAGACATGACACATTACAGACAGAGCACAAAACACAATACCATCAACACAGATACAGGAATGTCATATGCAGTAATAGCTGGAGATGATGGACTGGTGATTACAACACAAAACATAGAATATCTTTTTTTTTTGTTTGTTTTTTAATATTACAGATCATTAGCATTCAGTGCACCAGAAACTATGAATTTAGTGCTTTGTTATTTTGCTTAACTTATTGCAATAAGGTTTAATACTACTGTTTTCTAAGATCAAATACTGATGTAAATTAATTGTTTATTAGGCATATTGCTAATGATCTTTAAATATATCCTGATAAAACAGACACAATATATATCAAGGGTCTTACCTCCTTCCCACCCATATTTTCAAACATCTTTTCCAGTTGCACTCTTAGCTGTTGAATGTTGTTTATCAGTATACAGGGCTGAAAACGATATAAGGAAAATTATGAAAATTATCGTTGTTTCTATATAAACAATGTATCAGCATTTTGTGTTTTTGGTAGTGTGGATAGCTGCAGTTGCATAAGATACCAAGGCTAATTATGTGAAAGCATTGTTGTGCGTGTTTACTAAGAGCATTGGTACTTTAGACGCAGGCCTATGCCTAAGCTTAAAGTGTATGTTACCCAAACATTTCATATTTCCAATATGTGTTTGTGGTACTATGCACTTGTATTAAAACTATCCTGTTCCCTTTGAATTGCTTCCTTTGTGTGAAATACCTGGTGATCCTGTCAGTCCCTCTTCATTCCGATTTCAAACTGACCATGCTAGGAATGGAAGCACATCTGTCCCAGTGTAGTCAGTTTTATTCTTTGCATTCTATTTAGGGGCACAACCTGTTTGTAATCCAGCGGTCAGACTTCTGCTGATGCGCCCCCGTGCACAGCTCCTCACGATGAAGATCAGTGTACTGCTGTTTCTCTGCCTCCTGCTTACATGCCCCCCCCCCCCTGCAGTTTCCACCCAGAGCTCTCTAATCCCCTTTTGCACCTTATCTATATTCATGTGATCACTTAAAAAAAAAAATAACTAAACCAAAAAAGTCGTTTTACAACAAGCTCTTTTAAAGGACAGAGCTGCATATTATTAACATGTATTAGCATACATTTCTTGTACATGCAAAAAAAGGTTGAACATTTAAGAGTGTAAGTTTCCACGACATATGCTTTTTGTATATTTATTGCTACTTCCTTATAGTCTTGAATATCTACGCCACACACTGAGATGCAGTGAATTGTTATTGACAGAACATTTTATTTGGTTTTGAGGAGGGTTAGAGTCTCTGTCAGGTTTTTATTGCCATCTGTGTCTATTAGCAAGATTTGCAGTGGAAATACAGAAAAAAAAATCACATTTTTAGTAGGGTAAGGAAAGGTTAGTAGTTCTGACAATGTTTTTTATTGCTGTCTGTGCTTTGACATGGTGACGTATTGATATATGTGGTTTGTTATATACATACAAACGTACGTATATGCCCTCAAGCCCTGATATGGTGTAGCCAGTTGCTCATGTAAAACATATATAACTCAAATTTCACCATATAAGTTACAACATAATAATAATATTAATAATAATTAGTATTACTAATAATGATTATTCTATTATTATAATGTTTTTGGTGATGGGGATCATTCAAGAGAAGGATTTGTCAGGTGTTGCTATAATTCTGGGTAAATAGTTGTTCAGTCTTTTTTTAAAAACACCCAGTGGGGGTGCTTACCGGAAAATTTCAGTGAGTTCCATATTGTGGGTATGCATGATAGAATGCATAAGAACCAGAAGATTTTGAAGTACCTTTGGGGTTGTGTAATTTTCCTTTCTCTGAGGAGGGACCATGTGGGAGTATGGGTTTAGAACTTTATAAGTAAGTAGGACGATTTCAAATGATATGCTCTATTTGATTGAAAGTCATAGTAGGGAGTGAAGAATTGGGGTGATGTGGCAGTGCCAGGGTTGGTGGATGGGTAACCTGGCTGCTGCATTTTGTACAGATGCATTTTGTACCAGATAAGGTTCTTTCTTAGGGAGTCCAAAATAGAGGAAGTTGCAGTAATCCAGTCTTGATGATACAAAAGCATGGATTCATTTTGGCATATCCCCTGCTGCAATCAGATGTTTAAAGTCTTTGAATATTTCTGAGATGTTGGAAGGATAGGTGATACATTTTGCATAATCAGTAGGACAGCATCCAAGATCACACCCAGGCTGTGCACATGGTCAAAGAACATAAAATTTGTATTCCCAATGTTTAAACCAGCTTGAGGTGTTTGTAACCACTGTGATGCTTGCCTCTGCCCTCCAATCAAAAACACTTCTGTCTTGTCTGGGTTCAGCTTAAGCCAGCTACAGTTCATCCACTCTTGTATGTCATCTTGGTCAAAGGATCACCTGTCTGGTTTGAAGAACAGGTAGAGTTGTGTATCATCTGCATAGTAATGATAACTAAGGGCATGGTGTTGGATGTTTTATTTCCCAGTAAATCAAATGACAGAATAAAGCCATGTGGAATCATGTAATGTAATGGAAGTGAAGAGGATAAGTGGTTTCCTGCTGTAACACTTTGTGATCTCCTTGACAAGAAGGATTTGAACTGGCTGAGTACTGCACCCTCTAGACCACAGAGAAGCTCTAGGTGATTCAATAATACATCAAATATAGCAGAAAGAATAAGGAGGATAAGCATAGAGCATTCTCCTATGTCTCAAGCCATTAATAGGTAATTCAATAGTCAGACCAGTGCAGTTCCTGTACTGTGCTTTTTCCTCGAAACCAGATCCAAATTTTGGTTATTTGACTACCAGGCCTCAAGCATGCTAGCGATTGCCTTTTTAATCACTTTTTAAAGGGAATGTTTGACAGCTGTCTGTAGTTGGCCTGGACAGAAGCGACGGAGTCAAAAGCAGAAATGACCATTTTGTTGTTAAAGTATAACTAAAGTAAATGTATTTTTCTAGTTTTGGACATAGTGGAGATGAATTAAAATACCTGTCAGGTTTTTACTGCTACCTCTGCCCCTGTCAGGGAGATTCATCTTTCTGTATTTGTTGTCCTGTTTACCATTATCTTAGAAAGTGAAAGTAAAAGAAAATCATACATTTTGGGTTGTCCCTTAGAATAGTAATAGAAGGGAAATCTTCCAGTGGGGACACTAGTTCTGGTGACCCGGGGGGGGGGGGGGCTTGGCGGGGTGTGGTGGATAGGTCCAAGAGCTAATGCTATGTAAAGACAGAAGTCTTAACAGGCTAACTATCTAGATGGAAGAGCAGCACAGAGATGCACAAGATGCTAAAATAATTATACAACTGGGTTTTTAGGTTAATTGGTTATTTTGTGTCCCAAATGGAAAACAAGGTCAAGTGTATGACCTTTTGTGTGAGTGAAAAACTATAGTTCTTGAGGGAATCCCAGTGCTGCCATAGTAATAAAGATTTGAGATTGCTGTCTGCAAAGAAGAGCAATCTGGTGTGGTTTACGGACAGCAAAGTCATAATGCTATTTATTTTCTGAAGAAAGGCTTTTCCATTACCTGTTGGTCAGTATATTAGTAACGTTTTAATGCTAATTTCTCTAGTTGTGCACCTACATATTCAAATGAGTGATTGGGCCAATAGAGAGGAGGGTCGAAGGTTCAGTTCGGATTTAAAGCAGATTGCAATTAACCCACCTATGTGTTCTTGTCTTGGGCAGTGAAATTCTGAATAGCTGCTTGGAACTGTTACTTTTAGGATGGGTCCTTTTTTATATCATATGTGCTTGTACTTTTTAATGTCATTATTTGCAGTGGGAAGGGATTTTGATTTTGAGCTCTCTGTGTTTTGTGACCAGTCTAGGCAAGGTTGATTGATTACTCAGTTGGGGAGGGCAGCATGTAACTGATTTATTCATTGTGAGTATATTTGTGTGTGACTGTCTTCCTCTGCACACCCTATGGCTCTTTTTTTAAAACTCCAAGAGACTTTAGGATGGGAATAATGGATGGTTCAATGTGTTTGTCAGAATCAGTTGTTTGAAGGGACAACAAACAACCAGGATACTATGAATCCATCCTACTGTATAATGTTCAATAAAGTGTCATTTAAGCCACATCATAAAAAATAATCAATAAATGCTGTATTACATATTGTTTGTACTCACTCAATCACTATGGGATTTGTTTTCTGTATTCTGCAAAAAAAACTGGTTGATCCTGCTGCTCCTTCTGTTTATGTCCCCATTTCAGCTAGGGATGTCTGCAGCTGTGATGGCAACTCTGAACATGCTCAGTTTTCAGTGAGTTTCAATGCTGAGAAATTCCTCCCTATCACATCTGAGCAGCTCATGTGACTATAGAGTCTTGATTTATTATTCAAGCGATTAAGATCTATCATTGTGGTGAGTAGGGAACCAAGAGGGTTTGCCAGGCACCTTGAGCACCTTTTGAATAGACTATCTGCACTCGAGCACTTTTTTGGATTTCATTCACCTTTAATGGACTTATTTATCAAATTTATATTAATTATTTATAATTTTACTATTTATAAATTTGATTGTTCACAATAATTTATTGTTGTTATATCAGATTTGCTAGTGCTGTTTTAAATTTGACCTTCTATTTTGAATAGCATGTGAATAGCCAGGTCATAAAAGTTGGCATTATAGAACGGGAGACAGAGGAAAAGTGTAAAAATCCTTTTAAAAGAAAGATGTAAACATCCATTGAAACAAATGTTCCAAAATGCTATCTGAAAAATCCACATAGTTGAGTTTCCAAGGGTAAACCCTAGTACACATTCTGAGAAAATCAGAAAAATACCGCTTTTGAAGCGATTGTACAATAATCTGATAATTAGTACACAGCTTTCGAGAGCCGATTAGGACAGTTCTTGCAAAATTATCTTAAGGGATAAACGTGATACCCAAACTATTTATTCAGGGCAGTTTTCATCCAAAAACAATCAGAAGTCCAAAATTATGCATGCTCGGAAATGAAGGAATAAATTACACAATGCAACACCTTACATCACTTCCGAAGTTGAATTCTGTCATAGGAGAATTTTTGTAACTTAAGTAACCTATTGGTTTTTCATATGAGACAAGTATGCAAAAAACAAACAAACAGATGATCATTTGTCCGATATTCTCATCGTGTGGACAAGGCTTTAAATCTGGGAAGGAGATATTCTAAACTCATGATATTATTTAAGACATCTGAACATAGTTCTGTTGTTTATGGTTAGCAAATGTGAAAATCAGTACAGTAGACTAAAGAGTAAACTAAAGAAAAAGTGGTATATTTGTGAAAATGGTTGTCTGATTATAGTTCAAATAAATTGAGTTCCTTGCTTGATGAAATCTGTATTGCTCTGGGGATACATTCTTAAAATATTGGAGTCTTGGAGCACCAGAAACTGAGATTACCAGATCAGTAAGTATCTTTACGTAAGATAGCAATTCAAAAGTGTAGCTTGTGTGTAGCAGAATGTGGTTCCTTTTATATTTTGCTCCTTTGCCGCTGGATTTATTGAACATGTCCTTTTTAGGTAAAGATAAGGAGCAGATAAGAAGTGAGGCAGCCAGCTTGGGTATACTCCACTTATACAGGTTATAAACAATTCAAAAAAGCCTCTTTATACTTTATATTTTGACTTCTTGTCTATTGCAAACACACATTCCATTTTATGAAGGATTCCAAACACCTAGAATACATACATTGCATTAGTCTATGTACAGTACACCACATGGACACCTTCTATTTTAAACCAAAAGGAAAATGTACAAGTGATAGTATGCAATGAATTTGCAGATGAGTCAACCCAACAATTTCAGTCAGAAATCAGGCATGTTGTAGTTTAACATGTGACAATAAGCCAAATTGATATAGCACCCACACAGCACTTTACATACTGTGCAATCTCATCAGTATTTTATAAATATTAAAATATGAAAATATGTGGAATGAAAAGCCCCAAAAATGTATAAATAAGAAAATCCCCATCCCAATAGATAATGCAGGTCCCTTCACCCAATATTAATTTACAAATTATAATTTATTATTTTGTAAGGAAATACCATGTTGTGGTCCCTGGTTATCGCCTATTTCATCCTTCTATAATTTGTATGTTCACATCAGTCTCTGCCCTCAAAGAGCTTACAATTCAATACACACACATTTGTGATCCAGTTTAAATAGGAGCCAAATAATTTCCCTAGCATGCCTTTGGAGTTCAGAAAAAAAAACAAAATAAGCTATAGGTATAACTTTTGTAGGTAGCGTCTTGGTTGGGTTGCAAGGCAAAAGTATCATTATTAGCTCTATGTTTTTCATTCTGCCAGCTGGCTGGATAAAAAAAAAAACCTGAGCAGATTTCCCCATCTACACATTGGAGGTGGATGGGGAAATTCTCCCTGCTGTGTCTTTGTATTCTGACAGCAGGACCCCCCCCCCCCACCACCACCATCAGAATACACTGATCAGTGCTGCAGCCCATTGGCTGCATGTGGTTATGGGAATGCTGGTTTTCCGGCAGGACTGTTCTAAGAACCAATCTTGTTAAACAGAGAGGGCTACACATAGATTAAAATTCAGCCAGTCCCTGCTGAACCAGCTGGATTTTGATCCATGTATGGCCAGTTTAAGGTAAGTGCTATGAACAATTTATGGTAGCAATCTTAGAGCTAGAACTTCCTAGTGACAACACAGAGCAAGATAAATACAGAAAAATGTTTTAAAGTGGAACTACAGCTCATACAATTTTACTTGTTTTTGGTATAGGAGTGCAAGCTAGAACCCATGTATCTCCAACAGATCTGAATGAGTTTTCTAACCCTTCACCACTCTATAGCCTTCACACTGCCTAAAAACTAAAAAAAAAAAAAATACGGAGACCCACCCAACAAGAAATCAAGAATGCACATACAGTATTGTCTATGTGTAGGCAAATCTAAATTGTAGTAATTAGGTTAAAATGTGGTCTGAACATCTGTTTGTGAATAACAATAAAGGGTAGTTTTACGTAAAGACACTGAAGCCCTAAGTCAACCTTTGCTTGAAATGTCCAAGTATACCAGAAATGTCCTTTCAGTGAATTTCATTTGACATTGCTACACAATTACGGTAATACAATTTACATAAGCCAGCATGTGTGTTACATTTTAAGAGCTAACTTCAAACAGTAAATTAAACACCATGAAATCTGGTATGACATAGGGATACTATAAATTGCAGTTATATTGAATTTTTCTACTAGGTAGAAGGGTATGGTATATAATTGCTAGTGTAGGACCCTACAATGTGATCTTTTAGTCTTTGTAAAGCAAGGCATTGTACATAATGAAATGCAAATAATAAGTCTACTGCAACATAAGATCACTGCTGACTCTAGAATATGTAAACTAAACCAGAGACTTACAGTCATAATTGAGACCACTGATAATCTAAATTGTGCAAACATATCTTATTGTGAGAGCTGAGCGCTGGGCAGAGGAAAAAACACCAACAGAAGCAGTTATGTGTTTAACAAAAAAATGTATTAATTTATTTTATCTGCAACCACTCCGAATAATTGAATTTCACTTAAAGAGGAAGTACACCCTCCTCGGACACTTTTACCTATAGGTAAGCCTATGATAAGGCTTACCTATAGGTACTGTAAATATCTCCTAAACATGTACCGTTTAGGAGAGATTTACCTTACATGCATCCAGTGACATCACTGGCACATGCGCTCTGAAGGAACGGCCGCTGGTGCCGTTTCTTCAGAGTCCCGTGCCGTGACTGTTGGCTCCCGCGCGCGTGCGTGGGAGTGACGTCACCGCGGCTCCGGCCAATCAGATGGCCCGATGCCGCGAACCCGGAAGACGGGCGACTGGACATGTCGCCCGTCATACAGGTAAGCGGGCTGTACGGTGGGGGCTCGTTCTAAGGTAAGTATTGCATAATGAGCTAGTATGCGATGCATACTAGCTCATTATGTGTTTCTCTTACAGGTTACCAAAAAAAAAACTTTGTACGGGTTTACAACCTCTTTAACTTCACCCTCTTGAAATTGCCACCCTTCACCCTCTTGCAGAACTTGCCTCCAATTAGGCATCCCCCATACAAATATTACATGGTTAGTCAGGTTGAAAAATACACAAGTCTTTCTAGTTTAAATGTGATGAATGGGAACATGCTGACAGAAGGAAAGAGCAGAAATGACCTCTTCAGTCTGTTGTTGCTTCTTTACTGTCTAGTCACAGGCTTGAGGCTGGGAGTTGACCTAGCTATGTTGCTTATTTGAAGCAGAGAAAAGTCAGGTCACCAGGCTGACAGAGCCCTGTGGTAGGGCTGTGTATATTTCAGAAGTGGATTGACAGAAATGCAAATCATTTGACAGGCATAACAGTTACCATTTATGTGTTTCCTGCATTATAAAAGGAATGTTTGTTGGGTGCTTCTGCTGAGAAACCAGTCCTCCAGCTTGATCTTGATAGGGGAGGATGAAAAGGGAGGTGGGTGGACTTCCAGTATTGTGCAAGTGCACCATGCTAACACTGAGGGCAGCTCTTAGGAATGACAGAAGCAGTTCCAACTAGCAGGCAAAGAGAAGAAGAAAGGCGCCTCTGGTCCCGCAACTCGTCCTATCCTCTAGCTGTCCAGCAGCAGAGAGATGACACAGGTAGGGGAGCCCAATTAGGAATGATGGATCAATCTGATACTCCGGTGGAACACATGCCTCGCTCATGGACCGCACCGAGCGTAATAACGTCAAAGGGACGGTAACGCGTTTTCGGAGCATGCACAGTAGTGCTCCTTCGTCAGACCAATGTCATCTCTCTGCTGCTGGACAGCTAGAGGATAGGATGAGTCGCAGGACCAGGAAGAGACCCTGAGCCGTGACGATACATGTTATCCCATCTGTAAGTCTGCTTGTTGTGTGTACAATAAAGTGTTGCTAGCTGCATTTAGAGGCGCCTTTCTTTTTCTCTATTTATGTGTTTCCTGGTGTTCAGCCCTAAAGTAGTTCTAAAGTTAAAATAATACATGGTTTAGACACATTTTACTGCCTAACAACTGCTCCCCCCATAAGATATAAAGGCAGCGGACAGGGGAGTATGCATGCAGCGGCTGCAAGGCTTTACATCGCGGTGTGGCAAAAATTATCCCCATAGCACTTGCCTAAATGAGGATGTGCAACAACTGCTCCGCAATTGCAAGCAGTGCATGCAGCTGTGGAATAGTGATAGGGGATTTTAGGGGTTAAAACAGGCATTATGTAAGCAACATTATATTTCCTTATCACCTATCAAACACCCTGTGAAAAGCAGTCCATCCTGGATCACGCTTTAGAAGTGAAATGCTAGTGTAAACTAGCCCTTAAGCTGAATTTTGATCATGTGTGGGCACTGTGGTTAAATAGAAGTCTATCTACTGATTGACTAGCAGCCTGTTGAAAAATGTCTGCTCACCACCTGCAGCGCTGGTCAGTCTATTCTGACCCAGTGGAGAGGATCCACCTCAAATGTGTGGATGGGGGAATTAGGTAAGTTATTTCATTTAACCGGCTGGTTAAACAAAAAAAAAAAAAATGAGTGATCGTTGGCCAGCTTTAGTGAGCCACTGTTACACTATGCCCCTATGCTAGACCCTTAACTTTAGCTTAAATTACACTGGTAATATACAGTATATTTGTTGTGTTTAAACTTTGTATATTAATCACTTCAAATCCTGGATATAAACAGGCTGGGATGTGTTCAAAGATCAACAGACTTCTTAAATCCCATTAATTATTTACTTCTATATTCCAATTTGTGGTGGGAATATCTGACTGAAATCCACAAATAGTCTCAATATGGATTTTTTGTGTTATTACCTAAAAAAAAGCAGATAGTTGAGTTTTCACATAAACCTCACCTCTGTCTGACCTAAGCTCACATCTACAAAAGTGTCTAGTACAGATGTGCTGAAAAGTTTGGTTCTGGGCAGATTTGCAGAACACGACTACTTATTGTATACCTACTTATACATCACTATCAATTTACACATTGCTTTTACATATATATATATATATATATATATATACACACACACACACACACGCACACACACACTATATTACATAATAATTGGGACGCCTGCCTTTACGCCCAAATAAACTTTAATGGCATCCCAGTCTTAGTTTGTAGGATTCAATATTGAGTTTGCCCACCCTTTGCAGCTATAACAGCTTCAACTCTTCTGGGAAGGCTGTCCACAAGGTTTAGGTGTGTGTCTGACGATTCTTCAAGAAGTGCATTTGTGAGGTCAAGCACTGATTTTGGAGGAGAAGGCCTGCCTTGCAGTCTCCAATCTGTCGGATTGAGGTCCGGACTCTGTGCAGGCCAGTCAAGTTCCTCCACCCCAAACTTGCTCATCAATGTCTTTATGAACCTTGCTTGTGCACTGGTGCGCATTCATGTTGGAACAGGAAGGGCCAACCCAAAATTGTTCCCAAAGAGTTGGGAGAATGAGATTGTCCAATATGTCTTGGTATGCTGATGCCTTATATGTTCCCCTCACTGGAACTAAAGGGCCAAGCCCAACCCATGAAAAACAACCCCACACCATAATCAGCCCTCCATCAAATATTTGGACCAGTGCACAAAGCAAGGTCCATAAAGACATTGATGAGCGAGTTTGGGGTGGAGGAACTTGACTGGCCTGCACAGAGTCCTGACCTAAACCCAATAGAACACCTTTGGGATGAATTGGAGCGGAGACTGTGAGCCAGGCCATCTCTCCAACATCAGTGCCTGACCTCACAAATGCGCTTCTGGAAGAATGGTCAAACATTCACATAGACACACTCCTAAACCTTGTGGACAGCCTTCCTAGATGAGTTGAAGCTGTTATAGCTGCAAAGGGTGGGCCAACTCAATATTGAACCCTACAGACTAACACTGGGATGCCTTTAAAGTACATGTGCGCGTAAAGGCAGGCATCCCAACATTTTACATTTTTGATATATAGTGTATATAATATATATATATATATATATATATATATATATATATAGCCAAATGTTAACAAAAAAAACAAAAAACAAAATGGTCATCTAGGCTAATGGGAAAGGGATTGTCAAACAAATGGAATGAGAGATAGAGCACTCTGCATGTACCAAAGCAAAATAAAAATAAAAATTACAAATTCTGTCTCTCTGGGAACAGCAATTTTATTAAACTTTAAAGATGCAAAATCCCTTTACATAACATGCCCATTGAATACCCTGACCCTGCCTGTGAAGTGGCCCATATGCACAATGTTTACAACCTACTACAGCAAAAATTGCATTTGCCAAATAAAAATGCGCACATTAAATTGCTGGTAAATTACAGTTTCAGCTGTTTTACTGATATTTATAAACAAACGGTCAGGGATTATCTGCATCTATACCAGAGCCTTATCCTAGATGAGGATCTGATATAGATGGTAATAGGGGACCATATCACAAAAAGGTCTGAAGAGGAAAGACACAGAAAGGGCCACAATGTTTAAAGTAGTAAACAAGTGTCCTATACTCTGGGCCCCAATTCTCTTTCCCTGTTTTCATAAGGAAAAAAGGAGTAAACTGTTAAAAGCATTCCACTTCCACTCATTGGGTACTATTTCTGAAGCTTTACATGAGTCTAGGAGCAACTGATTTCTGATTTTAGTGTGATAATAAAAAATAATCTGACATCCCTTTTTCCATTCATAATAATCTGTATATTGTGCTTTTCTGTAGGAGCTAAATTAGCTTAAACCTACATGTTGGGTTTTGCTCACCAATGATGTGATCCAGATGCAAGGAGACATGTCCAATTCTGTGAAGTTAGAAAGGCTAATTGCTGAATACATTTACATGTAGTACATTTTAATGAGTCTCTACATGTGCATTAGGAAGGTAGGGATCCATAAAACATTAGTGTGGACTTAACTTCAAGTGGTTTGAATGGGTGAAGCCTGCATTAGGTATTAGCAATACAGGATGGCCTGCCATCCCAATGTTTTATTGTGCTCTGCCAATATGGCAAGTCTAAGTCCCTCTAGAGCATTAATAAAGATTAGCTATCTGGGGGACCTGCATGATCAATCATACTAATGAGCAAATAGGAATCCCGGGGGTAGGTTAAGTGACAAGTGTTGTAATGTGCACTTACTCATAGCTCTTTGCATTTTATGAGACAAACGTGCTGGCAATATTGCTGCCCTTAAGAGCACCCTTACTGCAAAATACTTTACGCTGATTCTGTCATAGCTAAGTAAAACCATGCTCTCATGATTGCAGGCTTTCCTATGGTAAACAGAATAAAGAACATAGTCCTAATAGAAGCTTTGGCTAAAGTGCTGTCATTACAGTTCCTGAAGAGGAGCAATTTACCTGCAGCTGTTTGAGAGAAAAAAGAAAGTTGATGCAGTATGGCCTTTTTAAACAGTCACAAACACAGAAATGTTTTTTTTTTTTTTTATATACTTCAGTTACACTATCTTATGTAGTCCATTAAATGGTATTAAAAAGTCATTCCTGCCAAAAGAGCAAATATAAACTTGATATTTTTGCATATTATGTGTCAAAATATTTATGGACTCCTTTGTTGATTGGCTTTGATGGACAAATGCAGTGTGCTTTTGCCATCCATTTGAGATGCTTCCATAATTACCCAGTTTTAGTTGGCAGGTGGAGTTGACCTGAATTTGATTGCAGCTGACATGAAGCTAAACTATAGCTGTGTGCACTTTATATAGGTTTGTTTCTATATGGTGTGCACATAAACAATGCTAACAGTGCTTAGATAGACCCAACAAAATTGAGAGAAAATTTAATTTGGATCCCATTTAAATTGTAGGCACATGATGGCCTAACTAGTGTATATTTAGATGCTAGAGAGTTCATCCTATAGAAAACCACCCAAGATACTAATATTATTGATTTCATTATTCATTTCATGAGCATAGCTTTCTTATCCATGAAGCATTGATGCATGATCCTATGCACATATAGTTTAGTAAATCAGGGCTTACAGCTAACCCAGTGCTTGATCTCAGAACATTTCATAACTCGACTCAATAATCTAGGCATGAGATTTTCAAACGGATTCCGTAATCATCTATTAACAGTTCTGATATTATTAATCGATACAAGAATGTCATTCATGGGCAAGGACACATTTTTGGAGATTAAAACACTGAAAATCCCAGCCACCAAGGAATTCTGACTTGAAAGAGTGCATAGATTACTGTGGCCTCTTAGCCTGCCATCCAAGAAGTTTTTGTTACACATGTTTCACCTTCATTTTTATAAAAAGAAAGAATTGATCCTCCAGAACATTAGAGGCATAGCTATTCTCTCTGCACATGCAAAGATAGCAGTTCCCCAGTACTATGCTACCCAGAGGAACGCAAGGGCTTTTGTCTGGTGCTAGGTATCCAAGCTCCATAAATCTAGGGTTGGACCGAGCATCTGGATCTACTGACTTTTTTCTCATACCATCTTGGCAGAAGGTAACTAGCAAAAGCCCTACATTGGGGAGAAGATCCTCCATAAAACTCACCAATATCCTGGATTCAATGACAATCTATAAATGGGCATATCTTTCTGAAATGTTGGGGACTATGTCTCTCCAACCTTGTTTAACCCTTACTGTCCTGTGTCTCACTTTCCCCCAGTTTACCCAGTTCTGTGTAACACTTGACATGGCTAAACAATCTCATAGATGTATGAAGAACTTGGCATCCCATAGTGAAAAAGTTTATATACTAATCCATAGTACACAACTCCTAATCCATAGGGGATCTGATATGTTACCACTGTCTTCTGCTTCGGGTAACTGCAACAGAAATTCACAATAATACACTATCTGATCATGCTCCAAACCGCATAGATTTGGGAAGTGGCAATTGTTTCTCTAAAATTCAAAAAAACATAGATTACTCCTTCTTGTCGGCCTGTATATATAAGTGAGTAGGACCCTATGGAATGACCAAAATTCGTCAGCCTATTCCATGTAGGTCCCCTCTTCACAAATGTGCTAATTGGTGTCCGTTGACAAAAAGAACGATATATACCAAAAAACGGAGGAGAGACAGAGTTCTCCTCGAAGAGGTCAACTAGGGACACTAAGAGTAATTGAGAAAAATATACTTTATTGAAAAATACAAAACTTGCCAACGTGATTCACAGTAAAGACCACACCTTCTCTAAACCCAACAACCTGAGACTAAAAACTCTTTTAACCACTTAAAGACTGGAAGGATTTGCCCCCTTCCTCACCAGGCTCTATTTTGTGATTCGGCACTGCGTTACTTTAACGGACAATTGCGCAGTTGTGCGACGCTGTACCCAAATAAAATTGATGTCCTTTTTTCCCCACAAAAAGAGCTTTCTTTTGGTGGTATTTGATCACCTGTGCGATTTTTATTTTTTTGCGATATAAACAAAAAAAGCGACAATTTTGAAAAAAAAAAACACAATATTTTCTGCTATATGACATTCTCAAAAAAAAAAATATTTTTAAAATAAAATGTAAAATGTAATGTAAAAATATATATATTTTTTTTAACATTTTAAGCCAATTTGTTTTCTGCTACATATTTTTGGTAAAAAAAAATCGCAATAAGCGTATTTTGATTGGTTTGTGCAAAAGTTATTGTGTCTATTAACTACGGGAAAAATTTATGTAATTTTTATTGTCTTTTTTTTTTACCAGTAATGGCGGCAATCTGCGATTTTTTTGCGGGACTGCGACATTGCGTCAGACAGATCAGATCAGACTGACATTTTTTACACTTTTGGGGGGACCAGTGACATTACTACAGTAGTCAGTGCTAAAAATATGCACTGTTATTGTAATGATGACACTGGCAGGGAAGGGGTTAACATTATGGGTGATCAAGGGGTTAAATGTCAGCCTAGGGGAGTGATTCTAACTGTGGGGGGGGGCGTGGCTTCTGAAATTACCATAGAGACATGTGATCCTATATAGAAGGATCACATTGGCTCTATGATCACTCCAGGGAGAAGGACGGTCGGCTGTGTTTACAACAGCTGACCGTTCTTCTCTCTCAGCAGGGAACAATCAGAGCCGCCCCCTAGCCTCATGAGAGCAAGCGACGTACAACTATGGCGATTTGCCCAGCAGCTGCTGCCTGCCTTAATGGCACCAGATTTTTTTTAAAAAATTGCAGTATTCAAAACAGCCAAACTTGGCGTATTGAATGCTTTTAAGTGCAAAGGAGGGATTTGAGGTCTTTTAGACCCCAGATCCCTCTATAAAGAGTACATGTCACTGACTATTACTGTCACAAGGAAGAATCTGTATGAGATGGCAGTTTACTTCTCTGTAAGTAAATGTCTGATTATGCATTGTAATATATAGACTGCTAATTATGACTAATTGTAGCATGTATATGCCAACAAATAGTATTTGAAATCGATTATGCTCTATAGTATATAATATAACTGTGCATTAGCATGTTTTTCTTTTTCTCATTGTAGTCACCCAATTGAACCCTCTCTATCCAATACCCCTGAGGAAGCCATACAGGCGAAACGCATCAGAAGTAGCTCTCTCCTTCTACGTGCACATTGGCACAGTGTACACAGAGTGATTTTGTGGGAGAAATTGAGCTTTTTCATTTTGCATGTGTAAGGGGGGTGATTCTCTTTTTTATGAATTGTTGTGCTTAATATATGTATACATGTATAATGGTTACATAGTAAAGATACCATGATTCCTCTTAAGAAGAAAAATTGTGATTCTTTGTAACACATGCACACACATCTGAACTGAGAAATGCCCAAAACCATTGTTGGTTTGATGGGCATAGATTTTTCTTGTCCTACCATATGACAAACTAACTAAATTAAAATTGAATATTTAAGTGGTGTATGGCATCCCATCTTTTATTTCATTAAATCTGGCAGTGAAGTGGAGTCCATTTAGTGCATGTATCTGTCTATCTATGGAGATTAAAAAATGAACAGATGCAGCTCCCCCTCAATCAAATATACAGTGATCAGCCATAACATTAGGACCACTGACATTGACAACATTCATTATGTTATTACAATGGCACCTGGGATAGTAGTTGGATGTTAAGGCAGCAAGTGAACATGTTGTCCATGATGATGTTTTGAAACTAGAAAAAATGGGCAAGCATAAGGATCTGAGTGACTTTGACAACTGCCAGATTGTAATGGCTAGATGACTAGGTCAAAGCAACTCCAAAACGTCAGCTTTTGTGGCATGTTCCCAGTGTGCAGTGGTCAGGAACTAGCAAAAAAGGCCCAAGGTAGGAAACCCAATGAGCTGGAAACAAAATCATGGGCAGCCAAGGCACGTCGATGCATGTAGAAAGCATAGGTTAACTCATGTAGTCTGATCCAATAGAAGTTCTACTGTAGCTCAAATTGTTGAAAACGTTAATGTTGGTCCTAATAGAAAGCTGTCAGAACACACAGAGCATCCCAGTCTATTGCGTATGGAGCTGTGTAGCCGCAGGCCAATCAAGGTGCCCACGCTGACCCATGTTTATAGCCAAAAGCTCCTGCAATGACACATGACCCAAAGAACTGGATAACAGAGCAATGGAAGAAGGTGGCCTTATTTGATGAATCATGGGGGGGGGGGGGGGTTTAAGGAAAACCACAATGAATTTTAGGTGTCAACTTGGCTTCCATATTCTTCAGAACTCAATCTAATCTGTGAGATGTACTGGAAAACAAGTCCAATCTGTTGACCACGCAACTTTTAAGACTTAAAAGATCTGCTACTGATTGCTTGTTACCAGATACTGCAGCATACTTCCAACAGTCTGGCGGAGTCTATGCCTGAAGGGGTTTATGGTGGATGCTCATATTGTTATGGCAGTTTGGTGTATATACAGTAAATGACTAAGTTTTTTTAGAAGAATGTCAGAAATCATAGCTTCCATATTTGCTCGGGACAGTTTTCCTTTGAAATTTGATTTTGCAAGCAGAATATTAGAAAAGCAGTGTATTCAATTTTTACTGTGTTTGGATATTTATAGTAACTTAGAAGGGAAGAAGATTTTATGTTTTTATAGTGATACAGATGCACTGAAAAAATCAGTCTAATCAGGAACATCTTTTTTCTTATGGCATAGCTGTATAGATTGCTAAGTATATACATTATAAGTATTTTGTTTTTGAAGCTACAAGAACTCCTAACATGCCAATATCTGACTAGGCAGAAGTTTCTTGTGTCCTCCCATTAGACCATATAGGAAATCTATAATGCTCAAACACAGCAAAATATGTGTACTTCCAATATTTGCATGTCGACACTGTATGTTACAAACATTATTTATAGTACTATTCTGTGATTTTTATACCTCCACCTTGCCTGAAGAAACACAAAATGTGCAGTAAGAACAGGCTCACCAGGGGTCTTGTTCATTTGAATCTAAGCTAAGATTAAAAGGCTTTTTAATGTTGTAAATAAAAACAGAGCTTATTACTTACCACATTTTCTTTTCCACAGTATGAGCTGAAATCATTGGATATAATTGCAGCATATTGAAGAAGCACTTTGTTGATAGTCTAAAATGAAAAGATACATAATTACTGTGGAACAACAAAATGAACAATCTGGACCGTATTTGAAAGCCACCTGCTAAAACCACAGTGTACTGTACTTTTAGTGGTAAAACAAGAAATAAGTTAGGATTATGTAAGCCATTATTGTTAAGTTATGCTATTTTAAAAAGGCAAAGTGAAAAATAACCTCTAGGGCCTAAGCACAAACCAAATTAAAATTCATTTTTGTGTGGTTGCTAGCAAGTGGAATCACATGCTAAGTCTTAGTATTATATATCTTGGGGGCTCCAGTGGAGAGATAGCCCCACTGGTGTTTCCAGTTCTACCCAGTTGCCACAGCCACTACAGAGCCAATTGATGACGTCATTCTCTCCCAGTGGATTGCCCATAATGTAGAAAAAAAGGAATTTTGACATACCTGTAAATTCCTAATCCTGGAGTATAGTACACTACTCAAAAAAATGAAAGGAACACTTTTTAATCAGAGTATAGCATCAAGTCAATTAAACTCCTGGGATATTGATCTGGTCAGTTAAGTAGCAGAGGGGATTGTTAATCAGTTTCAGCTGCTTTGGTGTTAATGAAATTAACAACAGGTGCACTCGATGGGCAACAATGAGACAACCTCCAAAACAGGAATGGTTTTACAGGTGGAGGCCACTGACATGTTTTCTCTGTTAATCTTTTCTGATTGTTTTTCACTAGTTTTGCATTTTGCTAGGGTCATTGTCACTACTGGTAGCGTGAGGTGATACTTGGACCCCATAGAGATTGCACAGGCTGTCCAACTCCTCCAGGATGGCACATCAGTCTCAAGAGCTTGGAGGAGATTCCAGGAGACAGGCAGTTACTCTAGGAGAGCTGGACAGGGCTGTAGAAGGTCCCCAACCCATCAGCAGGACCGGTATCTGCTCCTTTGTGCAAGGAGGAAAAGGATGAGCACTGCCAGAGCCCCACCAAATGACCTCTATCAGGCCACTGGTGTTAAGGCCTCTGACCAAACAGTCAGAAACAGACTTAATGAAGGTGGCCTGAGGGTCCCATGTCCTCTAGTGGGCCCTGGGCTCCCTGCCCAGCACCGTGGATCTTGATTGGCATTTGCCATTGAACACCAGAATTGGCAGGTCTGCCACTGGCGCCCTGTGATTTTACAGATGAGTGCAGGTTCATCTGAGCACATGTAACAGACGTGAAATGGCCATAGGGGAACGTTATGCTGCCTGTAACATCGTTCATGTCCGGTTTGGTGGCGGGTCAGTGGTCATCTGGGGAGGCATAACCATAGAGGGACGCACAGACCTCTACAGGCTAGACAATGGTACCCTGACTGCCATCAGGTATCAGGATAAAATCCTTGGACCCATTTTCAGACCCTACGCTGGTACAGTGGGTTCTGGGTTTTTCCTGATGCATGACAATGCCCGGCATCATGTGGTGAGAGTATGCACCTAGTTCCTGGAGGATGAAGGAATTGATACCATTGAATAGCCCCAACACTCGCCTGGCCTAAATCCAATAGAACACCTCTGGGACATTATGTTTCAGTCCACCTGACACCGCCAGGTTGCACCTCAGTCTGTTCGGGAGCTGAGAGATGCCCTGGTCCAGATCTTGGAGTAAATACCCCAGGACACCATCTGTCATCTCATTAGGAGCATGCCCCAACATTGTCAGGCATGCGTACAAGCACGTGGCAGCCATAAAAACTACTGAGTACCATTCTGAGTTTCTGCAATGAAAGTTCAGCAAAATGGACTAGCCTGCTGCATAATTTTTTCACTTTGATTTTCAGGATGTTATTGAATTCAGCCCTCTGTAGGTTGATAATTTTCATTTACATCAAATGATGTGGCATCCTTTCATTCCCAGCACGTTATCCAGTCCATATCAGTATATATATCTAGCATGATATGTTTCCCTATTGAGATCTGATGTGTTTTCAAAGTGTTCCTTTAATTTTTCTAAACAGTGTATATGACAGATAAAGAATTTACAGGTAAGTGGAAATTGATGTTGTCTTTACAAGGCACAGGGCTGCAGTCTTAGACAATGGGATGTACCCACCTTGCGGTCATTGATTACATGAACTGAGGCCTAAAAATCTACCTGGTAAAACTTTAAGAATGTGTGAACAAAAGACCAAGTGGCATCTGTGCAAATCTGAGATTCAGATGCTTGCTGCTGGAAAACCCAGGAGACACCAACAGATTTAGTAGAATTAGCTCTGATAGGAAAAAGAGGAACTCTGACCCTAAGTGCAATAAGCAGTCTGATCCTCCTAGCAATCCTTGTGTTGGCAGACAGGATACCCTCTTGAGAGCCTGTAGGGAGTATAAAATGGGACTGAGTCTTGCAAATAGAATTTATAGCTGCTAAGTAGACCCTAACAGCACTAACAACATCTAAGCAGTGCAGAGTAATATTCTTGGTGTGTTTTGCCTTTGGTAAAAAAAAAAAGAAGGACTCTGTCGCAAGACCACCTTGTCCCTGTGTAGAACAAGAAATGGCTTCTTACAAGAAAAGACCAAGACTAATAGATGGGATAAATACTCGGAAGGCAACCTTACATGTGAGGTCTCCCAAAGGGATACCTCCGTATAAAAGGGGCTCTCTGGAGCACAGAGAGCACCGGATTCAGATCCTAAAATGTGATTTAGAATGTTGAATAGGGGGATTTATATGAGTAACTCTCTGAAGAAAAGTCTTGATTAAGGACTGTAAAGCAAGATATTTCTGAAAGAGGGTGGATAAAATAGAAACCTGTCCCTTGAGGGTATTTAGGGCCAGATGTCTTAAATGCCAAAATAGGAAAAACAGAGTGTTCCTTGGGACTCAGATGTCTGTCCTTGTACCAGGCAAAGCAAGCCTTCCAAGTGTGATGAGAGATTTTGCAGGAAGCATATTTTTGTTCTGAGCAAGATGGAGATGACAAAATCAGATATACCCCTATTCTTCAGAACGTGAGTTTAAATAGCCATGTTGTTAAAGACAACTTACAAGCAGGTTGGAATAGTGAGTCTTGCAACAGTGTATATGACCTGTTTGGAAGAGTCCAATGCTTATCTGCCAGGAGTCTGTGTATGTCTTGGTACCACATCCTTCTGTGCCAATTCAGTGATATGGGAGCCACAGGCACCTTTTCCTGCACAGCAACTGAAATAGAATCATTAGTGGAGGAAAGGCATAGACCAGCTTGAATGGAGTCCAATAATCACTAGCATATTTACTGCAAAGGCTAGGGAATCCCTCGTCCTGGCTTAAAATCTGTGCAGTTTGCTGTTAAATCTGGAGGCCAGGATGTCCATCTCGTTACCTCCCAATGTTGACAGTGTATTTGGAAGATCTTAGGGTGCAGAAACCATTCCCCTTGGTCTATGCTTTGGTGGCTTAGGAAATCCACCTGACAATTGTCTATACCAGGGCTATGGAAGACAGCGAGAGCCAAAACATGAATTTACACCCAGGAGGGGATCAATTTCATTTCTCTTAAGGCAGCTTGAATTCTGGCACCTCCTTGATGGTTTATGTAGGCCACTAATGTCACATTGTCTGACTGTACCCTGACTGGGTGACCTTGAAGATATGGGAAAACCAGGTCCTCTGGGCAGATAAGGAGTTGTAAACTCCCCTCAAGCAATAAGGCTGGCTTTTTTTGTGACCACCTTCCAGGGCATGTGAAGGAATGACTTTTCTGACTAAAGTGCAGGGTTAGAAATCAATCTTGTCAAGGAGAAGATTTTCTGGCTGCATAGACACATAGTATTAGGGAAATGGCGGTGGAAGAACTGGCATTGCTGCCAATACTAGTGATGCGCACTCCCATGTGCATGCGCAGAAGAATGGTGAATTGGCACATGCAGGTGAGTGGCTGCGTGAATCAGCGAACAGGTGTGTGGCGCGTGCATAACATGACAGATGTGGTCACTTGCTGGCCTATATAAGACCGCTGCTGATTCCATCAAATTGCTGGATTGTTGTTAGCCTTCCTGTTTTCCTGAGCCTCTGTGTACT
Organism: Pelophylax lessonae; assembly: GCF_965119305.1. NCBI lineage: Eukaryota > Metazoa > Chordata > Amphibia > Anura > Ranidae > Pelophylax > Pelophylax lessonae. The sequence continues at coordinate 95,243,435 of NC_138771.1, read as the reverse complement.
TTCCTTGGATTTCCTGTTGTGACCCGGCTTGTTCCTGACCTGTCTGATCTCTTCTCCTTTTGTTGATCCTCTGGCGATGCTCTACCAAACTTGCTCCTGTTTGATCACCTGTGTATAACCTTGGCTTGCTTCACGGACTTTGCAATTACTACCTGCCTACCTTCCTGTTGTGACCTCAGCCAAGTTCCTGTTTCTGCTACCTGCCTTTGGCCCTGTATTGATTACCTGTGTTTGATTCTCAGCCTGACTTCTACTACTGTTTCCTGTGTGTACAAGTTTGCCAAGTACATCTGGAGTTTTCCGAGAGACATCTGTCTTGCTGTGTATCCTGTCATCTCCAGCATCCACCAGGTGATCACTGGCCCAGCTCTTCAGTACCCTGTTGGGAACCTGTACTTATTTTGGCACTACATCTCCTGTACCACCTTTAGGGGTGTACCACACTTAGCTGCAAGAGGAGCCCTCTCAGGACCTTGGCCTCGGATCAGGTATGTGACAGACAGTCTAGGCCTGGTTTGCTTCACAAGGTGAGGATGTTGAGTTGTAGAGTCTGGGAATGAAATGGACAAAGGAGATTGCCTCATAGGAAACTATTATTTTACCCAGAACCCTCATGCAGAAGTAACATGAAGGGTACCTTTTGGATCTAAGCGTTTGAATGTGGAACCTTATGGAGGCAACATTTTCTGGAAGAAAGAAAATTCTGGCTTGGGCTGTACTAAGATTAGACCCAGATATTCCAGATGGAGTAAGGACCGGAAGTCATATTTTCAGGTAATTGATCATCCAGCTGAAAGTTTGAAGAAACTGAATAGTCCCTAAGACATTGACTGACGATGGCCAGTGCAAAAGTCCCCCGGCAGACAGTTATCTGAGTACATGGATTCCTAAACTGAGTGAATGGATTCAGGGGATGAGAGATGCAGTGTAGCATCTTTGGCCTCTGAAACACAAAGGTTCTAGTGTGCCAAAAGATTTCTGAAGAATTCAGACATATTTGCAGAAAAATCTGCTTTTGTCAGATAGGCCACATTATGTTTGACTGAGAGGGAACTTAAATCAGAAGGAACGTGTCATAAAAATACTTTCCTCTGGGACAAGGGAGTAGCTATCACCCTGAGTAGCCATCAGCAGAGTGCATGTCATTCAGAATTTTTGTACCAGCACCATTGTGTCAGTTATATGCCATTGCTGAGTGACAGGATCCCCGGAGGGGTACTCGTGGAATGGATGCAGAGGAATGGGGAACTTAAATCAGAAGGAACGTGTCATAAAAATACTTTCCTCTGGGACAAGGGAGTAGCTATCACCCTGAGTAGCCATCAGCAGAGTGCATGTCATTCAGAATTTTTGTACCAGCACCATTGTGTCAGTTATATGCCATTGCTGAGTGACAGGATCCCCGGAGGGGTACTCGTGGAATGGATGCAGAGGAATGGGGTTTTGTGTGTGCTCATACAGGAGCTGTGATAACCCAAGTCCTGACCCTGTTCCTTAGCTGTGTCTATCTCTACAATAGGAGCAGGAAATGCCACAAATGTGGTGTGCATGTGTTCAGCCAATATAGCAGGCAGAAGTACCTCAGCAATTATGGCACCATTCCAAGACAAATCCTGGATGGGAAAAGATCACCAAATTGAAATTAAGTGCATGAGCTTATAGCACCAAGGAGAAGAATAATTAAAAAAACACAATTAAGTGAATACTTCTCCATCCCTGGGCCTTTGTAGCTGCCTACTTGTTAAGCACTGCAGGTTATGTATAGCCAGGAAAAGCCTAATTACAGGGAAACCTTGTCTTACCATGTCCACGTCACTGGGCTTGTAAAGGGGCCAGATTTTGCCCGTCACAGTAGGCTTATCCCCGAAGGGGACTTCAGGGTCTGGGAACTGTAGAGATGTCTTGGACCTGTAAATCACCCCTTTGGCTAACCAGACTTATTGCAACAAGTACCAAGGTAAACCCAAACACAGGATAGCCCAGGGCAATAAGCAGGTAAATCATGATTTGAAGAAAAAACTGAATGGTTTAAAAGAAAAAAAAAAAACATTCCTAATGGAGAAGACATCCATCATCAAAGGACACTAGCAAAACTCTGGAGTCTTGTGAAGTGTGTGTGATTATATGAAAATGCACTTGGGGGGGCTCTACAGCCCTGTGTCCTGTACTGTACAATTAAAGGGGAATTAAAGATGGGAGAAGTGACTGTTGTGCATGCGCAGGAGTGACATCACACCATGCTAGTCAAAGAAAATGGCTGCAGACTGGGCCCCAAAAGAAGATGCCGGGAAGGGAGCATTGTAGGACAGGTAAATTTAGCTTTGCTTTAGGATAAAGCATATTACAACAAACCGTTGCGGGTAAATATTACTGATGGAAACGGCAATATAAGAAGGCAGTAAATTAATCTACGACTTAGATTAACTTTTAGGAATATGTCTCTCCCACTTCCTTGGGAGCAACAGCTGCATCCTTGCACACAGAATTGTTAACACTGCTCCAAGAACTAAAAAAAGCCTCCACTGGATATATAATACCATTATAGATCATTATATTGCCTAAAAATACAAGCTGCATTATATCCTGGTGATAATGGTATAGGAAAAAAACTGGAATCACATGTCTCACCCTTGAAGTAAAGCTAGTTTACACTATGGGGAGAAGTGAGTATGGGTCAGATTAGATACTACTCTAGGTGAAGTCAGCTTAAAGCGGAACTTCAGACAGAGATAAAAGACATCAATTAATGCAGCTCTGTAATAATTACAATGAACCTTCACCGGATTATAAAAAAATGAAATAAAGCCAACTTTAAAAATGTTTTAAATCTGAAAAACACATTTTCCTCTTAAATGCAGGTATTTGTTGTGGCAAATACCTTTGCTGTTTTTAGACTCCTCTCCCTGTTGACAATTTAGGTAAAGGCAGAGAATTTTAGCTCCCTTCACTTCTTGTATTTCATTGCCACCCTCCTACAAAGACATGCAGGCAAAACCTGTAAATTCGCATTTAGTGCTCTATTTTTCCTTTACAAATAAATCCTTTTCCACCAAAAAAAAAAAAAAAAAAAAAAATCTAATTTGATCTCATAGATCAAAACCATGAAAAGCATAGGTGACATGCATGTACCATGTATTTTTATTGTTTGGGCAGACAATTCACTTTATTACATGAATATAGTCCAACCAAACTTTTAGTTTAAATCAGTGAAATAATTTTCTGATGCATTTCAACAAAAGGTTTTTAAAGTATTACAGTTTTATTCTGTAGAAAGCCACCAGAGTGGAAAACTATATCCCCCTGCAAAAATGATACAGAGTGGGACCCTTGACTTTGGGTGGAAGCTAAAGCTCTCTAAAGAGCAGGGAGCTTAAGCTTTGATGACTGGGACCTCTGCAGAGATATCACTGCTACCACATAGAAAGCAAGACAGACTTTTCTAATTTGGGCTGTATCTGCTTTCTAAAGGGAGTTAACTGTTGGATTGAATGTCTTTGGCATGTAAATAGCTGATTTAAACTGAAAGAATATATTTTGTATTCAAGTAACCAAATTCAATTACATTTTGCAGTTTACTGAAGGAATTAGCACAAACAGTCAAGTAAGTGTACTGTAGTGCAAGAACAACGTTGACAGGTGGGTGGGGAGAGCACAGTGACAGAGAGATGAGCACATCTGTGTGTTGCTTCTCCTTTTTGCCAGGGCTGGGGGCTTGGGGGAGGGGGGGCCTTTAGGTGAATGTTAAACTGCAGTAAAAAAAAGATCAGGTACTCTCCCTTGCTATACAGGAAAGGTCTATAGAACAGAACTCTGAAAACCAAAGAACTAGATGGACAAAAATACAGGACTTTTTGCAGGTAACATAGCTCCCATATATGCATTTAAAGCATTATTAAAGGCAATTTTTTGCAATTAAAATAATCAACATGTTATACTCACCTGCTCTGTACAGTAGTATTGCACAAAGTGGCCCCAAACCTCCTCTTCTGCCGGCCCTATTGGCTCCTCCCCTTCAGTGTCTGCCCTATAACAAGTTCTTGCTATGGGGGCAGATGTGCGGGCTCCTTTCCAAGAGGTGTTATGTGTGTCCATAGACACACATAGTGTGGCTTGGCCCTGCCCTCCGCTCCCTCCTCACATGATTTGTTTGACAGCACCAGCAGCCAAAGGCTCCTGCTGCTGCCTCTGTGTCTGTGAGGAGAGCATAGCGGCTCTTGGGAACAGTGCTGGACCAAAATAGGAGCCAGGTAAGTATTTGCGTGGGGGACTGGGGGGGAGTTGATACTTGAAGGCTGTTTACCTTAGCACATAGTATGTATTAAAGTGGTTGTAAACCCTCACATATACCCAGTGAAGTGAACAGCCTCAGATGATACAAAGAGATTAAAAAAATCCTCCTACATAAGTTTTACTTGTATATCTGCAGTCTTCCCCTCTCTACGCCCTTTGAAAAGTGCAGATCATGTTAAAAATCTTTCTTCATTATTCAGCAGTATCTAGGGGTGGGTGGAGAGACTATATTTACACTGTGTGAGAGCTGATTGGAGGAAAGGGACAACCCCCCCTTCCACATAGGCAGAGGAATGAAGGAAAGAACTTGTCAGAAATGACTCATGCTGATAACAGAGGAACAGAGCACCAGAGAGAAACGACACTTAGAGCATGGAGACAGAAGTAAACACTACAGATATATGTGCTTAGATCAAATTTCATGAATGGGATTTACAACCACTTTAAGGTAAAAAATCTTAAGCTTTTAGAACCACTTTTACCTGTGCAATTAACTGTATGCTGGTGCCTGATCGGCTTTATCACCAGCAATTTTTGCAGGATGATGAAAATGTATTGCCTCTCATGTATTGGGGCAATAACAGAAAATCTATTAAAATGCTACCTTCTAAATTATTTGAACCTACTAAATGACCCTGCAATACCAACACCAACACCAACAGTTATGTTGATGCTGCAATTCTGAATCATATGGTGGCCATGTTAGCAGTCAGATGATATATGGGTGATGTAAACATTTTCCTACATTCTTCCCAGACTGGCACAATATAACAACAAACACTCAGCTCTAATGAATGCACAAACACACACACATATGAACCAGCTCACTGAAATTTACCTTTGCAAATCTCCTCATTAAATGAGAGAGCGCTTCTGGATTAGGGCACTCCAATTTCTTTATAATTTCAAAGCTCTGATTTAATTGTGTGAAGACATCAACCACTGAGCAGGAAAACAAGGCATGTTCTGATGTTGCCTGGAACTAAGGGAGAAAAGACATGACTCAGAAGCACTGAACTATACTCTGGTACCCTGCTGCTCACAATATCAGTTACCGATTTATGAAACAGGACTGGTCTGTTTATAACAAGTCTTTCATTAGTATATATCCAACAAAATATAACTATTCATACAGAAAGGAATTAGGATTAAAGTGGAAATGAACTAAAAAAATGAAGGTTTTATGTCATAGGGAACAAAATGGCACTTGCATCTAAGCAGTATGATGAAAAATGTACCTGGAAATTCTCTTAAAAAACAGAATAGCACTTAGTTTTGCACCTAGTATTTGAGGGTTCCTATAGGCACTTCTGTGACAACAGCTTCATAACTTTATCTGCAATGTCAATCTAATCCCTCATTCACATTGGAGTGATTTGTCCTGCTATTTGACAGGTCAAATTGCATGACAAGTCACACCCTTTTGCTGGCAATCACGTGCTTCAAATTTCAAAAAGTAGTTTCTGCCCCTGAAGTCGCACTGGCATGCGGCTTTGAAATTGTGCGACTTCGGATGAACAAGGGCAAAGAATTGCTATCTATGCCTGCTGGTCTCAGGAGATTTGCTAATTGCTGTGATGCTCTGATATGAGGAAGCAACAGCCATCTCTATACAGAGACACAGAACAAGGCTTGGAAACTCTTGCAAGGCATGACTCTGCCATGTAGAAACAAAACCCTGCCTCTACGAAAGCAACCACCTGTACACAGAGACACAATGCAGAGCAAGGAATTCTACGTTCTTAATGAAGAAAGATCAGCTGCAGAAGACCACAGGCAATACTGGTAACTAGTTATTCACCTTTTGCCTGCCTTTTCTTAGCCACAGTTTCCAAAGTTCAGTTCCAATTTAAGGTGTTAAAAGTGTATGTAAACCATAAATCTCTTTATGTATGCTTGGTATTATGTCGAACCATACATGGTTTTCTTAAGCAAATAATTTTTTGTGAATCTGTTACAATGTTTTTTACCTGCAAATCCACCCAGTAACAACACCTTTCATTGCAGGATGACTATGCTAAACCACTGGCTAGCAATTAGTAGTAGAGTTGGCAGCTTGCTATGCAAGCTTCTTCAGTTCCTCTCCTGACAGACCTAATAGGCAACCCAACATGAAGGAGCAAACACGGCAGACTGACAACCTTGCTGCCAAGTGCAGTAAAAATGAAAAATAGAATTTGGGTTTTTATATGCTTTAAACTGAGCTTTTATGGACTTAACCAAGAACACAGCTTTATATGTCACTTCTATTAAATGTAATGTGACAAGCAATTACATTGAACTTACTCCATCTTTTTTATCCCTTCCGAGAGCGCCATGAAGAAATTCCATCGACACATCTTCATTTTCATCCAGCCATTGAATAACAAAAGGCTCAAACCATCTAAAACATTGAGAATGTTCTGAATGAGATATAACCTCTAATAAAGGTACTACCACTCTCCTATTAACTAGTTTTCCAAGTAATATATACATAAATAAACTCTATTACAGGGTGGGAAGGAGATCATTTTAGGAGGTAGAGAAAGAGTTATGTCTATACAAATAAACCAGCACTGCAGTAATCTTATCTGTATTCAACAATCTAATCTGTAACAGAAAATTATGGTATTGGTTGCTTTTGACACCAAAAATTTGTGAACTACTAAGCATGACAAACATTTCTAGTTTAAGCCTAAATAATTGGACATTCAAAAAACATTGACCACATGATTTGCGCACATATCTGCAACATATGTGCTTGGTGACACAGAGACAGATTAGGTTGGAAAAGTAAAAAGCCAGTCTTTAATTTCCAATATAAGAACATAACCAGTGCCAGTCACAATCTTCTGCGAGCACACTTGAACAGTAACCTGACAGTCTAAAAAGCTTGTCTTTATCATGATTGCCATACAGGCATTAAATTTACCCAAAAACCCATTTGAGATTATTGAAGGAACTTTAACGGCTGGCAAGATCAAACTGTTATTAAAGCTGTAGAACCCATGCCTAAAAAATTTAGTTGGAGGGTGTATTTGGCATCATGATTGATGGGGCTCTGTATTTCTGGACCACATGATTGATGGTAAATTTACATCATAAGTCATTTCTTTATATTTATTAAAGGACTTGTCAAAAAGGGTGTGTGTATGTTTGTTTGCCACTGATTTTTTTCATGAATGAGTGGGGGTACTACATGCCTCTTACCTATTTACACAGTGGGGGCTAGTATATGGGGGTGTCCTTATTTTTAAAGGAGGCTTCAAGATTCCAATAAGCCCCCTGTCCACAAACACCCACAACCATTGGGCCAGGGTTGTGGTGAAGAGGTCCTTCTCCTCATTAATATGGAGACAAGGTGCTATGCCAGGGTGTCCTCCATGCTAAGGTACCTCCCTATGTTGAGAGCACAAGGCCTGGTATGGGTAGGCTTTCCTGGTCACTTAGCCTGCATAAAAGTCTGGTATGGATTTTAAAGAAAGAGAGAGGACTCATCCTTTTTCTTTGCATGTGGTTCTCCTCTAACTCCATACCAGACTCAAAGGGTCTAGTATGGAATTTAGGGGGCACCTCACTTTTTTTTTTCATGGAGTTCCTCTTAAAGTTCAAACCAGACCTAAAGGGCCGATATGACAGTTGAATATGCTCGGTGGGGTTAAGTCAAAGGTTGTTAGGATGCTGGCAGTTTCTAGCTCCCTAAGAACTAGGAGAAAGCTGTCACATTTAGTAGTGACAATAATACCACTGCTAAATGTTTTGCTTCACACTGCGGCTGGAGGTTAATTCAGCCAAACATCCATTTGTTCTGCCGTTCACACAAAATTTTCTATAGACTTCACACAGTGCAGAAGTCTCCCTCACATTTTTTTCCCCTGCTTGTAAATGTTCTTAGTCTATAGCATTAGGCTATTTTCTCTATTGGTGAATGTTAACTCCCATGGTTGAATGTTCTTAAAGATAATTTTCTCCTAGGGATCCAATGTTAGAGAATGTTCCATATGCCTGGTGAAAGGCAACAATAAAACTATTACACATTTACAGGTATTATTTGCTACACTTGCACGAATGTTGTGATATTTATATTGGAAATGTTTCATAAATAGACCACTAAGTGTAGATTCCAACAAATGGCCAATTCCTGACTGGTCTTCAATAATTTAGGAGTTTAACTCTCATAAGGGGGAAACATTTCTAAGACATTGAAGCTCCCTAAAACTGACTACAAAATATTGGAGCAATGTACAAAAACCTGAGAAAATTGAAAGTTGCTGATTATTTACACTTCATAATTGGTTGTTGTAGAAAACACTTTCACATCCCTCCTACATTGTTTACAAAAGAAATATCTCTGACATTATTCTAAAGAAGTAAAGGCCTTCATTTCATAAGACAAACAGAAATTGGTAGCAACCCCTAGCACCTAATGAAAAATCATGTTCAATTAGTCTGTCTTTTCTAAATTGAAGGAAACTAATTGGTTTATCGGGGATACCGGCATAAAAATACAAGTAAATATTCAAATTAAACAAGGGTCACAGCTTATGCAAGCTAACTCGAAAGAAAACAAGTGTAAAACAAAGCACAGTGAACTATCCTGGCCTGAACAAACACTATTAGCTCATTTAATGGCATTGAAACATTATAAACTCCTTGATACTAAGACGGCTGAATCAGACAGTATTGGACCAGTTTTTGTAGTCCTAACCCACAAATCCCAATTAGAAATGAACAGCTATAATTTATATCCTCTTATCCCTTTATCTGTCTCCAGCTGAATTAATTTCATTTAGAAAATAGAGAAATCAGACTCACAGAGAATATTCCGGGACGGTATCCTTGAATGCTGAAAGTTCTCGCACATATTCATTATAAAACCATTTTACTTTGAAGTGCAAATTCATATAATCTGTACTCTTGCATAGACGGTGCTTTTCATGTTCTGTAATAGAATGATTTAAACACTTCATTGTAGTTCCAGGGTAACCATACATCATAACAATTTCATTGTTGGGATTATAGTGTAAATGAATACAAGGGCCTGCCACTGAAAGCCATCATCAGCACAGTGTATGAAAACACATCTAGAGACTTGATTAACTAAAATACCGTTACTGGCTCAGTGTTAAAAGACCCGCAATTTTAACAGGTGAAACGTTATGCTAGCTTTCATTGATGTTATGGGGCATCACCAAAGGAATATCATCCAAAGGCACATTTATTGAACAGGTTACAGTGCAGCATTCTGTTCATCAAAGTTTTTTGTCACAACCTAAGCAAAAGGGATTTATTTGTGTTTCTTATAAAAGAAGATTTTGTTTTTTTTTTAAACAATTAGTAGAACACAGAATAGATGGTCTATTGTACAGGCCCTCCTCATCTTTATTTCAGATTCTTACCTTCTTTTATCTGTAGATACTTTGTTATAGTGTACAGGTGCATATTAGGAATCGACGATTATCGGCAAAGCCTATTATCGGAGGGCCGATATACACTTTTGCCGATATATATGTGTGTCGGCCCCGGAACTGGCCGATATTCCAAATATTGCTCATGTAAGGGTAAAATGATGTCACATAGCATAATTCTGTTTACAAATGTTATTGAATAAACATGCACACTTGACATGCCACTCACATATGTACAAAATATATAAGCAATTCCACATTAGCAGATTTGCTGGCAGATCAGTATTTCTCACCCAGTTGCCGTAAGTGATACTTGGGTGATACTGTTCTGTTCGGCATCCACTCATACCGCTCCGTCTCTGAGATCGTATGCTGGATGGAGCGGTATCACCCGGGTGCCACTTAAGGCAAGTGGGTGAGAGACGGAGTGGTATCGAGTGGGTGGGAGACGGAGCGAGTTAGAGACGGAGTGGGTGAGAGATGGAGCACTATCAAGTGGGTGCCGGACGGAGTGGTATCACCTGGTTATCACTTACGGCAAGTGGGTGAGAGATACCTATCTGCCAGCAGTTCTGCTAATGTGGAATTACTTATATCTTTCTACATACAGTATGTGAGTGGCAATTCAAGTGTGTATGTTTATTCAATAACATTTGTAAATGGAATTATGATATGTGACATCATCTTACCCTTACATGAGCATCATCACCTAATGGTTGGAGGAGGAGAAGACTAGTCCCGAGCCCTGACATAGGATGTACACGCCCATATCGTCATGACCAATATGTACACGCCCATATTGTCGTGACCAATATATCGGCATCGGCCCTGAAAGAAACCATATCGGTCTATCCCTAGTGCATATGGTGAAAACTGGTGTTAAGTGGGAGGGTCTGCATATAAAAATGTGCCAAGGTGTTGTAATAAGAAACACTGCACCCCATGCCATCCCTTTACACCAGGGATCCTCAAACTACGGCCCTCCAGCTGTTGCAGAACTACACATCCCATGAGACATTGTAAAACTCTGACATTCACAGACATGACTAGGCATGATGGGAATTGTAGTTCCTGAACAATTGGAGGGCCATAATTTGAAGACTCCTGCTTTAAACATACAAAATTCTTTGCACAACCAGGAGTGAAAATAAAAAGGGTTATACCACAGCCATAATTCTGCTTAAAATTAATACATAGTTTGACATATTTACAAAGCATAATATATGCTTTGCATATGTGCGTGGTGCAGGATTGGCTCTACAAAACTAGGATAAAAATGAATGGGAGATGTAAAAAATAGGGGTGTTCCTGGTCTTGCTCAAGGTCACATTACTATTTCTCCTCTAGAAATGCTGCATTAAGTACCGTAGGCTCAATACTGTGCATAAATGGGCCATAAAATGCTTGGCACGGTATTGAATATTACTGTAGAGTTTTAAGTAGAGTGAAAAGCGACATTGATGTCTAAAAATGTATTATTTTACTTGTTTAAAGGCAACCCCCTTTTACCAGCAGCAGCTTATTACATATTTATATAATTATTTATTAGTCATAGCAGGCATAATCCTAAGCGCTAGCCCACGCACCTTAAAAATCATGGCTAAAATTATGGGTATACTGTGTTGTCAAGAATACTACAGGTGCATTTTCCTATGCACCTGCATGTAAAGAATAGGCTGTCTTCAGACAACTTGCCCTAATTCGCAACAACTCATGGGTGTACTCAATACACATGTTTATAGTTCCTTAACCACTTCTGGACCGGAAGGATTTGCTCCCTTAATGACCAGACCATTTTTTTGCGATTTGGCACTGTGTTACTTTAAAGGACAATTGCGTGGTTGTGCGACACTGTACCTAAAAACCGATGTCCTTTTTTCCCACAAATAGTGCTTTCTTTTGGTGGTATTTGATCACCTGTGCGATTTTTATTTTTTGCGCTATAAACAAAAAATGAGCAACAATTCTGAAAAAAAAAAAACAAAAAAATATATATATTTTTCACATTCGGCTATATAACATTCCCAAAAAATTTTAAAAAAACATTTTTATTAACATTTTAGGCCAAATTCTGCTACATATTTTTGGTAAAAAAAATAGCAATAAGCGTATTCTGATTGGTTTGCGCAAAAGTTATCGCATCTACTAACTATGGGAAAGATTTATGTCATTTTTATTGTTTTTTTTTTTTTTACTAGTATTGGCGGCGATCTGCGATTTTTAGCGGGACTGCGACATTGCGGCGGACAGATCGGACCCCTAACTGACATTTTTGACACTTTTGGGGGGACCAGTGACATTACTACAGCAATTAGTGCTAAAAATATGCACTGTTACTGTAATAATGACACTGGCAGGGAAGGGGTTAACACAGTGGGTGATCAAGAGGTTAAATGTAAGCCTAGGGGAGTGTTTCTAACTGTGGGGGGATGGGCTTTTGAAATGATCATAGAGACCTGTGATCCTTTATAGAAGGATCACAGGCCCTCTGTGATCATTTCAGAGAGAAGAGCGGTCAGCTGCGTTTACAATAGCTGACCGTCCTTTTTCTCAGCGGGGAGTGGTCATGAGTGGCTGGCGGCAATCGGAACCGACGGCCCCATGCATCGGAGTCCCCACTGCTGAGTGGGGGGAGCGCACCGGCGGCGGTGGTGTGCGCTCGCCCCCTGCAGCAGGCACGTGACCGACGTAGGGCTACGTCGGTTCCCACAGGAGGAGCTGCCTGCCGCATTATATCTGTGGCGGGCGGTGCGGAAGAAGTAAAATTAGATTTCCAGGATAAATGAAAGTTCTTTGTCTAGGACTTCTCCATACACTAATCTTGAAAAAATATAAGAAAATAATGATTTCACACACAACATCCCCAGTATAAAAATCTGCCATGGCAGAGTAGAATCATAATCCTAACATATCTTATTCTGTATAGGAAAATAAATTATTCATTGGTCTTCAGACCTCCAAGAACTGAAACAGCTAATATTGGGTCTCGCTGTTTTCTAGAGGGCTTTGGGAGTTGGGAACACCCCATCATTTACAATCAAGTATAGGAGTTTACTGTTTCTCTAAAATGTGAGCTCTAAGTTACAATATGCAACCCTTTGGAGTGTAAGAGGAAACCCATGGAAGCACAGGGAGGGAATGCAAACTTCATGTAGATAGTATCTTGACCGGGATTTGAAACTCAATGCCACACGGCATAAGTGGTACACACTAAATCACTGTGCTCTTCAGCTATCCAAAATATACAGTACACTGGGTGGAATAAACCCCTGTTGTTGTTTAGGGACAAACCCTTAATTTCCCTTGCTCTATGTTATTTGCATGCTCTTTGTTAATTTCTTCCCGTATCTGTCCCCCACATACACTGGGAGGTAATTGTTACAGGCTATGATTTCCATACAGACAAAAACAGGTGACAAACTAAGTGAATAGGGCTTTAAAACACTGGGGTTGATTTACTAAAACTGAAGAGGGCAAAGCCTGGGACAGCTATGCATGGTAGCCAATCATCTTCTAACTTCCGCTTGTTCAATTAATCTTTGACAAAAAAAAAAACTTGAAGTTGATTGGTTTCTTTGCAGAGCTGCAGCAGATTTTGTACTCTCCAGTTGTAGTAAATAAACCCCACTGTGTATTAAATGCATGTTCTCTCACTGTATGTTTGCAATATACTGTACATAGAGAGCAGGCAGCTTGACTATGTATACTAAGCAACTATGCTGGCTGTGCTGCCTGATCTCACCTATCCAGTTAGCAGTTGTGCATTTACATTATAATGAAAATTGACAGTCCAATCACAGAACTGTAACGCTGAGCGCTCTGGTCCCTGCTTCTGGACCGGAGCGCTCGCAGCGTTCGTTCCAGATCCACTCACCTGTGCCCGCTCCGGCTCCCTCCTCCGCTCCCCGCTCACATGGTTCCCGGAGCGTGCGCCCCTGCACCATAGGGCGCGCACGCGCAGGTCGTTTGAAATTTAAGGGGCCTGTGCACCAGTAATTGGTGCCTGGTCCAAACCTCCCTTCCTGTTTCCTGTGACCTGTTTCCTGTTTCCTGTTTCCTGTGACCTGTTTCCTGTGACCTGTTTCCTGTTTCCTGTGACCCGTTTCCTGTGACCTGTTTCCTGTGACATGTTTCCTGTTTCCTGTTTCCTATATAAGTGACCTGCCCCTTCCAGCCATTGCCGGATCTTTGTTGCCTTGTTGCCTTAGTGAAAGCGTTATTTGTGTAATCCTTTGCCTGTTGCCGAACCCTTTGCTAACGACTATCGCCTCTGAACCTGTGCTGCCTGCCCTGACCTTTGCTACGTCTGACTACGCCTCTGCCTGTCCCTTTTGTACTACGCCTATATCAGCAGTCGGTGAGGTTGAGCCGCTACCAGAGGATACGACCTGGTAGTTACCGCCGCAGCAAGCCCATCCCGCCTTGCGGCGGGCTCTGGTGAAAACCAGTAACTACTTAGAACCGATCCTCCGGTACGGTCCACGCCAATCCCTCACTGACACAGCGGATCCACTCCCTGCATCGCTCCTGCTACCAGTCCGGACTCTGACAGTAAGATCCGGCCATGGATCCCGCTGATGTGCCTCTGCCTAGTATCGCGGACCTTACTACAGTTGTGGCCCAGCAGTCGCAGCAGATCGCTCAGCAAGGTCAACAGCTGGCACAGTTGACCGCCATGCTGCAGCAGCTTCTTCCAGCACAGCAGCAGCCGCCTCCACCGCCTGCATCTGCTTCACCACCGCAGCCTGTGGCCGCCGCCACTTCTAGAGTCCGTCTGTCCATGCCGGCCAAGTACAACGGTGATCCCAAGTTGTGCCGCGGATTCCTATCCCAATGCTCCCTTCACCTGGAGATGTCGGCTGACCAGTTCCCCTCGGAACGAGCCAAGGTGGCATTTGTCGTTAGCCTGCTTTCAGGGAAGGCCCTGGCCTGGGCTACACCACTTTGGGACCGCAACGATCCTGCCACTGCCAGTGTCCAGAGTTTCTTTGTGGAATTCCGGAGTGTTTTTGAGGAGCCAGCCCGGGCTGCCTCAGCAGAGACTGCGTTATTGAACTTGTCCCAGGGGAGTTCCTCTGTCGGAGACTATGCTATCCGTTTCCGCACCCTGGCTTCGGAACTCTCCTGGAATAACGAGGCGCTCTGTGCTACCTTTAAGAAAGGCTTGTCCAGCGCCATAAAGGACGTCCTGGCCGCACGAGAAGTCCCTACCAACCTGAGTGACCTCATCCATTTGGCCACCAGGATTGACCTGCGTTTTGCTGAGCGACGAGAGGAACTGCTACAGGAAAAGGGAAGTGCTCGTCCCAGACGCTTTCCTCGTCTGGCGCCTATCTTCCAGCCTCCACCGCAACCCTCTTCTGGGCCTCCCGCCGAGGAAGCCATGCAGGTGGATCGGTCTCGCCTGACCACGCAAGAAAGGAACCACCGTAGAGACGAGAACCTCTGTTTGTACTGTGCCAGTACTGAGCACTTTCTAAAGGACTGTCCTCTCCGTCCACCGCGTCAGGGAAACGCTCGCACCTAGTCAACGTGGGAGAGGCGTTGCTAGGTGTGAATACCTCCTCTCCGCGCATTACGGTACCCGTGCGGATTTCCGTGTCCGCCAAGATCTCCTTTGCTGCCTCTGCCTTTCTGGATTCCGGTTCAGCCGGTAACTTCATCGACGCCTCGCTGGTGAACAAGTTCCACATCCCTGTGGTTCGTTTACTGAAGCCCATCTTCATCTCCACAGTTAATGGAGAGAGACTCGACGGTATGGTTCAGTTCCGTACAGAACCCCTCCAGATGGACATCGGAGTCCTGCATTCTGAGCAATTGGAGTTTTTTGTGTTACCCCATTGCACCTCAGAACTCCTCTTGGGTCTGCCCTGGCTCCAGTGCCATTGTCCCGTTCTGGATTGGACCTCCGGAGAGGTTCGAAGCTGGGGTTCGGCTTGTTTCGGCAGATGTCTCAAGTCGGTACGAGTCAAGTCTGCACCTGTTATTTCTCCTCCTCCTGGTCTGCCTGAACCATATGCGGATTTTCCAGACGTTTTTTGCAAGAAACAGGCAGAGGTGTTGCCTCCACATAGGCCATATGACTGCCCCATTGACTTGCAACCTGGCACTACGCCGCCTAGGGGAAGAATCTATCCTCTCTCCCCTCCAGAGACTCTAGCCATGTCAGAGTATATCCAGGAGAACCTGCAGAGAGGGTTTATCAGGAAATCCTCTTCTCCTGCCGGAGCAGGATTCTTCTTTGTTGCGAAGAAGGACGGTACCCTTAGGCCTTGCATAGACTTTCAGGGTCTCAACAGCATTACTGTAAAGAACCGTTACCCTCTTCCCCTGATTACGGAACTCTTTGACCGGTTACAAGGCGCCAAGTACTTCACCAAGTTGGATCTCAGAGGGGCCTATAACCTTATTCGCATCCGAGAGGGTGACGAGTGGAAGACGGCTTTTAACACCCGAGACGGGCATTTTGAGTACTTAGTCATGCCTTTCGGGCTCTGTAACGCTCCAGCGGTCTTCCAGGAGTTCGTTAACGACATTTTCCGAGACCTGCTCTATACCTGTGTCGTGGTCTATTTGGATGACATCCTCATCTTCTCTACTAACTTGGATCAACACCGTGCTCATGTCCGCTTAGTACTCTCCCATCTCAGAAAGAACCGTCTCTACGCTAAATTTGAAAAGTGTTTGTTCGACCGTACCAGCCTTCCCTTCCTGGGCTACATCATTTCTGCCAAGGGATTACAAATGAATCCTGCCAAACTGTCTGCCATCCTGGATTGGCCTCGGCCCTCTGGCCTTAAGGCCATCCAGCGATTCCTCGGATTCGCAAACTATTATAGACAGTTCATCCCGCATTACTCCACCCTTGTGGCACCAATTGTAGCCCTAACCAAGAAGGGGGCTAACCCGAAATCTTGGCCGCCCCAGGCCGAGAAGGCCTTCAGCGCTCTTAAGTCTGCCTTTGCCACCGCCCCAGTTCTGTCCAGACCGGATCCTACTAAGCCGTTCTACCTGGAAGTAGACGCTTCCTCTGTTGGTGCTGGTGCTTTGCTCATGCAAAAGACTACGAGAGGCAAGTCGGTTACTTGCGGGTTTTTCTCTAAGACTTTCTCTCCCGCTGAAAGAAATTATTCTATTGGGGATAAAGAATTACTCGCCATCAAGCTGGCCTTGGAAGAGTGGCGGCATTTACTGGAAGGATCGGTACATCCCGTGAACATCTACACGGATCATAAAAATTTATCTTACCTCCAGTCTGCTCAGAGACTAAATCTCCGCCAAGCTCGCTGGTCTCTATTTTTTGCCAGATTTAACTTCCGGATCCACTTTCGTCCAGCGAGCAAGAACCTCAGGGCCGATGCCCTCTCTCGTTCGTCTGATGTCACAGGAGAGGAAGTCAAGCCACAGCACATTGTGCCCCCAGAATGTCTGGTCACCGTGGCACCTATAGACTTGCGTAACCTCCCTCCCGGAAAGACCTATGTTTCTCCCCGTCTTCGCCTAAAGGTTCTTAAGTGGGGACATTCTTCTCTTCTCGCAGGACATCCTGGCGTCCGAAAGACTCTACAACTTATCTCCAGGAGATATTGGTGGCCATCCTTGGAGAAGGACATCTCTGAATTTGTACAGTCCTGCTCTGTATGTGCCAGAGACAAAACCCCTCGCCAAAGACCCGCCGGCTTTCTCCAGCCACTTCCCATACCAGAGACCCCTTGGTCCAATATCGCGATGGACTTTGTTACGGACCTACCACCATCTCACGGGAAAACGATAATTTGGGTCGTCGTAGATCGCTTCTCGAAGATGGCGCACTTCATCCCGTTGCCAGCCTTACCATCCGCACCTCAGTTGGCCAAGCATTTCCTCCGACACATCTTCCGGTTACACGGCCTGCCTTCACATATTGTCTCCGATAGAGGAGTCCAGTTTGTGTCCAAGTTCTGGAGGGCTCTCTGTGGACGGCTTAAAATCAAGCTGGATTTCTCTTCTTCATACCACCCCCAAACCAACGGACAAGTAGAGCGGGTCAATCAAATCTTGGGCGACTACCTTCGCCACTTCGTTTCCTCCCGTCAAGACGATTGGGTCGACCTCCTCCCGTGGGCGGAGTTCTCCTATAACCACAAAGACTCTTCCGCCACCAACAAGTCTCCCTTCTTCGTGGTTTACGGTCGCCATCCTCTGCCTCCTCTGCCGTTATCCTCCTCCTCCAGTGTACCTGCAGTGGATGACCTGGTGCAAGACTTTTCTGCCATCTGGCGTGAGACGCGCCTGTCCCTCTTACAGGCCTCATCCCGCATGAAAATCCAAGCGGACAAGAAACGTCGGTCTCCTCCTGTCCTGGTTCCTGGGGACAGAGTTTGGCTCTCCTCCAAGTACGTCCGCTTCAGGGTTCCTAGTTACAAGCTTGGTCCTCGTTATTTGGGACCCTACAAGGTCAAGAAGAGGATCAATCCTGTGTGTTACCAACTCCATCTCCCTCCCTCCCTTAAAATTCCCAACTGTTTTCATGTCTCCCTCCTCAAGCCTGCGGTCTTTAATCGCTTTTCCCCCAAGAATCTTCCTCCCACGCATGTATCCGGTACCTCGGATGTCTTCTCCGTTCAGGAGATATTGGCCTCTAAATTGGTCAGGGGGAGAAGATATTTTTTGGTGGACTGGGAGGGCTGCGGTCCTGAAGAGAGATCCTGGGAGCCAGAGGAGAATATCTTGGACTGTAACCTCATCCTCAGGTTTCTGGGTACCAAAAAGAGGGGAGACCAAAGGGGGGGTACTGTAACGCTGAGCGCTCCGGTCCCTGCTTCTGGACCGGAGCGCTCGCAGCGTTCGTTCCAGATCCACTCACCTGTGCCCGCTCCGGCTCCCTCCTCCGCTCCCCGCTCACATGGTTCCCGGAGCGTGCGCCCCTGCACCATAGGGCGCGCACGCGCAGGTCGTTTGAAATTTAAGGGGCCTGTGCACCATTAATTGGTGCCTGGTCCAAACCTCCCTTCCTGTTTCCTGTGACCTGTTTCCTGTTTCCTGTGACCCGTTTCCTGTGACCTGTTTCCTGTGACATGTTTCCTGTTTCCTGTTTCCTATATAAGTGACCTGCCCCTTCCAGCCATTGCCGGATCTTTGTTGCCTTGTTGCCTTAGTGAAAGCGTTATTTGTGTAATCCTTTGCCTGTTGCCAAAACCTTTGCTAACGACTATCGCCTCTGAACCTGTGCTGCCTGCCCTGACCTTTGCTACGTCTGACTATGCCTCTGCCTGTCCCTTTTGTACTACGCCTATATCAGCAGTCGGTGAGGTTGAGCCGCTACCAGAGGATACGACCTGGTAGTTACCGCCGCAGCAAGCCCATCCCGCCTTGCGGCGGGCTCTGGTGAAAACCAGTAACTACTTAGAACCGATCCTCCGGTACGGTCCACGCCAATCCCTCACTGACACAGCGGATCCACTCCCTGCATCGCTCCTGCTACCAGTCCGGACCCTGACAAGAACTTATTAGCTGCCTATGCCTGTGAGCAAGGGAAAACAGTGAGGCAAGTGGACACCTCCATTATCTCCCTGTTGGAGGGGCTATGCCCACAGGTCAGATCGGCATGTAGAGGAGCCGTGGCTCCTGAACAGGAAGAAGGAAATTGATGTATGGTGGACACCTCTGATATTCCCCTGATACAGGGATAACCCTGCTACCATTATCACTCTTTTTACACTGAAAGTGAGAAGACATTTGTTGCTTATTGGTTACCATCTAAACACCAATAGGATCCCCTGAGGAAGCTGCATAGCAAAATGTGTAGCAATCTATTGGTATCCACACACTAGAATCCAGTTTGCCTCAGATACAGGAGGTCGTCCGTTTCCGTGCTTTCATAGATACCAGACCCTGGCACACGATGGGCAACTTATGGGTTCTTTTGCTATAGGAATATGTTGTATAGCACCTTCATGCTCACCATTCATGTGATGGTTTTAAATATTTTTATTATGTTCAAATAAATACATTTTGTATTTTTATATATATTTGAGTACTGATTTCTTCCTTATGGGATTAATGGTGGCTACCTTCAAAGTCCTATTACCTATATGTTTTTAACTCTATACATTGGTAGGCCAGTGCCCAAGGCAGCAGGGTTTGCAAAGTTGGCAGTACCAAACCTCAAAATGTACATATTGTGATAATGGATTTTTTATTTAGTTTCCATCTTGTGGATATTTGTGACTAAATTCACCAACAGATTTATAAAAGAAGAAAGGTACAGAGAATCTTGAGCATCCCGATGCTCAAGCCAACAGCCCTTTATATAAAGCAAACTAAAGATACCTACAATAACGCATTTAGAAGTAATTTTGATTCTAATAATCACAACACAAAAGGCAGAGCTTGTACAAAAGGCATCATTATTCAGGTGTGCTTTGGGCAGCATGATGTCTAAATAAGAAGGAGGGGGTATTGGCCGCTTCAGCGCCCACTGACCCCACAGCAACTGCAAAGGGTAATACATTGATTCTTGTTATCTTGGAAATGACAGGTACTCTAAGCCTTGAATGCATGATTCTGATAAGACCAGCTTTGCAATTCTTTGCTGGTGCTTTAAATGCAGTTATTCTAGTTGCATAATTCTTAAAATAAAGCAAACAGTCACTATACAGAATATTTTTTTAGTAAATGATAATTCTGTACATTTATCATGCAGAAGCAGGAAATCAATAAACATGTAGGGAGGCACTTGTTTGTGCTTTAAATGCACTTAGTGTCTTGTCTCTATCAACTTTTTGTTCCTAATATAGACATTAGGATAAAAGGTTTTGATTTTTTTCCCCTTGATTTTACTTCAAAGACTTTGTCATTGTGCTTTTAATGTGTCTAAAAGAAGTTAAAGAAAACGAAGAGTTCTGTGAACTATTTAAATGTGTTCCCCTAACGTGATAATTTTTTGCAGGTCAGACATGGCAATGTAATTTAAGGATAGCCATCCATCCCACAAGTATTACTTTAATATAGCCTAATGCTCTGCTCCCTACTTTGCATTTTGTGAACAAATGAATGTAAGAATGTATTGCACTTACACTCAGAGGTGTTTTCATACTAAATATAGGCAGCCTGATAGAACGTGTGATAAATCAATGAAGTATGACTACTACCTGTGAAGACTAAAATATAATTGCTGCTATAAAACAGAGGTAACGTCACAGAAAATATTTTCCTGTCTATTGTTTGAACTGGAAATAGGAGGAAATGTGATGAGTTTACAAGAAAAGTGAGAATAATGATCTAGCTTACTTTAACTTTACTTACCAGGCCCATTTTTTCATACCTGTTCTGAACTGCTTTATTTACAATATGGTTTGATTATAGAGGCCTTTGTTAGGCTTTGGGCTTGCTACGGTAAGCAAAATCAACTTGCTTTCAGGTACATTCCACATTTGAGCTCAATCTGAGGCACTTTCCTGCTTATTTTCAACAGTTTTTCAACAGGTGCATTTGACCTACAATTGATCTCCTAAGTTGCACAAACTGCTACAGACTTCTTTTGCATTCCCATTGGCTTATAAAAAGAGAGATAAGCTTATGATGTGAATGAAAGCTCCAAAAAGTAAAGGAGATATATCATTTACATATATAGTTTGATATATAGTTTGCACTTAAGATATATAGTTTGCATAGCTGCATATGAAAGTTGATATATGGGAGGATCGAATAATCGAAATTGGAAAACAAACCTACTGTTCTTCATCAAAAAATCAAATTGTAGGGAAATGTATAATCCTTTAGGCTGGGTTCACACTGGATTACAGAGTTACATATGTAGCAGGTTTTCCAGGCCTGTGGCCTGATGTGGGTCTGCCATCGGTACCGGTTACCCCTCCAGCCCTTGTGAGCTGCGGCCCTAGGTGTAAGCACTGAGACATTGACAACTCCGGCATCTTTGTTTTGTGGTTTTATTGTATTTAAGGGGATGGGAGAAAGGAATGAGTGGGATACTCCTTTAGGCTCAACTAGATACAAATGTGGGACTTTTCTGGCAAAAATGCCTATTAGTGCTGTCTTGACGCCAGCCGACGCTAGCCAACGCTTCCCGACGCTTAAACACTGTGTAATTACTGAAACTGTGCTGGATCCTCGACTTTAGTCCAGAAGATCCAGGACTGTAGAACTGCTTGACTTGTAACACTACAATAGCTCAAAGTCACTGAATGGCTCCCTCCAGCACTGCACTGGCTGAGAAACACTTAGTAAGTTCCTGTACTGCTGCAACTCTCAACTGGCACACTTCACACTGTGCACTATCACTTCAGGGCCCAAACCACAGGCACCCCCTTTATACTTTAAGCTCTTCAGAGTTCACTGACTATGTACCCCCTCTATTACTTCAGGGTATCCTAGGTACCCCCTTTCAGCTAGCTGGCACTGGATCCCAGAACCTCCTCTGGAGTGGTCTCCTCTAACTCTTCAGGCAGACCCCCAGGGGCAATCTTCAGTACACACGACCTGTGTAGGCTTTCCTGGGACTGGACCCCTCTCGCTCTCCGCTGGTCCTCGGCACACCGGATCCCCTCAGCTCAACTCAGCTCTCTCTGGATTCTCAGGCGACACCCCGAGACATCCACTTCCTCAGACAGGAGGAGAGACAGCCTTTCTCTCCCTCCTTGGACTCTGTTCCCGCCAAAGACATCGTGTCATGTGCCACCCACAAACTTATACCCACTCCCAGAATCCTTTGCAGCACAATCTGCCTTCTGGGGTAGTTACAAGCCTGGATGTATCCCCTGATTGGGTTTCCTCCACCGCCCTATGAGAAGTCTCTCACCGGAGCCAGTGGGGAGACACCCCCTTCAGCAGGCACACCTGGAAACCATGACACCCTGACTAATAAATCACAGCCCTGCTGTTAGGCAGACAAGGCCCACTATACCTTTACCTAGCACCTACCTGTAGGGTGCTACACATAGTAAATAGTAGTTGAGGTTGAATAAAGACAATAGTCTATCCAGTTCAACCTGTGTAGGTGTGTGTGGACGCAATCATCTCACATACCCCTTAATGTTATGATCCTTGAGATGTACGTCCAGATGTACTTTCTGCTTTCAGAAAGAGGTCCGCTTCATCCCGTTCACCATTTCAGGTCCCAATTCGGTTCAAATTGTTGGCTGAATTCGGACCTGAAATGGACCAGAAGATGCACACGAATTTCCTGTAAACCGTTCTGCAGCCGTCCCTGAGCTGTGTAAACCAGCTCCATTGAGAGTCAGTCATAGTCTCCTGATATGCGAATTGGATGCGGGTATCCCGCATCCAATTCACACCAGTGTGAACCCAGCCTTAAAATAAACTTTTGGGGGGAGGGCAAATATGATTGGGTCCAGCGTATTAAAATATCTCTGAATGAGAAGGTTTGGGAGTGGGATTCCATGATTTTAACTCCTTTATAATTATTAATGTTACAGTGAGTTATCCACAAAGCAGGACATTTGTTTGTCGATCAAATAATGTTATGTATTTTCTAGAATTTGGAGAAAATTAAATGTTCCATATGGCTGCTGAAATAATATGTGAAATAGTACAGAGGCTTTAAAGGGGCTACTGTCTATTGGGTAAATAATTAGAATAGTGAGAAAGCTAAGCATATGAGCGCTTTACATCAAGTAGGGCTGCCCTGAGCACATAGGAGAAATGACACATAAATGGTGGGCTGGAGGTGAGGGGAAGGGTTAAGGATCAGTGGGGTATGGTTTAATAAAATCACATAGGGAAAAGGGAGGAGGTGGTTATAACTTGAAGGAGGAACAAACAGCGAGGTGAGCAATTTGGACCACCCGCCCACTCTCTTTGTAAAATATGTGGATACGCCTATGTTTAGAAATACATACATTTGGGGAATTGAGGTGTGGGAAGAGGATAGAGTAATTGTGGAGTATGTTGTACTTTGTCACAGCATCAGCGGGTCCCTGATGGTCTCAAAAATTATGATTGTTGGCAATGTTTGGATGGGTGGTTTAACCTCAATGGTCACAGATACGAATGATTAAGTGGTGTTCACGAAGGAACTAATTACTAATGTTTATTCCAGATAAATATTGGTGTAAAATGACTGATGTGTACCCACTGATATGGTTGTAAATGGCTGGTGGCCGATGTGGGTTTACCTCAAAACATGACATTGGGTGGCGCTGTCAAGGACCTGGCTTTAATGGTTGTATTCTTGCATGTTTTTTTAAAAATTGGTGTAGAAATGATTTTATTGTTATTATATTAGTATTTAATAAAAGCTGTGGCCATAATACTGCAATTAAAATAATTTATGTCATATTGAATTATTTATTAACCTCCTCCCACCCGCGCTATAGCCGAAAGACGGCTACAGCGCGGGCTGTAATTTCCGGGAGGCCGTATTTATACGGCCTCCCAGTAACAGGCTCCCCGCGCGCTCCCGCGAGCGCGCATCGGGGAAAATCTGTGTCGGCCGTGTCCCTTGGACACAGCCAATCACAGATCGTGGTGAATGGCCAATCACAGTGGCCATTTACCACGTGATCGGAACGTGCAATGAGAGATGATCTCATATGTGAACATATGAGATCATCTCTCATCGCCAGCTCTCCTTCCTCACACAGAGACTGCGTGTGAGGAAGAGGAGAGCCAATCAGGGGTAAGGGGACACAGAGAAATGTAATCAGGGCACTGATCACCAGTGCCCTGATTACACAAGAGGAAA
This sequence comes from Pelophylax lessonae, assembly GCF_965119305.1. Lineage (NCBI taxonomy): Eukaryota > Metazoa > Chordata > Amphibia > Anura > Ranidae > Pelophylax > Pelophylax lessonae. Next base: position 95,219,054 of record NC_138771.1, on the reverse strand, counting down.
AAAAAATGCCATAACTGCCCACAGTGCCCGCCATCAGTGCGCCCCATCAGTGCCCACAATCAGTGCCCATAGTGCTGCCAGTCAATGCCCATCAGTGCCTGCTCATCTAGGCACTGATGGGCACTGACTAGCAGCACTATGGGCACTGAGTGTGGGCACTGATGGTGCTGCCCATCAGTGCTCATCAGTGCCACCCATCAGTGCCACCCGTCAGTGTCCATCAGTGCCACCCATCAGTGCCCATCAGTGCCGCCTCTCAGTGCCCACCAGTGCTGCCTATCAGTGCCCATCAGTGCCACCCGTCAGTGCCACCTCTCAGTGCCCAGCAGTGCCACCTATCAGTGCTCATCAGTGCCCCCTATCAATGCTCATCAGTGCCACCTATCAGTGCTCATCAGTGCGGCATATTAGTACCTCCTCATCAGTGCCACCTCATCAGTGCCCATAAGTGCCACCTCATCAGTGCCCATAAGTGCCACCTCATCAGTGCACATCAGTGCAGCCTATCAGTGCCCATCAGTGCCGCCTCATCAGCGCACATCAGTGAAGGAGAAACATTTATTTATTTTCAAAATTTACTCACAGAAAATAAGAAAAACTTTTTTTTTTCAAAATTTTCTGTCTTTTTTCTTTTTTTTTGTAAGAAATAAAAAACCAAGAGGTGATTAAATACCACCAAAAGAAAGCTCTATTTGTGTGAAAAAAATGATAAAAATTTCATATGGGTACAGTGTAGCATGACCGCGCAATTGTCATTCAAAGCGTGAGAGCACTGAAAGCTGAAAATTGGCCTGGGCAGGAAGGAGGTGAAAGTTCCCTGTAGGCAAGTGGTTAAGGTTAACCACTTGCCGACTGCTGCAAGTACATATACTGTGGCAGTCAGCCCCTTACAGGCAAAGTGATGTACCGGTACGTCACTAGCCTGTGAGGCTCTGGGGAGCGAGCGCGCGCCGCTGGAGGAGCGCTCCCGCGCGGTCACGGACCCCCCTGCGTGTGTGAGCGGCGGACCCGATGTCCGCCGCTCACATTTACGATCGTCCGTGACAGCGGGAGAAAGGCTGGCGGCTAGTGTAAACAAGCCGCCTGTCATTCTCCCCTGTGTAGAAACAGTGATCATACAGTTCTACTATGTAGGACCGTTGATCATTGTTCCTACACCTCAAGCCACAGCCAATCACAGTTAGAATCATGCCCCTAGGGACACACACAGCCCCTCCCTCTCAAATAAAGTTAACCCCTTCACTACCATGTCATTTTACAGTAACAGTGCATATGTATAGCACTGATTACTGCAGTAATGTCACTGGTAACCCCAAAAGTGTCAAAAATGTCAGTCAAGGGTCTTATCTGTCCGCCCCAATGTCGCAGTACCGAAAAAAAATTGCAGATTGCCGCCATTATGCGTTAAATAAAAAAAAAATGACAAAAATCTTTCCCTTTGTTAGTAAACGCGATAACTTTTGCGCAAACCAATCAAAATACGCTTTTTGTGATTTTTTTTTACCAAACATATGTAGCATAAAACAAATTGGCCGAAAATGTTAAAAAATTTTGATTTTTACATTTTTTTGGGGGAATTTCATATAAATAAATGTGAAAAATATTGTTATTTTTTCAAAATTGACGCTCTTTTTTTGTTTATAGCGCATGATCAAAAAATCACACAGGTGATCAAATACCACCAAAAGAAAGCTCTGTTTGTGGGAAAAAAGGACGTTTTTTTTTACCACAAACAGAGCTTTCTTTTGGTGGTATTTTATCACCTATGCGATTTTTCATTTTTGCGCTATAAACAAAAAAAGCAACAATTTTGAAAAAAAAAAAAATATTTTTCACATTCTGCTATATTTTTCCCCCCAAAAAAATAAAATCAAAATCTTTTAACATTTTAGGCCAATTTGTTTTCAGCTACATATTTTTGGTAAAAAAAATTGCAATAAGTGTATTTTGATTGGTTTGCGCAAAAGTTATCGCATTTACTAACTAGGGAAAGATTTATGTCATTTGTATCGTCTTTTTTTTTTTTTTTTTTACTAGCAATGGCGGTGATCTGAGAATTTTTGCGGGACTGCGACATTGTGGCATTGCGGCAGACAGATCAGACCCCTAACTGCCATTTTTTACACTTTTGAGTGGACCAGTGACATCACTACAATAATCAGTGCTAAAAATATGCACTGTTACTGTAATAATGACACTGGCAGGGAAGGGGTTAACCCTATAGGTGATTAAGGAGTTAAATGTATGCCTCATGCTTACTGACGTGTAAGGGGGAGGGTGGGGGGTTCTGTGACAGACACAGAGATCGCAGGTTCAGCTATGCTGAATCTAGTGATCTCTTCCTGTCTGTCACTGAGAAGACCCACCTGCTTTGTTTACATAAGCAGGCGGGTCTTTTCACAGTTTCCCCGACCATCGGGGAAGGGAGGCGTCAATCGATGCCTCTCCTCCTCCGGCCCGCCTCCGGCCTGACTCCCTAAACACAGGGAGCGCGCCTGACTCCCTAAACACAGGGAGTGCGCCGCCGGAAACATGAGTCCAGTGATGTAGGTCTACGTCGCTGGACCCAGAGTAGCCGCACTGCCGCAGTAATATTACTGTTGGCAGTGGGCAAGTGGATAAAAAGGTGTCCCATTATCAAGGTGTCACACAAGAAACATCTCATGATGGGTAAAAACAAAGAGCTATCTAAAGACCTTTGCAACCTTATTGTTGCAAACTACACTGATGGCATTGGTTACAGAAGGATTTCTAAACTTCTGAATGTTCCAGTGAGCACTGTTGGAACCATAATCCAGAAGTGGAAAGAGCATCATTTTATAACAAACCAGCAATGACCAGGTGCTCCTCGCAAGATTTCTGACAAAGAAGTGAAAATAATTATCAAAAGAGTTGTCCAAGAGCCTGGAATTGGAAGGTACAATTGTTTCAAAGAAAACAATAAGTAATCCACTCAACCGCCATGGCCTGTATGCACGCTCACCATGCAAGACGCCATTGCTGAAGAAAAAGCATGTTGAAGCTGGTTTAACGTTTGCTGCACAACATTTAGACAAGCCTATGAAATACTGGGAGAATATAGTCTGGTCAGATGAGACCAAAATTTAACTCTTTGGATGCAATAATACACACCATGTTTGGAGGTCATCCCAAAAACACCATACCAACAGTGAAGTTTGGAGGTGGGAACATCATGGCGTGGGGCTGTTTTTCAGCATACGGCACTGGCAAACTTCATATCATTGAAGGATGAAAAATTTACCAAGACATTCTTGAGAAGAAAATCTGCTGCCATCTACCAGGATGATGAAGATGAAACGAGGGTGGACATTTCAGCAAGACAATGATCCAAAACACAAAGACAGAGAAACTCTCAATTGGTTTCAAAGAAAAGAAAATAAAGCTGCTAGAATGATCCTGCCAATTACATGACTTGAATCCAATAGAAAATCTATGGAAAGAACTAAAGATCAGAATTCATAGAAGAGTCCCACGGAACCTTCAAGATTTGAAGACTGTTTGTGTGGAAGAATGAGGCAAAATCACACCTGAGCAATGCCTTGGATTCATTTCTCCATACAGGAGGCATCATGAAGCTGTCAATATCAACAAAGGATTTTGTACGAAGTAATAAATACATTTCAGTTAGCGTGTTCAATATTTAAAAGCACTGTGTTATTACAGTTTATTACACATAACCTAAATTCTGAACTTATTTTTTTTTTGGTTTCTTTATATGTAAGGATTGCATGGGTTGTTACTGACATGTGGGCAAAATTTTATGTCAATAGCACCTTTAGAAATACGTATATTTTCCTAGAAAAATTGTGGCGTATTCAATACTTATTTTACCCGCTGTTTAATACACACACACACACATAAAAATGTTTATGCTTTACGACACAAACAGTCCTGAGTTAATTAAATATGACTAGCTATATCATGTAAGCTGATAGGAACATTTGGCAATAAGGATAACTATAGAGCTATAACACACGGCCAGTGTTGCTCAGTCACCTATCTACTTTGGCGTGTTGCTGTATAGAGTTTCGATAAGCTTTAACCATACATTTTTAAAATTGTTGTTAAAACACCCCCTGCTGGGTCATGATTTTTACATAATACAGAAAAAAACTATACTATAAAAATTCACTGTGATCTATTTACAATTATTGTAAATCTATTCCTTAATTGATTTATTGCTGCAATACAGCATTGACTTTATGAAAGCATTGACATTTCAGCAGAAATGAATACAAAAGATTTGCATGTTATTGATTTCCAATCTTTGACACACAGCCATAAATAAAATAGGAGAAAGAAAGCATGTGTTGAAGCACATGTATATAACAATTCAGACCTGTTTGGCTACCACCAAATATTGGATTATGACATGCACAATGAGTGCGGAAATCTCTCCAGGACTAAGCACAGAAAAAACGACTTTACAATGAAAGCATATATTGTCATCTTAGCTTGTGCATTTTCCTACCGATTCTGCCAGATTTAATCCCAGCTCTCTATTGATTTCTGCAAAAGAATTACTTCTCAGATGGTCATATCGCTTTTCATCCATGGAGATCTCCATTTATTTCACTCCTCATCTGTGACTCCAATCATTTTGATATGACTAGTAAAATCCTTTCCCCTGCTGTACCAAAGCTTAGGTCTTTTATTTTCTGTTGTGCTGTGTATCTACTCATGCAGAACGTAAACTGGAATGCTGTAATTCATAGATTTGTGATAGGTTTTACCTTGCTGGTTTTGTACGTCATTTTATATTTAGGCTATTTTATGGCTTGGATTTTCAAGGCATTTGAAATGATATTGTTATTTTGGGGGTGACTGTAACAAACTAGATTTTTTCACATTTATTTTTAGTTATTTTCCTTCTTGAACAGCACCAGCTATTTACCAAACACCCCATAGAATTTTCAGACAAATATAACTCTTAATGGTCCAAAATAAAAAAATATACTATTTGATTAATCGCCTTTAGGAGTCCATTTATACAATATTTAAAATGCAAATTCTCTAGCCAACCTCTCCTTTGTGTGACAGGGTTGTGTCAGAAGATCCTGGTGTCACCCAGAGGATTTGCACAGATTTGGAAGGCGCAAAGTCTCAAACTCCGAGTTCAGGCTTCAACCAGCACACTGTGCAACTGTTTTCAAAGCTTATTTTAGGAAGCAAACTAGCTGCACTTGGGATATAGAAGGGTGCCACCTAGGAGATGACAAGCCACTGAAACTAAGACTTTTTTGCACACAGTTTAAGAGGATGGTCTGTGGAGAAACAGACAGGTGCCTAAGACTGAGGCCAGAGCAGCAGTAGAGTAAGAGAAAGCCAGGAGGCTGAAGTAAAGTACTTGCTTCTGCTTAGGGAAGTGGAATGCTGATCAGCCCTTTTGTGTGCCTTAAACTAATTTTTAATAAATGATTGCCAGGAAGCCCTAAAAAAAGAAGACTTTGTGAAGTGGATGCGTCCTTAAAGTTCTGAACATTTAAAAATAGTTCTCACACTATCTACAGCATTTGGCCGAACATTTGTGGACATCTCTTTTCAAAACCATTAACATGGAGTTGGCTCATTCTTTGCAGCTTCAACAGCCTCCACTCTGAGTAAGAGTAATATGGGTAGGCAAAAAAAGTGTGATTTATGTTCATTAAGTCAACAGAACATTTAAGCATCAGGCACTGATGTTGGACAAGTAATAATAGCACGCAATCAGCATTCTCATTCATCCCAAAGCTGTTTGATAGGGTTGGCTATATAGGCCACTGTATTTCCAACAGCAAACTCGCCAAACCATTACTTTATGAAACTGGTTATGTGCATATGGGCTCAGTCATGCTAGAAAAGAAAAGGACCTTCCCTAAACTGTTGTCACAAGTTTGAAAGTGCACAAGTATCTATGTCTTTGCTTGCTGTAGAATTAATAGCATACCTTAATGAAAAAACTTGAACTCAATAATTTTGAAAGATGTCTGCATACTTCTGGCCATATAGATGAAGTAGTTGTGAAAAAATCAGGTGCGCTAAATTCACATGTGTCACAAATCAGGAGGTGAATATGATACTACAGTAAGTATCTACCACACCCCTGTGATGTGTGCCTGGGTTGATGTGCAGTCAAGTGTGTATACGATAACATCATATACTCATATTCATAAATATAGACGTGGTAAATGAAATCGTGGTTGGATAAATGTCACTCAAAATCAAAAAGGAACACAAAAGGTACACACTGGGGTGAATCTCAACATAAAGTCCCAGCTATTCCCACACAAGTCGGTGATGAGATCCACACAGCAGATTCTCCTGAACTTGTCGGGTGCAAATAGGTTCCACCACCTTATTGGGGACTAGCCCCTTACCAGAAGGAAGAAGGTCAAGGGCGAAATGTCAGCTCAGCAGTATAGTAGATATTTGCACCCGACAAGTTCAGGAGAATCTGCTGTGTGGATCTCATCACCGACTTGTGTGGGAATAGCTGGGACTATATGCACTTTCCCCTCCTTTTTTTCTCTACGTTTTGCACAACTATACAGTGGTGGCTACGATTGATTTAAGTGACACTTTATGTTGAGATTCACCCCAGTGTGTACCTTTGTGTTCCTTTTTGATTTTCACCTGAGTGACATTTATCCAACCACGATTTCATTTACCACGTCTATATTTATGTTTATGAATATGAGTATATGATGTTATCGTATATACACTTGACTGCACATCAACCCAGGCACACATCACAGGGGTGTGGTAGATACCTACTGTAGTATCATATTCATCTCCTGATTTGTGACACATGTGAATTTAGCGCACCTGATTTTTTCACAACTATTACTATCCCCATTTGGTTCTAAGGTTGCAGCTTTATTTATTTCACAGATCCTGCGCACAATTTTTTCACATACACATATAGATGAAGTAATAGCAAAGGAGCCAAGTTTCAAGGAATTCTATACTGAAATAAATTTGAATGCTGTCATTGCTCACCTTCTGAAAATTTTAGTAGTCACTGACTTTAATACTTTCAGGAAATGACATTAAATAACTATGCATCAAGAAAATTGCAGGGAATTCAGAACTTGTAATAAGAATGCATTTTCTAGGTCAGTGACAAAAACGATAGAAGTTATTGCCTCAGAATGACAGAAAGGAAACTGTCATATGTAGAAGGTGAGGTCAGTAGTGGCAACGTACATATTTTCACAGTAAAACCTTCTACATTATAGGAATCTCATAGGCACTAGTCTGAAGTGACTGCTTCAGAACCTACCACTAGTGCCAACTGTATAAAACTTGCTAAAGAAAGAACCACATACTGCAAGACCAACATGACAAGGCATGGGTTTTAATTGTGTTGAGCCCTGATAATCTTGCAACAGAGGTAAGCACTAGTTTATTATGCATTATTATGATGTGTAATGCTGACAATGAAAGTGATGCTTTTTAAAACCATTAAACGAACTTGTTTGCATTGATGTTGTTTCTACAAGCTACGCTTTTCAAAGATCTCTTTATCATAAATTCATCACCAATCTAAACACTGGCATGCTTCAAAGAGCTTCAAAGTCCTCTAGAAGGGCAAAATGTCACCTACTGAAATACAATGAAGTTAGTATTCTCTGAGTCTCTTGATACTTTTTTGCATTTCTATGCGAACGTCAATGCTTAGTTCATCATTAGATTTCTTATTACATCTGATAAAAGTGCATATATAAATGTACAATGGAATTAGAGAATTACAGTTCTGCGATTGACAATCCCCAAGTCACTGCTTCAGTTGCAGTGCACAGGAGATTTAATCAAAAGCCTTCAAAACAGAAAGTCTAACTAATATTACAAGGTGATATCTGTAAAAAAATGTGTTGAGTTCATCAGAGGTTGTATAACCTTGTCAGAGGATGAAGAACACAAAACTAACAAGTTGGTAAAGATGCAGTCATGCATAATGCCATTTGCTGGAGAATTACTTTGTTAATAGCAGAGGGGGCTCCACATAAAGCTGTGTGCAAGTTTCGTTTGATTTGTACAGTATCCACACTTCTGGATTCTGATGTTGCCATTGAAAGTGAGAATATTTTCACACATGTCAAATGCCTATTGCACATTTACTAGCATTTCTAAATGGTCCCTAATAAATATTAGTGGCTGTTTTTTTAAGAGTTATGTATAGTGTTCATATCTAGCAATTTTCATTCTTACCTTAATGATTGTAGATTGTGATTTACTAACTTCAAGTGCTATAGGCATCTGTGTGAATCTATTGTTTTTTTGCTTTTGTGCCAAGATTAGCCTTCTAATTATAGTAGGAAAGAAGCATTTGTCCACTTTACAAATTATCATATGCTTATTGCTTGCTGTGGTTTGTTAGTTCACTGCAATGGAGTAATAGATAGATCACCTTCATATTTAAAGGTATAGTAATCGACCTAAAGAAATTTCAGTTACGCTAAACTATCTTTTTTGAAATTGTCTTTGTTATTATGCTTGGCTAAAGCTATTCATTGATATAAGTTAACCACTTTACCACCGGAGGATTTTGCGGTCTTACGTCTTGGCCACTTTTTGCGATTCGGCACTGTGCGAATTTAACTGACAATTGCGCGGTCATGCAACGTCATACCCAAACGAAATTTACGTCCTTTTTTCCCCACAAACAGAACTTTCTTTTGGTGGTATTTGATCACCTGTGCGATTTTTACTTTTTGCGCTATAAACAAAAAAAGAGCAACAATTTTGAAAAAATAACAATATATTTTTCACATTTTTTATATGAAATTCCCCCCAAAAAAATGTAAAAATCAAAATTTTTTATCATTTTAGGCCAATTTGTTTTCTGCTACATATTTTTGGTAAAAAAAAATCGCAATAAGCGTATTTTTATTGGTTTGCGCAAAAGTTATTGCGTTTACTAACTAAGGGAAAGATTTCTGTCGTTTTTGGTGTTTTTTTTTTAAACGAGTAATGGCGGCGATCTGCGATTTTTTTTGCGGGACTGCGACATTGCGGCGGACAGATCGGACCCTTGACTGACATGTTTGACACTTTTGGGGGTACCATGACATTACTACAGTAATCAATGCTATACATATGCACTGTTACTGTAAAAATGACACTGGCAGGGAAGGGGTTAATTTTATTGGAGAGGGAGGGGTTAATGTATGCCTGGTGCTTACTAACGTGTGTGGGGGAGGCGACTGAGTGACACAGGGACAGATCGCAGGTTCAGCTATGCTGAACCCTGCAATCTGTCACTGTCTGTCACTTAGGAGATCCTCCCGCTTTGTTTACACAAGCGGGCGGATCTCCACACTCGATTCCACCACCGCTCCTCCCCTGGCCCGACTCCCGCTGTGACTGAATACAGCGGGAGTGAGCCTCAGGTGGCGAGCGCGCGCCGCCGAGAGAGGGGAATGTCTGGCGACGTAGGTCTACGTCGCCAGACGTTATCGAGCCACTTTGCCGCAGTAGAGCTCTAGTGAGCAGCGGTAAAGTGGTTAATTGTCACTCTCATTGGGAGTCTCCTCCTGGTAAGATTGCTATCATTATGTCCACGGCTGCCAGTAGAAACCCCTAGGTCAACTGTTAGTAGTCTGATGACACATTAAATTCTACTGTAATGGAAATCGTTGACAGGGCTCCCCACCATTAGAGATTTTATTTAATTATTTTAATTTTTTTTAGAAAAAAACTATCTTTGCTAACCTTTGCAGCTCTTGTAATGACAGTTTAAAGGTTTAATCCTGTAATAAGAGAAGTATGGGGCAGCCATTACATCCTTTTGAAGATGTAATTTGGTAACCCTCTGGCTGTACTACTTTCCCAGCCACTGACCCAGAAGAAGTATGCAGATAAGAAGAAAAAATAATAGCAGCTTCTGTTTCTCTGATGAAAGCTATCAGTTGTTGCATCACTCACATGTCTGCTCACCAAGAGAAGTGGGAATTTGAAACCTCTTACTTTAGTATACATTTTTGTATTATATCTAGTTGTTGATATTCTCATACATGCTTCAACCTCTGTTATTTGTCTTTTTCTCTTTTCTGTCCTTTTCTTATACTATACTCACCTCTTTCCCTCCCCCCTTTTCCTTTTTCTCTCAACTCTCCCTATCAGATCCTTTCTCTTCTCATTTATTCCCTTCTCTCCCCATCCCCCTTTCTTCCCTTTCCCCCCCCATTTTTCACCCCCGCCTTGCTACCCCCCGCCCTTTTCCCTCTCTTCCCTCTTTTTGGTCTGTCCTTCTCTTTCCCCTTTTTCTGCCCTCCCTGCTTCTTTCCCTTCCCTCTTCTGTCTTCCATCTTTTTTTCCAATAAAGAAGAGAGAACAGAGCAGTGCCATCTGAGTGTAGTATTAAAACTATCCTTTATTGTCATAAAAGGTAATGCACTCACATGAGTGATAGGAAAGCAGGCTTTACAGCAAGTCATCTGATCCGCTGCAGGGGAGGCAGGAGAGGTGTAGACAGCCCTGGGTCCTGGCTGTGTCAGTGGTTTCTGGCACCTCCTGGGGTCCTGTCGGCGTCACAGCTTCTCCCTCATCATATCCGGCGGAAGTGGGGTGGTGCTAGCGTTCGGGGCATGCATGCCCCTTCGTCAGGCATAGCCTAGAAACCAAAGAAAGCTCCCTCTTTTATGGCTGTGACATCAGTTGTCAGGGAGATGGGGGAGTAGCTTGGAGCAGAGAGGAGCTAGTGTACAGCTATGAGAGATAAGGGCTGAACATCCTAGGCTGATTAACCCTATGTGCACTTGTTTGGAGTATTATGGGCAGTTATGCAACATGCTATTTAAGATATAAGAATATACTATACTTGAATATTGGTCTGCCATCTTAGGTGAGGTGTTCTGATGGAAGTTCCCTCATGGGGATTAGGGGGCTGCTATAGAGTAGAGGGGAAAGAGAGGGGGTAATTTGTACAGTGTCTATGCACACAAGTGAGACTTATGTGTGCGAATAGCACGTGGTCACATAACAATAAAGGAGCCAAGGTTTTTCCCCCTATGTGCACTTGTGTTAAGTTTTATTAGGAGTATTTATAGAGATGGTATTTGAATAATGAGGTGCTCAGGACCGATAGGATCAGACAAAAAAAAGGAAAAAACTGTGATCGTAATGCAGTTAGGAATTAAACAGATATACGGAACTGTAAATTAATTATGGGCAAGTGTCTTTGCTGGGGGGTCCTGTTGGGAGCAGAGGGGAAGGGGGAGGGTTTTGTTGATGGTGTGTGTGCAGTGGCTATGCACACAAAAGTGGCGAATCGCACGTGCATGTTTTTTTCCATATGTTTGCATATATTTTTGCACATCAATGTCCACATGTACCTGACATACAGGATGGCCTGTGTTCGATTAGGAGAATAGTTATCAGATTCATAATAGTGGGTTGACCTCTAGCTCTGTATGTAACCCTCTGTAGGGTTAATCAGCCTCGGATTTTCAGCCCTTATCTCTCACAGCTGTACACTAGCTCCTCTCTGTTCCAAGCCACTCCCCCATCTCCCTACAATCTGTGCTTCCTGTGCCTTCTATTCCTCTCAATACATAATTTGGAAAGACGAGTCTGTTATGTCAGCATTTGTTCCATAATTGTCAATGCCCAGTGCAATAGCGCATATATCCTGAAATATTTAGGATGAAGAAGGTCCTAAATAGTGTGTGCAGCCAGGTGCTTGGCTAAGAATGAGAGTGTGAGATACACTGTGCTGCAGCTGTTCTCTATGCTCTCATTAAACTGTTCATGCTGGATTTAGCAACATTTCCTACCTCTTTAGGCAGACAAGCCTAAAGAATTCAAGCCACCTCTATGCTGGCCACAATGGAATGTGGTAATTAAATTTAAGCCATACTATGAATTCTTATGAACCATTGGACTACAGTTTCCAGAGGAAGACAGTAAAAGGGGAAAAAAGAGCTATATTTTTTAGGCTGCAGATTGAATAGCTTCCTTTGCATGAGGGAGACCAGAGAGTGCACATCACTGCCCAGTGTACACCAACACTGCTGCATGTCAGCTGCCTGAGCAGGATATTGAGTGCTGAGTTAGGGAGTGCAACAGTTAGAGTCACCTGGGTGCAGAGTAGAGACCAGATGGTGAGCTGCAAAATTGCTGGGACTGGTCAGCTGCTGCAGTGAGAATATAGTATCTGCTTCTAGAGTTACTAACCCTTTTAGAAATTGACCATACAGCCATCTAGTAGCCTTATTGCTGCCTGCAGGCTTGAGAATATTGGGAATATTCTCTTGTGAACCTACGGTACAATTGTGCCCCAACACTAGCAGGCTGAAGAGTTAGGAATAACTACTGCCCCTTTACAGCTGCTACACAGAGACCTTTACTTCTTGCCTATATTAAGAGGAACCTCTCAGGGGACATTGCAACATATCCTAGCCATTTACCTAGAGTGCACTCTAGACTAGTTAAAGTATTATTATTCACATTACAGTTAATGCTTAAATCAGTGGTTCTCAACTCCTGTCATCAGGACCCACTAACAGGCCAGGTTTGCAAGATAACTAAAATACATTACAGGTGATATAATTTGCTGCTCAGTGATTCTAGTCTGCATCTCCCCAAGGCAATACTTAAAATAAGGCCTGTTAGTGGGTCCTGAGGACAGGAGTTGTGAACCACTGGCTTAAATGCACTGTTTATTGATGACTTTGCTGATTCAGTTAATTCCAATTTAGTGGTACAGAACTCTATTCTAAGTTTCCTTGGCAAAGTGAGTATACTGTCTAGCAGACTGTGTTCAAACCTACCTTCTGTATGCTCATTTATGTTCAAACCACCATTTACTTTAACCTGTACCAATACATTGGATTCATTTACCACTAAACCGTTTTCTGTATATTTCCTGATAGTAATTCACATGTATCCACACTTGTGTTTCTATAATTTTTTGCTGTAACTATCATTCAACAAGGTGTACCAGAGGGGCTGAGGTTGTTCTTGGAGTTAAGGTGGAGAACAGAGATTCCAAATTACAAAGCGACTCCTTTGGGGGTAGCGCTACATATGTGTAAATAATGCTTTAATATCATTAGGTTATTGTTGTCTAACCACTTGCCGACCGCCGCACGACTATTTACTGCGGCAGTCAGCCCCTCACAGGCAGAGCGAGGTAGGTCTACGTCGCTAGCCTGTGAGGTTCTAGGGAGCGAGCGCTCGCAGCCGGAGGCGCGGTCACGGACCCCCCCACGCGTGTGCCCGGCGGACCCTATGTCCGCCAGGCACTCGCGATTGTCCGTGACACCGGAAGAAAGGCAGGCGGCTGATGTAAACAAAGTCGCCTGTCATTCTTCCCTGTGTAAGAATGGAGATCAGACGGTTCTACTATGTAGGACCATTGATCTCTGTTCTTACACCAGTAGCCATGTCCAATCACAGTTAGAAGCACGCCCCTAGGACACACTTAACCCCTCCCTCTCCAATACAGTTAACCCCTTCACTGCCAGTGTCATTTTTACAGTAACAGAGCATATGTATAGCACTGATTACTGCAGTAATGCCACTAGTAACCCCAAAAGTGTCAAAAATGTCAGTCAAGGGTCCGATCTGTCCGCCGCAATGTCGCAGTACTGCAAAAAAAAATCACAGATCGCCGCCATTACTCGTTAAAAAAAAACAACAAAAATGACAAAAATATTTCCCTTTGTTAGTAAACGCGATAACTTTTGCGCAAACCAATCAAAATACGCTTTTTGAGATTTTTTTTTACCAAACATATGTAGCATAAAACAAATTGGCCGAAAATGTTAAAACATTTTGATTTTTACATTTTTTTGGGGAATTTCATATAAAAAAATGTGAAAAATATTGTTATTTTTGCAAAATTTACGCTCTTTTTTTGTTTACAGTGCATGATCAAAAAATCGCACAGGTGATCAAATACCACCAAAAGAAAGCTCTGTTTGTTGGAAAAAAGGACATCAATTTCGTTTAGGTACAGCGTCGCACGACCGCGCAATTTTCCGTTAAAATCACGCAGTGCCGAATCGCAAAATAGGCCCTGGTCAGGAAGGGGGTAAAATCTTCCGGGGCTTAAGTAGTTAAATTTCATTGACAGTGCTCTAGAAACTTATTTTTGTTTTAGAAGAATTTGTATGGCTTCCAAACATGCTAGCGGATCACAATCACTACATAATATGTGCAAGGGCTAAATATGCCAGTAGAAGGTCTACAAGGTTGTTTACGCAGAGAGAATAACAAACAAACAGACACAATCGTTGCTGATTATCTACTAAAAAAAGGAAAACCTTTGCCATAGATTCCTTTAAAATTACAAGCAGCTCTTCCATCTCTCCTCTCTCAAGAGACAACAAGAAGAAAGCTTAAAAAAAGGCCAGAGCAAATTATATGGTACTTATGTGCGTTGCCTGTTTTCTGTATATTACCATTAAGTGCTGATTGTGAAAAAAACATTCTTCATATTCTGGACTGTAAGTGGGAAATCACAGCATGAGATAATGGTGGACTCTGCGGATTCCTCAGATCTCATCAATTTACAATTAATTGGCAAACTGACATAACGCATAATTTTGCATTACAATGCAGAATTTCTTGTCATTTGTTATACACATGATCATCAGGAATGTGCACTTTCATCAAGCAAACGTAATATTCTCAAGTGAATAACTGTGTTTGCCAGGGTACTTATTATTTAACAAAGTGTAGAGAATGCAAAAAAATTCTCAGCCTAACTTATGTTCTATGCAGACATAACAATATGTTCTAAATACTATTATTTTGCACACTTCATCCCTTCCATCCAAGTTCTCTGATACACATAAATGCTTCATTTCTTTGAAGAAGGTAAAAATATTGTTTTTAGCATCTAAGTAATTAGATATTAACAGTGGAAACATTCGCAGTTTATGCAATTTTATAGGTATTACCTAGCCCAGTGATGGCGAACCTTGGCACCCCAGATGTTTTGGAACTACATTTTCCATGATGCTCAACTACACTGCAAAGTGCACGAGCATCCTGGGAAATGTAGTTGCAAAACATCTGAGGTGCCAAGGTTTTGCCATCACTGACCTAGCCTATATATACTAAATGTGTATATGTTAATTGTACAGTAACTGTTGGCACTATATAAATCCTGTATAATAATAATAATAATACCGTATCTCACAAAAGTAAGTACACCCCTCGCAATTTTTGTAAATATTTTTATTATATATTTTCATGTTACAATACTGAAGAAATTACACTTTGCTACAATGTAAAGTAGTGAGTGTACAGCTTGTATAACAGTGTAAATTTGCCGTCCCCTCAAAATAACTCAACACACAGCCAATAATGTCTAAACCGCTGGCAACAAAAGTGAGTACACGCCTCAAATAAAATGTCCTAATTGGGCCCAATTAGCCATTTTCCCTCCCTGGTGTCATGTGACTCGTTAGTGTTACAAGGTCTCAGGTTTGAATGGGGAGCAGGTGTGTTAAATATGGTGTTATCGCTCTTACTCTCTCATACTGGTCACTGGAAGTTCAACATGGCACCTCATGGCAAAGAACTCTCTGAGTGTCTGAAAAAAGAATTGTTGCTCTACATAAATATGGTCTAGGCTATAAAAAGATTGCCAAGACCCTGAAACTGAGCTGCAGCACAGTGGCCAAGACCATACAGCGGTTTAACAGGACAGGTTCCACTCTGAACAGGCTTTGTCATGGTCAACCAAAGCAGTTGAGTGCACGTGCTCAGGGTCATATCCAGAGGTTGTCTTTGAGAAATAGACATATGAGTGCTGCCAGCATTTCTGCAAAGATTGAAGGGGTGGGGGGTGAGCCTGTCAGTGCTCAGGCTATATGAAGTACACTGCATGGCTGTCATCCCAGAAGGAAGCTTTGTCTAAAGATGATGCACAAGAAAGCCCGCAAACAGTTTTCTGAAGACAAGCAGACTAAGGAGATAGATTACTGGAACCATGTCCTGTAGTCTGATGATACCAAGATAAACGTATTTGACTCAGATGGTGTCAAGCGTGTGTGGCAGGAACCAGGTGAGGAGTACAAAGACAAGTGTGTCTTGCCTACAGTCAAGCATGGTGGTGGGGGTGTCATGGTCTGGGGCTGCATGAGTGTTGTCACATGAAAAGATATAATAAAATATTTACAAAAATGTGAGGAGTGTACTCACTTTTATGAGATACTGTATGTGTGATAATTCTATATGCAATATAAAATAAACAAAAAAAATATATATATATATATATATATATATATATATATATATTTAAATGCCAAAAGTGAAATGTGTGAAAATGCTCTAGGTAATAATGGGTTAATGCAGTCTATCAATGAAAATGTAAAATTTTTCGTGTTGAATGAAGATCCATGTGCTCAGAGTGGTAAGGGTGGGTACTGTAACCTGCTATGGCTAAAAAGGTGTTGCCACAGTTTAAACCAAAGTGATATGGACAATGTGTCTGCTGCTGAACTACTCTGTCCTGTGTCTCCTTGGGCAGATGGAGCAGTCCGGTGGAGTGCTACTGATTGAAGCACAAACAGGGCAGACTGAGATGGTATGGCAAGAAGGATATTAGCATGGTGGAAAGGAATTTCTGAAGGTAATAGTGAGGTGGACACTGTTGCTGCTGTGACAAATGTAGAGGCTGCAGAGCCAGTGTTCACAGGTGCATTGGCTGTTGCAGAGATTAACCTTCTCTGAAGATCTGAGTGATTGTGATCACACAGCAGAAATTTTGTCCACAATGGATACAGAGAAAAATGATGTATATTTTGTGACAGACATGCTGAAAGAAATGCTAGCATCATGGAGTGTACAGCCGGTGTATATCGCACAGTCCTTTCCTGCGTTGGGAGAACTTGTACCACAGGGTATGGCTGATTGGAGCTGAATATTACAGGCTTCACTGTGCAGAGATAGCCAATGGTGGAATCATTTAAAGCAATGTTTCGTGGTAATGTGGAAAATTGTCTCTCAGTGGTCTGGATTGCTTCATAAAGAGGTTATGTATAACAGGCACCCTAGAGCACTGTTTTGCAGGTCAGAGGTATTGAAAATACCAGCAGTAAAATAATTGGTTAGAGACTGGTGTGGAAAAATGTTTCTTGGTAGAACAGTCGCTGATGGAATGTTGGACAACAGGGAGTGATATGAAACTGTGGGAAGGTCCCATAGAGAGTAACTGCTTGCCTGTATGTAATCCCCCCACAGACACTATCCTAGCAAGCAGTGGGGCAATTGTTCTGAATGTTTTTGACAATGTTGATGTGTAAATATCTGAGAGATTAGTGGCCAAGGGTAACCCCACAGGTAGTAGTGAGCCTAAAACACAGATAGTGCTGGTTGAGTCAGGTAATGAGACAGGTGTAATAGAAGTGTCCCCCCCACCCCCCACAGTCCTGGGAGAATAGGTCTGGGGAAGGTGAAAAGACATGTAGGAAACCAGGGCCAAAAGGTAGATGGGATGATAAAGAGATCAGTGGGACCCCAAAGGTCAGGAAGAAGTGCTCGTGGAAGTACACACGGAAAAAGATGTGGGTGGAGCTGGGGTCCAGTGCGAATAAAGGGGGGGGGGGAGAGTTGGAAACAGGTTCCACTGGTCAGACAGAAGGTCTGGTCCAGGAGTCAGGAGGACCCCACCCAACAAACAGGAGGTCTGTGCACGAGAGTCAGGAGGGCTCCCCTCCTCTCTTGGAGTCAGAGACTGCAGGTGGCAGCCAGAGCGTACAGGTCTGCAGGAGGCAGATGTAGTCTGCAACAGTGCAGCGCAAAGCTGATCCCAAGTAAGCTACAAGAGAGCTTGACTGAAGGGTACTTGTGTTGGTCTGAGGAGTAGACCTAAGTCCTAGGCATGAAGCCTGAAGTGCTCCCGGCACTGGGGAGCTACAGTTCATTGAGGGAACCATGAATGCCAACATGTACTGTGATAAACTGAAGCAGAGCATGATCCCCTCCCTTTGGAGACTGGGCCACAGGGCAGTATTCCAACATGATAATGACCCCAAATACACCTCCAAGATGACCACTGCCTTGCTAAAGAGGCTGAGGTAATGGTGATGGACTGGTCAAGCATGTCTCCAGATCTAAACCCTGTTGAGCATCTGTGGGGCATCCTCAAATGGAAGGTGGAGGAGCGTAAGGTCTCTAACATCCACCAGCTCCATAATGTCATCATGGAGGAGTGGAAGAGGACTTCATGGGCAACCTGTGAAGCTCTGGTGAACTCCATGCTAAGGCAGTGCTGGAAAAATAATGGTGGCCACACACAATATTGACACTTTTGGCCCAAATTGGATATTTTAACTTAGGGGTGTACTCACTTTTGTTGCCAGCGGTTTAGACAATAATGGCTGTGTGTTGAGTTATTTTGAGGGGGACAGCAAATTTACACTGTTATACAAGCTGTACACTCACGAATTTACATTGTAGCAAAGTGTCATTTCTTCAGTATTGTCACATGAAAAGATGTAATAAAATATTTACAAAATGTGAGGGGTATACTCACTTTTGTGAGATACTGTATATATATATATATATAAATATAATATATATATATATAAATATATGTATATATATATATATATATATATATATATACAGTACAGACCAAAAGTTTGGACACACCTTCTCATTCAAAGAGTTTTCTTTATTTTCATGACTATGAAAATTGTAGAGTCACACTTCAAGAGGTAGTCACCTGAAATGGTTTTCACTTCACAGGTGTGCCCTGTCAGGTTTAATACGTGTAATTTCTTGCCTTATAAATGGGGTTGGGACCATCAGTTGTGTTGTGCAGAAGTCAGGTAGATACACAGCTGATAGTCCTACTGAATAGACTGTTAGAATTTGTATTATGGCAAGAAAAAGCAGCTAAGTACAGGAAAACGAGTGGGCATCATTACTTTAAAAAAATGAAGGTCAGTCAGTTCGAAAAATTAGGAAAACTTGGAAAGTGTCCCCAAGTGCAGTCACAAAAAACATCAAGAGCTACAAAGAAACTGGCTCACATGCGGACCGCCCCAGGAAAGGAAGACCAAGAGTCACCTCTGCTGCGGAGGATAAGTTCATCCGAGTCACCAGCCTCAGAAATCGCAGGTTAACAGCAGCTCAGATTAGAGACCGGGTCAATGGCACACGGATTTCTAGCAGCAGACACATCTCTAGAACAACTGTTAAGAGGAGACTGTGTGAATCAGGCCTTCATGGTAGAATATCTGCTAGGAAACCACTGCTAAAGAGAGGCAACAAGCAGAAGAGACTTGTTTGGGCTAAAGAACACAAGGAATGGACATTAGACCAGTGGAAATCTGTGCTTTGGTCTGATGAGTCAAAATTTGAGATCTTTGGTTCCAACCACCGTGTCTTTGTGCGACGCAGAAAAGGTGAACGGATGGACTCTACATGCCTGGTTCCCACCGTGAAGCATGGAGGAGGAGGAGGTGTGATGGTGTGGGGGTGCTTTGCTGATGACACTGTTGGGGATTTATTCAAAATTGAAGGCAAACTGAACCAGCATGGCTACCACAGCATCTTGCAGCGGCATGCTATTCCATCCGGTTTGCGTTTAGTTGGACCATCATTTATTTTTCAACAGGACAATGACCCCAAACACACCTCCAGGCTGTGTAAGGGCTATTTGACCAAGAAGGAGAGTGATGGGGTGCTGCGCCAGATGACCTGGCCTCCAGTCACCGGACTTGAACCCAATTGAGATGGTTTGGGGTGAGCTGGACCGCAGAGTGAAGGCAAAAGGGCCAACAAGTGCTAAGTATCTCTGGGAACTCCTTCAAGACTGTTGGAAGACCATTTCAGGTGACTACCTCTTGAAGTGTGACTCTACAATTTTCATAGTCATGAAAATAAAGAAAACTCTTTGAATGATAAGGTGTGTCCAAACTTTTGGTCTGTACTGTATGTATATATATTGTGAATAACAACAGAATGCAATGGTGTGGAAGTTTCAAATTTCAGTATTTTATTCAGAATACAACATATATGACATATCAAATGTTTAAACTGAAACATGTATCATTTTAAGGGAAAAATAAGTTGATTTTAAATTTCATGGCATCAACACATCTCAAAAACGTTGGGACAAGGCCATGTTTACCACTGTGTGGCATCCCCTCTTCTTTTTATATCAGTCTGCAAAAGTCTGGGGACTGAGGAGACAAGTTGCTCAAGTTTAGGAACAGGAATGTTGTCCCATTCTTGTCTAATACTGGCGTCTAGTTGCCCAACTGTCTTAGGTCTTTTTTGTCGCATCTTCCTCTTTATGATGCACAAAATGTTTTCTATGGGTGAAAGATCTGGACTGCAGGCTGGCCATTTCAGTACCCGGATCCTTCTTATACGCAGCCATGATGTTGTAATTGATGCAGTATGTGGTCTGGCATTGTCATGTTGGAAAATGCAAGGTCTTCCCGGAAAGAGACGATGTCCGGATGGGAGCATGTGTTGTCCTAGAACTTGGATATACCTTTCAGCATTGATGGGGCTTTTCCAGATGTGTAAGCTGCCCATGCCACACGCACTCATGCAACCCCATACCATCAGAGATGTAGGTTTCTGAACTGAGCACTCATAACCACTTGGGTTGTCCTTGTGCTCTTTAGTCCGGATGACATGGCGTCCCAGTTTTCCAAAATTTCAAATTTTGATTTGTCTGACCACAGAACAGTTTTCCACTTTGCCACAGTCCATTTTATATGAGCCTTGGCCCAGAGGAAATGCCTGCACTTCTGGATCATGTTTAGATATGGCTTCTTTTTTGACCTATAGAGTTTTATCCGGCAACGGTGAATGGCACGGTGGATTGTGTTCACCGACAATGTTTTCTGGAAGTTTTCCTGAGCCCATGTTAAGATTTCCATTACAGTAGCATTCCTGTATGTGATGTAGTGCCACCTAAGGGCACGAAGATCATGGGCATCCAGTATGGTTTCCCGGCCTTAACCCTTCCGCGCAGAGATTTTTCCAGATTCTCTGTATCTCTGTATGATATTATGCACTGTAGATGATGATAACTTCAAATTCTTTGCAATTTTTCTCTGAGAAATTCCTTTCTGATATTGCTCCACTAATTTTTGTCACAGCATTGGGGGAATTGGTGATACTCTGCCCATCTTGACTTCTGAGAGACACTGCCACTCTGAGAGGCTCTTTTTATACCCAATCATGTTGCCAATTGACCTAATAAGTTGCAAATTGGTCCTCCAGCTGTTCCTTATATGTACATTTAACTTTTCCGGCCTCTTATTGCTACCTGTCCCAACTTTTTGGGAATGTGTAGCTCTCATGAAATCCAAAATGAGCCAATATTTGGCATGACATTTCAAAATGCCTCACTTTCAACATTTAATATGTTGTCTATATTATATTGTGAATAAAATATAAGTTTATGAGATTTGTAAATTAGTCCATTTCTTTTTACTCACAATTTGTACAGTGTCCCAAAATTTTTGGAATTGGATTAGTATATATATATATATATATATATATATATATATATATTTTTTATAAGCAAATTCAACCATATTGACACAAAGCACAGAGACTGAAAATGTACTTACTAATATTGATTAATTGACTTTTAGGACAAATTTAAAAAGCAGTAGGATGGCCTTACCACTGCCATTCTGCTGCTTAATAAAAAAAAAAAAACTAAAATGCACAAAAAAAAAAACACATTGCTTTTTAGCAGATCTAATTTTTTCTACAAACCAGAAAATTTGCACAACATTTGTTGGTGGATTTTTCTGATTTGCAGGGAAAGAAACACATGATTAATGAATATGAAAAATCATGGCTAATCTCCTATCTGGGGAAATATTCCGCTACCTACAACTCAAACATTTCTTTACACAAGCTACTCCGGTTAGAGAGAACACCGCCACCTTCTCGACTTTTGAACGCAAATGCAATACTGACCCCCACAGACGAGGGCTCCTCTCTGACCTCTATGCCCACCTCCTGTCTGCTCAGGAGACCACCCCGCCCACATACACAGCCAAATGGGAACGAGACCTGCATATCACGCTTGATGATGAGGACTGGATACAAATTTGGCAGGCTACCAAATCGGCATCCCCGAATATTGTAGCACTCGAAACCAATTACAAGGTCCTTACTAGATGGTATTTGCTTCCCACTAGGATCTCTAAATATGTACCTCAGTACTCCCCCCGTTGCTTCCGGGGATGCGACTCCCCAGGTACCCACGCACATATCTGGTGGGAATGCCCTGTGGTGCGAGCCTTCTGGTCCAAAGTACACAATACCCTGTCTACCACGTTTGGCACCTCTCTTGCCCCTGACCAGGCATCAGCTCTCCTGAATCCCAAGCCACCTAACCTCACCCACCGTCAATTCAAACTCTACCTCTATGTCACGACTGCTGCTAAGCAAACCATCGCGAAAGCATGGAAAACCCCCACGCTCTGTCATCTGGGTATGCTACACAGAGTTACCCAAGCCATGCTACATGGTAAAACGGAAGCAATTTTGTTGGATAAACTGACCCCCTATGAACGGCTCTGGCGGCCCTGGATTGACCATTGCCTACCACCATGCCTTGACGACAGCCTTGTACTCACCTGATTGGGAAGTCCTCCTTACCGGCCCTCTTTCCCCACCTGGGCCCCTGGGGGGTTCGAGGCTTCCTCCGGTTACCTGCTGTTACCTCCCCCCCATGACCCTCTCCTACCTACCCTGATTTCATCCCAACCCCGCCTACCCAGCCCCCCCTCCCCACTCGGCCCCCGGCATTCCTCATTAAGTGTTATACCTTTGTTTTGGTTGAGACCCCTTCTATGTGGGGGCCCATCCACGCATTGTGACCTCGGCCACACCTACAGTTTGTACGTGCCCTGACTGCTTCTCAGTCGGGACGCCGGGTCGATCTCTTATGCACATCACATTGTTACCTGTTACTTGAATGCTATATGCTATAGTTCTATATTTTACTGTGACTTGTTATATCACGGCATGTACCTAATCTTCCCACTGCATGTAACTGTACCATGTTTCTTTTGCCTTCAATAAAAACAGTTTAAAAAGAAAAGAAAAATCATGGCTAATAGAGGTCAAGTTAGAACACGAGTACATACATGATTTTTAGTAGCTTAAAATGCATCTTAACTCAAAAACAAGTGTTGAATATATTTCAGCTTACCAGCCCTTCAATGAGGAGACTGTAATCATTTTAATTTTACCTTTACCTTTTACCTCATTCAGATTTTTTCCTTTATTTTCACCTAGTGATCCTGTGAATAACACACATCGTGCCCTGTCCTAGGGGTGACTCACTCCCTTCATTGTATCTGTGATGGGAAGGTGATGGTGGGTTTTTTTCAGCTCACAGGAAGTGACAAAGTCATAGTCATTTTCAGGTCGGATTTACTAAAGGCAAATATACTGTTCACTTTGCAAGGCACTTTGATGGGAATTTCCCAGAGCTTAGTGAATATGCTGAAGTTTACTTTGCAAAGCATGCCTAAACATTTATAAGGAAAAAAAAAAAAAAAAGCAAGAGGATGGGAAACCAATCCTGGATCCTCCAAGAAAGGGTGATCGTCATCTCGTGCAGATACCGCCGTCAGAGCGGATCCCCTCTCTTCACCATAGGGCCATCAGTACGGTGGATGGAACTCAAATGAGGCTTGGAGAGCAAACAATCAGAAGCGAGGCTTGGGAAGCGTAAAGCTCCAGGGTCGTGACTTGATGACGTCACAAAACTGCAACGCGTTTCTGAGCGTGTCTGCTCCCGATGGATAGGCAGCCGTTCTCCTTCTTCATGGCATAATAAACGACTAATGCAAGAACCAATTTTTACACCAAAGGAAGGTGGAGTGAGAGGGGAGGTCCTAAAAACGGGAGTCATAATAAATATGATACAATCTCCTCTGGATTGTGTAAAAATTTAAAAATACAATCAAACACAACATATGGCAAGAATTAAAATTATGAAAAATAATAAATGTAAACAAATATGAAATATATATACGGTATATATATAAATATAGGGATGGTGGATCTATATTATGCTAGAAACCATAATTTGAGAGTGAATTGGAGTCAAAATTAGAAATGAAAAGAGAATGAAATAAAAAAAAATAATAATAGAAATAAAAAAGAAAATATAAATGCTAGGATAAGCAACTGCATCAAAACTGGAAGAAAAAAATAAATAAATCAGGTGAGCCTAGATAATTACAGTATGGTGGTGATTTTGATGCCTTCATTGAGGCCGCCCAGCGAGAGAGTATTGAGAGAATAGATCCAATATGTTTCTCTCGCACACAATCTCTTAAACCGTTCAGCCCCAGTGAGTGTTTTAGCCATCTGTTCTATTACCCATACTGTTAAGTCTGCGGTGGATCCTTGATGAAACTCAACTAAGTACCGTGGGACACTGCGTTTATCTTTCCCTTGTTCAATGGAATCTCTGTGTTTACCAAAATGTTGTCTTAAGGTATGGATAGTACGGCCTGGGTAGATTAAACCACATGGGCAAGATAAACCCTAAACTACAAACTCAGATGAGCAATTGTAGAAACTGTCTGCCTGAAAAGTCGTGCCTTTCGTTTGGAATGTAGTTTGGCCATGCTTAACAAAAGCATAATGCTTTGAGGCACTGGAACATCCCTATTAAAGGTATGAGATTAGGTAGTGTGGTGGCTGAAGTGACAGGTTTTAATTTGCTGGGAGCAATTTTGTTTTTCAGATTGGGAGCCTTTTCGGTAGGTAACTCTGAGCTGATCATGTACTGTATAATGGTTTTTAAATGGGAATCTTCCAAGAGTATATTCCAATGTTTAGCCAGGATTTTTTCCATCTGTTTATGTTGGAAATGATAGGTGGTGGTGAATCTAGTGGTGTGGTCTGATGGGGGAAGACTTTTTTGAGAGGCTTTTTTCCTTTATACAGTTCAAATGCTTGATTGATCAAAGGGTCAGGGTATGCCTTATCTAGACATTTCCTTTTCATGATGTTACCTTGTTCTATATAATCGGACTCTAGAGTACAATTGTGTTTCAACCTGCAGAATTGACCTTTGGGAATGTTGGTAATCCATTTAGAATTGGGTATTGACTCTTTGGCCTTTATTGATCTAGAACTGAGCAATCTTGAATGATCTTGAAGCAATCTTGAAGGAAAGATTTGTGCCAAAAATTATACTAAACCTACTGCTGGGAATTCATTTTTACATTTTGACAGTTGCCATTTTTCTAAATGGATTACCAAGATTCTAAAAAGGTCAATTCTGCAGGTTGAAACACAATTGTACTCTAGAGTCCGATTATATAGAACAAGGTTAACATCATGGCTGTACTTTAGGGGTATGATTGTTTAGAGTAAAATATGCCTGTTCTTGTGGCAGCTGGGAGCTACAGTTTCAGTGTAATTTTGCTCATTGAAATGTATTACAGTGGCTATGTGCGTGAAACCACTGGCACTCGCATTTACACATGCACATATATTTTTCAAAGCATACAATTTTATCCATAATTGTTCAGACATAAGCACATAAGGTAAAATTATACAGAGATAAGTAATACAAAAAAAGACTTAGACAAGTTGAAAATGATATGCTTTTGATACAACTGCTGCCCTAGGTTCTGGCCTAAGGGTACTTTCTGGTAAATTGAATCCTGCTGAAAATATAGGGGTTCATTTACTAAAGGCAAATAGATTGTTCACTTTGCAATTGGAGTTTTCCTTTGCAAAGGTATTTTTCCCAGAACAAGGCTCTATTATACTATCATGTGCAAGTAAAAATGCTGTTTTATTTTTTCCTTACACATGTTCGGGTATTCTTTGAAAAGTGAAATTTCCCCACAATCATGTTGATTGATTATTGGTGTTAAAGAACAGGCACATAGTACCTGGCCTCTCACAGCAGTGATCATAGAGATCACATGATTACAATGTAAACAAAACAGTCATAATTAGCTTGCATTCATGGCTGTTTTACTTACTTTTGTGATGCTGTGATTGGGCCATAGCTATCACATGGTACCCAAGCAAATCACAACACCCTGTACCATGTGATCACAGATCACAATAGTAAGCAAGCTATCATGAATGAAATCTATTAATGACAGCTAAAACTTGCTTAAAACAGTGATCATTACTATTATAAGCAATACTAGAGTTAAAAAAAAAAAATCCTGATCAACCCCCCAGAGTAGTACAGTGTTACTATGGTGACATTGAACTACTTTAATGACAAGAAAAAAAAAATTATGTTACATACTGTCACCAGTCAATGTCCCTGACCACCACCACACCAGTCACATGATGAAACTGTACTGCACTGGTGTGAAAAAAAAAAAAAAAAAAAAAATATATATATATATATATATATATTGTGACAGGAAGTCAGGTAAATCTGGGAATGTAGTCACTAAGAGGAGACACATTCCCACCTGCTTTGAAAGTTCACTGATACTATAGGGTGTTGGCTGCAGAGAGAGCCAGCAGGAAGTTGAAAACCATTCAGCTGTTCAGAATGAGGAGATCAAGGCCTCTATAATTTGTCCAGAGAAAATCTATTGAGTGCTGCCTCCTGTCGCTGTGTGAGCTGGGAAGAGGAGGACAGACATACGTGTACCTCCCGACGCCGTGTGGGCATGGGAGAAGGACTGCTGCCTCCAGAAGCTGCATCCTGAAGCCATGTGGGCTGGGAGCAGGAGGACAGTCAGCGTGTGCCTCCCGACAGGATGTGTGGGCCTGGGAGAAGACCCCCCGGAGTGATGTGTGCCCGGGACGGTAACCAAGGGTGAATACGTCTCAAAGGTGAGAAGACGAACTGTTGATGTGAAAGAAACAAAAGGACTGTGTTGCCCTGTGAAGCTATTATAAAAGGACTATTGAGTGTCCGCTATGTGACAAGGAAGTCTGCCCGACGGTAGGTTGGAGACAGACACTTAGGCAGGTTCCAGTTGTGAGAAGGTAGCCGCCCACAGAGGCAAGGATTTATTTTCTGTTTTATTTTATTTTGGATGTTTTGCTGCATACAGCCTGGTGAAGAAAACACCATTTAATAAACCACACTGTTTGTTTGCAAGCACTTGTCGGCTACCTCTCTGGGAAAACGCACCCCCCAAGGGGTCATCCACACCCGCCACCGAGCTAATCCCTTACATATGGTGGAGGTATGCAGTGGGCATAAGCAGAGATCCCTGCAAGGAAGTGCAAATGTTTGATGAACTTTATCTGGTGCATGAGATTGCACAATCTATGTGTGCAGGAGAGAAGATCCTGACAGAAAAAAAAAAGTGTTTTAAAGAGACAGCGGTCTCAAAATTATTTGATGAACTTTGTTGTGTCTGGTGCAAGTGACTGCACAAACTGTGTGTGCAGGAAAAGAGATCTTGCAAGAGAGAGAGGAAAACTACATGTGTTAAAGAGACAGTGGTCTGAAAAATTTTTGCTGGACTGTGAAAAATTTGTTTGTAGAGTTATTGAAGATGGGGCGTTCAAAACGCCTGAAGAATGCAAAGATAGATGAAATGAGAGACCGGATTCTATGGATGGAGGGGATGTTGCCGTCTGAACCAGCCCCATCCATGCCTAAAGAGAGTCTACTAAAGAGGAAGGTTGTTGTCCCTAGCAACACTGATGAAACCGCTATGGAGACGCAGTGTGCTCAGATGAAAAGTAAACTCAAAATGGAGGAGATGTTGAGACATCTGATTATATCAAATGCAGCTCAACAGCAAGCAAATGCAGCTCAACAGCAGGCAAATGCGGATTTTCAGCAGAGCTTTGCAGCTCAACAAAAGGCTCATCAAGAGAGCATGGCAGGCTGGAAACAGAGACGCCAGCAGCCAATGGAGGCCATCGGTTTGGAGGAAACCGAGTATGTGTGCAGGGCTGAGTTGGATGCCTTGCAACGGAAAATGGAAGAAAAGGAACAAGCCTTGGAATTGCTTAAAATGGAGCATAGAAACTTGCAGGAAATGAATGAACTACTCAAGTCTCATGTGTTACAGTGGGAAGAATCCACTGCTCTTCTTTTGGTCGAGTTGCAAAAACGCAGAGAGACTATAATGGAGAAAGATACCATCCTCATGGAAAAGGAAAGTGAAATTCAGACTTTGCAGAAGCAAAGTATGGCTGATATGTTGGAGTTGCGTAATCAGCTGGAAAAAAGTCTTCAGTCTTTGGGAGCTACAAAAATAGACCTGCAGGAGTCGCAGGAACAGAATGTCGCTCTGAAAACGACATTGTCTCTCAGCGACAACGAGAAAAGTGAAAGAGAGGCTAAATTACTGAGTACTGTGTATGAGCTCACTACTTTGAGCAATGTGGTAAATGAATGGCGTGCGGACTGTGAAAGTTGGAAAGGGGAAGCCCAACGTGTCCAGCAGCAGTTAAAGGAGAAAGAAGCCTGTGTGGCAGAATTACATTCTTATTCCCAGATGCTAGCCAATGAGGTGAAGGCTCTTATGCAGGGAAAAGGAGATTGTGAACATAAGAGGGAAAAAGTAGAGGCACAGCTTCTGGAATCGCAAGTCAAGGTGTCAGAAGGTGACCGATTGTGTGCTAAGCTGTCAGAGAAGGCAAACCGACTGCAGGTTGAGTTGGACAATGTTACAAATCAGCTTTCTCAAGCAGACAGCAAATCTAGAGAAATTGCGGAAGATTTTTCTATCTTGGAATCGCAGCTGCAAGACACGCAGGAACTCTTACAGGAAGAGAGGTGTCAAAGGCTGAGTTTTAGCACAAAGCTCAAACAAATGGAAGATGAGAAAAATGGCTTCCTGGAACAATTAAAAGAGGAGGCGGAAGCAAAGAAAAACCTATCAGAGCAAGTCGCAACATTGCAAGCTCAGATAGCGGATATGAAAAAACGCATGGAAGAAAGCGTTGGTTCATTACAGTGTGTTGAAGATGTGAAAAAGAAGTTTGATCAGATGCTGGGTGAGGAGAAAACTGTGTCTGCAAAATATGCAGAAGAACGCGACCGTGCAAAAACGGAGGCGCGTGATAACGAGAGCAAAGCCCTGTTCTTGGCTCGCTCTTTGGAGGAAGCTCTAGAGTGTAATGTTAAACTAGAAAGAGTTAACAAACAGCTGTGTACAGAGATGGAAGATTTGGTCAGCTCCAAGGATGATGTTGTGAAAAGAGTTCAGGAGCTAGAAAAGTCTAAGCGAGCCTTAGAACAGCAAGTAGAAGAGATGAAGATTCCGTTGCAGGAACTGGAAGAGGAATTCCAGGCAACAGAGGATCTGTCCCAAAGAGGGGATAGTGTGCCTGATGCAGTTTTTAAAAGGATCAGTGTTTTGGGGTCTGTCCTGAGTGAGCCTCAGAAATGTGATGACATGTGGCTTGAATCACCCCTTTGGAATAAACCGTTCCTTCAAAAACTTCAAGCATTGGAAAATGTATCATTAGAGCTTCAGCAAACAAAGGAGCTGAGTAAGAAATGTGATGATTTCTCAGTTCAGGCTGAAAACCTAGTGGAGAAAACTAAGGCTGTTGGTGAAAACGTGAAGCAAATGAATAAGTGCCTTTCAGGGAGTGTTTCCAAAATGGAACTGGTGAAAGACGGGTGGCAGAAGTTTGATCGTGATCTTGAGATGCATTCCATGTGGAATTCAGATAGAGAAAAAGAACTAGGTGACCTTGAGCGGTCAAATAGTTCAGCAGAAAGTGCATTGAAGAAACCTGTAAAAGAATGTGTTGCAGTTCCATGCTTCTTCACTGATGCAGAGAGGAGGTCTATAATGGATACCACCCAGATCGCTGGGTTCAACTGTGTTGTTGCCTTTAACCCCTATGTTGGTATAAGGAAAGTTGATGATGTTCTGGTTGACTACTTCTGTGAAGAGTTTGGCAAGAAATATAAACTGAATATCAAATCAAATAGTAGGCCTTTACTGCGACTCGCTCAGGAGGGCGAAAAGTTTAAGAAGTTGATGAGTGCAAATGCTTCCGATCTGCCTATGAATAGGAAATGTTTGGTGAATGATATTGATATCTCTGGGAAAAGGAACAGGGGTCACTTTGAAGAAATGTGTGACAGCCTGTTGTCTCAATTGGAAAATCCTCTGCACAGCATCTTAGAGCAAGCAAAGCTCAAGAAGGAAGATCATTCCCTTTTACAACAAAAAGTCAATGATTGTGTACAGATGTATGGAGAGGCAACTCAAGTCACAGAGGGATGTCAAGAGTCCCTACTTGGAACAAAGCTTAGTGAAGCAAAGGTTCTCAAAGTTTTGTGGAAAACATTTATGGATTGCAGAGAGAGGCGTCTTAAGAATGTTGAAGACATTAAGATTAGCCCAATTGAGTTGCCTATGGATCACGGTCCTCCATGGTGGATTGGACAGACGGTTATGAGGGACAAGCTGTCTGACATTTATGAGAAAGCTGTCAATGAAGATGACAGAAACGAGAAGGAGCAAAATGATGCCAAAAATGCAGTTGAAGAATGTGTATATGAGATGAGAGACAAACTGTGTGGCATTTATGAGAAATCTGTCAATGAAGATGACAAAACAGTTTCATCCGGAAGCTTGAGGATAATAGGAGGCTTATCAGTGAGTCAGCAGTGCCTGACACATGCGTGCCTGGAAATATGTGTCCCAACCCTAGGGTTGAAACAAGAGGGGGGGGGTATGTGACAGGAAGTCAGGTAAATCTGGGAATGTAGTCACTAAGAGGAGACACATTCCCACCTGCTTTGAAAGTTCACTGATACTATAGGGTGTTGGCTGCAGAGAGAGCCAGCAGGAAGTTGAAAACCATTCAGCTGTTCAGAATGAGGAGATCAAGGCCTCTATAATTTGTCCAGAGAAAATCTATTGAGTGCTGCCTCCTGTCGCTGTGTGAGCTGGGAAGAGGAGGACAGACATACGTGTACCTCCCGACGCCGTGTGGGCATGGGAGAAGGACTGCTGCCTCCAGAAGCTGCATCCTGAAGCCATGTGGGCTGGGAGCAGGAGGACAGTCAGCGTGTGCCTCCCGACAGGATGTGTGGGCCTGGGAGAAGACCCCCCGGAGTGATGTGTGCCCGGGACGGTAACCAAGGGTGAATACGTCTCAAAGGTGAGAAGACGAACTGTTGATGTGAAAGAAACAAAAGGACTGTGTTGCCCTGTGAAGCTATTATAAAAGGACTATTGAGTGTCCGCTATGTGACAAGGAAGTCTGCCCGACGGTAGGTTGGAGACAGACACTTAGGCAGGTTCCAGTTGTGAGAAGGTAGCCGCCCACAGAGGCAAGGATTTATTTTCTGTTTTATTTTATTTTGGATGTTTTGCTGCATACAGCCTGGTGAAGAAAACACCATTTAATAAACCACACTGTTTGTTTGCAAGCACTTGTCGGCTACCTCTCTGGGAAAACGCACCCCCCAAGGGGTCATCCACACCCGCCACCGAGCTAATCCCTCACAATATATATATATATATATATATATATATATATATATATATATATAAAAGTATTTAATTTCTTTATTTTCAAAACAATTGTGACAAAAAAATACAACTTTAAAAAACTTATCAATGCCTTTTACCAAATACCTTGGGCTGTCTACTTTCCAAAAAAGGTTCATTTTTGGGGGTATTTATACTGTCCTGGCATTTTAGGGCCTCAAGAAATGAGATAGGGAGTCAGTACATCAGGACTAACCAATTTTCAAATATACTGTACTCTATACCATAGTTTGTATCCCTATATCTTTTGCACAAACTACATATTATACACCAATTTGGAATATTTTTACCAAAGAAATGTAGCAGATAACATTTTGGCCTTAGACCCCGTTCACACTGGGGCGACCTGTCAGGCGACCTGATCGCCTGACAGGTCGCCGTAGGTCGCCTGCCATAGAGAAGCTGTGGACCCGTTCTAATAGGAGCGACAAAAGTCGGAGCTTCTTTGGGGCGACCCGGAGCGACCTGCTTTGACTTCAATGATATGAAGTCCTTGCCGGCCGCTCCGAGGTCGCGGTGCAAGTAGCGTCGCCCCAGTGTGAACGGGGTCTGAATTCATGAAGAAAGATTATTTGTTTACAAAATTTTAGAACTAAGAAAAACATGCTTTTTTTCTCAAAATTTTCAGTATTTTTTTGTTTATAGCAAAAAATAAAAAAATCCAGTGGTGATTTATTGCCACCAAAAGAAAGCTACGGTATATTTGTGTGGAAAAATGAAAAACATTTTATTTGCATACAGTGTTACATGACCGCGCAATTGCAGTTAAAGTAGCACAGTCCTGAATAGCAGAAAATGCCCTGCTCATAAAGGGGGTAAAACCTACCGGTGGTCAAGTAAGTAAATAAGATGTTTTTTCCCAAATAAAATTTAAATTTTAATCTCAAGTTCTTGTTCCCTTTATTTGATGACAATTACAGCATGGCAACGATGACACAACTAAGTTACAATAATAAGACATATGGTTAAGCTTTGAATCTGGCAGACCTTGCATTTCTATTCTAGGAACTTTCTAAAGGCTAATAGTTGAAAATACATTTGCAAACAAATAATGTAAATAAAAATGGAGCAAAACTCCATTGCTGACAACAACAGCGTCTAGACAATGAAATACGTTTCTTTTTCATTTTTGTATTTTCTGGTAATTGTCTCTCCTATAGGTTGTAAAACAAGTGTCCCAGACTTTATAAGAGAAATAAATTAGACTTGTTAAAATCATCATTGGGTAAAAAAAAGGAAAAAAAAAAAAATCTTGTATAAACATCTCTGCTTCCTCCCTGCAAATATTGACACACTAGTATCAAATTTTGTCAACAGACATGTACAATCAATAATCCTATTAAAAAAATATCTGTTTGTCAGGCTCCTGTTTTATGGGAATAAAAATAAATGTAGAAAATTCTAAACTGATATATTGTGGTATTTGCGGGATTATATTAAGTGTAGCAGATTGTCTAGCTTAGCAATTACTGACATTATAACATTTTCTAACAAAAAAAGACAAAGCCAACTGCGGTACAGAAACGTATGATGTGTCTAAATGAGACATGGATTCAGAAACGTGATGCTAAAAGTAGCTGTGTGTCACTGATCTCTTAAATGTACAGGGAGTGTAATCACTTTTCCTGTAGCAGAGTGCATTTTCTGCTTTCATACTGCTTCCTAAGGGGCTTATGCCAAATCTCAGACAGGGAGATCAAATAATTCACATGGTTTTCACGTGGATCGTAGTCACTTAGTAAAAGACACTCTACAATTTGAAGGAACTTCAAAATGACCTTCACTTGTACCCTTGAAAGCAGAGTTCTAGTACAAAGAGAGAATAAAGAAAGGTAGAGTAAGTTATCAGAAAAACCCTTCTTTCAGTGAATATGCTCTCACTCAGTGCATTGCCTTGGTGTTTAGTATTAGGAGTCATCCAACAAGTACCAAAATGGAAAATTATGTGTATTTCTCATGACTGCTGAGCAATTCCTGGCATTTGCTATGTACTAAGTCAAAGGTTCAACACCTAATAAAGTGAATCAACTTTAAAATAAGCTCTCATTGACCTCTGTAGCAGCAGACAGTGTGAAACAAGTCAGCCTCAATTCAAACTCACTTCTCAACTTGATTCTTTGGGCTCCTCTATGAACTCAGGGCATTGAGGCTCCACTCTTTGCTCTGGACACTAGAAGGAATGCTGCCTCCACCAGTATGTGGAACCACTTTCTGCAGCATTTAGGAATTACCAAGAAGGACAGGGCAAAGAGAATTTGTGATGTCAAAGGGCTCAACAAGTATGATATATAAAGTATATACTATATATATATATATATATATATATATATATATATATATATATATATATATACATACATACATACATACAGTATATATATATATATATATACACATATATATATATATATATATATATATATATATATATATATATATATATATATATATATACAGTGGGTACGGAAAGTATTCAGACCCCCTTAAATTTTTCACTCTTTGTTATATTGCAGCCATTTGCTAAAATCATTTAAGTTCATTCTTCTTTCTCATGAATGTACACACAGCTCCCCATATTGACGGAAAAACACAGAATTGTTGACATTGTTGCAGATTTATTAAAAAAGAAAAACTGAAATATCACATGGTCCTAAGTATTCAGACCCTTTGCTGTGACACTCATATATTTAACTCAGGTGCTTTCCATTTCTTCTGATCATCCTTGAGATGGTTCTACACCTTCATTTGAGTCCAGCTGTGTTTGATTATACTGATTGGACTTGATTAGGAAAGCCACACACCTGTCTATATAAGACCTTCCAGATCACAATGCATGTCAGAGCAAATGAGAATCATGAGGTCAAAGGAACTGCCTGAAGAGCTCAGAGACAGAATTGTGGCAAGGCACAGATCTGGCCAAGGTTACAAAAAGATTTCTGCTGCACTTAAGGTTCCTAAGAGCACAGTGGCCTCCATAATCCTCAAATGGAAGACGTTTGGGACGACCAGAACCCTTCCTAGGGCTGTCCGTCCGGCCAAACTGAGCTATCGGGGGAGAAGAGCCTTGGTGAGAGAGGTAAAGAAGAACCCAAAGATCACTGTGGCTGAGCTCCAGAGATGCAGTCAGGAGATGGGAGAAAGTTGTAGAAAGTCAACCATCACTGCAGCCCTCCAACAGTCGGAGCTTTATGGCAGAGTGGCCCGACGGAAGCCTCTCCTCAGTGTAAGACACATGAAAGCCCGCATGGAGTTTGCTAAAAAACACCTGAAGGACTCCAAAATGGTGAGAAATAAGATTCTCTGGTGTGATGAAACCAAAATATAACTTTTTGGCCTTAATTCTAAGCGGTATGTGTGGAGAAAACCAGGCACTGCTCATCACCTGTCCAATACAGTCCCAACAGTGAAGCATGGTGGTGGCAGCATCATGCTGTGGGGGTGTTTTTCAGCTGCAGGGACAGGACGACTGGTTGCAATCGAGGGAAAGATGAATGTGGCCAAGTACAGGGATATCCTGGACACAAACCTTCTCCAGAGTGCTCTAAACTTCAGACTGGGCCGAAGGTTTACCTTCCAACAAGACAATGACCCTAAGCACACAGCTAAAATAATGAAGGAGTGGCTTCACAACAACTCCGTGACTGTTCTTGAATGGCCCAGCCAGAGCCCTGACTTAAACCCAATTGAGCATCTCTGGAGAGACCTAAAAATGGCTGTCCACCAACGTTTACCATCCAACCTGACAGAACTGGAGAGGATCTGCAAGGAGGAATGGCAGAGGATCCCCAAATCCAGGTGTGAAAGACTTGTTGCATCTTTCCCAAAAAGACTCCTGGCTGTATTAGATCAAAAGGGGGCTTCTACTAAATACTGAGCAAAGGGTCTGAATACTTAGGACCATGTGATATTTCAGTTTTTCTATTTTAATAAATCTGCAGCAATGTCAACAATTCTGTGTTTTTCTGTCAGTATGGGGTGCTATGTGTACATTCATGAGGAGGAAGAATGAACTTAAATGATTTTAGCAAATGGCTGCAATATAACAAAGAGTGAAAAATTTAAGGGGGTCTGAATACTTTCCGTACCCACTGTATATATACTGTATATATATATATATATATATATATATATATATATATATATATACACACAGTGGGTATAGAAAAGAATCACCCCCTTTTAAATATTCACATTTTGATGCTTTGCAGCCTGAAATGAAGACTCAGTGCAACTTATAATATCCTAGTGAAAGACGTAACTTCAACATGGCAGAACAAAAATAAATAATCAAAAACAGAATCACTGAATTTAAAAAAAAATGATCACCCCCCCCCCTCCTAAAAATGACTTGCAAATTCAATGAGGTGTACCTAATCACATTCTCAATGGCACACAAAGCCGGTGGCTTTAAAATGTGATCACCTGTGGTTATTTTGATTAGCTCAATGTTTAATGTTGACAAATGTAAAGTAATGAACTTGGGGGCCAGAAACCAGAAAGCAAGCTACTCACTAGGGGGGGAACCTCTGGGTGAGTCTAGGATGGAAAAGGACTTGGGGGTACTGGTAGACAACAGGCTTGGCAGTGGCATGCAATGCCAAGCCGCTGCAAGCAAAGCCAACAGAATACTGGGATGTATAAAAAGGGGGATTCACTCCAGAAATAAAGAGATTATTCTCCCACTCTACAAGACTCTGGTCCGGCCACATCTGGAGTATGCTGTCCAGTTCTGGGCACCGGTCCTCAGGAAGGATGTGCTGGAACTGGAAAGAGTCCAGAGAAGGGCAACGAAAATAATTAGGGGAATGGAGGACATCAGCTATGAGGAAAGACTACAAGCACTGAACCTATTCTCTCTGGAGAAGAGACGATTGAGGGGGGATATGATATCAATGTACAAATACTGTACTGGCGACCCTAGCATAAGGAACAAACTATTCAGAGAAAGGAGATACAAAAAGACACGTGGCCACTCACTAAAGCTAGAGGAACGGCGGTTTAACCTTAAAGTGCGTAAGGGGTTCTTCACTGTAAGAGCGGTAAGGATGTGGAATTCTCTTCCACAAGCAGTTGTATCAGCAGGAAGCATTGATAGTTTCAAAAAACTATTAGATGGGCACCTTAGAGACCACAACATACAGGGGTATACAATGTACGGTTAAAAGCAAACACACACACACATCATAGGTTGAACTGGATGGACTGATATCTTTTTTCAACCTCAATAACTATGTAACTATTTAGCTCAGCATGAAAACAGATCTCCTGGAGCATTTTAGTCCCTGACAGTGCAACTGAAGAAAACAATTAACTATGGGTGGCAAGGCACTGTGAAAACATCTGCAGGATAAAGTTGTGGACAGACACATGTCAGAAGATGGATACAGACATATTCAAAGGCTTTATCAATGCCTAGAAGCACAGTGAAGTCTATTATTAAGAAGTAAGGTATTTAGTACAACACAGACCCTTCCTGGATCAGGATGTCGCTCCAAACTGGATGCGCGAGCCAGGAGGAAACATGTCAGAGAGGCTACCAAGGGGTCTACAGCAACTCTGAAGCAGGAATTTATGACAAAGAGTGGTTACTGTGTGAATGTGAAAACAATATCAAAAATTCTCTACAAATGTGGCTTGTATGGGAGGGCTGCAAAAAAAAAAATCCACTCCTCAAGAAAGGACACGTGCAGTCACGACATAGTGTTTCGTATCCTCAGCACGGCACAAGTTGATTCCAGTTGTCTGTAACGCTCCTGCGTTTTTATATGGTGTGGATTTTCAGCTGCAGAAATAGTTCCACGTCAGCAGTCATGTAAGAGATATGCCGAGATACCATTCCCAACCTCAATGACTCATCATGTGTGGAAGGTCTTATTTCAGCCAGTAAATACACACAATTAGCAAGCTGGTTCTTAGAGTGACTTTATGCATGTGGTAACACAATGATGAAGGTTGAGGGATAGGTTGAGTGGAGGTGGTAGGTGATAGACACTTGAAGGTGAGACAGTAGCAGATGGATGCAGGAAGGTTTAGCAATGTTGTATGATAGCAGATGATAGAATAGCAGGTGGACATACAAAAGAGATCAACCCAGTGCAGAAAAGTAGCAGTAGTCTCAAGAGCTAGCAATCTAGTTTATGCAGATGTGATAAACAGTCTCTACTATGCAGAGCTAGATAGTGTAAGCTTAGTATAAGTTTATAGAGAATTCCCCTGGGGGGTACTTAGCACTATTAGCGATACAGCCGAAGGGTGGTTCAGGAGAGGCGGATGATCCAGTAGCGGGATACAGGGATCAGCGCAGCGAGGTTCCGTCAGCGAAGTAAGCTTGCAAGCATGGAAGCTTCAAGCAAGGTTAGCATCCAGATAAGGGTGTTTGAACGAACACATGTGAGTGAGAACCGACGCCTTAAATAGCCATCTAGTCTGGCGCTGAGTGATGACAGCTCCAGTCTTAAAGGTGTATGCGCACCTTTCCAAAAGTAAATGGTAGGGCGCATACACTTGTGGAAAGTGTAATTTAGGGTACCAAAGGTACCGGAACATTACAATACCCCCCCCCCTTAAGGCCTGCTCCTGAAGGCCTCTGGAGCTGGTTTGTCTGGGTATCTCGCATGAAAATTGCGGATTAATCTAGGGGCATGTATGTCAGAGGTGTTTAGCCAGGTGTCGTCTTGGGGCCCATAGTTCTTCCATCTAACCAAGTACTGAAGTCTTCTTCTGTAGATACGAGAATCCAGAATCTC
Source organism: Pelophylax lessonae (assembly GCF_965119305.1). Taxonomy (NCBI): domain Eukaryota; kingdom Metazoa; phylum Chordata; class Amphibia; order Anura; family Ranidae; genus Pelophylax; species Pelophylax lessonae. Next base: position 95,180,869 of record NC_138771.1, on the reverse strand, counting down.
TTTTATCTCGTATTCTTCTCCACCTTCAACTTGTACAGGAGGGGGAGGTGGAATATTAGGCCTTATTCCTTGGTCCGGAACATGGGGTTTTAGTAGCGACACATGGAAAATGGGATGGATTTTTAGGTCCATTGGCAATGTAAGCTGCACTGCAGCTTTTCCAATAAGTTTCTTGATTGGGAAAGGTCCCAAGAACAGAGGTCCAAGCTTTTTGCTAGGGATCTTCAGTCTCAAGTTTTTTGTTGAGAGCCAAACGAGGTCCCCGATAGTATACTGTGGAGAAGGTCTTCTACGAAGATCATAGTACTTCTTTTGTTGACTGTGAGCGTGTGCAATGGTAGTATTTAGTAAACCCAGAGAATCCTTTATTTGGGAAAGATAGTCTGAGGCTACTGGGTTATTTGAAGGAAGGATGCGTGGAGGGAGAATAGAGGGATGGAACCCATAGTTCAAGTAGAACGGACTCTGCTTGGTTGTACTGTGAGTTGCGTTGTTGTAGGCAAATTCTGCCAGGGGGAGAAGATCCAACCAATCATCCTGTTGGTAAGAAGTGTAACAACGTAAATACTGCTCGATGCATTGGTTGACTCTTTCAGTCTGTCCGTTGGTCTGCAGATGGTAAGGAGAAGTGAGCTTCCGCTCAATCCGTAGTATGTGACATAGTTCTTGCCAGAATTTAGAAATAAATTGGGATCCACGGTCAGACAAAAGAGTTTTTGGGATACCATGTAATCTGAAGACATGTTTCATCAGGAGTTCTGCCGTTTGTTTGGACGAAGGTAGTCTGCGAATAGCAATGAAATGTGCCATCTTTGTCAGATGGTCCACTGACACCAAGATGGTATTAAATCCTTTGGAAGGAGGCAATTCTACGATGAAGTCCAATGACAGAACCTCCCATGGAGTTTGGGGTATTGGTAGACTGCATAGTAGACCGGATGGTCTCGTAGTGTCAATTTTGGTCCTGGCACAGACATTGCATGAAGAGACGAATTTTTGTATAGATGTTTTCATGTCAGGCCACCAGAATTGCCGAGAAATCAAATTGAAAGTCTTTGTCATACCCATATGTCCTGCCATAGGCACATCATGCGATAATTCCAAGATCTTGGTGCGTAGGGTAGGTGGTATGTAAAGTTTGTCGTTGTAGTAGAGGAAGCCTTCTGCATCGGTAGTTAGTTGTGGTGGGGGTGAATCCAACCTTATACCATGCAGAACCTCTTCCTTCAAGGAACGGACAACTCCAATAATGCGTTTGTGAGGTATTATAGGAACGGAAGGAATTTCAAAGTAGTTTTCTTCAGTTAGTCATGATAGTGCATCCGCCTTTTTGTTCTTATCTGCAGGTGTGTAGGTCACTAGGAAGTTAAACCTTAGAAAGAATAGTGACCATCGTACCTGTCGATGCAAGAGAGTTTTGCTAGTCTGAAGATATTGGAGGTTTTTATGGTCCGTGTATATAATTATTGGTAATTGGGTGCCTTCGAGTAAATGTCGCCAATTCTCCAGAGCCAATTTTATAGCAAGTAGTTCCTTCTCACCCACGGGGTAATTTATCTCGGGACTGCTCAGGGATTTAGAAAAAAAGGCGACTGGATGAAGTGGTGAAGTGGGGGTAGGTCGTTGGGAGAGTATTGCTCCTACTGCCAGGTTTGACGCATCTACCTCCAGAATGTATCGGAGGGATGGGTCTGGATGGCGTAATATGGGAGCGGAAGTAAACCTTGTCTTTAACAAGTGGAAAGCCTTATTTGCTTCTTCTGACCATTTAAATGGTATTTTTATGCTAGTGAGCTGTGTGAGGGGTCTCACAATAGCAGAAAAGTTTTTTATGAACTTCCTGTAGAAATTTGAAAATCCCAGGAATCGCTGTAGCGCCTTGCGTGTAGTTGGTGTAGGCCAATCCTGAATGCAGGATATTTTACTCATGTCCATCTCGATTCCTGTTTTGGATATGATGTAGCCTAGAAAGAGTACCTCATCTTTATGGAACAAGCATTTCTTCAGCTTCACATAAAGATTATGTGCAAGCAATCTCGATAATACAAGTCTTACATGTCTTATGTGTTCAGACAGGGTCCGTGAATATATAAGTATATCGTCCAGATATACCACAACACAGACATCTAGTAAGTCTTTAAAAATATCGTTTATAAATCGTTGGAAAACTGCAGGGGCATTGCATAGGCCGAATGGCATCACAAGATATTCGAACAATCCGTATCTAGTTCTGAACGCAGTCTTCCACTCGTGTCCATCACGGATTCGAATGAGATTGTATGCTCCTTTCAGGTCTAATTTTGAAAAATAGGTAGCTCCACGCACCTGCTCAATGAGCTCAGGGATAAGCGGTAGAGGATAGCGATCTTTTATTGTGATAGCATTCAATTTCCTGTAGTCGATGATAGGCCTGAGACTTGAATCTTTATTGCGAACAAAAAAGAGTCCTGATGCTGTGGAAGAAGTGGAAGGTCTAATAAAACCTTTTTCCAAATTCTCATCCAAATAGGTTTTGAGATGGGCAAGTTCATCCTGTGAAAGAGGATAAACATGACCGAACGGCAATTTGCTATTTGGGAGTAGATCAATGCTACAATCATAGTCTCGATGAGGAGGTAATGCTTGAGCATTTTTCTCAAGAAAAACCTCAGAAAGATCCTGATAACATAGTGGTGCAATCTCATCTGTCACCACAGACAGAATCTTCCCGGAAAACGGGAGGTTACACGTTTCCTCGCAATAACAAGAAGGGAAGGTCAAGGACCGTTTCTTCCAATCTATGGTTGGTTGGTGTGTGTGCAACCAGGGAAGTCCCAACACAATGGGAAAGTGGGGTGATGATATTAAATCGAAGGTAGAAGTCTCCGTATGAGACTCGTTAATAGTGACTAGAAGTGCTTGTGTCTGATCGGTGATCGGACCAGAGGATAACGGAACACCGGTAATAAGACTTACTGAGACAGGTTTGAGTTTAGAAATAATAGGAATTTTATTTAACCACTTAAGCCCCGGAGGATTTGGCTGCTAAACGACCAGAGGGGATTTTGCGATTCGGCACTGCGTGACTTTAACGGACAATTGCGCGGTCGTGCGACGCTGTACCTAAACGAATTTGGCGTCCTTTTTTTCCCACAAACAGAGCTTTCTTTTGGCGGTATTTGATCACCTGTGCGATTTTTTGATCACGCGCTATAAACAAAAAAAGAGCGTAAATTTTGCAAAAATAGCAATATTTTTCCCTTTTTTTTATATGAAATTCCCCCAAAAAAAAATGTAAAAATCAAAATTTTTTTATATTTTCGGCCAATTTGTTTTATGCTACCTATGTTTGGTAAAAAAAATCGCAAAAAGCGTATTTTGATTGGTTTGCGCAAAAGTTATTGCGTTTACTAACAAAGGGAAAGATTTTTGTCATTTTTGTTGTTTTTTTTTTTAACGCGTAATGGCGGCGATCTGCGATTTTTTTTGCGGTACTGCGACATTGCGGTGGAAAGATCGGACCCTTGACTGACATTTTTGACACTTTTGGGGTTACCAGTGACATTTCTACAGTAATCAGTGCTATATATATGCACTGTTACTGTAAAAATACACTGGTAGTGAAGGGGTTAACTTTATTTGAGAGGGAGGGGCTGTGTGTGTCCCTAGGGGCGTGATTCTAACTGTGATTGGCTGTGGCTTCAACTGTATGCAGAGTGATCAATGGATCTACATAGTAGATCCATGTGATCAGCTCTCATACAGAGAGGAGAATGACAGGCAGCTTGTTTACACAAGCTGCCTGACTTTCTCCCTCTCCCCCGCCGATTGCAGAGTGGCCGGCGGCGATCGGGTCCGCCGGTCACACGCGCGGGGGCTCCGTGACCACGCGGGAGCGGGAGCGTGCCTCCGGCGGCGTGCGCTCGCTCCCTAAACCCTCACAGGCGAGCGACGTAGACCTACGTCACTTTGCCTGTGAGGGGCTGACCGCCGCCGTAGATAGTCGTGCGGCGGTCGGCAAGTGGTTAAAGCAGCAAAACATATATCCATATAATTTCCACAAGATCCTGTGTCAATCATGGCCTTAGTAGTAATCCTGTTCTGGTCCCACTGTAATGTCAAAAAAACAGAAATGTAGGGGTTAGTGAATGAAGTTGTCAATCCTCCTAGAGAGACATGTGAACACTCACCCTTCTTTTTGTTGACTAGGGGACAGACGTTTATCTTGTGATCCGGGGATGCACAGTACAAGCATAGATTTTCATTTCGTCTTTTGGCTTTTTCCATAGTTGATAGCGGTGGGCGTATGGTTCCTACCTCCATAGGAACGGCCAGACTCCGAGAGGAAACGGATAATGGCATTCCCATCTTTTCAGCCTTTCTTTCTCGTAGTCTTCTATCTATGGTAATACTGAGTTGTATTAATGCATCCAGGGTTTTTGGCAGATCCGCTCGGGCGAGCTCGTCCTTAACGGCTTCTGATAGGCCAAGCCTAAATTGGGTTTTCAGAGATGCATCATTCCATTCTGAATCAAGGGTCCATCTCTTGAACTCTGCGACAAAGTCTTCCACAGGCCTCCTTCCTTGTTTCAAGGATCTTAACTGAAGATCAGCAGTACTCTGCCTATTGGGGTCATCATATAGGCTAGTGAGTTCTGCCAGGAACAAGGCATAGGAGTTGAGAAGCTGGTCGTTTTTCTCAAAAAGAGAATCTGCCCAGGCTCGAGGATCGCTTGATAGGTAAGAAATAATAGTACAAACCTTAATGTGATCAGTAAGGTAGGTACGAGGTTTTAGCAAAAAAAGTAACTCACATGCGTTTTTAAATTCGCAAAATTTTTTGCGATCGCCTGTAAATACCAAAGGGGGATTTATCTTGGGTTCAGGGGACTGAGCAGAGGTAAGTTGTGTCAGTCTAATTACCTGCTGCGACAGAGCCTGATTGTCTTCTTTTAATTCAGCAAGTGCGTGTATTAACGCAGATACTTGCTGTTTTAATTGTGTCACCTGAGTGGTTATTTCTGGAACTATTTCTGCTGAATCCATTTTTAGGTTCGTTCAATCTGTAACGCTCCTGCGTTTTTATATGGTGTGGATTTTCAGCTGCAGAAATAGTTCCACGTCAGCAGTCATGTAAGAGATATGCCGAGATACCATTCCCAACCTCAATGACTCATCATGTGTGGAAGGTCTTATTTCAGCCAGTAAATACACACAATTAGCAAGCTGGTTCTTAGAGTGACTTTATGCATGTGGTAACACAATGATGAAGGTTGAGGGATAGGTTGAGTGGAGGTGGTAGGTGATAGACACTTGAAGGTGAGACAGTAGCAGATGGATGCAGGAAGGTTTAGCAATGTTGTATGATAGCAGATGATAGAATAGCAGGTGGACATACAAAAGAGATCAACCCAGTGCAGAAAAGTAGCAGTAGTCTCAAGAGCTAGCAATCTAGTTTATGCAGATGTGATAAACAGTCTCTACTATGCAGAGCTAGATAGTGTAAGCTTAGTATAAGTTTATAGAGAATTCCCCTGCGGGGTACTTAGCACTATTAGCGATACAGCCGAAGGGTGGTTCAGGAGAGGCGGATGATCCAGTAGCGGGATACAGGGATCAGCGCAGCGAGGTTCCGTCAGCGAAGTAAGCTTGCAAGCATGGAAGCTTCAAGCAAGGTTAGCATCCAGATAAGGGTGTTTGAACGAACACATGTGAGTGAGAACCGACGCCTTAAATAGCCATCTAGTCCGGCGCTGAGTGATGACAGCTCCAGTCTTAAAGGTGTATGCGCACCTTTCCAAAAGTAAATGGTAGGGCGCATACACTTGTGGAAAGTGTAATTTAGGGTACCAAAGGTACCGGAACATTACATTGTCATACACACATCACAGCTTCCTGCAGCTCGGTCTCTCTTGTCAGGCTCCTCCCACAAGCAAACAGTCGTTACTCAGACCATTCATATGGTAGCACTTACTCAAACACACACGATACTCTACCTTCATACCTCCGACCCGAGTTGGCACGATTTGTCAGGCTTCTAGGCTTTATAATGCCTAGAAGCATAGTGAAGTCTATTATAAAGAAGTAGAAGGTATTTAGTACAACACAGACCCTCCCTTGATCAGCATGTCTCTCCAAACTGGATGAAAGAGAGAGGAAACTCGTCAGAGAGGCTACCAAGGGGCCTACAGCAACTCTGAAGCAGGAATTTATGACAAAGAGTGGTCACTGTGTGCATGTGAAAACAATATCACAAATTATCTACAAATGTGGCTTGTAGGGGAGGGCTGCAAAAGAAAAAATCCACTCCTCAAGAAAGGCCACAAGTTGATTCCAGTTGTCATACACACATCACAGCTTCCTGCAGCTCGGTCTCTCTCGTGAGGCTCCTGCCACAAGCAATCAGTCGGTACTCAGACCATTCATATGGTCGCACCAACTCAAACACATACGATACTCTAGCTTCATACCTCCGACCCGAGTTGGCACGATTTGTCCCTATTTTCACCTTCCTGTTGAGGTTACTTTCTTGCAATCAATGCAAGCACATCACCAGCGGCACACAATCTGACCACTCATTGTCTCCATTGGCACAGAATTCAGCCCCTCACGTTTTCTTGTCTGTCGATTCTCTCTTAGGTCAGTTGTGTTCAGGTTGTTATATATATATATATATAGTAATAAAAATTATAATATATGGATTTTTCCTACAGCTTACCTGTAAAATCTATTTCTTGGAGTACATCATGGGACACAGAGCAGCTATATTCATTACTATATGGGTTATACACCACCTATCGGTGAATGGACACTGGCAACCAATCAGACAGGAAGTCCCCACATATAACCCCTGACATACAGGACGTACCTCAGTTTTGTAGCAAGCAATAAACATCCCAGACAAGAGGGGAAAGACCTCTGTGTCCGGTGACGTACTCCAAGAAATGGATTTTACAGGTAAGCTGTAGTAAAAATCCATATTTCTTTATCGTACATCACGGGACACAGAGCGTCCATATTCATTCATTATATGGAACGTCCCAAAGCAATGCACTTAAGAGGAGGGGGACACCATAAAATACCGCCATCAGACCGCAGAAGATCTACATAGCTGCCTGCATAACACTGCGGCCAAATGCAGACTAGTCCTGGGTCCTAACACCCACTTGATAGAATCTAGTGAACGTATGCACTGACAACCAAGTCGCAGCTTTGCAAATCTGAGCCAAAGAAGCTTCATAGCGAACTGCCCAAGAGGCACCTACTCTTGGGATAAAGTGTGCCTTTACTGGAAAAGGTGGAACCTTCCCTTTTAAACCATATGCCTGGATAATAACCTGGAAAATCCATTGAGAAATGGTAGATTTCGATGCTGCCTGCCCTTTCTTGGGCCCTTCCGGCAGCAAGAACAAAAGGTTGGTCTTACGAATCTGAGCTGACCTTTTCAAATAAATCTTGAATGCACTTACTACATCAAGATTATGAAATAACTTTTCCTCTGCTGTTTGAGGATTTGGAAAGAAGGAAGGCAGTATAATGTCCTGATTAAAATGAAAAGCGGACACAACCTTGGGCAAAAAACCTGGGTGTGGACGTAGAATCACATTATCTTGATGCAATATCAAGAATGGCTCTTTACAAGAAAGAGCTGCTAATTCTGATACTCTTCTGGCTAAAGTTACTGCAACCAAAAATACCAATTTTCTGGTCAACAGAACCAGAAGGATATGCCAGATGGGCCCAAAAGGCTGTTTTTGTAAAACTGCCAGCACTAAATTTAGATCCTAAGTACACAATGGTGGCTTCACTGGTGGAAGCATCCTTGAACAAAGGTTTTAGATCAGGGACAATTCCTCTCACTGAGTCACCAAGGCATCTACTCCAACTGCGAGTGGATCCCTGGTGCTGGACACAAATCTTTTCAACTTGTTGTTGAACCTGGATGCCAACAGATATACATCTGGGATCCCCCAGTGTTGGCAGATCAATGCAAAGATCTTGGGGTGTAAAGACCATTCCCCTGGGAACATCTGTTGACGACTCAGAAAGTCTGTCAGTTTTCTATTCCTGGAATGAAAACCGCTCATAGGCATGGAACAAATTTTTCTGCCCAGGATAGGATGAGATCCACCTCCTTCTGGGCTGACTGACTTTTGGTGCCTCCCTGATGGTTGATATAAGCCACAGCCGTGGCATTTTCGGATTGTACCCTGACAGGGTAACCCCCTGAAGTCTGGGCGTCCATTACTTGTAAGCCCAACAAACTGCTTGGATTTCCAAGCTATTGATAGGAAGACTCTTTTCTACACAGGATGACTTTCCCTGGACAGTAGCTTCCTCCAGAACTGCTCCCCAGGCAGAGAGACTGAAGTCTGTAGTCACTACTTTCCAGACTAATGGAAGAAAGATTCCCCTTTTTCCAAATGTCTGGTTAACAACCACCAATTTAGACTCTGACATACTCTTGGTACCAGAGACATGCACCCATCTAGGGACTGGACCTTTCTGGTCCATGCTGACAGAATGTTGTTCTGTAAAGGTCTGGCATGGAATTGAGCATAGGGGACCGCTGTGAACAAGGACACCATCTTTCCTAATAACCTCATGCAAAAACGTACAGAAGGATACTTTTTCCTTATTATGGACTAAACCAGATCCTTCAGTTCTGTGTCCTTTCTTGGTGACAAGAATAGCTTTGTTTGTATTGTGTCCAAAAGGAAACCCAGATATTCCAGACTCTGGACTGGCTGTAATGCTGACTTTGCCAAGTTCAGAATCCAACCTAGACGTTCTAAGACCTGAACTGTTCGAAACACATTTCGGCTTAGTGCCAAAGCCGATCGGTCTATTAATAATAGAGTGTCTAGATATCCTATCACTGATATCCATTGAGACCTTAGAGCAGCCAATACTGGAGCTAGGATCTTTGTGAACACTCTTGGAGCGGTGGCCAACCCGAAGGGCAGAGCCACAAACTGAAAAGGAACGTGTTCTACTGCAAACCGTAAAAACCTTTGGTGGGCCTGAAAGATAGGCACGTGAAGGTATGCATCTCTGATGTCTATGGATGCTAGAAATTTCTCTCCCTGCAGGGAGACCATGACTGAGTGAATTGACTCCATTCGGAAAGAAGGTATGTTTAGAAACTGGTTCAGAGCTTTGAGATCCAGAATAGGTCTCACGTCTCCGTTTGGCTTGGCGACTAAGAAAAGGTTTGAGTAAAAACCCCTGAATCTTTCTTCATCCGCAACCTCTGTAATTACTCTTTGGGACCTTAAATGGTCCAGAGCCAGAAAGAGAGATCTTTTTAGAGGATCTGCAGGAAGCGGGAGCACCCGAAATTCCAGGTTGTACACCTGCAAGATGGTGGAAATAACCTAGTTGTCTTGAGGTACTTCTACCCACACCTCTGAGAACCGTCGCAGCTCCCCCCCCCCCCCGCCTGACTGAGTGGGGGCACCCCTTCACAAGGTAGGTTTAGAGCTAGACTTGGTAGGTCTCTGGGCTCGGTTTCTTCTGCTCTTGCCCTGGAGGCTTGGTTCTAGATCCAGATGGCTGGGGCCATTGCAACTGCCTGGGATTAGAAGCACTGGGAGTTTGAGTGCTAGGAATCTTAAAAGAAGGACATTTGCTTTTCCTTTTTAACAGGTAGCAATGCACTCTTCCCCCCTATAGCTTTTGGATATATTTATCCAGATCATCTTCAAATAGGCAATCCCCATGAAAGGGAAAACTTTTTACACTGCAATTGCCCAGACCAGCTTTTTGGCCAATGGATTCTGCGCACATGAACTGACAAAAGAACAACCATGACATCTGTTGTATGGAGTCTTTAAGAACATCTACTGGGAAACATAAAGTTCTATGTAGGTCTATATAGGTCTATGTAGGTCTATGTAGGTCTATGCAGACCGCTGAGAGCCTCAGTAAACTGATCTCAGCCCCCTTCACAGCCCAGCACTCCAGTGAGTGCCTGATGGGCAGAGCAGAGAGCCGGTGGCTGACAGCCACCAGCTCTCTGCTCACAAAACAATGAGAAATGAGCAACCAACGGTCTTTGATTGCTCAGTTCTTAGTCTTAGAGAACCCATACTTTTTAAACTTTTTAAAAAATATGTGTTTTTTTTTATACCCATGAATTTTTTTCTGTGTTAATAAGAGCAGCAAATTGCACGTCAACTTGCCTGGTGTAAATGAGCCCTGAAAACAAAAGAGCTTTACAAGTGATTATAATCAGGAAAAGCATAAATAATTAATATGAATATGATGTTACTGAAGTTTTCCTTCAGTGGGCCCACTGCTTTTGCAATGACAGAATAGCTGGCTTAGACAAGAGTACTACATGTCTGTCATATTTAATGCCTTTCTTAAAGCCCAAGGCTTTGTGGCATGCAACTTCAGCCAGCATCCTATATTTAGCAGATTAGATTGATTTTTGTTATTCTCTTAGAATTCAGTGTGAGATGTATGTTCTACTGCAATCTCCCTTGAGGTGTTGTTTGATCTTGTGTGAAAATAACAACTTGTCATCATTAGGATCACAGGAAAAAGTGATATTTAAGCTACATGTATTGCACCAAAAAGTCCTTCTACACCATCCAATAAATATAATAAATCTTGTAATATGAACACATAATAAAATATAAGGCTGTGCAGCAAAGTGTTAACAGCTTCTGGCAATTTCAGCTTGAGCAATGTTTATGATCTCGGCAGCTATAGGTTACTGTGCAATGACCTTGTGTAGTTATAGATCCTGTCCAATCATGTGAAAGCATAAAACAGGCTACCACCACAGAGACAAGCATGAAGGATATAACATAATTGCTATACCCAATGGATCTTACTATACCAAGAAGACAATCAATCTTGCTTGTTAACGGGTAGGCAATTAGAATGTTTGTAATTCTGACTGGCTTCTTAAAGGAAGTCAAACGGATGATGGACATTTTTTCTCCAATTTCACAGATGTTAGTCAATTGCTATGAAGCAGGTCAGTGCACAGGATAAATACATGTATATCTGCAAAATTATAGCTCTTAATATAATGCATTGTGTCCTGAACTTGTACAAGCTTATTTCTTCCAACCTCCCTAGCAGTTCACTCAGACAAAGACATAGATGGTAATAAGTTATTGATTTACAGAATCTATATAGTTGTTAAGCTGACAGTTGGATGCCATGAAGCTAGAATGAAATTTCACAAATGTATATATGTCAAAAACAAGAAGGAAATTAAAACATTACTGTGTTCCATTTGGTGAAGCATTTTGAATGTATTGTGCATCTCTCCCTAAAGTGATGCCACCAGCCTTTTTAAAAGTCCTGTGTAAGAACAGATACAATAAAGTACAATGTACATGTATAAGGAGCTTAGGGAGAGAGAATATCAAATAATGATCAAAGAAGTCAGCAGCTGCCAAAGACAGAAGAGCAATTCACACTTTCAGGGTTCATTGAACTCTATGTGGAAAACGTATGTAAGATACGCAAGTGATGCCCTTCAGATCCATAGGCAAATAACTATGGGGCCATAAATATAAGAGATGATAGAAATGTGACACAGACACCTATCAGGTCACCCATGTCCACAAAGCCTAAAGCAGCCTAGCTCACGTTGAATATTTGACTGAACATTCACAGCTAGCTATTTTGAATCTAAGACAATGTTTTGTTATTTAGAAGGAAAGACATGGCTTTTCTTTACTATCTTTACATCACATCTTTCTTTACATTATTGTTACTTTTACAAAGGTAAAAACTATAATCAACATTTATAGACGAATGAAAAGGGTTTAGATACCAGCGCTATGGAGTTTCAGTACTTTTTTGGACTAAGAAATGGTGGTGTAAGCTGCCCCCAACCTACCACTGAGGTAGTAGAATGGTAAAAAGTGCAAGTGATGTTGGGACCGGCGCTACCACATAAATATTATGTCTGTGCAATTCCATAAACTGTATAATTCATATAAAAGTGCATATAGTGCTTAAACCAAAGTGCTGCGTGCTATAAAACTTCCAATATATTCGCATGGGCTGTGCTCAGTGTACCATATAAAAACACATGTGTACATATAAAGTGCTGAGTGCTATTGATAACCACGTGTGTGATTGCGTGCTATAACAAAGTTTGGCGCCAGTGGGTGTACCACCGATTGCACCGTTGCTTACCGCACTCTTAAGAAGGTGGCTCAGCACTCCCTGGTCACTAGAACAGAAAATAAGCCTCCATTGCGTAGTATATCCTTGTTAGGGTGAAACAACGTAGCATCCACTCACATTTAGGGAGTTCACTATCACCTCAAGCTGATAGTGAACTCCCTAAATGTGAGTGGATGCTACGTTGTTTCACCCTAACAAGGATATACTACGCAATGGAGGCTTATTTTCTGTTCTAGTGACCAGGGAGTGCTGAGCCACCTTCTTAAGAGTGCGGTAAGCAACGGTGCAATCGGTGGTACACCCACTGGCGCCAAACTTTGTTATAGCATGCAATCACACACGTGGTTATCAATAGCACTCAGCACTTTATATGTACACATGTGTTTTTATATGGTACACTGAGCACAGCCCATGCGAATATATTGGAAGTTTTATAGCACGCAGCACTTTGGTTTAAGCACTATATGCACTTTTATATGAATTATACAGTTTATGGAATTGCACAGACATAATATTTATGTGGTAGCGCCGGTCCCAACATCACTTGCACTTTTTACCATTTATAGACGAATGATGCAAGATTTAATTCTGTCTAAGTTGTGTTCTCATGAAGATGCTAACAGGGGTAAAGTGGATAGGCTCTCATCATAGCTGTTAGACATACTGTAACTTCCTCCTATGGAAGCTTGAAGAAGGGATGGAAGACTTTTTTATAAAATGTTTCCCAGAGCTTGTAGAATTGTAGTTTGTGAGTCTTGCTAAAGAACTTGCTTAGGTAGCAAAAACCCTGAAAACATTTATGTTTACTGCATTAGTAGCACCGTTTTAATATATAGAATCTCTAGACAATTCAAAGATTTACAACATTTACTGCCTTTCAGTTAGGAAGGAAAAATACTGCTATTTCTATAATGACAATACGAGTTATCTACCCTGTTTATTTTACTATGTTCTGGAATTAAGGAAAAGGTTTTCAGGAAAGGCTATTGCCAAGGTCTAGTTGTACAGTATTTCTTGTCTACAATATGATGTACAGAATCAATGTTGACACAATGTTATACATTATTTACTTTAAACAGGACTACTGGAAATAATGTTGACAGTGTGTTCCACACTGCGTGTCTTAGTAGAATTATTACTGTATGATGACAAGCAGAGTACGAGGATTACCTTCTAATGCATACTTCATATCCTGAGCAAACAGGTTCCACATCACATCTGCACTTAGCTTGCCCATGTTCAGTTCCTGGGGGAACCTGCAAGAGACACATTCTCATTAGTCTTCTCAGATACGGATAAGATACAAACACTGGATAAGCATCAATATGATTTATTAACAACTAGCATGCAACAGTTCCCAAAATGGTAACTGCTGGACATCTCTGGAGTTCATGATCTGTCTGTGTGACTACATGTAGAACTATCTATCTATCTATCTATCTATCTATCTATCTATCTATCTATCTATCTATCTATCTATCTATCTATCTATCTATCTATCTATCTATCTATCTATCTATCTATCTATCTATCTATCTATCTATCTATCTATCTATCTATCTATCTATCTATCTATCTATCTATCTATCTATCTATCTATCTATCTATCTATCTATCTATCTATCTATCTATCTATCTATCTATCTATCTATCTATCTATCTATCTATCTATCTATCTATCTATCTATCTATCTATCTATCTATCTATCTATCTATCTATCTATCTATCTATCTATCTATCTATCTATCTATCTATCTATCTATCTATCTATCTATCTATCTATCTATCTATCTATCTATCTATCTATCTGACATTTGTGAATTGTTAAGAAAAGGGGTGCGCTATTGAGGAAATGGAGGAACTAATCAGCATTTCTAATGACCTAATCCACAACTTCTCAGCCCAATGGATAGATTGGATCCGGTTCAAACACACTTCTACATACAAAACCATTATGGGGACCGGGAGCCCACCACCGTGAACTCGAGTAATACACCTCCGTGTCCTACTCTGGTCTCTACACCCATTGTAATGCTGATCGTTGATTGCTGCTGATCATGTATCGTCCTGCTCTCCTTTCTTCCTATCCTTCCCGACCCCGTTACCTCTACTCCCTTCACTCCCCTTCCTCCTTCCCCCCTATTTCCACTTCCTTATCTCCTTCGCGTTCTCTCTTTTCTTTCTTCTAGCCCCCTCCCCTTCTTTCCCTTCCTATCTTCCCTGCCCAATCTGTTGTGTGTCCCCTTTATCCAGTTGCAACGACCTTCCGTTTCATACCCAGTGGGTCCTTGCCTAGTCTTTGGCCGAATATAACTCTTACTTTACATACAACCTGGCTACCGATACCCAGTATTTGTTGCCGCTGTGGCACATGATCCCTTTTCCTTGCATGCCCTCGGTTAGACGGGTTCCCCACGTTAATGAGACCCCCGTCTCACAGGTTATGATAATCACATGGCCATATCTTGTATGTTTATTATTCTTCTGCATTCACCCGCTATGAACATACTGTTGTATATCCTAGTCGTTATTGCTACGTTTTGCTACTATGTGATTACTATATCACCTTTCTGTACACACTTCATGTAGCTGTTCTCATGTACTGTGTATATTTTGTATGTTTTCTACTTAAAATCTTAATAAAAATTTATTATGGAAAAAAAAAAAAGAATAGGGGTGCGCTGATAGGTGAAAAGCTGCTACCAGAAATGTAAATGGATGAATAAATAAATAAAGGTGGTGCGCTAATTCAAAATAGGTGTACATACAAAATTATGCAATCTACTGGTGCTGTGGTGTGAATAAACCAACAGTGATATAAATATATTCATGAAAATAAATTAAATAAATGAATATGTGTTGTGACTAATGCACAAACAATAGATAGTCCAACAGTCCAAAGTGATGAAAAACTCTTCAATCTGTGATCAAATGATTTAAATGGTGGTATGAAAGAAATCCAACAAAATCAATAGATGACAGTGATGTCCCTCCACCTGGTGAATTTCCTCCGTACCCGGCGGAAAATAGATAAGTGCAATAGATAAATCCACTGTATTTCAGAAGTGCACTCTTCACGTAATATTCACCTCCAACCTTATAATAAACACCTGGTGCAAAGACAACAATGGCCTCTTACCAAAATGATGCAAAGAATGGACTTGGAAACCACTGGTATAAGTATGACGCTGCTCCCTTCTCCTACAGATAGGGTTAGGCGGCTTTCCCAATGAGATCAGCATAAATGTTCCATCCACGATATAAACATGTAAATTAATGGAGGCATAATTCCTGAATTTTACTCTCCGGGTTCTTCAGAAAGGAAAGAGTATCAACCTTCCTTCTATCTCCTGAAGAGGACTCTTCTTTATCTCCCAGACAATCTTTACTGGAAATAGTACAACCCACAAACCTGATGAGGACTTCTCATTGGTGGCTATGAGCAGTCTTTGAACTCAAACTCCCTTTAAAGAACCCGGAGAGTAAAATTCAGGAATTACGCCTCCATTCATTTACATGTTTATATTGTGGATGGAACATTTATGCTGATCTCATTGGGAAAGCCGCCTAACCCTATATGAAGGAGAAGGGAGCAGCATCATAATTATACCAGTGGTTTCCAAGTCCATTCTTTGCATCATTTTGGTAAGAGGCCATTGTTGTCTTTGCACCAGGTGTTTATTATAAGGTTGGAGGTGAATATTACGTAAAGAGTGCACTTCTGAAATAAAGTGGATTTATCTATTACACGTATCTATTTTCCGCCGGGTAAGGAGGAAATTCACCAGATGGAGGGACATCACTGTCATCTATTGATTTCGTTGGATTTCTTTCACACCACCATTTAAATCATTTGACATTTGTGAATGTCAGTCACAAGATGATAGAGCTTTTGGATCTTTCAGACAATGCAAACACAGGTTTCAGCTGATATGACATATGTATAAGGGCAGTGTGTACAGCACTCATCGAGCCTCTTAACCACTTGCCGACTGCCTAACGTAGATCTACGTCGGCAGTCAGCCCCTCACAGGCAAAGCGACGTAGGTCTACGCCGCTAGCCTGTGAGGCTCTGGGGAGCGAGCGTGCGCCGCTGGAGGCACGCTCCCGCTCGCTCACTGACACCCCCCCCCCCCGCGCGCGCGTGCCCGGCAGACCCGATGTCCGTCGGACACTCAAGATCGTCCGTTAGAGCGGGAGAAAGGCAGGCGGCTAATGTAAACACAGTCACATCCAATCACAGTTAGAAACACGCCCCCAGGGACACACTTAACCCCTCCCTCTCCAATAAAGTTAACCCCTTCCCTCCCAGTGTCATTTTTACAGTAACAGTGCATATGTATAGCACTGATTACTGTAGTAATGTCACTGGTAACCCCAAAAGTGTCAAAAATGCCAGTCAAGGGTCCGATCTGTCCGCTGCAATGTCGCAGTCCCGAAAAATCAATCGCAGATCACCGCCATTACTCGTTAAAAATAAAACAATAAAAATGACAAAAATCTTTCCCTTAGTTAGTAAACGCAATAACTTTTGCGCAAACCAATCAAAATACACTTTTTGTGATTTTTTTTACCAAACATATGTAGCATAAAACAAATTGGCCTAAAATGTTAAAAAATTTTGATTTTTACTTTTTTTTTTGGGGAATTTCATATAAAAAAAATTTGAAAAATATTGTTATTTTTGCAAAATTGACGCTCTTTTTTTGTTTATAGCGCATGGTCAAAAAATCACACAGGTGATCAAATACCACCAAAAGAATTTGTTTAGGTACAGCGTCGCACGACTGCGCAATTGTCCTTTAAAGCAACGCAGTGCCAATTCGCAAAATAGGCCCTGGTCAGGAAGGGGGTAAAATCTTCCGGGGCTTAAGTGGTTAAAGCAACCATGAGCTCCAGTTTGAAGGTAGTAAACATAGGTTAATAAAAAAAATATCAGTTGTTTTTTTTTTCAGCCTCTAAATGCACCTCTATGTTAGTCTATGTGTCCATGCACACATAGGTGTTTACAGGCATAAAATAAGAGCAGCATTTAGAGTCTCAAAAGAAAAAAACATCACTTTGCATTCAGGAGAGGTGTGTTTGAGCAGTGAAAAGGCTTGACACGCCCAAATGCCTGTATACACATGTAAACTTGGCTAAATGTGCCTAAATGCTTAGGTGCGTTTAGCCTTTGAGCATTCATTCATTTTAATGGCTAGAATAAATTAATATTCTGGACAATGAGATAAATTAATGCCTAAACGCATGATGCACCCAAAGGTGTGTGCAAAATGCAGCTTTAGATGTTTTTTTCTTACCAGGAGCAAAGGCATTCAGAGGAGCTGGGCAAATACCCAGTCTGCATAAGGCCTTAGAAGGTGTTCATCAAGTTTCAAGTAATAAAACTTGCTGAAAATGTGTGCCAATAGCTTGTATAATTTGACTCCTTTTATACTGTAACTTAAATCAGTATTAATCCCCCAAAAAATGAATATATTTCAGCTAACCAATTCTTAGATGTAATGGCTTAATTAGTCGGCATGTGTCTGTTATTTTTCAACTTCCATTATCAGAGGATTGAGACAAACCATTTTACACTGACAGAGGTGCTTTCATTCATTTATGTATAATCTTTATCCCAAAAGGGAAAACAATGTTGCTATAAAAAGTGTTAGTCAAGTCCATCTAAATATGCTAGTTCATCTAATGCTACTCCCTCCCCAGACTGACAATAATGTTGTCTGAGGGTGTCTCCATTGCTCCTTCAGCAGAGTGGAGACACCCTAAGACAAGAAGTGTGTTACTGGCTGGATGGTTACCAGGCAAAAAAAAAAAAGTCTAAAAAACCCAAAAAGGAATGCAAGGTCCACATTTAAAGATTTGGTTAGCTGTCACAAATGAATTGTTTGTTTTGGGGCTGAATTAATTCATGCTGGGCAGACTGTTGTTATAATGTGCAAGCATGAAAAGTTTAAAATGCATCAAAGGCAGCGCTAGCAGGTAAAATCAACAATCAGTGTATACAATAATACATAAAGTGCACAATGTGTTAAAAAATACATGAAAGATTCATCCAAAATAAAGTGCATAAGTGAAGTGCAATTAAATGTCCATCAGACGATCAAAAATATATTAGTGCAAACACAAATTATGAATAAAGTGCAGTCCAAAAGATGGTTCCCTCAGAGGAACTAAGGTGCCGAAAAGTGCTTAAATATTCCACAAAAAGTGCCCAGGTGCTCTCAGGAAGAAGACCCCCTATGGGGATGCACTCACCAAATAGAGAAAAAAGGAACGCCTTAAGCTCATACAGTATCCCCTGGACAGATGGATGGATCCAGCACAGCCTCTTTAGGATGCCTTTAACTCAACTCCTTTCCACTTATTTACGACCGTATGTTATGAAGGAGAAAAGGAGCCATAATAGTGAAGCCCGTAGGTAATTTATTAAAAGAATCAAACAGAATACTACTCACAAGCGTTGAATTGTTAGGAGCATTGGTTACATCTACATCTGTGTCATTCACTTCCGCGTACGCTGCCGGCGTGCGTTCCACGGTGGTTAACAGGAAATGATGTTGTGCGATGCTCCGCTGCCCGTAAGTGCATTGACGCGTTTCGCCCGCCTTAATGGCCGTTATCAAATACTCTTTTCTCTATTTGGTGAGTGCATCCCCATAGGGGGTCTTCTTCCTGAGAGCACCTGGGCACTTTTTGTGGAATATTTAAGCACTATATATATTTTTGATCGTCTGATGGACATTTAATTGCACTTCACTTATGCACTTTATTTTGGATGAATCTTTTATGTATTTTTTAACACATTGTGCACTTTATGTATTATTGTATACACTGATTGTTGATTTTACCTGCTAGCGCTGCCTTTCATGTATTTTAAACTTTTCTGGTATTTTACCTAGTGAGTAGCAGCTTCAGGACATAATATTAATTTATTTATATATATTTATTCACATTGTATACACCATCTTAGCGCGGGTTTTAATTTTCTAGTTTTACACAAATGTGCAAGTATGGCAATGGTAGAAACACTGGCATCAATTTGTCTTATGTGACATGGAATCTTTATACACCTCTGGAAACATTTTATCTGTGTGCCTCTAATTTTAGTTAGGATAGAATGCCTCTGACTTACTGAAGTAACACAAATGTCAGAAACCACTTATTTTCCAACACTTAACGGGCATCTTTTTTCTTACTTGCATAACCCATAACCCTTTATTATCAACACATGGAAAATACTAACATGACAAACACCAGAATAAAACATAGAATATTTTATCCATCTACACTATAAATGTAAGTACTTTTTTAAGTGTGCTAAATATATAAAATTCTTTATTCTTATGAGAATTCACTATCATTTTTCTAAATGTTGTTTGATAGCCATGGATGACACAGACAGCTAATATTTAGGACCTTCTTATGTGAGTGTGCAGAGTGAGCAGTTACTATTATTATACATTAATCACTTGTGGCACAGTGATTTATGTCTTCCGGGCAAAACAATTTGACATACCGATACAATTGCTATAGCATGTTGCCTAAAAGCATAAGAATTTTATAACTGTAGCCTCTAAAAACCCATCATTTTTCATAGCATCCTTAGATGTATATTCAAATATTATATTTGTTTGACTTTGCATTAGCTTCTTATAGATCCCTGCACAGTATGATTCAGACTGGGAGAAGAAGCTAAAATACTATACATAAGATGCTGGTAACAGGAGGGGAGAGTACAGAGTTGACCTCATCATTTTTCTGTCCCTCCTTCACTATCCCATCACAGGCTAAGTGGTCCATGAATGAACTGTCTTGCTTAAACTGCAGCAGAGAAAAAGGGAGTCAGATCCTGGCAGTGCCATCTGAAAGGGATAGTCAGAAGAGAACACTAGCTAAATAAAATGACCAGCTTGTAAGACAGATCAGATTTTATACTTAAATTATACTGTGAATTTGGGCATTCACCTTCACTTCCACTTAAAGTAACTCTGAATGCAGGTGTACATTAAATTACGCCATCCATAAAGGTATCAAATAGAAGAATTGATGGGTGATCACCTAGCACTATATCCCCAACTTACAAATTGGAAAAAATCGGTACAAACAAGTAAGTCTTTTAAGCCGGTTTTGCTCTGCTGTGCTGTGGTTTAGCTGCAGCGTGAGTGTACCTACCCATGTTTTTCACGCATTTGAGCCACAGTGCCATAGCTGACTGTTGGCTGGCCGGGACCCCCAGCTTTTTTGTCTTAAGCTGCTCTGCCTTTATTGCTCTGCTCCTATTGTACCAGTCATTGGATACACATATGCTTGCACTACATTAGCAACATGAAGCAACACAGTTACAGCTCAGAAGCAGACGGCATTATAGAGTGAGTGTCTGTTTGCATTGTTACAAATGCTATTTCTCTTATCTTATCTGCTGATTTTCTAATAAGGCTTTCTGCAACATTTTGGCGCAAAAGCAGGTCAGGCACTGATGTTGGAACAGAAGACTCATAATCAGCATTCCAATAATCCTAAAAAGTGTTTGGTAGCCTTGAGGTCAGGGCTTTCTGCAGGCAACTCCAGTTCTACCATAATAAACTCATCAAACCATATTTTTGTACCAAGCTTTGTGAACAAAGACACAGTCATGCTGGAACACAACATGGCCTTTCTTAAGCTATTTCCATTAGGTTAGAGACTCACAATTGTCCAAAATGTCCCAGTATGCTGTAATATTATTCTTCACTATATACATTTGAACTCATTAATTTGGAGTGGTATGTCCACATACTTTTGGCCATGTACTGTACTTATGCTATAGGAAAACAAATGTCTTCCTAGGTCTATTGGAAATAACATTTACAGATGGGGTTTGATGGTTTTTGTATCTAGATACCTTCTAAACAACTGAGTCAAAGCATTTTTTCCTGTTAACATTATACATGTTATATTATTAAATAGTAACTCCACTTTTATTGAGAAAAGAATAATTCCATCTGGGTGACCATTGTACATTGTAAGGATTGTATCATTTTTTATTTACATCAAAGACCAGGGTGAATCTGAAGAGGAATGTTTTTCCATTATTAAACAGCTGATGCACTTGCAGCATTCTAGGAAGGAAAGTTGTGAGGTCTGCATCTCTTTAGAAATAATAAACCCTTTGGGAGTAGCTCACTAAAAATAAAAATTTGGTTGCAGAGGATGCCTAAAATCTGACTTGTATCTTAGTGCAGATGTCTGGGAAAATCAGAGAGCCAATCACACAAGCAGGGAATTACATTTATGGGGAAGTTCTGTACACCATCTGTGTACAGAAAGCCTACAGGTAGACATTCCATTGCATTTTACACAACACTACAGAGCTGCAGATTGGAATGTAAAGGTCATTTTTATTGACCTTTAATTACAATATGTCTTGTGTAGTAGTTGTACTGTATATGTATTTTCTTTTGTATTTGCTGTTTTTTCCCACGAAAGTGGAGTTACCCTTTAATCAGCATCCATACATTGATGGGGCTAAGGAGATAATGAAGTCAATTAAATGGAAATGGAACAACATAAATCAAACATAATAAATAAATGTGGGGAAGCAGTGCAGTGTATAGTTAGTTAATTAATGTAGTGAGAGCCTACAGGCTTAGCAGTAGACTTGCTCACAGCTGGAAATGTTTGCTATCAATACAAAATTCTTTTCTCAGCATGGACAAACTAGCGTTCAAGAACAAAACTTCTAAAACCATAATAAAGACATCTGCAAACTTTCATCATATTGCTAGATAGTTTAAAAGATAACTGCCAGTCTGGCATTTTGGGTCAATAACCACTCTCCGATAAAAGTAACAAGTTCATTTCAATATCTGTTTATTAGGCAGATCGCTAAAACTCCAGTATATTGAAAAGCTAATAAAAATAACATCTTAATTCCTTCTGCAACGTGATGTGAAAGAAACATTTTTTATTTGTCAGTCGGTGGTATATCAGGGGATCAAGTAAAGTCTCTTTGTTACAACAGTACCATAAGAATAATTACTGGGATAGGGGAGAATGAGAAAAGCTTGGTTTTGCCTTGAGCAGGCTTATAGTTTCATTCCCCCAGCCTACACCTCTCAGGTGCAAAAGATACTGTTGGTGTATGGTGAGACTTGCCAGAAATGGGTTCATACAGACTTGTAAAGTTACTGAACCAAAGATCTGTGAGGACTGTTATTATTTATGCATTAGGAGATAGCACAGACAATTACAATAGTAAAAATGAACAGCTATCTATAACACCTTTATTTTCTCCCTTGGATACCCAAAAATAATCTCTAAAATAATATGATGATTGAGAAAGGAGATAGAAATTGGTCCAGACTACTAAACTCAAGAACCTTTATTATATTTAGAACTTCACAGTTCAAGCACTTAGTAGTTAAAGCATGTGCCCCTTGACTAACAGCAGTATAAGTTGACTGCCTACTTAATAAAGTGGGTGGAGAAAAGTGATAGAGATGGGAATGCCACAAGTAACAAATTCAGTATAAGCATATTAACCTCTTCACGCCATGCGCATGCAAATATGCAGTCTCCCGGTGGCCAGGCCATGGCACCGAGTGGCGTGCAATAGTGCCAATAGAGTTGTGCTGAGAGTGCATGCCCTGCGCGCTCCCATCACAGCTACTGGCGGCTAATGGAAAGCTCCCATTCGCTCCTTGTGATCGGGAGCTTTCCGATCAAGTGACCGCCGTGACAGCCAATCATGGCGGTCACATGACCATAAACCCCTGACAAAAAGTCAGAGGTCAAAGCCAACAAGTGGTCTAGAATTCCCCCTTCATCAGGCCTGAGAAGCAAAATAATATAAAATCATATAAATCAGAAGATCAAAAAACTGTTAGCACATACAATTATTCTGTACTGTACAATCATATTTGTATCCCTCTAAAAATTATATATATGTATTATTACAAAGCACCAAAAAATACAACAAATACAAAAAAAAACACATGTATTCCAAGTGCTTCAGCCAGAGTCTGACTGTGTATGTGATTGAATCAATAAAAAATAACCCAAGCTGCTGTCACAAAAAAAAAAAAACACTGGGAGTAGTGATGAAGCAGATAGAGAGTCTGGGCAGTGCTCAAGGCTTGCAATATAAAAGGTCAGATTGACCGCCACTGATTTTCGTGATTGCAAGACAACAAATTGTCTAGCGAATGACCAGATATAAGGTTTTTTAAACTTTTAACTACAGGTAAGCCTATAATAAGGCTTACCTGTAGGTACAATTAATATCTCCTAAACCTTCACGGTTTAGGAGATATTACCACTGCATGCAGCCGCTGACGAGTGCGGCGCATGCGCTCTGAAGGTCCTGCGGACCTTCAGAGTTCCTTGCCGAAAGTTGCCGGAAAATTACTCCCGCCCGCATGTGCGGGAGTGACGTCACCGCCGAACCCGGAAGAGAAGCCGAGGGATCATGTCAGCTCCCACAGCGGCGTCCTGGGGTCCGTGCCGGGGCTTCGTTCTAAGGTAAGTTTTTCATAATGAGCTAGTATGCGATGCATACTAGCTCATTATGCCTTTGTCTTGCAGGGTTTTTTTTTTTTTTTTGTTCATTAGAGTATACTACCACTTTAAAAGTACATAACATTACCAAATATTTACTGTATATTTAAAACAGACACACACACGGAGTATAAGGATATTGGATTATCAAACACAATATTTTCATAAGTGTATGGCATGATGTAATACTCACATAACATTATAATATATAATTGTATCCAGTAGTCAAGTATCATCATTTCCAAAAAGCCCATAGTTTAATATGCACAGAGTAATAGACTAGTAATAATATGAATTCAATACATTGTAATAATAAAAAAAATGAAAAAATAATTTCCCCCGAAGATGGAGTAAGGACAATTATAGCTCTAGAATGAATTTATCATAGTAATAGCATCCCGATAAATCTCGATTTTACCTACGGTATTCAGCCAACCATAGGAATAAAATAGCCAAAACAAGTGACAACATTTTTTGCAATAGTTTCATAAGTTATAAATAGTACATTTGTTTGTATCTTTTGTGCAAGCTGCAAAAGAAACCAATACTGGACAAACAAATGTAAGGCAGAGAAAGTTCTGGAAAAAGTAAATATACATACGGAGGGCCAAAGTTTCCAATTAATGAAGTATCAATCTAGATGGAAAGAACAATGATGGTGATGAAATGTCTAAAATAACAGAAGCAAATATATTGTAGTAGTGTGCACTGGGAATAAACAAAACTCTTCATAATGGCCAACAAAGAAGCTATGAGTGTTGTAAAGTAGAAGGAATACTTCAAGAAGAACAATGAATTAGAATAGGACATTGTAACAGTAGACACAAAATGGCTTAGAGCCATTTCTCTATATTGGCAGTGTGGTCACCGTGTGTGGTGGTTGTGTGTAAATATGCTAGGAGAGCCAAAATGGTAACAGCTGGGGCGAGGGTGGGGGGGGGGGGGGGCAATTAATTTCCATAAACCTGAATGAAAAAACAACCATCCATGGAAACCATACCAACATCATTGTCCTGCACCATTTAATCCACATTGACACATCGCTGGTGCTGTCAAGTTTCAATCTCTGAGCATAGACAAAGATGGATGTCTGTGTGAAGGCTAGAAGATAGCCATAAATATGTCACTAATGCTGGCACATGATCAATGTTGTCTGGTCTACAGAATTCCCTGTGAAATCTGCTATCTTCATGTGCCTGACTACCTGTTCCTGATCCGGCCTGCCTTGACTACTCCTGAACTGAGTTTGTCCCAGAAATTTGCTTCTGTCCACTCCTTTTGCCTGATCTGCATATCTGTTATTGATTCCATCTTGAACCCTGACTAGAAAAAAATTAATTATCTGATCAAGCGCCTAGTCAATCAATGGTTAAATTGTCAACCCAAGGAAAGACAAAAAACTGCTGCTAATTCTCTGCAGGTGTACTACATAAAATATTTTGTCATAAATAATCAGCGCACGTTTGTGTTCCTCTCAAGCTGACCGAACAATCTACAAAAATCACGATTTCTACTGATACAAAATCTAAATTCATATATGCATAAGCAATCCGGTGAATAAAAAAAATATAAATATATATAAAACACAAATATACTGTATACTGTGCAAAAAAAGTGCAAGTGCAAATAAATATGACTTACAGGCCCCAAAAATATATAATTATTCCACGTAAATCTTTAACCACTTGCCGACCGCCGCACGACTATCTACGTCGGCGGTCAGCCCCTCACAGGCAAACTAACGTAGGGCTACGTTGCTTGCTTGTGAGGGTCTAGGGAGCGAGCGCGCGCCCCCGGAGGCGTGCTCCCGCTCCCGCGTGGTCACGGACCCCCCCGCGCGTGTGACCAGCGGACCCGATGTCCGCCGGCCACTCGGCGATCGGCGGGGGAGAGGGAGAATGTCAGGCAGCTTGTGTAAACAAACTGCCTGTCATTCTCCTCGCTGCAAAGACACTGATCAAACGATTCTAGTATGTAGATCCGTTGATCAGTGTCCTTACAGCTAGAGCCACAGCCAATCACAGTAGAAACCACGCCCCTAGGGACACACACAGCCCCTCCCTTCCAAATAAAGTTAACCCCTTCACTACCAGTGTATTTTTACAGTAACAGTGCATATGTATAGCACTGATTACTGTAGAAATGTCACTGGTAACCCCAAAAGTGTCAAAAATGTCAGTCAAGGGTCCGATCTGTCCGCCGCAATGTCGCAGTACCGCAAAAAAAATCGCAGATCGCCGCCATTACACGTTAAAAAAAAAAACAACAAAAATGACAAAAATCTTTCCCTCTGTTAGTAAACGCGATAACTTTTGCGCAAACCAATCAAAATACGCTTTTTGCGATTTTTTTTACCAAACATAGCTAGCATAAAACAAATTGGCCAAAAATTTTTAAAAATTTTGATTTTTACATTTTTTTTTGGGGGAATTTCATATAAAAAAATGTGAAAAATATTGCTATTTTTGCAAAATTGACGCTCTTTTTTTGTTTATAGCGCGTGATCAAAAAATCGCACAGGTGATCAAATACCACCAAAAGAAAGCTCTGTTTGTGGGAAAAAAAGGACGTCAAATTCGTTTAGGTACAGCGTCGCACGACCGCGCAATTGTCCGTTAAAGTCACGCAGTGCCGAATCACAAAATACCCCCTGGTCGGAATGGGGGTAAAATCTTCCGGGGCTTAAGTGGTTAAATATGATAAATATCTAACAATATATATATTTTTAAATATGTGTTAAAAAGCAATAAATATATAAAGTTCATATGAGAAAATTGTACAGTAAAACCTTGGATTGCGAGCATAATTCGTTCCGGAAGCATGCTTGTAATCCAAAGCACTCTTATATCAAAGCAAATTTTCCCATAAGAAATAATGGAAACTCAGATGATTCGTTCCACAACCATT
Source organism: Pelophylax lessonae (assembly GCF_965119305.1). Taxonomy (NCBI): domain Eukaryota; kingdom Metazoa; phylum Chordata; class Amphibia; order Anura; family Ranidae; genus Pelophylax; species Pelophylax lessonae. The sequence goes on along the minus strand of NC_138771.1, from coordinate 95,154,285 downwards.
TATTCATAAGTCCTTCAGTTTATAGTCCATATAAAAAGATTATAGCATTGCGATAGGTTATATAACCATAAAATGTCCATCCACAAATAGCCGCTTCCACAAGGGGATTAGATGCAAAATCCAGCAGGAGCTCCAGAGTATCAAAGAGAAGAGAGGCGCCTCTAAGTGTAGCAATATGGTTCCATTTAATGAAGGTACAACATTTAGCAACTCACAGGGTTGATGAATAAAACAGGCATATCTAAGTATGCAGGCATCTGGGGTAAAGCTGTCCACATAGACTATCTTCTGCACCGCCGGCTGCCACTCTGTAATCCTGACCGGGAAGACCACCCTGCAGTAAAGCGATCTGAAAGCGAGGGGCAGTATGGAAGGGATGACGTAGATGGCGGTGCGGAGGATGGTCTATGTGGACAGCTTTAGCCTGGATGCCTGCATACTTAGAAATGCCTGTTCCAATCATCAACCATGTGAGTTGCTAAATGTTGTACCTTCATTAAATTTAACCATATTGCTACACTTAGAGGCGCCTCTCTTCTCTTTTATACTCAGCTGTGACTTAAAGCTACTTGTATATCAAGACATCGCTTGTATATCAAGTCAAAATTTATTTGAAAATTTTGCTTGTCTTGCAAAGCGCTCTTAAACCAAGTTACTCTTAAACCAAGGTTTTACTGTATTTATGAAAAATTGAAAAACTAAAAAGCCAAGCAGTGATATAAAGATCAATAGCAATTCATTCGATGCTCTATTCACTGTATTCACTTGTGAGAAAACAAGTGATTGTGCTCCTTCCACCATATTCTCCCTAAAGTAACTCACCAGATATGGAGTTGGTAAAATTATAAACCAGCAATCACGCTTCATTTAATGTAATTATTTTCCAGTAGGTCGGTTCAAAACCCTAGTTGGATCTTCCTACTTTATCCATACACAGTGGGTACGAAAAGTATTCAGACCCCCTTAAATTTTTCACTCTTTGTTATATTGCAGCCATTTGCTAAAATCATTTAGGTTCATTCTTCTTCCTCATGAATGTACACACAGCACCCCATACTGACAGAAAAACACAAAATTGTTGACATTGTTGCAGATTTATTAAAAAGAAAAACTGAAATATCACATGGTCCTAAGTATTCAGACCCTTTGCTCAGTATTTAGTAGAAGCCCCCTTTTGATCTAATACAGCCAGGAGTCTTTTTGGGAAAGATGCAACAAGTCTTTCACACCTGGATTTGGGGATCCTCTGCCATTCCTCCTTGCAGATCCTCTCCAGTTCTGTCAGGTTGGATGGTAAACGTTGGTGGACAGCCATTTTTAGGTCTCTCCAGAGATGCTCAATTGGGTTTAAGTCAGGGCTCTGGCTGGGCCATTCAAGAACAGTCACCGAGTTGTTGTGAAGCCACTCCTTCGTTATTTTAGCTGTGTGCTTAGGGTCATTGTCTTGTTGGAAGGTAAACCTTCGGCCCAGTCTGAGGTCCAGAGCACTCTGGAGAAGGTTTTTGTCCAGGATATCCCTGTACTTGGCCGCATTCATCTTTCCCTCGATTGCAACCAGTCGTCCTGTCCCTGCAGCTGAAAAACACCCCCACAGCATGATGCTGCCACCACCATGCTTCACTGTTGGGACTGTATTGGACAGGTGATGAGCAGTGCCTGGTTTTCTCCACACATACCGCTTAGAATTAAGGCCAAAAAGTTCTATTTTGGTCTCATCAGACCAGAGAATCTTATTTCTCACCATCTTGGAGTCCTTCAGGTGTTTTTTAGCAAACTCCATGCGGGCTTTCATGTGTCTTACACTGAGGAGAGGTTTCCGTCGGGCCACTCTGCCCTAAAGCCCTGACTGGTGGAGGGCTGCAGTGATGGTTGACTTTCTACAACTTTCTCCCATCTCCTGACTGCATCTCTGGAGCTCAGCCACAGTGATCTTTGGGTTCTTCTTTACCTCTCTCACCAAGGCTCTTCTCCCCCGATAGCTCAGTTTGGCCGGATGGCCAGCTCTAGGAAGGGTTCTGGTCGTCCCAAACGTCTTCCATTTGAGGATTATGGAGGCCACTGTGCTCTTAGGAACCTTAAGTGCAGCAGAAATCTTTTTGTAACCTTGGCCAGATCTGTGCCTTGCCACAATTCTGTCTCTGAGCTCTTCAGGCAGTTCCTTTGACCTCATGATTCTCATTTGCTCTGACATGCATTGTGATCTGGAAGGTCTTATATAGACAGGTGTGTGGCTTTCCTAATCAAGTCCAATCAGTATAATCAAACACAGCTGGACTCAAATGAAGGTGTAGAACCATCTCAAGGATGATCAGAAGAAATGGAAAGCACCTGAGTTAAATATATGAGTGTCACAGCAAAGGGTCTGAATACTTAGGACCATGTGATATTTCAGTTTTTCTTTTTTAATAAATCTGCAACAATGTCAACAATTCTGTGTTTTTCCGTCAATATGGGGAGCTGTGTGTACATTCATGAGGAAGAAGAATGAGCTTAAATGATTTTAGCAAATGGCTGCAATATAACAAAGAGTGAAAAATTTAAGGGGGTCTGAATACTTTTCGTACCCACTGTATATTAGGACTTAGATAAGTGAGGTAAGGTATGAAAAGAGAAAAAAAAATGAATGTGCCCATAGTGTAATTCCATATTACAATAGTTTAATTAAAACATATTAGTAATGCACTCACAATTCTTAGTGTCTGCCCGACACTGGGATGATTTGCGTGTAAGTTACTGCCTCCGACTCTAGCTGCGAGCCCGGAGTGTAGACCAGGTTGTGTTGCGGTGTGAACCCTGACTATGCCTTGCTTATATTTTCATACCTGATCTGACCACCAGTTACTAACCCAGCTTGACTAACTTTGCTAGTTATCTGCGTACTGCTCAGACAGCTCCCGCTGAACCTCTGCCTGCTGAAAATATTTCTGCTATCCAGTCCTGCTAAACTGCTGCCAGCAAGCTCCTGTTGAACATCTGCCTGTTTCTCAGAAAGTTACTGCTGATCCCCTACTTGCTGCCAGCCAGTCTTCTCTAATCATAGTTACACAGTTACATGGTAGTTGAGGTTGAATAAAGACAATAGTCCATCCAGTTCAACCTGTGTAGGTGTGTGTGGCCGTAATCATTTCTCATACCCCTTAATGTTCTGATCCTTGAGATGTATGTCCAAGAGTTTTTTGAAAGTAGCCATACTTCCTGCAGAAACTACCTCTTGTGGTAGAGAATTCCACAATCTTGTAGCCCTAACAGTAAAGAACCCCCAGCGTTGTCTGAGGTTAAAACGCTTCTCCTCTAATCGCATTGTATGCCCTTGTGTCCTCTTGCAATCCTTGCTACTGAATCGTTTTTTTTCCATGCTGAGATCACCGTTGAGGTATTTGTAAATTGCTATCATGTCCCCTGTCAGGCATCTCTTCTCCAGGGAGAATAAATCAAGGGATTGTAAATGCTCTTCATAATTAAGGTCCTCCAATCCCCCAATTAGTTTAGTTGCCCTTCTCTGGACTCTCTCCAGCTCCAACACATCCCTCCTGAGGACTGGCGACCAGAACTGGACAGAATACTCCAGATGCGGTCGGACCAGAGTTTTATAAAGTGGTAGGATTATAGTTTTATCTCTGGAAAACATTCCTATCTTTATGCATGCTAATATTCTCCTGGCTTTGGCAGCTGTGACTTGACATTACATACTATTGCCTAGTCTATCCTCTACAAAGACTCCCAGATATTTCTCCATTTTTGATTCCCCCAAAGGTCCCCCCCCCTAAAGTGTATTGTGCTTTTATGTTTTTAGTAACCAGGTGCAAAACCTTGCACTTCTCCACATTAAACCTCATTTGCCATTTAGTTGCCCACTCTGTTATTTTGTTCAGGTCATTCTGTAAGATATCTGCCTCATGTTGTGAAGTTATTGCCCTGCCCAATTTTGTATCATCTGCAAAAACTGAGATCGAGCTACTGATCCTGTCCTCAATGCTGTTTATGAATAAATTGAACCCTCTATCTACTGCCAAGTCTAACTCAGTGGACACACAGACTACCTATCTATTCCAGCTGCTAGAAAATATAGAAGGTACTCATGCCACTCTACACCCTTGTGCCTTCTGTTTGCTCATATACCAGGGGCCTTGTGCCCTTTACGTGACAACCTCTCTAGATTGCAAAACCATTGACCCAAGTACACACAACCACATGCCATTTCAAGCCTAGATGAATCTATCTCTATAGAAAAGCTAACTGTTCACATATAAAACAGGGCATTTTCACATAGAATACATTATATCTTCACTTCATATGTATCCATATATCATTTTAGTAAAACTACACCCCCTTCCCCCAATTATCAAGCCTACAATCACAAAAATATACTTTATATGTTCACTCCCATACATCTAAATAAACTCCTAAAAATAATTGGAGGAAAGAATAAGGGGCAAATGGAAAAGGAGAACTCCTACTACAGCAAAAGAACCAGAAGAAACAAAGGACACAAATTCACCATAGAGGTAGAAACACTTTTTTAAAAGGGTTGAACTTTTGTCCAACAGCCAAACTAAACCTATTCAAGCTTTTTGTAGATGTTCAATCACTCACAAGAAGGAAACATACATTGCAAATATATTAGAAACAAAAAAAAAAAAACAAAAGAAACTGTCAGGCTCTTTTGTGTGTACATCAATAATACTTAATGCCCAGCTCCAGGAAATGTAAAAACCCTCCCTTTCATTGGTGCTGCTTCCACATTGCAATGGCTAACTACTTATTTATATCTAAGGGATGGAAAAGCACTTTTACTTACCCGAACCTCAGCTCCCCCGGCAGACAGTCTTTCCCCATTCTACGGTGGTGGACTGTTCCTCTGTCTTCACATCCAATGCAGGGATAGGGACCCTGCATTGGTGTTGATGACGTCAGAGAACCTTAGACCACCCAGACGTAGCGGAGAAGAGCTGCGGAAGCTGATTTATCAGTGCAGAGAAGCCTGCAGAAAAGGAGGATCGGGTTAGTAAAAGTGCCTTAGCAATTTCCCTTGACATAAACAAACTATCAACCTTTTTAGCACATGTGCAATAGAAAAAAAGCATTTTTGCTTGCATTTAACTGGATGGTGGACATCAGCAGAGCTTTACCCTATTCAAAAGCTCTGGGAAAAATCCTCTTGCACAGTGCAACTCCTCTTGCAAAGTGAACAGTCTAATTGCCTCCAGTAAATTAATCTGTCACGGTCTTGAGTCAGGCTCAGAAGCTAGTAGTTATAGCAGTGAAGCAGCAGCCACCAACAAGTGGGACAGGTATACAAGCAGGTCACTCTGGCTAATGGTATAGGTTTACCTGAGGTGCGGGGTCAAAGTGTGTTAGAGTGTTAGTACCAGTTTGCGGTCCTCAGGATCACCCCACCAGGAGGAGAGCAAGCCAGGGTCCAGTAGCAGATATAGCAGGTAGGGATAAAGCATAGGTGTAGTTAAGAAACAAGCCTAAAGACCAATAACAAATGGTTGCAGTTTGGGATTAAGCAGAAGAGTAGTCGAGGAACAAGCTAAAGGTCGGTAACGAATGGTAGGGATGATACGGATGGCAGAGGGGGGAGATACTGGCTATTGGCTGTAGGGAGCACAATAATCTGGCACACAGGAATCGCAGAGGCATGGCTTAAATCAGAAAGTTCATGGGAGGAGCCAAATGTTCAAGGTTCAAGACAGATAAGATTTAAGGCAGCATAATTTAAGGAATTGTCTGGGGAACTGTCCAGCGTTCCAGGTGGCTCAGCAAGTAGAGTCCTTTTAGAAAATACATTTTCTTTTGGAAAAGAAATTGGCTGCACACCTCCGCCGGTCCAATAGATTTATTGAAACATGTATAAACTGCCACCAGGACAAGTACACAGACCATGGAAAGGCTGATGCTTTTCAAACTGGCAACGTGCTTCTTCAAAACCTGAGTAGCTAGCTGCTTGCTTTGGGGGCACCCCAGTTGAGCCACAGCCACAGTGTGCATTCAGACACAGAGCTGCAACCCGGTCCTGCCCTGCCCCTTTTCTCCTCTCATTGACTGATAGCAGCTAGAGTCAATGCCACTATGCTGCTGTCTCAGCCAATGATGAGGGGAGTCCTGGGTAGCCAAGACACTCCTGCAACATCGCTGCATTTAGATGGACCTCAGGTAAGTATTAAAGGGGCTGAGGGGGACTGCTGCACACAGAAGGCTTTTTATCTTAATGCATAGAATACATTAAGATAAAAAAAAACTTCTGCCTTTTCAAACACTTTAACCACGTGGAAACCTTGGCTAGAGTGGTGTTGTGAATATCTTTATTTAACTGATTATTAATGTTAGTCAATTGCAATCCCAACATACACATATGTACTTCCTACATTGTTTCTGTATCTATATTTACACATATGATCAATCTATAGCAACTTTCTGATTGTGCTTTCTTATGTTTAACTGTATTTACAGTTAAATATAAGAGGTTTCAACTATCTGTACTGATTTTGTATGGGCATTACTCCTACAATGTTGGTTTTATGACTACTTAACCTTCCTAGCGGTATTCCCGAGTGTGACTCGGGGTTAGATTTTAGAGCCAAAAGCGGTAACCCCGAGCCACACCCGGGGTACCGCTAGGAAGATCGCTGGATCCTGGTAGAGGTTTTACTTACCTTTTCTCCAGGATCCAGCGAAGAATGCGGGCGGTATGCGGCGGCGGAGCTTCCTCCTGATCGTCTGCGAGCCCCGGCTTCCGTCTCTGGCAACGTGACGTCCTCCGGGGGGTGGAACCGGCGGCAAATTCAAATGTAAAACACACCAAACACACTGATACCATTCAAAATAAAAAAAAAAATCACATTACATTGCCCCCCAGTGCCTTTTCCTGCAGTTTTACTGTACTTTTTATGTAAATATATTTATATATATATACAGTATATATATATATATATATATATATATATATATATATATAATATATATACGTAATTCTTGTGAATGAGCAGCCCAAACCAACTGTATACATTATATATATATATATATATATATATATATATATATATATATATATATATACACATATATATATACACATATATGTATACATACATATATATATATATATATAATAAATGTATACAGTTGGTTTGGGCTGCTCATTCACAAGAATTACATGCAAAATAATGGTACCGCTTTCAGCACCTAAAATCCAAAAGAATCATACCGCCAGGGAGGTTAAACACTGTTGCTTTTCTATGCTCATATGTCTGTCCTTTCCTAAAAAAAAAAAAACAATAAGAACTATTGAAAGAGAAAGTAAAAAAAAAAAATATATATATATATATATATATATATATTATTTTTTTTTCAAAATTGACAGTCTTTTTTTGTTTATAAAACCGCACTGGTAATCAAATGCCACCTAAAGAATGTTCTATTTGTGGGAAAAAATACATTTTATTTGGGTACAGTGTTGCATGTCCCCGCAGTTGTCAGTTAAAGTAATGCAGTGCTGTATCACAGAAAGTGGCCTGGTCATGAAGGGGGGTAAATCTTTCGAAGGTCAAGTGGTTAAGTTATACTATATGTTATACTGACAAACTAATCTTTATTTGAGGGGGGTACAAAGCACTAATTAACGCTTAAGTCCAATATCACAAATAATTCATAAGGATGATCTCCCTCATGTTCATGCTTATAAGATTGACTGCTTAGATGTTACCATTTTATTTAAACAAGTTGATAGCTTTCTTGATTTTAGGAGATTCTCTCTTAAATCCTGTGTAAGGAATATTCCGTTTTGCCACTTTAAAGGGTTAGTTCACCCTTGCAAAAAACTTCCTATGCAGAAAAGAGGTGTTTGCTGTTAAAAACAATCTGTGCAGCTCTGGCTTAAGTTGAATAATGCCTTTTCTATAGGTGTAAGCCATTTACATAACTCCCTAAGTCTGACTGGAATACTCCCAGGACATTGCTAGGACATTGCTAATAAGTGAGGCCTAATTGTTACTGCTCACCTCCACAGGAATGAGCTTTTTCTCTGATGCAAACCTCCCCATGTGCCCTTTCTCTCCATTAAAGCAGTAATTCTGAGCTCAGTATTTGAGATCTCACTCCTGTGATGGTGGACGTGAGCAATAATGATTGGGCCTCGCTTAACAACGGGTTTCAGGCTGTACATAAATGGCCTGCATATACAGCAAGGGCATTACTCAACTTTATTCAAAGCTTCGCAGTTTGTTTTTATCTGCAGACTCCCCATTATCTGCATAGGTAGTTTTTTTGGTAAAGGAGAAAAAACTTTGAACATCGTTTGCGCACAAAAAAATATATCTTATTGAAAATCCTTATTTAGGAATTTTTCCCAAGCTAATTGCCTAAAACACTCCTTGAACTAACAATCTGACATCAGAACAACATACTATCTTGTAGTTCTAGATGGTTGTCACAATGACATTTGTTGAATACTTGGCAGATATTGGCATATCTTCATGATGGGCCCTTTTTTTAAAGTAAATCTTCATACCAGACTGTGTTACCCTCTATACAGAGTAAGGATTTTTGAATGGTATAATCCCCTCTCACCAAAACCTGTATGGTTACACTAGACCCACAGTAATATTCCACAGAGGAAGAATCATAGAAACCTGCCATGTCCATGCAAGTTACTCCGAACTCACAAGTACATAAAAAGCAGGATGCTTTAAAGCCTACACTTAGGTACTATTTTTTTTTTATTAGCACAAAGAACAGTCCTTACATTCAATGAGAAATGGCCCATGTGCTAGTGGCTGATGTGATAGTTAAAATATTCAGGCCTCTGACACCCCCCCCCCCCCTTCCCATACCCCCAACAGCGGTAATCCTCCTGTGCTGTGGGGGCATGTACAACTGCTGGACCTGTTATAAGGACTTGCCAGAAATGTTGACTATGCCAGTCCTTTCCATTCCCGCTTCCGTTCACAGAAGTTGTAGCTTCCATCAATGAAAAGTACTTGATGAATGGAGGAAGCAGACCTTCTCATTTATCTTGCTGTCCTCCATTCCTAAAGAACTTTTTATTGCAGGAAGATATATCACAGCGCTTTGACGAGTGCCTATGACAGGTTCAGGGGCTGTAATACCTCCCGCAGCAACAGAAAATTACTTCTGCGGGAGTATGGAGTAAAGGACTGAAGATTTCAACTAGGAGAGCAGCCACCAGCACAAGGCAACACTTCTGATTGAATGTAAGTGGCTTCCCTTGTGCTTTAAAAAAAAAAAGGAATTACTTAATGAAAACTAGAAACTAAACTTAGACTTTAAATACTACAAGAAAAAGTGCCTCTGCTGTATGACCATGAACAAATATGATCTATTCAAACTCTTCAGTCTTGGCCTAGCATAGCTTTCAATATTGTGCATATTATTTATATATTGAGTTGTAGACTGCAATATGTAGACAGAAAGATCCAAACTTTCAGAAATAGACTCAACAAGTATCACTTAAACTTTAAAACAGGCTACAAGGACCATAGCATTTCCTGTCACTTTGCAATGACCTATTACAAAGATGATTTTGTGGGTGCCTAATTAATCGTATATGTTTCAAAAAGAGACATTCTGTATATGTACCAACTCAACAGTCTTACTCCAGATTGTCTGAATGAGACTATCAAGATCTTATGATACCTTTTTTGTTACATTGAAAGAGTTTTATTATGGGCATACAACTTTATTTGCTTCTATAATCTCCTTTTTTATATCAGTTGAGATACCTTTATCATTCATCTATTTTTATAAAAATATCTTATTTTTTTCCTGTTTCTTTTCTCTATTATTATTATAATTATTATATGTACTATTATTATTACTATTATTTTCACTATTATAATTATTATTGTTGCCATTTTCATAATTTTATTTCATTATATCATTCAAGTTACTGTATGTTCTCTTAGTTAATACAAGTTGTATCCTTGGTCATCACCCCATATGTAACGCTACAACAATATCTTCTATATAATTATGGTCATATTCCATATAATCTGCTCTTTCCCATTATTATCCCAATTTACTATTTTTGATTATGTATTTCACACTCAGTCAACTTTGATTAAAGTTACTTCAGGTTTGTCTCCTAACAATTTTCCTGACGCCATAGCTATCTTTACATTTGCAGGCATCGCTGCTAAAAGCCTTTCTCATGATCCTAACACTGTCACTGTTCATCATCTTGTCCTCTTCTCTTTTCCTGATAGCAATTGGTTTCTTTGCCTGGTTCCGGCATCTCTAGTACAGACACCTACTTACTCTGCCCCCTTCCCAACCTGTTACTGTTCCTGCTACCCCAGCATATTTAAACACAACCACCACACATATTGAGTGTTGTCAGCTGGCTGTGGTGTACAATTCCAAAATTCTGGTCTATATACTCACCTGACAATATGCCATTTTGTGTCTACTGTTACAATGCCTTTTTCTTTATGAAGTATTTACTCTTTTTTACAACACTTCCTACCACTTTGTCTGATTTATGTTTATTTTCAGTGCATATAACTCTGAACTAATTCACGCCTATCCTTTGAGACACATACAATATTTTTTTTTTTTACCAGAACTTTTGTTGTCTTACAATTGCCCAGTATGGGTTGGACTATATATATATATATATATATATATATATATATATATTACAGAGGTTACTTTTAAGTACACTGAAAGTTACTATTAAAAAATATATATTTTTTATAGTTGAACAGATGAGATCATTTTATTTATTGATTTTTTTTTCCATCACATAGTTTTTTATTTATTTTTTTATATGTAGTATAAATATACATGTACAATACTACAGTATACTATCCGTTCATGTGTTTGCATTTTAAGATCCCCTGATTTATATACATTTATATTATTCAATTTCTCAGCTCTGAGAAATGAGATAATACATTTATTAAAATTGATAAAATACTGGATTTTTTATCTTGATTAACACTTTGTTCAGAAAAATATGGGGGGCCCTTAGAGATACCCTGTTTAAACTGGAGATTAAACATGGTTTTCAATTTTGGATGCAGTGCTTCAAACACATTTTTTGTAAATAAAGTAGGTGAGCACATGCTGTGAGGTCATTCATCAGCTAAATGTGGGGGTCTGCACAGAAGACATTTGGCTATAGTGGGTACATGATGATAGAAACATGCAGTACCTAATGTTTCTGTTGGCGCAAGTTACTGGAATTTAGATCTTCTTGCCATTAAGTACAAAAATAACAGTAGAGCAGTGGTATCTTAGGAATACAGTAAGTGACTAGTTTCTTTCTCTTAAAATGATTGCCTACTATACTATATGTAAACTATATATGTACTACATGTACATAGACAATCCTGTTTACTATATGTAAAACAGGGTTGTCTAACTCAGCCTTTAAATGTATTAACATACAGTATGTTAAAGTATGTTAATTGTATGGGAAGTGTGGCTATACAAGTAAGTCAATAAGAGAATAAAACCAATGACATAATCTGTTTATAGTTACTAGCTCAGTGTCAAAGGCTACCTTTCAGTTTAAACTGATGGTGGCATCTAGTGTGTACCTCCCTCCAACACATGGACTTATACCATTAAAGCGGAGCTCCACCCAAAAGGGAGAGCTCCCCTTGTTTGCCTCCCTACCTGGTTTTGACATGTACCTGCTCCCAATTCCTGGCTGACTTTGTCGCGGCACACTCAGTATTAAGTTCATCCCCTTACCCCTTCCCCTGATTACAAAGCGCAGCAAGCTTCGTGCACGCGCGGTAGGGAACTAGCTGTCTTCACTGCAAGTTTCCCTCAGCCAAGGTGGCGGCGGCAGATTCTGAGAGCCAATTGAAAAATCGGCTCGAGTGAAGACACAGCTGGATGCCTGAACAGGTAAGTTTCCTAATATTAAAAGTCAGCAGTTACAGTATTTGTAGCTGCTAATTTTATTTTTATTTTTTTTTCTGAAGGAGCCTGGAGCTCTGCTTTTGCGTTCTTAACCATGATGACTGATAGTTTACTTACCGTACAAAATTGTATAGAAATTGAGTTAAAACATTCAATTAATTTTATTGATCAAAAAATATAAAACAAACATAACAATCAGTTTTATAACCACATATAGTTAAAATATCTCTCTATAACAATGGGCCTAGAGAACCAAAAAGCTGTACAGAGGCCTTGCCCGACATGTTTCGTGGTTCGCACACTGCTTCCTCAGGAGCATATATTGAAGAGAAGTTCAAGTCTTCCTTCTTCTACACAGCCATGATGTTGTAAATGATGCAGTATGTGGTCTGCATTGTCATGTTGGAAAATGCAAGGTCTTCCCTGAAAGAGACAATGTCTGGATGGGAGCATATGTTGTTCTAGAACTTGGATATACCTTTCAGCATTGACGACGCCTTTCCAGATGTGTAAGCTACCCATGCCAAGTGCGTGTGGCATGGGTAGCTTACACATCTGGAAAGGCACCGTCACATGCAACCCCATACCATCAGATATGCAGGCTTCTGAACTGAGCGCTGATAACAACTTGGGTTGTCCTTGTCTGGATGACATGGCATCCCAGTTTTCTAAAAAACTTCAAATTTTGATTCGTCTGACCACAGAACAGTTTTCCACTTTGACGAAGTCCATTTTAAATGAGCCTTGGCCCAGAGAAAATGCCTGCACTTCTGAATCATGTTTAGATATGGCTTCTTTTTTGGCCTATAGAGTTTTAGCCGGCATCGGCGAATGGTACGGTGGTTTGTGTTCACCGACAATGTTTTCTGGAAGTATTCCTGAGCCAATGTTGTGATTTCCATTACAGTAGCATTCCTGTATGTGATGCAGTGCCATCCAAGGCCCCGAAGATCACGGGCATTCAGTATGGTTTTCCGGCCTTGACCCTTACGCACAGAGATTGTTCCAGATTCTCTGAATCTTGGGTGATATTATGCACTGTAAATGATGATAACTTCAAATTCTTTGCAATTTTTCTCTGAGAAACTCCCTTCTGATATTGCTCCACTAATTTTTGTCACAGCATTGGGAGAATTGGGGATCCTCTGCCCATCTTGACTTCTCAGAGACACTGCCACTCTAAGAGGCTCTTTTTATACCCAATCATGTTGCCAATTGACCTAATAAGTTGCAAATTTGGCCTCCAGCTGTTCCTTATATGTACATGTAACTTTTCCGGCCTCTTATTGCTACCTGTCCCAACTTTTTTGGAATGTGTAGCTCTCATGAAATCCAAAATGAGCCAATATTTGGCATGACATTTCAAAATGTCTCACTTTCATTATTTGATATGCTATCTATATTATATTGTGAATACAATACAAGTTTATGAGATTTGTAAATTAGTCCATTCCTTTTTTACTCACAATTTGTACAGTATCCCAACTTTTATGGAATTAGGTCGTATTTAAAAGAAAGGCTACAAATATACAAACAGTATATATACACTGCCTGGCCCAAAAAAAAAGTCGCCACCTGGAATTACCTAAGCAACTAACTAAACTAAGCATGCAGTAACTATCCTGTTGAATAGTTACTGCATGTGCCCAAAGAATGAGGTCAGCTGACTACCTGAATTTACTGAATGAACAGATTATTCCATCAATGGATTTTTTCTTTCCTGATGGCACGAGCATATTCCAAGGTGACAATGCTAGGATTCATTGAGCTCAAATTGTGAAAGAGTGGTTCAGGGAGTATGAGACATCATTTTCACATATGGATTGGCCACCACCACACACCATCTTTGGGATGTGCTGGAGAAGGCTCTGCGCAGTGGTCTGACTCTCCCATCATTTGGTGAAAAATTAATGCAACACTGGACAGAAATAAATCTTGTGACATTGCAGAAGCTTATAGAAACAATGCCACAGCGAATAAGTGCCATAATTAAAGCTAAAGGAGGTCCAACAAAATATTAGATCATGTGACCTTTTTATTTTGGTAGCGACTTTTTTTTGGCCAGGCAATGTGTATATATATATATATATATATATATATATATTACTATAACATTCTACTTCTACACAGAAAGTCAGACTATCACTGTCCACTAAACTAATTGGCCAAGCACGTTTTGCCAGGCAATTAATTGGTTACCCAGAGACTTTCTCTTTCATGTCAGGTAGGCAATATCAGAAACAAAAGCTCTTGGAGTTTTGGAAGTTGCAAGTCATGTGAGCTTTCAGCAGAACATTCTGCTGATAAACTGAGAATTTTCAATGTTCAAAAAGAATTTTACAAGCAAGCAATTTTTATTCCATTTACACTTCGGCAAAACCATTGCAGCAAATAAGGAAAAAAAAAACATTACAGTTCATGTATATGTATTAGATGCATTATGATCATTATTAGTATCATTATAATGATTATTTATAGTAGAATTAGTAGTAGCAGGAATAATAATAGGACCAAGGCAACCCTAACTACACTAAATGCTATGGGCTACTGCTCTTTTTATACATTCATTACACACTGTCCGGTCCTACTTAATAAGCATAGTGGTGTTTATATAGTGCATTTAACTATTTTCATTAACAAAAAAGTAGGGAGTATTTACAAAGGTTCCTTTACCAAGAAAAGAGTCTTAGGACAAAAGCATTTGATTGTCTTTTTTACTAGATGAACTCAGCAAAAACTTTATTCTCTTTTCTTTACACTTCTTTTCTGTAATGAGACTTATCGCCTCAAGGCCCAAATGAACTTTCAAATAAAAAACATTTCAGGTTCACCAAAACAAAATATAGACACATTTTCATGGTTCATTTCATTACGAAAGCAGCTACAGCATGAGTAGAAATGCCTGTCCTGTGCCAGCATGCTGCAGAAAAAAGCCATTGTTCTTTGTAGAGAAGCAGCACAGTCTCTGCAGAGGTCTGACATGCCTCCTGTGTGTCAGAGGTAAAGCTAAAGCTAAATAGCAGTGAGCATGAGCTTTGCAGATTGCACAACTATAGGTCCGAGTCACCAGTGGGTCTGTCGGAGCTCAGAAGAGAGCCCAAGCTTCCATACAGGGAGTAATTCTTTGCAGCAGACAGGCTTTTCTACTCAGGTGGTGGCAGTTTTTTAAGACTTTGTATACCACATACCTTTTGTTTTGATGCACCTGGAATGTATTTAAGTTACTGAATATTCAGTTGTGGTTTATTGGTTACATTTTTGCCCACTTCTTCTGTTTATTGCATTGTATCTGCAGGAGAAGTTTCATACACATATCTGGGAACATGTACATGAATAACGAGGTTGTATTGTTGAAGGGCAGAAACTATCTGTGAGAATAATTTTCGTATTCTTGTTTGCATTGATAGCTATGATAGACATCCCCTAACAACCAAACAAAACTAAGCCCTGTGAAAAACACATAATAAAAACAGCAAGAAATAAGCATAGTAGAACATTGAAACTAATAATAAGATTATTACATAAAATCATACTAAGCAATTTTTAATTAACAAAAAAGATCAAACAGGACTACAAACTAATGAAATTATTTTAAGCTGAAAATAACAAATGCAGTAGAAATATCCTTAGGCAAGTTTCAGACATCAGATTTTAATGAACATTTAACATATTAAAAGATTTGGTTTGTCTAGAAAAATTATAGTAAATTAATTTTATTTACTCTGTAGAAAAAGCATATATTTTAGCCCAGCTTTCAACCCCAGTCCCTGGTGACTATTTGCTAGGTAGATTTAGAAGGATAGCTCTCTCTGAATTCATGTAGCCCACTGGCTGTTGGATCACTGATCTGCTATATTCAAAAATAAAAACCTTTTTGGTGTGGAGATACCCCTAAAAATTACAAGTTTTAATTCTTGACACCAAAATCCTCGAAAATATTAGTTTGTGTTTAGTGGAAAACCAAGCCCCATTTCAACGTTCCTAAAGCTAACATCTTTGTAATGACAATATCGTCATAATAAATCTTCCGCCACTGGTCCAAGGTTAACTCTCAATGCAGTCTGTCTCTGTTATTTACCTAAAAGCACCTTGTATCCATGTGGGGGTGCGTTTCATATATATCTACCCTTTTCTCTAGCATGAGACAGCTTAAAGTGGAGTTCCACCTAAAACAAAAAAAATACATAAAAATACCCCCGGGAGAGTCAGGGCTAGGGCATTCCACAATGGATAGCCTCTGAACTGTCCCAGGTTGCACTTACCTTTTAGAAGAAATACTTACCTTGAAAATGTCTTGTCCAGCGCTGTCATCTCAGGTGTGGGCAGCTGAAGCCAGCGCAATCCTCTTCTGCGTCCTCTTCCGTCCTCTTCGGTCCCACGATGCACTGCACCGGCCCCACC
This sequence comes from Pelophylax lessonae, assembly GCF_965119305.1. NCBI lineage: Eukaryota > Metazoa > Chordata > Amphibia > Anura > Ranidae > Pelophylax > Pelophylax lessonae. Next base: position 95,137,989 of record NC_138771.1, on the reverse strand, counting down.
GTCATTTCCGGGGCTGCAGCGTCACCCTGCAAAGCTTCTGGGCATGCCCAGAAGCTGTTTAGCAAGGTATGATGCGCCTGCACCGAAATTGACGTCGGGGCCGGTGCAGGCGCATTGATTCCTGCGAGCGATGGCGTTCAGCTCCCAGGAATCATTGCAAGCCAGGAAGTGACGATGGGCCGTGGCCGCAGAGGGAGGAAGTAAGGTAAGTATATTTTCTTCTAAAACAAGGTAAGTAAAAAAAAAAAAAAATTGCGATTATCCATTTGTTTTTCAGGTGACCCGGAGCAAGAAGATGGACCGATGTTAAATTTTAGGGTGGAACTCCACTTTAAGAAAGGGGCAGTCCACTCCAAAATGTGTTGCTGGCCTGTCCCCCTTCCATCAATGTATGTTCCCTGCTTGTGTTGTGCTCCTATAGCTCTCCAGTGAGTCAGAACAGGTTCCAGCATTGGTTTATTTCTTACAGTTTGTTTACTGGCCTAGATTACAACAATGCTTCATGTATGATCTGGATGATCTGAGGCATCTTTCCTTATGCTATCATCTACATTTTATGAGGGTGGATATTATTTTTAATTTTTAATTAAACACTTTGATACCATTAACACTTTCCTGCACCCTGTGTCTACTCTAATCTTTACATCAACTGGATTTTCCCAAGATCCTGATTATGGAGCTGAAGTCAGTGTCTAGTGTGACTTTGAAATAATTTTGATCCCCTTTATGTGTTTTGAATCCCCCCTTTAATTTAAACTCATTACATTAACATTTTCTACACATTTATGATTTTTTATGATTTCTGACAAGTTTTTAGTCAGATTGTATTTTTTTACCTGTTGCGCTACAGTTTATTCCTATTTGATGGCAAATATACGTGTGAAAGACCAATTAAGGTCGCTTCTAGTTAATTTGGCCCTATAGGGGCAATAATTCTTCACTTTCTGTGTGACACTGGGACAAGAAGAGAAGAGAATGGGTGTCACCAGGACAGGAAAAAACAGTCAATAATAAAATGAATCACATTTTACTCCACCTTGCTCTATAAAAGTTTACATTAAAAAAGTGTTTTTGGTTCTATTCATGCCCCATTAGGAGAAATTTCCAATCATTTACAGTCCCGGTGGCAGGGTATAACAGGGACAGTGTATTTAAATAAACCGCGCCACTGAACTAAGTAATAATATGTGTGTGCCTTTGGTTAATGACACCAGTAATATAGTACAAAATCATGCATACATGATACAAACAATGTGACAAAATCCCCACTATCACAGGGACAGCAAATTGAAAGACTAAATCTTCCCAATGGAGATACATACAGTGGGTACGGAAAGTATTCAGACCCCCTTACATTTTTCACTCTTTGTTATATTGCAGCCATTTGCTAAAATAATTTAGGTTCATTCTTCTTCCTCATGAATGTACACATAGCACCCCATACTGACAGAAAAACACAGAATTGTTGACATTGTTGAGGATTAATTAAAAAAGAAAAGCTGAAATATCACATGGTCCTAAGTATTCAGACCCTTTGCTCAGTATTTAATAGAAGCCCCCTTTTGATCTAATACAGCCAGGAGTCTTTTTGGGAAAGATGCAACTAGTCTTTCACACCTGGATTTGGGGATCCTCTGCCATTCCTCCTTGCAGATCCTCTCCAGTTCTGTCAGGTTGGATGGTAAACGTTGGTGGACAGCCATTTTTAGGTCTCTCCAGAGATGCTCAATTGGGTTTAAGTCAGGGCTCTGGCTGGGCCATTCAAGAACAGTCACGGAGTTGTTGTGAAGCCACTCCTTCGTTATTTTAGCTGTGTGCTTAGGGTCATTGTCTTGTTGGAAGGTAAACCTTCGGCCCAGTCTGAGGTCCAGAGCACTCTGGAGAAGGTTTTTGTCCAGGATATCCCTGTACTTGGCCGCATTCATCTTTCCCTCAATTGCAACCAGTCGTCCTGTCCCTGCAGCTGAAAAACACCCCCACAGCATGATGCTGCCACCACCATGCTTCACTGTTGGGACTGTATTGGACAGGTGATGAGCAGTGCCTGGTTTTCTCCACACATACCGCTTAGAATTAAGGCCAAAAAGTTCTCTCATCAGACTATAGAATCTTATTTCTCACCATCTTGGAGTCCTTCAGGTGTTTTTTTAGCAAACTCCATGCGGGCTTTCATGTGTCTTACACTGAGGCGAGGCTTCCGTCGGGCCACTCTGCCATAAAGCCCCGACTGGTGGAGGGCTGCAGTGATGGTTGACTTTCTACAACTTTCTCCCATCTCCTGACTGCATCTCTGGAGCTCAGCCACAGTGATCTTTGGGTTCTTCTTTACCTCTCTCACCAAGGCTCTTCTCCCCCGATAGCTCAGTTTGGCTGGACGGCCAGCTCTAGGAAGGGTTCTGGTCGTCCCAAACGTCTTCCAGGATTGAGGATTATGGAGGCCACTGTGCTCTTAGGAACCTTAAGTGCAGCAGAAATCTTTTTGTAACCTTGGCCAGATCTGTGCCTTGCCCCAATTCTGTCTCTGAGCTCTTCAGGCAGTTCCTTTGACCTCATGATTCTCATTTGCTCTGACATGCATTGTGATCTGGAAGGTCTTATATAGACAGGTGTGTGGCTTTCCTAATCAAGTCCAATCAGTATAATCAAACACAGCTGGACTCAAATGAAGGTGTAGAACCATCTCAAGGATGATCAGAAGAAATGGAAAGCACCTGAGTTAAATATATGAGTGTCACAGCAAAGGGTCTGAATACTTAGGATCATGTGATATTTCAGTTTTTCTTTTTTAATAAATCTGCAACAATGTCAACAATTCTGTGTTTTTCTGTCAGTATGGGGTGCTATGTGTACATTCATGAGGAAGAAGAATGAACCTAAATGATTTTAGCAAATGGCTGCAATATAACAAAGAGTGAAAAATTTAAGGGGGTCTGAATACTTTCCGTACCCACTGTATAGTAGAAAAAACTGACAAAAGTGCTAATCTTTCCCCACTCTAACCAAAACAATAAAGGTTTTGACTGAAGTTGGACTTCTAGAACAACATCTTTACTATTGTTTAAAGTTTATCATGCACTCCTCTCTATTATCCATAAGCAGTACCATACTACACTGCCTGGCCAGAAAAAAAAGTTGCCACCTGGAATTAACTAAGCAACTAACTAAACTAAGCCTACAGTAACTATCCTATTGGATATTGGATAGTTACTGCATGTGCCCAAAGAACGAGGTCAGCTGATTACCTGAATATACTGAATGATCAGGTTATTCCATCAATAGATTTTTTCGTTCCTGATGGCATGGACATATTCCAAGGTGACAATGTCAGGATTCATTTGGCTCAAATTGTAAAAGAGTGTTTCAGGGAGCATGAGACATCACTTTCACACATGGATTGGCCACCACAGAGTCCAGAACCTAACCCCACTGAGAATCTTTGGGATGTGCTGGAGAAGGCTTTGCGCAGTGGTCCGACTCTCTCATCATCAATACAAGATCTTGGTGAAAAATTAATACAACACTGGAAGGAAATAAATCTTGTGACACTGTAGAATCTTATCAAACCAATGCCACAGCGAATGCGTGCCGTGATCAAAGCTAAAGGCGGTCCAACGTGTGGGACCTTTTTTTTTGGTGGTGACTTTTTTTTTGGCCAGGCAGTGTATATATATCACACCATTGCTCCAATTCAGTATCACACTATAAATGCCCACCTTTGTTACTAATAAACTCATAAGGCCTCATCTTAGAGTACAAATTTTTTAAGGAGACATTTAAAGGGAACCTATAGTAATTTAATAAGAAAATAAAAGTTGAGTTTTATTTTTTAAGGGACATTAAAATACGCGAGTCCTTGTTTGTGACTTTAGAATCAATGGATACCCATTTTGTTTCATGCTTTTTCTTGTGGCTATGTATTGATTGTTCTTAACAGCTGTGCTCAAGATGTTAGTGTAATGGAAATGTAGGTGACAAGGAGATGTAAGAAAAACAGACATAACAAAAACAAATGAAATACCAACAACACATGTCTGACATTTTTTTTTGCACTTTGTGCATTTGTACAAGGCCTGCATGGAGTTAAAAATTTTCTCCAGGCCAAAAATATATCTAATATGAGGTATTTTGCACTAAAATTCAATGTAATGTTTATTACATGCTTTTAAAGCTCATCCACTGAATTAAAAAAAAAAAAAAAAACGCTCCCAGTCACAACAGCTAATGTATTCCCTACATGTTAAGTCAGCATTGCATGGATGGCTCATATAAACAGCATGGGTTTAACATAGTGAATGTTTTATCCACAACACGAGGAAACAGGCTGTTTTTTGTTACAGGCACAAAGCTTTGCAGAACATGCCATTTTCTAACACCCACTGCATCAAAATCTAAGAGCAGACATGCATAAATATCTATTCACATAGGAACATATTTATTGATTCTAGGAACATTCCCATGCCTGAATTCAGTTGCAATCACCGCCCCTTCCCTAGAGTTCCTCCTCCAGATTATTGTTAGTTATAATGTGAATCTGCCACAGCTGAAAAGGCCAGAATCAATTTACACAAAGGAGAATTTCAGGCTTAGATCCTCATTTGCAGAGGACGTAAATGAGCGAATGGAATAAAGTGTGACAGGTCTCCGTAGGGGTTCAGTGGAGAATCACTGCTAAAGTCAATGCTTCAAGCCGTATTAAACCAAACAGCAAACATTTCTTATATTGAAGCCTACCAATTCTTTCATGTGATAACTGCATTTGTTTTGTTTTTTAGGCTTTCTTTCACTTGGTGATCTGGCCAGTAAATCTGTCATTTTTCAACAGAACTACCTGTCCTGCAGATGTAACAATTTACGGGGATGAGGCAAACCACTCAATACTGATAGGGATGCTTATGATGACCAGTTGTAACATTTTTATCCCCAAAAGAAAAAAACAACTGTTTGCTGTAACTCATTATAAAGTGTTAGCTGGAGTTTGGCTTCCATTTGTTAGTGTATCTAAATCTGTACTAAAAAAAAAATGCACTGTCCCTTTACCACTTGACGACTGCCCACCGCAGATTTACTGCGGCAGGGGGCCGCTCCTGGGCAAACCGACGTAGTACTACGTCGCTTGCTCAGGAGACTCTAGGGGGCGAGCGTGCGCCCCCGCTCGTCCGCTGGGCAGCCAGTGCGTGTGACAGGTGGCTCTGATTGCGGCCGGCCACTCGCAAACTCCCCCCGCTGCCAGAGAAGGACTGACGGTGACGGCTGATGTAAACACAGCCGTCTGTCCTTCTCCCTAAAGGGATCACAGAGGCTATGTGATCCTGCCATATAGGATCACATGTCTCTGTGATGATGTCACAAGCTACGCCCCTCCACAGTTAGAATCACACCTCTAGGCTTACATTTAACCCCTTGATCACTAATAGTATTAACCCCTTCCCTGCCAATGGCATTATTACAGTAACAGTGCATATTTTTAGCACCGATTACTGTAGTAATTTCACTGGTCCCCCCAAAAGTGTCAAAAATGTCAGTTAGGGGTCCAATCTGTCCGCCATAATGTCACAGTCCTGCAAAAAATCGCAGATCGCCGCCATTGCTAGTAAAAAAAACAATAAAAATGACATAAATTTTGCGCAAACCAATCAAAATACACTTATTGTGATTTTTTTTACCAAAAATATGTAGCCGAAAACAAATTGGCCAAAAATTAAAAAAAAATTAGATTTTTACATATTTTTTTGGGAATGTCATATAGCAGAATGTGAAAAATATTGTTTTTTTTTTCCAAAATTGTTGCACTGTTTTTGTTTATAGCGCAAAAAATAAAAATCACACAGGTGATCAAATACCACCAAAAGAAAGCTCTATTTGTGGGAAAAAAAGGATGTCAATTTTATTTGGGTACAGCGTTGCTCGACCGCGCAATTGTCCATTAAAATAACGCAGTGCCGGATCGCAAAATAGGGCCTGGTCATTAAGCAGCAAAATCCTCCTGGGCTAAAGTTGTTAAATGATGAAATACATGATTCAGTGCAAAAAAAAAAAAAAGAATATTGGAAATGTGTAAATCAATAACATATACAAAAGCTAATGAAAATATAAAAAAGCAATAGGTGAACAATTTGGTGAAATCACATTCATAAATCAATTATAAATGTGAAAATAGCAAGTAAGATGAACCAAAAGTCCAAAAAAATAAATTGGTGCAGTGATTATACAAAAAGAAAAGTCCATCAAAAACAACTTTGATACAATTATAGTCCTAAATGTAGTAAAGGTGAGTAAAGTGCTCAGAGTTAAAATCAGCATGTTTTGCTAAAAAATTACTTAGAACCCCCAAAGATTATATATATATATATATATATATATATATATATATTTTTAGCAAAGACTCTGAAAAATAAAATGGTGGTCGTTGCAATATTTTTTGTCACGCAGCATTTGCGCAGCGGTCTTTCAAATGACATTTTTTTGGGAAAAATTAAATTTCACTGCATTTCAAAAAACTAAACAGTAAAGTTAGCCCATTTTTAAGTAAAGTTAGACAATGCCTGACGAAGGGGCACGCATGCCTCGAACGCTAGCACCACCCCGCTTCCATCGGATGTGATGAGGGAGAAGCTGTGACGCCGTCAGGACACCAGGAAGTGCCAGAAGCCACTGACACAGCCAGGACCCAGGGCTGTCTACACCTCTCCTGCCTCCCCTGCAGCGGATCGGATGACTTGCAGTAAAGCCTGCTTTCCTATCACTCATGTGAGTGCATTACCTTTTATGCCAGTAAAGGATTGTTTTAATACTACACTCAGGTGGCGCTGCTCTGTTCTCTCTCTTTTATTTATACTGTAGCTGGAACCACCCTGCAGCTGTTAAGGCTGCCCTCTTTCTTGCTGATCATTTGCAAGCAATTAAAGCAATTGATGGATGGAGTCTATGGCATTTAGTGATACTATTTATTTCAAAAAGTTCTGTGTTTTTAATTATGACTAGGGCCTTGTAGGTTGAAACAAGTCAACTGGTTTTATCTGTGTTTGTATACTGTGATTTTTCAATAAACATGAAGATTTTTAGGAGCAGCAACTGGTTGTGCCGATCATCTTAATGGATTACTTTGTCATAAAGTGCATTAAGTGCCGGGTCACACTTGTGCGATGCGGGAAGGCTGCAAATTCGCAGCCTGTTCCCGCATCGCAAACGCACATCTGGCAGTTCACACTGAGATATGCGATACGCAGGGGGTGTCAATTAAATGTTAATGACACCCCCAGTTTGATCGCATATCGCAGTGCGATCTGACAGTTCGCACAGGATCGGATCGCACAAGTGTGAACCACTGTGCGATCCGATCCTGATGCGGCTGAAAAAAAGGGTCATGTGCGACTTTTGTGCGGGTGCAGTACGAATTTAGCCATACAAAGTGTATGGCTGAATTGGCATTGCACATCCGATCACATGTAATGAAGGAGCAGTGCGCTCCGATATTACATGCGATCGCCGCACACGTTATAGTGTGAACCGGCACTTATTCTCTAAAAAAGCTAACTAATTCTAAAGTCTCTCAATGATTGCTGGACATCCTCTGGATGTACACATGCTGTAGCAATCAAGAGTGGCGTCATATCCCCTTGTTGGATTTATAGCTTAATGTTTATGCATTGCTAAAACTTGTTATATGTTTTGGATAGAGAGAACAGTAAGCATTTGAAAGGTTTTTTTGGGGTTTTTTTTGCTGTCTGTGTCCCTGTTGCATAGCTGCACCCTCACTATTTGTGCTAGTGACCATTATCACTGGGTCAGAAAGTGACAGGACAACCAAAATGCTACAATTGTCCAATGGGTGCAAATGTTCCCATGACAACTGTCTAAAAGGGGAATTACCATAATTAGTTTGAGGTTTTCTCTGACTTCCTGGTGCTTCTCTAGTCTGTAAGCTAAGGGGAGTCTTCTCAACTGGACAAAGACAGCAAAAAAAACAAATGTACAGGAGTTGTAACCTTTTCCTTCCAAAACAAAGTTTTGGCTAAATATAACTAGACATGGCAACAGGTGGAATAGGATACCTTGGCAAGCAGAAAGAAAACAGGATACTGTGGCTGGGAGATCACTTTGGTAAGCTCGTGAAAAATACAAAAAGAGGGTGGTTAAATCTTTCAGACTTCACCCAAAGGTAAAATATCTATTTTGGGGGGACTGGCCTTTAATCTCTACTAGGTTTGAAGTGGTGACATTTTATTGAATGGTATAAAAGATAGCAACCCAGTCCTTAACATAATCGTTATTCTACCTGACATAATATGAGGAGATGTGAGGGGGTAATGGGTTACATTTGCCAATTAAGCTCTGTGTTTCTTTTACCCAAACAGAGGTTTTATTTTAAGAAGGTGTGACGGGGGTCACTTTGGTTAGGGGGCTTGTGGAACCCAGATTACTTTAGAGAGGTTGGGGAACTCCTTGTCCAGCTTCACCAACCCCTCTTATGTGTAAGTCACTCTGTGTCTATTAGGGGCACAGGGTGACCAAGAGCCCCAGTCTGGTCTGCACTAATCAGACTCGCTGTACAACCACACTTGACTCAGCATTTCATGTTACCCCGGTAATCCTGGGTTCTATATATGTGGTTTGTGTTGAAAGAGTGAGGGGCTCTTTCACTTGGGACAATAATATTTCTAAACAGTGTCCCTCAGGAAATATATGAAGATAAACAGTTTGACTTTTCAGATTGCTAGAATATTGCAGGAGACCCTTGCTAGTGGGGTGGGGTTTATTATTGTTAAGTACCTGCATCCCATTGTCCTTCTATTGTTGTTCTGTCTGCCTTAAGATAAACGTATTATGGGATGTATATGTGTATGTGGATTGGTTGCTAAGGGGGGGGGGGTTGTCCCACAGTGTATATCTGTTTGTGCCTGTGTTTCAATAAAGAGTTAGTTGTTTTTCAGACACATACAAACTAAGTTCAGGCTAGTTTTTGTATGTAGGGCGGGTGGAATCTCTATATATGTTCCAGACTGGAGGAAGCCGTATACTGACGGAAGCCAACAAACCCAGTGTGGGTCAGCGGTTTTATTACAGAAGGCTTCATTGTTGGTTTAATTCTGCATAAGGCTTTCTTGTGGCAAATGAGTATACCCAAAGACGAATATCATACACAATTACCACCTCCTTTCCTCCATAGCTTGAAAATAAAGGAATAAACACCCCCCATTATGATGACCCAAAGAAATACATGAAATGTTCTGGAAATCTACATTCCTAAAATTATATATAGAAAAAAACTTTGGCATATGCCTATAATAAAATGTGGCAAGGTCATATAATGAAAAAAAAAATAGTGAGCAAAGTGCTTACCAGTGCAGATAAAAAATAGAGGACATGCCCCAGGGTCAGACCAGCTGCATGCAGACCCCTTATAAAGAAGATACATTAGAGGGAAAGGACTGGGGCAAGCTGTAGACTGGGGCACATCGGCCTGACATCAGTGCCCCAGGGCGAACACAAGGCTTGCGTGCAGAGAGAAGGGGAGGAAGGAGAAACTGCTGGCTCAAGTTGATCTTCTGCTGTGGCACAGGAGAGCCACCACCTGCAAACAAGATGGTCACCTTGTTCATCCGGACAAGGTGAATATTCTGCTGCACAGCCTTATGAAGGACACATCATTTTGGCCGTGCTGTCTTAAGTCAGCCCATACTTAAATGATTACTCAATGTGAGGTCTGCCATTCCATAATGGTCCCATAGGTGCAGGACCCTCTTTGCCAGGTCTCAGTGCTCCCTGGTGTCCCCAGGTTGATTGTAGCACTTTTTGGATGCTCCTCTTTACGATTGGCTCTTCTATCCAATACAACATACATTACCTCTAAAGTGGGTGGAAAGGCAGAAAATTCTGAGACTCTGTTTTTAAACCAATGTTCTTTGATACACCAATGAATGACTACAAGATTACCTCTTATACCCCTGATGAAGGAGCCATATAATCTCTGAAATGCATTGGGTGAAGGATACCAGACTGTATCATTATCGTTTCAATTGGTGTATTTTCAGTGGTCTATTTCGGATATATTTCATGTTTCTTGTCTTTTACTGATGATTCACAATAAATATCTGTTTTATCAATCTACCTGTTATGTGTTTGAAGTGCCTATAAAGTCCCACAACTGGGGAACTTCTTTGTTTACTGTAGCAAAAGGTGAGGCATGCCAGTAGTAGGAAGGGTTAACCAGGGCTAGCATACAGTCCTTTTTGTTTGAGGATGAAAAAAATGAAAAGGGGAATGTATCATTCTAACACAGGAAAATTACTTTGTTGAAAAAAAGTAAATAAGCAGTGCACATGTGTCCAAAAGAAAGGGCTCCTTGTACATGGTCACACCAGAGGGAGAACAACTACCAACTCCAAGCTGGACAGTGGCTGGAGCCCAACTATTGCATGTAATTGCCACTTCCTCTTGAAGTGTACAGATGGTAACTACAGCAATGCATTTTGGGGGTAGGTTTCCTTTGCTCAAGCCTGTTAGTCTATGTGCATTGAATTGGTTCATATATGTAGAGAGCTCTTTAGGTACAGTATTCTTTCAGTATTGTAGTTTTTTTCAGGGCACACTGTACTCATATATTACGGAAAACATTGCCAAGCTCTCCAGACTGAAAGCAAGCCAGAGTTGGATGAACTGCTTAATTGCTTTTATTTCAATAAAGGGATTTTATCTCTCTCTTTGTCTTTAAGCTTTGTCATATCCTTGTGTTGACATGGGGAAGCCGCAAGTAATCTTGGCAGCTGGAACCTTTCCAAGGACAATACATTTCCAAGGATACTAACCTGAATGTATATATTGAACCATTTCAGTGCAGATTTGTTACGTTTCTAATGTTTTTATGCTGTAGGTGGCAGTATAAGATTTTTGTGTCCCTCAATGCACTAAAATAAAATACACTTTTATGCCCCTCTGAGATTTTGCTTCACTTTGGTCTGATCTTCCCTAAATTGATGGCTAAATTCCACCAACTGCTGTCCAATAAGACTACCTTTAATGACCACCAAGGAAGTTCACTGGTCAATGATAGGCCAAATGCAGTGCTCCCAAAGCAAAAGGAGATGGGCTGAGCTGTGGTTGATGGGCTGCAGCCTAAATTTGCATGTCAGTGTACCCCAACATTCTGGGTTAATAGGGCACTCTGTTTAAAAGATGATTGCCACCTGGGGAAGACTTTACTGTACAGTACAGTAAGTGTGGGTTTTGTACTTTTAGTTATCACCACAAGTGCATATTAATATGCCTCTGACTAAGGAATGTATAGAAACTCTGTAAACATCAACAATGCTGCACAAGAACCCAAAGTTGCATGGTCTGCCCTAAATGTATATCACAGGCTTATACTTATAGTGTATGAGTTACATTTCAACCGAGTTTATAATGTAAATAATTAAATTGAATGTAAGCAGATGAATTTCAATAACAAATAGTTGCAGTGTAAGCAGTTAGATTTTTCTATTAAATTGAAAAAAGTGCTATATTTGCTGTCACAAGCTTTTTTTAAATTTGCTGTTTGTATATTTGGAGTTTCATTAAGAATAAAATAAAATCCTTTCATGGCTATCTGAATACAAATAAAATAGTTTTGTAGCAAAATAATGTTTAAGCGAAAAAAAAAAGGAAGATGACAAAATATACAACTGATATATATATATATATATATATATATATATATATATATATATATATATATATATACAGTATATATATATATACAGTTTCTCACAAAAGTGAGTACATCCCTCACATTTTTGTAAATATTTTATTATATCTTCCCATGTGACAACACTGAAGAAATTTCACTTTGCTACAATGTAAAGTAGTGAGTGTACAGCTTGTATAACAGTGTCAATTTGCTGTCCCCTCAAGATAATGCAACACACAGCCATTAATGTCTAAACTGCTGGAAACAAGAGTACAACCTTAAGTGGAAATGTCCAAATTGGGCTCAAAGTGTCAATATTTTTTGTGGCCACCATTATTTTCCAGCACTGCCTTAACCCTCTTGGGCATGGTGTTCACCAGAGCTTCACCTGTTGCCACTGGAGTCATCTTCCTCTCCTCCATGATGACATCACGTAGCTGCTGGATGTGAGAGACCAAATTTAGGTGCCCTCCTCCACCCCCACAGATGCTCAATAGGGTTTAGGTCTGGAGACATGCTTGGCCAGTCCATCACCTTTACCCTCAGCTTCTTTAGCAAGGTATTAGTCATTTTGGGGGTGTAATTGGGGTCGTTATGTTGGAATACTGCCCTGTGGCCCAGTCTCCGAAGGGAGGGGGATCATGCTCTGGTTCAGTATGTCACAGTACATGTTGGCATTCATGGTTCCCTCAATGAACTGTAGCTCCCCATGTTAGCAGCACTCATGCAGCCCCAGACAATACCACACTCCCACCAACATGCTTGACTGTAGGCAAGACACACTTGTCTTTGTGTTCCTCACCTGGTTGCCACCACACACGCTTGACACTATCTGAACCAAATAAGTTTATCTTGGTTTCATCAAACCACAGGATATGGTTCCAATAATCCATGCCCTTAGTCTGCTTGTTTTCAGCAAACGGTTTCCCTCCCCTGTGTCACTGTTTCCCTCCCCTGTGAGCTTTATTGTGCATCATCTTTAGAAGAGGCTTCCTTCTGGGACAACAGCCATGCATACCAATTTGATGCAGTGTGTGGTGTGTGGTCTGAACATTGACAGGCTGACCCCCCACCCCTTCAACCTCTGCATAAATGCTGGCAACACTCATGTCTATTTCCCAAAGACAACCTCTAGATGTGCATGTGCACTCAACTCCTTTGGTCGACCATAGCTAAGCCTGTTCTGAGTGGAACCTGTCCTGTTAAACCACTGTATGGTCTTGGCCACCGTGCTGCAGCTCAGTCTCAGGGTCTTGGCAATCTTCTTATAGCCTAGGCTATCTTTATGTAAAGCAACAATTCTTTTTTTTTTCAGATCCTCTGAGGTGCCATGTCGAACTTTCAGTCACCAGTGTGAGAGAAACACAAATTTAACACACCTGCTCCCAATTCACACCTGAGACCTTGTAACACTAAAGAGTCACATGACAGAGGGGAGGGAAATGGCTAATTGGGCCCAATTTGGACATATTATAACATAGGGGTGTACTTTTGTTGCCAGTGGTTTAGACATGAATGGCTGTCTGTTGAGGGGACAGCAAATTTACACTGCTATACAAGCTGTACACTGACTACTTTACATTGTAGCAAAGTGTAATTTTTTTAGTGTTGTAACATGAAAAGATATAATAAAATATTTAGAAAAATGTGAGGGGTGTACTCACTTTTGTGAGATACTGTATACAGTATATATATATATATATATATATATATATATATATATATATATATATACACACACACAAACAGTATATAGCGAAAGTGTGGGGCCCTGCTGCTGTGAAAATGTAAAAAGGAAACATGGTTTGCATGCTATGACTGGAGAGAGTTGTTTTTACAGCTTTCTCTGGATTTTGATATTCCAGGATTGAGCTTTACAATTTGGAAATTTAAAAGTGCTTTGGGAGGGAAGAAATCTCCAACGCAGTGTCCAGACATTGTTGAAGACCAGTAGGATGTGTGTCCAAGTCCCCTTTTGCTGTTATAATGCTAGGATGGGGCATAGTTCAGGGCTCCTGTTAGAAAACAGCTTTGTTCCACCCAGAAGAAAGGTCTGCTCTGTCGAGAGGACAGGTGCCCTCCACCCAAAAGCCAGGACTCAGGTCTCAGACTAGAGACAAAAGGCCTTTAGACAGGTGCCAGGATATCCCATATTGAGAGGTCAGAGCATATGCCCATGAAGCAGTGTGCTGAGAGCCAGGAGAACCCAGGGATCGAGCAGAGCTGTGTGAGACTGGTCTGAGGGATCAGTAAAAAGCCAAAGGTCAAAGTTTGTGCCCTGATTAGTAGCGTTGTTCAAGAGACATCCAGGTCGCTAGGTACTATTTTAAACAAGTAGTTTTTATGATAAAGACTTCTGCATGGGAAGCCCTGACCTAAGGACTTTGCTTTATTTAAATAAAAGTGGGAAGGCAAGCCTTAAAACCACAGTTGGAACTGGCATGACTCACTGCTACTACCACAGAGCTAAATAACCCCCAATATCCCTATATATCTATTTCTCTATAATAAAGTAATTCTGTTTGGCCAGTCTTGTGATTGACACATTACTCTGATCTTCGGCCCTACTCTGCTTTTGCTCCTGGTTCAGCTTCACAGTTTTCCTGGGTCACCTTCCTGTTTTTCAGAAATATATGATCATGGTGCATCACGGTCCTGTCCATTTAAAATAAAGGTGACAGCTATAAATGAAGCTGCACTAGTAAGTGGAGATGCACATTTCAACTACCTGTTTAGCGGTTTGCCTGGAGTGCCACTTTACAGTTAATTTGTAAAATGAATGACTGTTAAGGATTTTTTGCTTGCTCTAAAGAATTTAAAAGGGTCATTGTTCCTCTTTTCCTGGCAGGAGACCTTTAACAAACTTTGGTGTGTGTTGTCGTATCTATTAGGCCAGCTTCCTATGGACTTCACAGTAAGAGGGATGATAGTTACAGAGAAAAATGCCTGGGGCTCAGTATACAGTACTTCTGTTTTAGTATGAAGTGTGTTTAGTGGTATTTTCCAAGCCCCAGAAGTTTTCTCTTGTTGTGAAATATGTAGGAAGCCAGAGGCAGCATAGTACATGGCATTCATGTTATATTAAAAGCTCTCTCTACGAAGCCAATGGCTACACTCCAGATAAACATGAAAATGTTGACATTGAAATAAACTAAGAGACAACAGCCTGCCTGCCTGCCAAGTTATTTAACACTGCCATTCAGTTTGTGCAGCTGGCTGCCCTATTGGTTGAATTTCAAAGGCTGCAGATATTCTTAAAGTGGGAGTAAACTTCCAGGTATGATTTTTACCTATAGGTAAGCCTATAATAGGGCTTACCTATAGGTACAGCTATCTCCTAAACCTGGAAAGAAGACTGGGTGAAGATGGAAGTTCTTTCAGCAGTGACAGCACGCCGCTAGAGGGCTTTCTTTTCAGTTAAGTCTGTCATAATGTGCTAGTATGCAATGCATACTAGCATATTAGGATTTAATCTGACCGGGGCCCGATATATATATATATATATATTTTATGATGAGGTATACTATCGCTTTAAATGCCTTTTGGGAAAATGAAACTTACCAAAAAATGTCTCCCTGAAAAAGAAGAGAGTACCGTATTTTTCGCCGTATAAGACGAACCGGCATATAAGACGCACCCAATTTTAAAGGAGGAAAATCTAGAAAAAAAAGATTCTGAACCAAATACTGCAGTAAAATATTTTATATCAACAGGTGAGGGTATAGGCATGGCACAGGTGATGGTATAGGCATGGCACAGGTGATGGTATAGGCATGGTACAGGCATGGCACAGGTGAGCGTATAGGCATGGCACAGGTGATGGTACAGGCATGGCACAGGTGAGGGTATAGGCATGGCACAGGTGATAGTATAGGCATGGCACAGGCGAGAGTATAGGCATGGCACAGGTGATGGTACAGGCATGGCACAGGTGAGGGTATAGGCATGGCACAGGTGATGGTATAGGCATGGCACAGGTGATGGTTTAGGCATGGCACAGGTGATGTTTTAGGCATGGCACAGGTGATATTTTAGGCATGGCACAGGTGATGGTACAGGTCGGCTTTAATCACTTACCTGCTCTCCTGGGATGCCTGCGAGACGTCCACGGCGCTGCTCCTCTCCTCTCGTCCTCTTCTTCTGACGGCGGCGGGATTCCGGGAACCGTCCACGGCGCTGCTCCTCTCGTCCTCTTCTGTCTTCTTTGACAGCGGCTCTCTTCCGGGTCTTCCGATCGGTCCGGCGGGAAGGAGATCGGGCGGTGACGGTGCATGACTGACGCACGCACCGGCACCTCCCCCATTGCGACGTCAGCAGGCAAAATGTGTATTTGTCGTATAAGACGCACCAACTTTTCCCCCCCAGTTTTGGGGAAGAAAAAGTGCGTCTTATATGGCGAAAAATACGGTAATATATAGGCATCTGCAAGGGGTGTGCCTGGGCACACCCCCATCACTCTGCGTGGTACCGATTCCCCTTACTGCCCGGGCTTCCTTCCATGTTGCACCCCCCACTGCAGTGCTTCTGGCTTCCCTCCTCTTTTCTCCCCCCAGCTGCTGCAGGATTTTTTAGGATGGAGAGTGGGGGAAGGGGCTGATCAATATGTAATTTAACAACCACTTCCTTTTCTAAATGAATATAGTGAACACACTTCCTGTGTTAAATCATAACTGAAGCTTAGTTACCGGCGTTTACTATGCTTCAGTTTGAGAATGAACAGGAAGCAGCTCAGCACAGAGCACTTCCCATTCATTCACTGCCCCATGCAGCTAAGCTTGCAGAGAAAGGCATGTGTGTTTGAGCTTTGGGGTGCACACCCTAATGTAATGAGCTGCGCACACCTATGAAGTAACAACTGTAACAGAATGGGTAATCAGTCAAATGATCAGATAAGGAATAACTGTAACCTGCAGTTCACTAAACAAAGTGCAAAAACTGACAATGCCATCTTTCTCTCTGGATGCCGAGTGGGGTCTACTGACATACAGTATCTCCTTGCTATTATGCGGTAACCCTAGAGGCGTTGACATCACTATCTCTTTGTCCTTGACTGACAACACCACTAGGGTTGGGAATATAGGCATGAAGATGTAATTGATCTATGGAACTAGGAGACACAGACAGGGGAGCAGAGAACCATGGCGGCATATTTAGCAGCATAGCGTTATGGTTAATGGCCCTCTACAGTAAATGAGGATTTCATGCCTACACTGGCAGGATAAACATGTTACTAATCACAAAGAAAGATAAACTTACACATGATGCTGTCACAGTTTAGAGAGTGAAAGGAGAACTCACATATGCAATGCTTTTTCCTTTTCAGTGGAGTTTCACTTTAAAGACCTTGACTGAACTCACTTCCTATACATATTTTTCCTGCATTTTTTAAATGTTTGTAAATGCTCTATTTTGACTCTCACGGGAGAAGAAATAAGTAGCACACTATTCAGTCTAAGGCCTTTCTACTAATTAAGAAGTGCAATACCTTGTTCTCTTAAATTGCCCATTCATCTCTATCTTTAGGTTTGTCTAGTTTGTACCTGCAGAGAAGTGTAAACAGTATATTAAGGTATTGGATAGAAGACAATGATTCATCCTTGGTTGGTTTATATGGATATTCAATTTTCTTTATCTATGTGAGCTCAGCAGAATGTAACATACACAATACTGACCTGGGGGAATCTTGGCAATTTAATTTAGTGCACCATTCTCAATAATACAGCATCTGTTATACTTCCATGTCGGAGCTAATTTTAACCATGGCGTGTTTCTTATCACTATTATAGCCCTTATATTCTAAATGACCAGGTAATGCTTATTTAGTAGTATAAATAGCAAGTGATACATAATGACTATATCAAAACTGCTTGAAGCATAAGCGATAATGAGATCTATTTGCTAAGCTGTTTTCTCCCATGTACATTTTGCAGTGCAATATGAATCTCCTTAAAGAGAAAGGATTGGTTGTACTGTATTTATTTGTATAGACTAGGTTTAATATATCTTCCTAGTGCCTTTAGGTCAATTATGCCCTAATATGACACCAAATTGGAACCCATTTAGAGAAACTTGCTCTAAACACATTTAAAAAGATTTCTATATTTTAATACATCTTTTCATAATTACATAAGTGGAAGTAACATTAACTACTTCCGGCTCGCGCTATAGCCGAAGTACGGCTACAGCGCGGGCTCTAATTTTCGGGAGGCCGTCTTTATATGGCCTCCCAGTAACAGGCCCTTGGACACAGCCAATCATAGATTGTGGTGAATGGCCAATCACAGCGGCCATTCACCACGTGATCGGACTGTGCAATGAGAGATGATCTCATATGTGAACATATGAGATCATCTCTCATCGCCAGCTCTCTTCCTCACACGGAGACTGCAGTGTGCGGAAGAGGAGAGCCCAATCACCGGTAAGGGGACACAAAGGAATGTAATCAGGGCACTGATCACCAGTACCCTGATTACAGAAGAGGGGGAAAAAATGCCACAACTGCCCACAGTGCCCGCCATCAGTGCCCCCCATCAGTGCCCACAGTCAGTGCCCACAGTCAGTGCCCATAGTGCTGCCAGTCAGTGCCCATCAGTGCCTGCTCATCTAGGCACTGATGGGCACTGACTAGCAGCACTATGGGCACTGAGTGTGGGCACTGATGGTGCTGCCCATCAGTGCTGATCAGTGCCACCCGCCAGTATCCATCAGTGCCACCCATCAGTGTCACCCATCAGTGCCCATCAGTGCCGCCTCTCAGTTCCCAGCAGTGCTGCCTCTCAGTGCCCAGCAGTGCCACCTCTCAGTGCCCAGCAGTGCCACCTATCAGTGCTCATCAGTGCCACCTATCAGTGCTCATCAGTGCTGCCTATCAGTGCTCATCAGTGTGGCATATTAGTACCTCATCATCAGTGCCACCTCATCAGTGCTCATAAATGCCACCTCATCAGTGCCCATAAGTGTCACCTCATCAGTGCCTATCAGTGCAGCCTATCAGTGCCCATCAGTGCCGCCTCATCAGCGCACATCAGTGAAGGAGAAACATTTATTTATTTTCAAAATTTACTCACAGAAAATAAGAAAAACTTTTTTTTTTTCCAAAATTTTCTGTAATTTTTCTTTTTTTTTTGTAAGAAATAAAAAAGCCAGAGGTGATTAAATACCACCAAAAGAAAGCTCTATTTGTGTGAAAAAAATGATAAAAATTTCATATGGGTACAGTGTAGCATGACCGCGCAATTGTCATTCAAACCGGGACAGCGCTAAAAGCTGAAAATTGGCCTGGGCAGGAAGGGGGTATAAGTGCCCAGTAGGCAAGTGGTTAAACAAAGTAATATGACATGGAAGAAATGGTCTCAGCTTTATTTCAGACTTGTGCCATATGTATGTTATGATACGGTTTCTTTTACTAAAATAATGAGCAAAATATTTGACGTACAATAGCAAAGAAGAAGAACTGGTCAGATTCAAAAAGTCTCAAAATGCAAGATCCCTTAAAACAGTGAATTATATTTATTTTATGTATTAGGACAATTACTGACAATTTCCCTTTGTGAAAACAATATATAGAACAGGCCCATTGTGGCCTGCATTGTCAGTCCCCTCTAATCTGTATCCAAATTTATAAATAAATAATATGGTATCATCTTACAATTAGTTTGATATCTAAACCTAAATAGGCTATTATACAAAATATCTTCATAAGTAACCGCTTGATGAAGAAGGTATAACAAATCCTTCAACTTTGACATGTATTAGTCAAACTGTACATATCATTAGAACTATTTAGTGTAATCAGGTGACCTATATCTAATTTTTTATAGGATAAATTGGGCTTTCATTTGGTGGTAAATGGTAATGTATATCTTCTGATTTTTCATTATCAAAGGAAAATTAGCACAAAATAGTAAATTGTTTTTTTTTTTTTTAATATATATATTAAATATATTTTTAATATAAAAAAAGAGCAATTCGGGAAGAAACTCTCCTTAACCACTTAAGGACCGGAAGGTTTTACCCCCTTAATGACCAGGCCATTTTTTGCAATTTGGTACTGTGCGAATTTAACTGATAATTGCGCAGTCATGCAATGCTGTACCCAAACAAAATGTATGTTATTTTTTTCCCACAAATAGAGCTTTCTTTTGGTGGTATTTGATTACCACTGGATTTTTATTTTTTTGCGATATAAATGAAAAAATACTGAAACTTCTAAGAAAAAAATCCAATAAACTCAATGTTTGCCATACTTTTAAGCTAAAATGTATTTAGCTACAAGTGCTAAAATGCCAGGGCAATACAACCCCCACCCCCACAAATAACCCCTTTTTAGAAAGTAGACTTCCCAAGGAATTTTCTGAGAAGCATGTTGAGCCCATTGAATATTTATTTTTTTGTCACAAGTGTTTAAAAATGAAAAAAAATATATATAATTTTTTTTACACAAAGTTGTCATTGAAATTATATTCTGCTCAAACATGCCATGGGTGTATGTGGAATTACACCCCAAAATACATTCTGTTGTATGGGGATACCCCATGTGTGTGACTTTTTGGCAATCTAGCCTCGTACAGGACCCCGAAAACCAATCACCACCTTCAGGCTTACTAAGAGCGTAAATTGCTAATTTCACTTCCTCACTACCTATCACAGTTTCGGAGGCCCTGAAATGCCAAGACAGCACAACCCCCCCCCCCCCCATGACTCCTTTATGGAAAGTAGATTCCCCAAGCTTTTGGTGAAAGTCATGTTGAGTCCATGAAATATTTTATGTTTTGCCACAAGTTTCTAGAAAATTATTATAATTTTTATTTTTTTTTACACAAAGTTATCACTAAATTATATATTACTCATACTCACACATACTATAGATATATGTGGAATTACACCCTAAAATACCTTCTGCTGCTTCTCCTGAGTACAGAGATACCAAATGTGTGAGACTTTTTGGCTGTCTAGCTGCATTCAGGTCCTCGAAAACCAATCACTGCCTTCTGGCTTTCTGAGGGCGTAAATTGCTCATTTCACTTTCTCACTACCTATCACAGTTTCAGAGGCCCTGAAATGCCAAGATAGCACAACCCCCCCCCCCCCTTAAAAAAAGACCCCTTTTTTGAAAGTAGACACCCCAAGCTATTTTCTGAGAGGCATGTTGAGTGCATGCAATAATTTACGCCCTTAGAAATTCTGAAGGCAGTGATTCGTTTTCGGGGGCCCCGTACGCAGCTAGGCTCCCAAAAACTCTCACACATGTGGTATCCCTGTACTCAGGAGAAGCAGCAGAATTTATTTTGGGATGTAATTCCACAAATACCTATGGCATGTGTGAGCAATACATCAGTTAAAGGGTAACTCCACTTTTGTGGGGAAAAAAATAGCAAATAAAGAAAAAACAATATAGCATATACAATTGCGACACAAATCATATTGTAATTGAATGTTATTAAAAATTACCTTTTCTTTTCAATCTGCAGCTGTTGTAATTTTCTGAAAATGCAATGCAATATGGCTACTTGGAGCTGTTCTGTATATAGAATGTGTACAGAATGCCCCCCAGAAACATTTCCTGCTTGTGTGATTGGCTCACCAATTTTTCCAGAAGTCTGCCTAAGATACAAGTCAGATTTCTGGCATCCCCTGGCATTTTGTGGAGCCAGTCATTTCCAGGGTCACCCTCTGGATGACAGAGTTCATTGCCATTGAAATGTATGAGCCGTGCAATTTGCTTGTATCTAGTCCTGGCCATGACAGCAGAGAACACGGGCAATTGAAGAATTGGGTCAGTGGACCAATATGACTGCTACTTACTCTTTTTAGTAATGCCTATGATGAGGTAAAGATCCAGAAAGGTTCTAAATTCAGAAACAGTAATACGTGTCCATGCATTGTCAAATTTGGGTTTGCGGCGATATGATTGGCATATAAATTGCTTTGGTCCACAATAGATCTGTACAGATCTTCCGTGAAAAAGAGCTTATAAAAACCAAGGGGAATAAAATCGTCTGTTTCAACCTAAATTCCGGGTTGGCCAGTAAATGGGGGGAAGTAGGGACGCTGCAGAAGGCTTCCAATCAGAATTTGCAAGCACTTCAGGAAGGACACTATGGGCTCTATGGGCCTATCTTTGAATTCTTGGTGGCTGCCAGACACTACTTGTGCTAGCCACCGCACCAGCTTGAACTGCACTTATGGTACTCGCCACATGACCAGTGCTAGTTTGTCTACAATCAGGATGTATTAGGCCACACATTGAGCGGCAATAGTACTGACACTCTGCTGCATACGAGAACCATGCAATTGTTGCATCTCAGCAACCTGGGAACGGGGTTGGGTACACCTGACCTTAGCAGGGACCACTACTCTGTCGTCAGAGCTATCTGTCAGGGTGTCGCCGCTCTCTACAGGTTCGAATACTGCACCTGATTTTGACAGTGAGGCTTCCCCATCGCTCTCATCTGTCATGCTCAGCATCATGTAGGCCTCTTCACTAGTATACTTCTGTTTGGGCATTTTGGTCAACAAATTTATAGGTACTTAGTGAGACTCACAGGTAACAAAGCACCTGCTTGTCAAGAACTGTTTGAACCGCTACCAAAAAGTCTAACTGCTAGCGCTAGCAGAAATCAGGACTGACTCTGCTAATGCTGCGGTTTTGTGTGCTGTGTATCGGAAGTGACAGTGATCTACTGATCCTGCACTTCTTGGGGGCTGGGCGGAGGGGCTAAACACAGGTACTGGCAGATGTCAGGGCTGATCCTGCTAACGCTGCATTTTGGGAACACTATACTTTACTATTGGAGACTCTAGTATAGTTCTGATCTGATCAAATATATTATTTGTTCAGACACTATTCTAGTAATGGAGGTGTTTAGGGTGGGTGTGTGTGTCACTGGCAATTAAAGGGTTAAAATGTATTACTGACTATGTGGCCGTCAATCTGACGCTTTCCTGGATTGATGGTAACTAACGCTGATGCTAACTGACATCACCCGTGACACTAATACAGTGATCAGAAAAAAGATCTGTAAACTGTGCTATTGACACTGTGACAGGGCAGTAAAGGGGTTAAGTGGGGGTGGTCAGGGGGTTAAAACTTCATTAGGGAATATATGGTGGGTACCCTAATTTCCTGTGCCTGTGTTCACATTACACAGACACAGGACGTTCTGTGATTCACCAGACCCGATCAGCAAGTCTAGGCTATAAATCATTTGCCTGGACCTGACTAGGGATTGGTTCTGGAACAAATTTGTTCACCACCGGTCAGAGGCACGTCAATTCACGCAGCCATGCTACCTTGCCACAGTAAATCTGCAGTGGGTGGTTACGTGGTTAAAAACATGCATGTGTTGTCTTTCCCAAATATGCCTTAAATACCGCATGGAACCACATGGTAAGTTATTGCAAGCATCTGACATGAACCCTATGAGTTTGTTATAGAGCTTCATGATAAATGGTTTAGATAACCTGAACTTCTGCAGGGTATCAGCATCGGAGAATTCATCCAGCAGTGTACGCTCCTTGAAGGTTCTTTCCTTTAAGGACCACTTGAGATCTCCACCTCCTCTTCTGTATTACTTTAAATTCAAGAATAATTGATTTAAAGGGCTCCATCCTATTTGATATGCCATCTGCCTGTCTCCAGAAACAACTCCTCACTAAAATCTAGCTCACACTTGCTCCAGCTTGCACTTTCCCACCTATTTTTTTAACCAATCACTGGGAGGTCTGACCATTGCAATAGTTACAGCATAGTTATCGCAAGCTTTGACCAGTAATTAAAGCGGAGCTCCACCCAAAAGGGGAAGCTCTGCTTTTTTACACCCTTCCCCCCCTTCACTGCCACATTTGGCATTTTTTGGGGGGGAGCAGGTACCTGGTTTTGACAGGTACCCGCTCCATCTTTCGGGTAAGATTGCCGATAAGATCTCCCTACAACATTTCCGGTCCCTTCCCCTCACTGCCTTCTGAGATATACACAGGTCCTAGAAGATGGCGGGACCATTCAAAAAGCACAGTGCGACTTGCACATGCGCATGCACATTAGGAAATGGGCTGTGAAGCATGAAGGCTACACTGCCAATGTTCCCTTACTTACAATGCTGGCGCCTGCACCGAAGATGATTGACGAATCGGCTTGGGGTGCCGACATTGCAGGATTCCTGGACAGGTAAGCGTTCTTATATTAAAAGTCAGCAGCTCCACTTTAATTACCGCATGCATTTATTTCCTTTTGTGAATTGATATTTTTGGTGTTTGCGCTAAATACCGCATATGAGAGATAGTGAATTTACATTTTCATTATCGCATGCTTGGTCACGTGACGTCATAACGCATGCGATAACCTCTGGTGAATTGTGCCCACTAACACTAATTAAACCTAAACTTGGCCCTATCCCTGACCTAGATCAAACCCTGATCTAGCTTTATTTTTATTATTATTATTATTATTATTATTATTATTATTTTTCTTTACACACACGCTTTGTTTACAATTGTCCCCTCTAGCAAGGATATTATAAAACAATATATCTTTTTTGCTTCCACTCAAAAGGAGAAAACAGCACTGGGGAGGGATGTACAGTGACTGATCACTGTGAAAATTGATTAGAGGCTATCACAGTGATCAGATGATTGGAACCGGGACTCCCAGTTCTTGATAGTTAGTACAGGACATGGGGCTTTCAGTGAGAGTTTAGTCTCTGTGCTGTGCATATATGCAGCCCCACAGATAAAGACCCACTTTTGTGAGGCCACATATATGTGTACAGTAACAGGGCAGGAGTTAAAGCTGGATTACAGATATAGATATTTTTGCATACTTACATTTAGCAGGGCAGTCACTCTGCATGGGACACGGAAGTCAAAGGCCATCATTGTAGTAGAAGAGCTTACTACAGGGATTTCCAGCTTCCACTGGAATTGGCCAGGTATAGCACTACATAGTTACATTGGTCCAAGCTGGACTAATGTAACTATGCAAAAATATCCATATCAGGAATTCAGATTTAAACACCATGGTTGTTGTACCCACAGTTAGATACAGTCAAGACTAATTTTACTACTACTGTATGCACAACAGATTTGGGTCTATAGGCAGCAGAGAAAAAGAGGTAGCTTTTCCTTCTATACATATTCTCAGCACATTTTCATGATTTATCATTTTTATATTGATAATTAGTTCCACAGAGATCTTATAAAATATTATTTACACACTGTTACAATATTCCAAGCCAGATAAGAATCAGGAAAACAAGAAAAAGTTCTGTGCAATAGAAGTCATCCTAACAGGGAGCAACTACTTTGGACACCAGGAATTATGTGGCTGTAGCAGAGTGAGCCATGACCGTAGGTAAGTGCAGACTCCTTTGAGACAGGGCTAGCTGGGCAAGTGGATCTGCAGTCATGTAAGAGACCCTTTACTGTCAGAACAGACATGCAGGAAGCCAGGCCAAAGCTAATAGCACACAGTTTCTCCAAAGGTTTCAGTTACTCCAGGGAACTCCTCCCTGATGGCTACCAAATTACTCCAGTTCCAGTTATGCAGTTACTTTGGAATATACGTGTAGCATCCTCTTAGGTAGGTGCTAGGAAAAAGCATGTGGGTGGCCCTGTCTGCATATCAGAGGGGGGGGGGGTGATCATTTATTTAGGCTGTCACATGCTTCCAGGTGTGACCTGTTGTGCCTGGGGAGTCTCCCCACTGTGTCCAATGGGGGCTCTTATTGGACAGTGGAGGAAACCTAGCCAATAGCACACCAGGGATGGGCTATAAGTCTGAGGGGAGCATGTGACAGGGCATCTTTGGCGGGAAGCAGAGTCCCAGGAGGAGGGTGACGGCTGTCTCTCCTCCTGTCAGCGCGAGTGAGGGTGTCCTGGGCAGTCGGCCTAGAGGACGAAGGTTGAGCTGAGCTGCAGAGAGAGGGATCCAGAGTGCTGTGGACCGAGTGGAGCTGCCGGGCAGAAGTTTCGGGGAAAAACAGTGGCGTGAGTACGCAAAACTGCCCAGGGGTCTGCCTAGGAGAGGGGACCACTCCAGAAGGTCAGAGAGATCCATGAGCCAGCTAACCTGTGGAGAAGGCTTAGAGAAAGGAGGTGTCAGTGTCTAAGCCCTGAAGATAAGTGAGAGAAAGAGGGTGCCGGTGTGGGCCCTGAAGTGTTTAGCAGCGCAGCAGTAGTACAAGTAGCTACATCAGCAAGGAGTGCTTAAGGGAGCTCAAAGAGGACTTCTTTATGTAAGAAAGCAGTCAAAGGTCAGTTTGGAGTTAACAGGCAGCTAGCAAGCGTTAACCAGCCTTTGTGTTCAGGAACGGGATAACCTAAACGACTTTAACCCCTTTCATACACGGGATGTTGTTACACCAGCGTCAACCGGCGTTGACCGGCATCTAGCCAGCATCAAGTCAGCGTCAATCTGCATTTTTCAGTTGTCCCTAGCAAATTGTGCATAGTTGAGCCAAAGGAGTATCCCACTCATTCCCTTCTCCCATCCAAGTTCTCTAAGAAATACAAAAAAAAAACAAAGATACTGGACTGGTCATTGTTTTAGTGCTCACACTTGGAGAAACACGCACGGTACATTTATTGCACCCGGTGACCCATATCCAGAAAAACGGCTGGGAATCCTGCTACATATGTATAACATTTTCCTCGTTGTCTTTACAATCCTTTTAGCATTTTCCAAAAATGTAATACCAAAAAGAAAGGGGGCCATACCATTCAACACGGTCCATTAGCATTCCTACCACAAATTGACCCATGTATTATTACAGGATGCTAATTTTATCCATAATAAAGCTTGTAAGTGCTCCATTTTTCTTTCTTTGTTACTTTTAAAATAAAATAAGGAAATATCTGGGATAGTTATGTACCACGTATGAACTTGTCTTGTCCAAGCTGCTATAGTGCCCACCGCTCTTTCAAAGTCTTGAAAAAATGCATCAGTGGGGCGAACTGAAAACAGTTCACTCTACTGATAGGAAATATTGCCATAATGCAATATATACTCCCACAAAAAAAAAACTATCACCATGACTATGAATAACACATTAGCCAGTCAATGATATATCAGCTCAAATGAACAATACTGAGCCTTACGATTAGAGGATGAACACTGAGGGGTTGATTTGTTAAGCCAAACAGGCTGGTCACTCTTCAAGATGATTTTTCCTAGAGCTCAGTGAATGTGGTAACAGATCACTTTGCAAAGAATACCCAATCATATGTAGGGGAAAAAAAAAACATGATTTTTTCTTGCACATAATTGGATGATGAATGTCGCCACAGCTTCACCTCATTCACTAAGATCTTAGGAAAGCTCTCTTGCAATGTAAGCAGTCGATTTGTCTTTAGTAAGTTAACTCCCCAAGTCTCATAATTAGAGGATGAACTGTTCTGCCCAAAGCAGACATCCATCCTAAATATTGCTATACTACACTAAAGATGTAAAAGAGATTTGGGTCTCTACAGGCAACGCAATTGCTTGATTGAGATAGTTTCTATCAGGAAAGGCTTGATTTCTAGGACATAGTTATTTACCAGGAGCTCAACTTCATGATCCTTTCCACATCACACACCCTTTATGCAATGTATTTGAAGTGCAATTAATTTGCAATCACTATTTCAGAAAACGAGCCAAGAAGCCAGCAGGTTAGCATCTATAATAGATGGAAGAATGACTTCAAAACAGTATAACAGTGGAACACAAATAGTGGCAGCATCACAATCACACAGTAATGATTACCTGAGTTTGCAAACAGACATGATTACTGAATGCAGCTTCAGGAAACACAAGAGCATCCAGCAGGGAGAAAGAGCTAGTCGCATATTTCTCACTTTCAGCGCTCATTAGGATGAAGAATGACAGTGTCAGGAAATCTGACATCCTTCTTTTATCTCTCCTCTTTCACCATCTTACTCTGAAGTAGTAAAAGGTTTTGGATTATTTAGAATATTTGACTAACAATCAGCGTACTGGTTTAGTGCTGCTTCTGATTACTCAACCATACTACCTGTGATTTTCCACTTAATTAATAAAGGCCTAGGCAGAAACGCTGATATCACAACTGTAACTAATCCACAGCCTGCGTTCTGGACGTGCTAGTGTATCTGAATTCCTAGCTTCCCTTTAAACTATTCTAGAAAATGTTACATCACTGCTTATAAGGAACAGTTATACAAAAACTCAGTTTTCAAGGCAGCCTGAAGAGTTTCTGCAGGCAGTTTTGAGTTATTTATATAGGTCATGCTGAATGAATATCCTTCAAAGCAAGCGAATTGTAATAATCACTAATCAGTAAAGTACATGATAAATACGGAAAGTAGTTTTGCCATACTCTGAAATATCTCAATATGGAACTGGGATGCCCCTTCACTTTTAGTCTTCATCATGTAAAGAGAAAATAGGAGACAAACTGGTGATGATTTACTAAAGGCAAATAAACTTTGCACTGGTAAATTGTGTGGTGATCCCAAAGAGCCTATTATAGTAGGTGTAGCCAACATCCCAAAATAAATTCTTGAAACAATGTTTGGTGCCTCAAGCCAAAAAGGGGTGGGACTTTACAGGCTTAATTTACTTTTTTACTTTTTGATATTTCCCTATTATCACAATAAATTTCCAACATATCTCACCTTATATACCACAGAGACAGCTTTTCATCTCAAATCCTGTGTGATATACTTGGGAGAACAGATGCAAGGGTCCGGGAGCCGACATACACGTCACTAGTATGTGTATACTTACCTTTCCATGCAACAATGGTAAATACCCACTTTTTGCATATTATATCATCTAACATTTACCCATTATATATCTTTCAGATATGGTGGACAATTTTTTCCTTGAAAAAGGCAGCGTATTATAAATGCCGAAACACGTTGGAAATGTTAGATATATTCTTTCTCAAAACAGTTCCAATACCTCACATGAGCAAGAACAGACAGAGAGAAAAATATATCATTGTCACCATTCACTTTGTCACTTCTTTCTGCCTAATCTCACTATCACATTTGGGTCTATAACCCATCCACACAATTAATGTACTGTATGTATCATTTATGAAATTTTCGTTTTCAATAAATTTTTAACAATACTTATCATATTATTTTGATTAAGCCCGTAAAGTCCCACCCCTTTTTGGCTTGAGGCACCAAACATTGTTTCAATAAACCTTGCACTTTGCAAGTGCAGTTGCTCCAGAGCTTAGTAAATGAGGGGAAGCTCTGAAGACTTCCATTATACGATTATGTGCAATCACAAATGTTGTTTTTTTTTAATCTTCCTTGCACATGAATGTATGTTCTTTGCATAGTGAAGCTTCACCAAATTTACTAAGCTATGGCGCAGCTGCACCAGTCTCTTTGCTTTTAGTAAATCATCCCCATTTTGTATGTCCCAGTGCCCGCAATAATCCAGGGAGTTATGGAGCTTGTCACTGTTCAATACCAATTTGAAATTACAGACCAGAACATGATGAGTGCCTTTCATTTCTTAGGAGGAGTCCCAGCACCCACCTGACCCACATCCACTATAAATGGGCCTCTAAGTCTCACAGTGTCCTTGTGCAGTTGTACAGCCTGTACAAATAATACACCTACCCTCTATGAAAAACTTCAAGCTGAAAACCAGCCTTACCATTGACAATGCACAGTTGTACAGGCTCCTTAACTCTACTGACATGGCTTACTGTGATTTCATTGCACATTGTGAGCTTTGACACAGTGTGCATTAGAAACTACAGTAAGTCAGACAGTGTCCACCTCATTTCCTGGCTGAAGGGCGTGCACTAAAAATCGTTTTATTCCTCCCCAGCCGGACTATCCCTGAGTCAAGCCTTTTATTAATTTAATTTCAGTTCTTTCAAGCATGAAGGTTTAGCATCACCTGTGGGAATTTACTGTCTAGGAATTCCCACCAGACTGATACCCTTACAACAAGGAATTTTGATAATTGCATAACTCCTGTCAAGACCAAGCCCACTGCTTGCATCTGGGCTGTGGACTCATGGGAAGAATACTATCAGGGTGTTGTGATGTTTTCAGGACGCTAATGGCAGGGTTTTGCAATGTTTTCAGTACGCTAATGGCAGGGAGTTGCAATGTTTTCAGGAAGCTATGTACAGCAGACGGCCAGTCCCCTCCCCCCAACCAGCCATGATCTGCCTCCAATGCATAGAGATGCTACCACTGGGTCTTAAATAAGTTAATTAAAAAAAACAGGATTTTTTTATTTGCAATATACCTTTGCACGTTGATAAGTGGGGGAAAGAAAAAAACAGGGAAGGCAAAATATAAGCAGATTAAACATCAGTTTTAAATAATTTTCTGATTTTGTCACTAATCGACAAACACATATTATTTTCTATGCAAAATAATTACACTATGAAATCATATATGGTTACGGTACTTAGTAGATGTTTCTTGGCCAGTCAGCATTTTTTTTCCAGCTAGCACACTAAAGACACTTGATTGGCATTAAATGATCGCATGCCATGTGGTGTTATGGTTTGCTTTCAACACATGTCCATATTTTCGTTGCAAGACCAGCAGGGAGAAGACATAGGTCTTGAAAGTTTGGTGTCATTTTTTTAATGACTATATGCTGCAAAGCTGTTTTTTACTCAGAATATAGCATCATGATTAGCAGAATGTTTACTATTACATGGCCAGTCTATTTGAATAATAGGAATCTAACTCTGCGAACAACACAACCAGTCTTGTTAAGTAGCTAAACATTTCCATTCACTTCCCAGGGACAACATCATCACCAGGACAGGAAGTGAAGAACAATACATCACCAGTGGGGATGAGCTCAGACATGTTTGGATACTAGTCTGAACCTGCCTGAGCTATCCTGCCAGGAAGATGTCACTGTGGACCGCCAATCATAAGTGACTGAGGCATACATCACCCCCCAGCCACATATATAAAAGGGGTATGTATACACGTGGCTGTTGGGCAGGGAATGAGTCTGTTGCTTATAATTGGTGGTCTGCAGTGAGAGCTTTCTGGTGGGATAGCTCAGGCTGGTTCAGACTAGTACCTGATCATGCTTGAGCTCATCCCTTATCGGGGCCAAAAATGGTTCTATCTAAAATAAAAATAAATAAGGTTTGTCTGTAGTTACATTTGTTAATGATAAAATGAACCACAGTAACATGTTAGCTTTTCAGGAGAGTTGTATTTTCACAAAGGCAACAATAAGTTGTAGTTCTCTTAAAATATTGCATCCAAGGTTATTTATTTAGTCCAAGCACAAAAGTATGGTTTACCCAATGAAAATATGTAATTTCTTGGTACTTATAATCAAAGTGAGTAGTCTGAAGCATAGATGAAAAGAACATCCATCATGTTTTGCTAGACTGAACACTGAACACCTATGTCTGCTCTTCTGAGGCCAGTGTGTACTAGGAGCCATAATAGAAGTTAGCTGGCCATCATAAATCAATAGTCACAATTACAGCATCCCACCTTTTTCTATTACAATATATGATACCAGGGGGGATATTCTTCTAGCAAACAGCATCAGTGACATTGACGGGTACAAGGAAAAAAAGAAAAAATCAAATAAAAGATGTAACCCACAATTCTTATACTTTATAATAATTAGAGTGGAACAAGGATTTTATTTATGATTTCAGTTTAGATTCTGGAGATACACCATAATCTATAGAAGGGTGATGGGTTTTTTTTCAGACTAGATGTTGTTTAGGGTAAGGGGAAGTGGGTGTGCTGAAAAGAGATCTGGCAAGTATGGTCACATCTAAAAACAGCCTTGTATTTTTCAATAATTTCTCTTTGGGATTGCTAAAGCGTTCTGAAT
Source organism: Pelophylax lessonae (assembly GCF_965119305.1). NCBI lineage: Eukaryota > Metazoa > Chordata > Amphibia > Anura > Ranidae > Pelophylax > Pelophylax lessonae. The sequence goes on along the minus strand of NC_138771.1, from coordinate 95,106,505 downwards.
CTGAATGCATATGAGCCATCCAATCATGGGAGAAAAATTAGCAGGGTTTGACTTTCTTAGCTTAATGCTATCATTCCTTTGAGATCAAATGAGAAGTATGGCCAAAGTAGTATTGATCTGTCCAGATGGCTAACTGACAGCTGGGTCAGGCTCTCAGCATGCTGCTGAGAGCCTGAGCCAGCCGCTCCGTCTCCCCTACTACACCCCGGTGCTCCATTGAGCACTGGAGGGGCAAAGCAGGCCAGTGTGTACTAGGAGCCATAATAGAAGTTAGCTGGCCATCATAAATCAATAGACACAATTACAGCATCCCACCTTTTTCTATTACAATATATGATACCAGGGGGGATATTCTTCTAGCTAACAGCATCAGTGACATTGACGGGTACAAGGAAAAAAAGCAAAAATCAAATAAAAGATGTAACCCACAATTCCTATACTTTATAATAATTAGAGTGGAACAAGGATTTTATTATGATTTCAGTTTAGATTCTGGAGATACACAATAATCTTTAGAAGAGCGATGGGTTTTTTTTTCAGACTAGAGGTTTTCCAGACTAGAGGTTGTTTAGGGTAAGGTGAAGTGGGTGTGCTGAAAAGAGATCTGGCAAATATGGTCACATCTAAAAACAGCCCTATATTTTTCAATAATTTCTCTTTGGGATTGCTAAGGTATTCTGAATCTGAATGCCTATGAGCCATCCAATCATGGGAGAAAAATTAGCAGGGTTTGACTTTCTTTGCTTAACGCTATCATTCCTTTGAGATCAAATGAGAAGTATGGCCAAAGTAGTATTGATCTGTCCACATGGCTGACTAACAGCTGGGTCAGGCTCTCAGCATGCTGCTGAGAGCCTGAGCCAGCCGCTCTGCCTCCCCTACACCCTGGTGCTCCATTGAGCACAGGAGGGGCAAAGCAGAGATCCGGAGACTTACAGTCACCGCTCTCTGCTCAGTGAAGATCGAGACCTTTTTGATCATGTGTTAGAATCAGTGGGGGACAGCTGCAGCATTAAATTGATGCTGCAGCCACATAGGTGAATATGTAGGTATGTTTTTTTCTTCATTACCACACTTCTCGTTTAAGTCGTGTCTCTTTAACTCTGAATTATTATTTATATGCCCTTACACTGCAATCTCAGGGGAGCAGAAACCAGGAACAGGAAGTGAGGGGAAATCTCACGGCAATAACACTAATGTAACTCATTCCAATTTTATGCAATACTAAAACTGGATGAAATTGCTGTTTACTTGAAAATAAGCTGGCTCTCAAAGTGCTTGACATTTGTGACTCTTAGAAGCAAGTAGATATGTCTAACATGGCCCTAAAGTGACAGCATAAGAATATACAACAGTCTTTTTACATCAGTTCTTACAATTCTTAGGTGTAAACACAGGTTAGTACCTTGTAGATTTGTAGCAGTTTATGATTGATGCATGTATTTCATTTTTAGTACTCACTGATTTAAAATGGGTGTGTAGGAAGTCTTATCCTCATCAATGATAGTGACCATAAGAGTAATGAGGTTTGGCCAGAAATCCAAGTTTTTAATTGTTGGACCTTGTTCTTCTCTTGGAATGTCTTGCTTCTTACCCTATAAAATAATTTAAATTACCATATTAATGTTGAATCACATAATACTTTTTGAAAGTGATTGCATACGGTTAAAACACAATATTGTATCCCTGCATAGAAGTGCCTGGATAGCATAACAATTCCTGTAAACTTGTTATACACTTTGCTTTGGTCTAAAGTTTGCATTCATTCTGCCATGATCAACAAAGAGTGAAGCTTTCAGTTACTATGCTGAAGAAATAGATTACCACTTTTAAAATTTAGCAATTAAATATTTTTCTTGTTGATTAAATGGACAATAATTTGGTAATATCATGATAAATGTCAATGTGAGCTTGCCCTTTTACAATTTTGAAATACAGTGTTGGCAGAAAGCATAGGTTGGATCCCATTTTATGTTTCCTAACCTGAAGTAGGTAGCGAGTGTGTTTTAAAACAATATTAAACTAGCCAATTCTCTATTTTGCACATTTTAGATACACTACAACATAAAAAAGTAGAAAAACTTCACTACTCCCTCCCCCCCCCCCAACTCACAAATGCACACCGACAAAAAAGACAAGATACACCTCCAGAAAATGTAATGGAAAAGCAGAAAACAAGCAGCCATTCTACGCAGATTGCAAAAATACATATTATAAACTGACATTTTAGGGCTTACTTTCTCTTTCTGATCATGTTTTACCCATATTTAGGGTGTATTATTTATTTAATACAGCTACGTATATAGCACTGTCAATTTACACAGCGCTTTACGTATATATTGTACATTCACATCCATCCCTGCCCTCAAGGAGCTTACAATCTAAGGTACCTAACTTCTATTTATTTATACAGATACTAGGTTCAATTTAGACAGGAGCTAATTAACCTACCAGCATGTCCTTGGAATGTGGGAAGAAACCCACACAGGTATAGGGAAAACATGCAAAACCAGGCAGGTAATGTCATGTTTGGGATTTTAACTGGCAATCCTAGCTGATGCTAGGCAGAAGTGCTCACCACTTAGCCACTGTGACGTCTTAAGATGCATGGTCAAAGGCTACAGTCCGCTACCCTCAATTCCCCCCTCCCTGCAAGAGCCAGGGGGTTGTTCTACCTGTCAGCAATTGTCAAATTTAAAATTGGAGTGTCTGTGAGTGACTCCAATTGCACAGTCACATCATTTATTCACAAGAAGAAAGTATAGTAACATCAGTTTAGTGACAGTTCCTGCTGCCATGTAACTGAAGGACCCCAGTATGGACCAGAAAGAACAAGGTGAAAAGGTGCAATGTTTCTCAGGCTCCTAAATAAAAATAAATGCAATTTTTTAATAAATATGAGTGTGTTTATCATTTTTATTACAAATGGTGAACTAAACCTTTTAAAGTTATTCTTTTTATGTCCACCTTTAGCATAGATCTTCTGTACATGTTGGCTGCCTCAAATCCTTCTGTCTCTTCATGTAATCCCAGACTCAATACAGGCAGATACTTATCCATCATGCCATACCATCAGGGAGGCGTGTGATTGGCCCCAAATTTATTCTGCAGTAGGACAAGGACCCCAAACATACAGGAAATGTCATTAAAAACTATCTACAGCATTAGGAAGAACAAGGATTCCTAGGTTTGGCCCCTACAAAGCCACAGAGCCCTGATAACAATATCATTGAGTCTGCCTGGGATTACATGAAGAGACAGAAGGATTTAGGGTAGCCTACATCCACAGAAGTTCTGCGGTTAGTTCTTCAAGATGTTTTTAACAATCTACCTGCCGAGTTCCTTCAAAAACGGTGTGTAAGTGCACCTAGAAGAATTGCATTCAATGCATTAAGATAAAAAGCCTTCTGTGTGCAGCAGCCTCCTCAGCACCCCAATACCTACCTGTGCTCCATCTCTAGCCAGCGATGTCCACGAGTCACTTGATCGCCTGTGATTCTTCCTGATTGGCTGAGAAACAGCCACGGCGCCATTGGCTCCCATAGCTGTCAATCAAAGTCACTTAACCAATCAGGAGAGAGGGGGTGGGGGCAAATGGCAGCTCTGTGTCTGAATGGACACACAGAGCTGCAGCTCAGCTCAGGTGCCTCCATAGCAAGCTGTTTGCTGTGGGTGCACTCGATAGGAGGGAGGGGCCAGAAACAGCTATGAGGGAATCGAAAAGAGGAGGATCCGGGCTGCTCTGTACAAAGCCAAGTATTATCTCAAGACACAACTGCAGTAAACAGATGCATGTATTTAAATCAAAACCAGATTCAAATTCTTTAGGAAGTCTATTCTTCACACTATGGCCAGATTACCACATATGTTTCAAGCCCTGCTGTTGCACATGGACAGGTATTGCATTTTTTATTTTTGTCCAAGTGTAAGGTTCAGTTTTAGAAATAATACTTATATTAAAGTACAGTCAATTAACTAGGTTTTCTGGGATGTCAAGTGATAAAAAGAGAACAATAGTCAGATACATTAACCTGGTTGTTGCTGCCTTTGTTGATAGGACTGTCACAGACCATATATAAAGAAATGTGTTTATAACAAAAGGTGTTTAAAATCTTATAGTCCATTTTCTTTAGATACTAGATTGAGCCTGTTACCTGCCAGCATGCTACAAAGAAGGATCCTTGCTCTCTATGTGCAAGCAGTGGTTTCTTTGTAAAAGAACATTCCCCTAGCTAAGTAAGTCAGACCTGTAGTCTTGGCTCAAACTACAGCAGACAGCTGCTGGAACCCTTTACCGCTATGGCAGCTGTGAAATGACAGCTATGATAGGGGGCAGTTTGATGCGTGATTCAGTGCAGTGCTTTTTTATTGTTTTTTTTTTGTGTTGTACAAACTTTATGCGAAGTATACAAAATGCACAATTCATTCATGGCAATGTACTGCACAGCAGCGCAATGTGCTATGCTGCTGATCAGTGGCATGCGATTCAGCATTGTGCACTGCCATAAAATGCAGCATGTCCCTAGGCTGTGTTGCAGTGTGAATGGGACACATAGGAAACAACAGTTTTCTGTGTGTCCTTGCAGTGAAATAAGTTTTACAATGCAGAAAAATGTCTTTCAAAGCACATAGTATGAATTAGCTCATATCTCTGCAATCAGATTCAGTTCACATTCCCTACCAATGGGAGAACTCTAAGTCTGACTCAAAATGGAGAATGTTTTGCCTCTGTAGACAGACCAATGCTTCCATAAAGAGAGCAAGTGTTTTTCTGTGAAGCATGATGCCAAAGTTGTGGCTGCCTAAAAAAAAAAAAAAAAATGAAGTGATAAAAGCAGCATTGGTGAAGGATCAGTTAATTATAAAGAATTTATTGGCAACCAAAGTATCACTCACTTGTATAATTACCTGTGTCTGGCTTAGGTGCAGGAGGAGGAGCAAGAACAACGAGGGACTCCATGTAGAAAACAATGTGTGCAGTGGAAACAGTAAACCTTGGTTATAGTGGTGCCTAGACCCACTATGAAGCGATGTGGAGCGGTGGCATCTACAGGCATAAACACTGCACCTCTCAGACATATTTGAATCATCACAGGAGGGAGGAGTAGGTGGTGCCACATTTCTAGGGCAACACTCTCTTTCTTAAGCATGAGCCCTTTGAGGAATGGACAAAACTAGATCTCTAAACATATTCTGTAGTATCTGACATCAAACCAGCAATAGCAGAACTTTTAACTCCTGTACGTTGAGAGAATTTGAAGGCCAAGTCAACATCTCAAACTCTTTGTTGTATTTCTTAAATCATTCTTGAACCATTTTTAAGGTGTGGCAGGGTGCATTATTCTGCTTAAAGAGGCCACTGCCATCAGAAAATACTGTTTCTATTAAGGGTGTACTTGGTCGGCAACAATGTTTAATTTAGTGGTACGTGTCAAAGTAAAATCCACATGAATGGGTGGACCCAAGGTTTCCCAGCAGAACATTGCACAAAGCATCACACTGCCTCTGCCTGCTTGCCATTTTCTCATACTGCATCCTGGTGCCATCTCTTCCCCACGTAAACAACGCACACGCACCTGGTTATTCACATTATGTAAAAGAAAATGTGTTTTATCAGACCGACTTCTTTGCTTCCATGTCCAGTTCTAATGTACATGTGGCCGTTATACAGTAGGTGCTTTTGGATGTGGATGTGGGTCAGCATTGCAATGGCAATGCAACTCCACACCACAAACTATGATGCCCAATTTTTCTGCTTTGAACACATTAACGTCAGGAACAACACGTTTACTGGCTGCCTAATATATCCCACAGATTTTCAGATGCCATTGAAACGAGATAATTATTCACTTAGGCCCCATTCACATGGGTGATCCGATCCGTCTGTCAGTTTTTCAGGCGGACCTGATCGAATAATCCATGCATCCCTATGGGGCAGTGGATGTCAGCGGAGACATCTTCGCTGACACCCGCTACTATCCGATTCCGGTCCTGTTCGTGAAATCCGGACGGATGGAAACCCTATTTTCCATCTGTCTGGCAGATCAGATGGGATCGGAGGAGAATGGACAGGTGGTCCGTTCTCATCCGATCTCCCCATAGAGGACAGCGGGAATCTGACTGGTCCGTCTCTGCACACAGAGCGGAGACAGAGCTGTCATCCTCCTGCTCAGAGGGGATCAGCGAATCGATCCCCCCGCTGAGCAGAACGGACTCCGTTCCATGTTAAAGGACCCTAAACCTGTCAGTGGTCATTAAGTTATGGCTAATTGGTGCATACTGCTAGACTCAACAATTACACTTACAATTACTAGAAACTGCAAAGCAATACTCAAATACATGCTGTTATGTAATACCATAACACTTTCCAAATGCCCTAAATTCCTTGATTTAACAAGCTCTATTGTTTGGATGATTGCACATTTTATATACATTTTGGAAATGATTATTTTCTACCTTCCTATTTAGAATAAAACCTTTCCTTACATTGTGGATGTAAATTCATTTTCTCCAATATTATAGGAATTCATGAATGTATCTATTAAGCAAAATTGATAGAAGATGCTTGTGGACAAAAACAGCCCAGTCAATAAAACAGACTGAGCCCATGAAACAATGTGACTGACAGCTTGCCTCTGCATCCACAATCCAGGACCTGACAGGGAGACAAGATTATTCCAGCACCAGGGTGATCTTTGAGATCAGCATTGTGAGACTGATAGAGCTTTCATTACTATGCATGTTAAATAGCAGACACGATTTATTTTTAGTACCCTTCCTGCAAGGTTGTTTCCACTATTTCTATCAAGATGAATTTTATTGTATCATGCCTGCCATTCACTTCACTGCAGAGATTTTGGGAGGTCAGGCTAGAGCACTTTGCTTGCTATCTCTCAGATGATAATCAATCTTCTTTCACTGCTGTCTTATTAACAAAATAGCAGGATGTCTTAGACAGGTGCAAACAGTCAAGTGTTGCCGCTAATTTCCTATACTATTATGGAAACTGTTACATTAACATTAGAACTAATAGCCAGATAGATAGCTTTACTGACATACTGATAGATAACAAACTGGCTCCCGTCCAACCTAGATTGGACTGAAACACAATCATGCAATCTGTTGCAGTCTGAGTAAAAGCTTGACTCTACCAATCTCTTTTTACTCTCCTCCACAAGGAAGATATATGGGTAGATAAAATCATAGCTCAGATTTCGAAGATGGGAATGCCAGGATGACCTAAAATTTAACCTAGATGAGCATGCCTAAAAAAGTCACAAATCAGTAGATGGGATTTCTCAAGATTTTTTTCAACTCCAATAGATAAGAATCTCATGGCTTGGCACATAATGGAAAAGTGTTAAAGGGTAACTCCACCTTTGTTGGGAAAAAATAGCAAATGAAGAAAAAATAATATAGCGTATACAATTGCAACACAAATCATATTGTAACTGAATGTTATTAAAAATGACCTTTCCTTTTTGATCTGCAGCCCCTGTAATTTTCTTAAAATGCAATTTAATATGGCTGCCTAGAGCTGTTATGTACACAGAATGTGTACTGACCATACCCCAGAAACATCATTTCCTGCTTGTGTGATTGGCTCACCAATTTTCCCAGAAGTCTGCCTAAGATACAAGTCAGATTTCAGGTATCCCCTGCAACAAAAATGTGATTTTTGGTGAGATAATGTCAAGGTCTTACCTTGTCTTCCTGTAGGCAGCCATCATGGACATGTGCAGACTTCTGTCTCTTAAAAAACTCTGTTTGCATCATCACTTGCCTGCTGCCTGGGCATCGCTCAGTGATGATGTTGCACACCTGACTATATATATCACCTAATGGCTTGCAGTCCTTGCCCTTGTGTTTGTGCTCCAAGGTGCATAACTGCTAGCAGTCTTCTGTTCTCCGTGTTCCTCTGTGCATGACCTGGCTTCAGTGCTGTATTTTGGCCTAGGCCAACAAGGCCCAGGCCTAGGGCAGCACTTTGCAGGGGGGCAGCAAAAAAGCCACCCCACCACCTGAGACTCTATTGGCCACTGGTTGCTAGAACCACCTCTCTCCCCCCCTCTCTCACCCCCTTTCTCACTCTCTCACCCCTCCTCTCTCTCCCTCTCACCTCCCTCTCTTTTTCTCACCCCCCTCTCTCTCTATCATCCCTCTCTCACTCTCATCTCCATCTCTCATCCCCCTCTCACCTCCCTCTCACTTTCTCTCCCACCCCCACTCTCTCTCGCTCTCTCTCTCTCATCCCCCCTCTCTCTCTCTCTCTCTCATCCCCCCTCTCTCTCTCTTCGATTCCCCCCTCTCTCACCCCCCTCCCTCACCCAATCCCTCTCTCTCTCTCCCTCCCTACCTCACCCAACCCCTCTCTCTCTCTCTCTCTCTTTCATCCCCCCTCTCTCTCTCCCTCACCCTCTCTCTGCCACCCCCTCTCACCCCCCCCCCTCGTGAGATCTCAGGGGTTCATGCTGGGACTTGTAGTCCTTCAATTTTGGAGGAAGACACATCCGTTAAAAAAGGAGTAGGGAAAATTTACATGGGGAGGGCGCCCAATTTTAGTCTTGCCTAGGGCAGCACAAAACCAAAATACACCACTGCCTGGCTTGGCTTCTAGACTTGATCCCGGGTTGCATGACTACCCATTTCTGGACTGTACCGTGGCTGTTCCTGATTTCACTCCTCACTCTTGCTGTGCGTTTATTGTTGTTGCCCTAATAAATTGCTTTATTTTACTTGCATCTTCATGTGGTCTGGTTTCCTGGCACCCTGACAGATACTCCCAATAGGAAGTTGTCTAAAGGGATGCAGGCCCAGCAGATTTTCTCATTAGTGCTTTGCAGCTGCACTCAGCACAGAGGAACAAACAGGGATTTCTTCAGAATAACAAAAGGTAGGAATCTGCAACAAAGGTTGTTATTATCCTGGAAATGTACAGAGATCACTCAGAGGGGAATGTTTGTTTCTCAACAAAAGTGGAGTTATGCTTTAACAAGGAGTTACTTTCAGGAAAATGGAAAGGAATTTCAAATCTTGACTTTTCCTCTAAAAGTCATGCATGTCCCTGCCTTCTCTCATGAGCTTTTATTTTGGTCCTTAAAGAAGAACTTTACCCGTAACAACTTCATTAAAATAATGTTCTTTAGCAAGAAACATACATTCCACATGAATAATTATGCTACAATAAATAGCGTGTGCCGTAAATTGCTTCCAGCATTGCCCTTATTTCTTCTTGCTGGAGGCCACCATTTTGCTGAAGCCCAGGGCCCCTGAACAGCAGTGCATCTTTAGGCTGTCAGCCGATTGGTCTCTACACATTTGGCACAGTGCTCAAAAATTAAGAGCAACTAAGCATGTGCGGAGCAGGGTAAAACAGTGTATTACTGGATTTTAAACAGTATAAGCACTTATTTTTTAATGTTTTACATAGCTATACCTGCAAAAGGGGCCAGCCTGAAGTCTGACTAAAATTACACTTTAGGGGATTTACCACTGTATAAAACCAATAACAAGCCATGGGATGTTTTGGTGGGGGGGGGGGGGGGGCAAGACCAACCTTAACAGGAAAAGTTTAAAATTTCATAATAAAAACACATTCTCTATCTCTGGACCTACTTATCACTAGAGCTGATCGAACTTTTCAAAAGTTCGGTTCGACCAGGAACCTATGCTTGCGCTAATGAAATCATTAACAGGCATATTTAACAGGCATAGGTCTCGGCTCCTATCACACCTATATATGTGTATGTGTATAAATACATATAATTGTGTGTGTATATATACCCCTATACAGAAGTTCAGATGTTATGCCTGCCTCCAAAGACGCCCAAAAAATGCCCAAAAAAACGCCTGCTACAAAAACGCCCAGGTGTGTTTTTGCAGCAGGCGTTTTTTTTGGGCATTTTTTGGGGGTCTTTGGAGGCAGGCAAAACATCTGAAATTCTGTATAGGGGTATATATACACACACACTTATATGTATTTATACACATACACATATATAGGTGTCATAGGAGAGAAGCCATATGCCTGTTAAATATTTAATTAGCGCAAGCATAGGTTTCTGCTACTTTCACACCTATATATGTGTATGTGTATAAATACATACATGTGTGTGTGTATATATACCCCTACACAGAAGTTCTGATGTTATGCCTGCCTCCAAAGACGCCCAAAAAATGCCCAAAAAAACGCCTGCTACAAAAACGCCCAGGTGTGTTTTTGCAGCAGGCGTTTTTTTTGGGAATTTTTTGGGGGTCTTTGGAGGCAGGCAAAACATCTGAAATTCTGTATAGGGGTATATATACACACACACTTATATGTATTTATACACATACACATATATATGTGTCATAGGAGAGAAGCCATATGCCTGTTAAATATTTAATTAGCGCAAGCATAGGTTTCTGCTACTTTCACACCTATATATGTGTATGTGTATATATACATACATGTGTGTGTGTATATATACCCCTACACAGAAGTTCTGATGTTATGCCTGCCTCCAAAGACGCCCAAAAAATGCCCAAAAAAAACGCCTTGCAAGTTCCACAAAAGTATTCATAGGCAATACATGCAAAAACTCACACACAAGCTCTCTCTTCTTTTGTGTCACTAAATGTTCACAAACTACTAAAATCCCATGTATGGATAAGTCCTTATAGAAAATCTACCTTAAGAGATTATGGAAACTGCCAATCCTGATCTGTCTTTCTCAAAATGCCATGCTAATCCAATGGCCTCAGTACTCTAAGTCATTAAATAAAAAAGTATGCAGACTTCTGACTTTCTAATATGCATGATTGTTCTGGGTTAGTGTTTCTAGAATCATTCTTGCAGAAACATCAAAGCAGTTAGCATTTTAAGAAAAAAGTTTACAATAAAAGCCACATATTTCCATTAGTATATGCTTTCTTTATTACCTTACACAATTAAACACTGCTAATCCAAAGAATAACACTAAAGAAGCTGGAGGAAGCAGTTGAAATATACAGAGAATACAAACATATAGTAGTGTCCCAGGTGTAAAAATAATACATGAATATGACCCTTTTATTTAGGGTTTTTGGAAATAGTGAAAAGATTACAGACTTTTGATATGCCAAGCTTGAAGATAACAGTCTATGATATGCCTTGCTTGAAATAGTGGTAAGCTCAGGCAATGGCTACAGCCATTATTTAATATTTTCATTGGCAGTGAAATTCTCAGCATACAAAAAATGACATATGGCAAAGATCTGATACATTTGCCATGAGCAAAATTAAATCTGTTGTTTCAATGCTCAATTAAGACACATTCCAACTAGATTTATCCATGTTTAGACTAGGAATTAAAAATATGGTATTTATTTGAAAAGAATACCTAAAACCAATTATGTTTGGATGAGATAATCAATGGAATAGAGTGTACATGTAGCTAAAGTTGACCATGGATGGAGAAATAATAATAAATTATGAAGAATTTTGATTCAATGGCCTGTAATTCTAAAGCATACAGAGAAAAACCCAACTGAGACATGCAAGAGACCAGTGCAGTATATGCAGGTGACCTGGCAGTAAGAAGAATGTTGTCCAGTATAAATTTTCCTCGACTACAGAGAGGTAACTTGAAGTGGTGTCATTTGCCACCCTTTCTAAGACAAATATCAGTTTTTTATTTAATATTCAATTCCTGCTAACAGAATTTGCAACAAGTCCTAGTTTTTTCCAGTCGGGCCAGTACAATACCCACCAAATTATAACTCCACAAAAGTATAACAGGGAGTACGCTAGTTTATACTGGATACTAGTTACACATTTGGGTCAATGGATTTTAAGATAGAAAATGAGAATCTTCCCTAGAATACCTTTATATAGTAATAGAGGTGTCCTTTATTCACATACAGTAACAGGAAAATGTTAGGAATGTTGGCTTTTGATGTCTGTTGTTTTATAAGAATAAAGTATAGGATTATCACTAAACCCAGGTGTTCTGGTGAAGATTCTAATATTCCTATATTTGCTTGGTGGCGCCATCCACCAATTCACTACAAGTTCATACAGTGACCTGCATGAACTGTGGGTAGTCCTGTAAGGTGTGCAATAGATGCAATTCAACTTCTTTGGGGATCTCCCGATGGTCTAATTTGTATCAATATTTATAATGAGTTAATTTAAGAAGCACCCAAGAATTCATAAGGTGGAACTGTCCTATCTTCCCATATCCATTATTTTAGGGGTACCATCCCTAATGACGTATCAATAGAACATCTCCTGCCATCAGAGGGGGGGGGGGCATTTACCTGTGCCAATGGGACTTTACCTGTGCCACCAAGAGATTACATACATCAGTGCATATAATCAATACAGCCTTTTCTTTTATTTAATTATTTTCAATGCTCTGGTTCAAACAGGATCTTGTTTCCTGGTTTAGTGGAATATTCATGGTTCGGCCCTAATGTTAATGTGTTTTTATTTGATGACATGTTCCATGTGCTAAGGTAGGCAAGGATGCGGTATGATGTTTTAGAGGATGGCTACAGTGTTATTTTTTTCATCCCCTGGGCAGCTTTTCAATAAACTATAGTGATCTGGGAATCTGTTGCAGTGTATTAATATTTATTCGTAAATTTAAGATTGGGTGCATATCATTGAAAAAGATAATAACAGACAAATTAAAAAATACTGCAGTTACAGTACTTGAATACAATAAATAAAATCGAGTCAAAATCATTATCCCTTTAAAGTAAATAGTGAGTACTATAGACTTCTAAAGTGTTCTAGAAAAAAAATCATATTCCTTAAACCATAGGGACCATATCTACTGACAACATTTGAACATTTTTTTCTTCAGTTATGCATCTTTTTATGACTTTAAAAGTTTTTAATGAAGTGTTTACACAAGTTACCCAATGACCTGATAATTGGAAATGTGCTTATACAATTACATTTTTCCCTAGCTAAGCATATATATATATATATATATATATATATATATATATATATATATATATATATATATATATTGCCTAAGTAAAAACACCAACCATAACAGCCTAATTAAAGCAGCACAACAGATAGATTTGCAACATCTTAACCTTAAATGTCAGTGGTGCCATTTGACTTTTAAGTGCCAATTTGTGATCATAATACTATACACCCGGCTCTAAATTTTCCACTTTTCCAGGTTTTTGTTTTCCTATTAAGACAAATTAAGATAAACTGATTTTTAATTTAATTTTCATGTTTTCACATTTACTGCTCCTTTTTTGTTGATTTTATTTCATATACAGATTTGTAGATTCTTCTTTTAGTGCCTGTCATTATCTCAGGAAGGATCAGTAACCTTGCTTCCCACCGACTGAGATATAAACAATTATCAACAGTCTGTTATTTTCAACAGGTTTCAGAAAAGAAAAGCACAATTACCAAAGCTTAAATATTTGACAAATCTAGCTGTCCCATGTACAGTATATATCCAAATGTATAAAAGCATAGGCCATACATAGAAAAAAGGTTTACAAAACCTAAGATAATTCGTATTAAAGAACAATAATGTACATGGCCCATGAATTTTCCCTACAGTCAATGTGTGGAATCAGGTAGGATCTAACAGTGAATATCTCTGGAACAGAGATAAAGGTAAGTACAGTGCATCCGGAAAGTATTCAAAGCACTTCGGTTTTTCCCCTCCTTTGTTATCTTGGCTGTGTGCTTAGGGTTGTTGTCTTTTTGGAAGGTGTTTCTTCGCCCCAGTCTAAGGTCCGGAGCGCTCTGGAGCAGGTTTTCATCAAGTATGTCTCTGTACCATTGCTGCATTCATCTTTCCCTCAATCCTGATTAGTCTCCCAGTTCCTGATGCTGAAAAACATCCCAAAAGCATGATGCTACCAGGACTATACTTTACTGTACGGATGGTATTGGCAAGGTAATAAGCAGTGCCAGGTTTCCTCCAGACATGACGCTTGTCATTCAGGTCAAAGAGTTCAATCTTTGTTTCATCATACCAGAGAATTTTGTTTCTCAAAGTCTGTGTGTCCTTCAGGTGCCTTTTGGCAAACTCCAGGGGGGCTTTCATGTGCCTTTTACTGAGAAGTGGCTTCCGTCTGGCCACTCTACCATATAGGCTTGATTAGTGGAGTGCTGCAGAGATGGTTGTTCTTCTGGAAGCTTCTCTCTCCACAAAGAAATGCTGGAGCTCTGTCAGAGTGACCATCGGGTGCTTGGTCACCTACCTGACTAAAGACCTTCTGATCGCTCAGTTTGGCTGGGCTGCCTGCTCAAGGAAGAGTCCTGGTTGTTTGAAACTTCTTCCATTTACAGTTGATGGAGGCCACTTTGCTGATTGGGACCTTCAATGCTGCAGAAATGTTTCTGTACACTTCCCCAGATCTGTGCCTCAATATAATCCTGTCTCGGATGTCTACAGAAAAATTCCTTGGACTTCATGGCTTGGTTTGTGCTCTGACATGCACTGTTAACTGTAGGACCTTATCATGTCCAAATCATGTCCAATCAATTGAATTTACCACAGGTGGTGCAATCAAGTGGTAGAAACACCTCAAGAATGTTCAGGGGAAACAGGATACACCTGAGCTTAATATTGAGTGTCATTGCAAAGGCTGTGAATACTTATGTACGTATGATATTTTTCATTTTTTATTTTTTTAAATTTGCAAATATTTCAAACAAACTTCTTTCATGTTGTCATTCTGGGGTATTGTTTTGTAAAATCTTTAGGAGAATAATTAATTTAATATTTTTTGGAAAAAGGCTATAACATAACAAAATGTGGAAAACCTGCTGTGAATACTTTTCCAATGCACTCTATATTACCACCAGGCAGGCTGCACTCAGTAGGGTGAGGGGTTTACCTGAAGGAAACTGTACTTTTAGTGAAGTTATTGTTTAAGATAATCGTATGTACATGTACAGTATATCTAATACAATTATTGATTTATCTCATGCTTTTCTGCAACCACACCTAATTCCTAATTTTGGGCATTTGTTCTTGTTTCAAAAACTGTAGGACATGTTTAGAACACCGATCAGATTTTTAATGCTGTCAGTGTTTCCTTTCGATTGACAATGCTCATGGAGACAGAAAGCAAGACAACGTCCTTTTGGTTGGGTTGGCAACAATGTGAAGTGATATGCCCCTTTCACACAGCCGTTCTGATCAAATCCGCCTGTCAGTATATCAGGCGGACCTGATCAGAAAGTCCGTTCATCCATAAGGACAGACAGGTGTAAATGGATTTGCGCTCGTTTACACCCACCTGCCTCCGGGTCAGATCATGTCTGCTAAAAAAAAACGTAAGGGGATCCATCCTCTGCCATTTAGGTGGAGCAGATTGCAGGGTAGTTAGGTGTAAATGGACAGCAGAGTCTGTTTACTCCTGGTCGCCCATAAAGCAGAATAGGTTCTGTTCATATCTGCTCTGCAGAAACTGAGTGGACATGGACATTTCACCTACCCTCTCTGCTCCGATTAGAAGGGGATCTTTGAGGTGATCCACTGCTGATCTGAACAAAATCTGTCCCATATGAAAGGGGACTTAATTAACAAAAAGGTCATTGAACTTATAGGTTATCATTCTGCAGTCATTTTTCAGCATGACCATGGAAAGATACAATGGGAGTTATTTACTAAAGGCAAATCCACTGTGCACTACAAGTGCACTTGGAAGTGCATTGTAAGTGCACTTAGAAGTGCAGTCACTGTAGATCTGAAGGGGACATGCAAGGAAAATTAAAAACAGCATGTTTGCTTGCACATGATTGGATGATAGAAATCAGCAGAGCTTCCCCTCATTTTAGATCTTCCCCTCAGACCTACGGCCACTGCACTTCCAAGTTCCAAATTAACCCCAGTATGTCTTGTCTTTCTATTATGTTTAGCAGGGCAATACAAGAACAATATGCACAGTGCTTTATGTGGTGGCACTATACAAACTCTTGGCTGGGACAAAGGATTATTACAAGCTGCACATAGTTTGACGTCATCCATATAAATAAGACAAAATAAAAATTCAGGTGCCAATAACTGCCAGGTGCTGTTGGCTTGCAAGTCTATTTATAAAGCAAGGGTCTATACAAGCAAATCCAGCAAAAACAGTGAAAAATCTCTTATCTTTTGTCCAAAATGTGGTAAAAACACGGTGAACAAGAAAACAACCTCTGTCCTTTCAAGGCACATACATGTGGGTGCATAACTTGCAGTATTTCCATTAGATTCCGACATAAAATGAAAATATTTGCAATCTACTGTACATACACTTGGATGATTTACCAAAGGCAAATAGCCTGCTCACTTTGCAAGGGAGCTGCACTTTGCAGGAGAATTTACCCCAGAGCTTGGTAAATGAGGTAAAGTCCTGCTGACTTTAATCATCCAGTCATGTGTAAACAAAAATGCTGTTTTTCTTGCACGTCACTGGGTATTCTTTGTAAAGTGAAATTTATTTTAAAGCATCATTATCCTAGAGGAAAGCAGGTTGAGATGCCCCCTAAATGATATAGCCATCAGTGATTAACTTGTCATCTCTCCTGATGAGGTTGCCCGCTCATACTGCATATATTGACAGTTTAAGGTTCACTAATGACCCGCAAAGTCATTTCTGAGTCATGATGATAGCAAACACAAGCCTGATCAGACAGGTGTGAAAGATTTAATTGAATCCCTGGAAATATTTTGACCACAAGTGTATAAGAACCACTGTCAGCAGTTGCCATAGGCCCCTCATTTTGAATAATTTGCCCTGTCTTTAATCAAATTGTGGATGCAATTACACTCTCATTTTGTAGGAAAGCAGAGATCAAGCTTCTACCTGGTGAAATGTTTGAGAATGGTGGTCATCTGTGATCTGACATTATTAATGTGCAATTTAATAACTTCCTATTGAGTACATAAAGTGTGGTTGGGTTGTCTTTGGTCAGCACGCAGAGTTTTTGAATTGAGGGATTTCCACATAGGCAATTCCTGGAATGATTTTAACTAAGAGGAAGGCTGTACACAAGGTTTAGGAGTGTGTCTATAGGAATGTTTGACCATTCTTCAAGAAGCGCATTTGTGAGATCAGGCATTGATGTTGGACAAGAAGGCCTGGCTCACAGTCTCTGCTCTAATTCATCCCAAAGGTGTTCTATCAAGTTGAGGTCAGGACTTTGTGCAGGCCAGTCAAGTTCCTCAATCACAAACTCGCTCATCCATGTCTTTATGGACCTTTCTTTTGCACATGTCCAAATCATTTGGTGGAGGGAGGATTATGGTGTGGGGTTGTTTTTTTAGGAGTTGAGCTTGGCCCCTTAGCTCCAGTAAAGGGATCTCTAAAGGCATCAGCATACCAAGACATTTTGGATAATTTCATGCTCCGAACTTTGTGGGATGGCCCCTTCCCATTCCAACATGACTGCGCACCAGTGCACAAAGCAATGTCCATAAAGACATGGAGGAGTGAGTTTGGGGTGGAGGAACTTGAATGGCCTGCATAGAGTCCTGACCTCAACCTGACAGAACACCTTTGGGATGAATTAGAGCAGAGACTGTGAGCCAAGCCTTCTTGTCCAACATTAGTGCCTGCCCTAACATACTGTATGTGCTTCTTGAAGAATGGTCAAACATTCCTATAGACACACTCCTAAATCTTGCAGACAGCCTTCCCAAAAGAGTTGAAGCTGCAAAGGGTGGGCCAACTCAATATTAAACTCTACCGACTAAAACTAGGATGCTGTTAAAGTTCATGTGCGTGTAAAGGCAGGTGTCCCAATACTTTTGACATTATAGTGTATATATAAATCTTATATAAGATTTAACATGCTTCAGTTATTTCAAAAATCTGTGATCCTGCCATAAAGGTAATATTTTCAGGTACCTCCTATTATCCAGTGACAATACTCTGCTACTGTTTTCAAACTGTTCTCATGTGCGTCTCTCTGTCGCACAGGTTTCTTCAGAGGACTACAAGAGGTTGTTTCAGCATGCAGTATGCAGGCATGGTCCACTATTAGGAAAGAAATGCTATGCAGCCGTATAGACAGGGAGTGGCATACAAGAGGCTGGAGGAAATCAGCAGCACTGAGATGGAACAAAGGATGAAAATATACAATTGGCTTTTTTTTTTTAGGCCTCTTACACACGATACTCCTGTTTGAGCATCTCCTTTTTCAGCCATAAATTTGTCTTATTGAAATGCGCGCAATTTCGCACATATGCGTTTGCGCAAATTTGTGTCTTTTCCAGAGATGTATAGTAACTAAGTAGAACTACTTCACTACTGTACTTAAGTACCGAAAGGCGGTATCTGTACTTTCCTAGAGTAGAATTTTTTTCTCCTACTTCCACTTTTACTTTACTACATTTTTTCGATGATTTCAATACTTCTACTCCGATATTTTTTTTTGTGCTGCATAGTTACTCGTTACTATTATAAAAATTACCACTGCCAGAACAGTAGATGGCAGGTTTCATGAAGCTCAAAATATGTGTATTATCAGCGCATACGAAAATAAATGCTACTGTATGTATAAATAAAAGCTGCATTTGAAATAATAAAAAACAATATTATGTTCAAACTTTTGACTTCTTTCTTTAATAACTACATAACGCAGTACTTTTACTTTTACTTTCAGTACTTGAGTAGCAATTTTTTTTTCAAAACTACTGGTACTTTTACTTTCAGTACTTGAGTAGCAAAATTAAAAAAAAACTACTTGCAATACATAAGTACAAAAAATGTTGAATACTTTAGTACTTCTACTCAAGTCGCTTTTTGATCGAGCACTTCCACTTCTACTCAAGTAATTTTTTGATCGAGCACTTGTACTTTTACTCAAGTATGGGTTTCGAGTACTTAATACAACTTTGGTCTTTTCGCACAAATGTATTCTCACGTTTTTGTAAAATATGCAAATTAGCGTTTTTCAGATCAACAGTATGTTTGTGTGCGTTCATTTGTGCGTAAATTAATTTCCAAAAATGCAGATTTTTCTATTTTGATTCGACTGAAGAATACACGGTGCTCATTTACGCGCCTGTGTGCATAGGCACATTACAATAAATGGGCTGTATTTTAGCTAAGAAAAAAACAAAAAACTGTACTGAGCTTTTTTAAGCTGCAGTGTGCAAGAGGCCTTAAAAGGTAGCTCCACTTTCAGGGGGGACAAAATAGCAAAAAAAAATATAAATAAATAATATAAAATATACAATTGCTACGTAAGTATTTTGTAATTGCATGCAATTATAAATTACCCTTCCTTTTCAATTTGCAGCTCTGTCAATGCAATATGGCAACATGGAGGCATTCTAGGTAGTGTACAGAACACCTCCCAGATATGTCATTTCCTGATTGGCTTACTGATTTTCCCAGAAGTCTGCACTAAGATTTAAGTCAGATTATGGGCATTCTCTGCAAAAAAAATGTATTTTTTGCTGAGGTACTCCCAAAGGGAAAACACATTTTAAAGAGGTTGTAAACCCACCTCACTAACTTATCTATAGGTAAGCCTATATTAAGGCTTACCTATAGGTGCTATAAATATCTCCCAAACCTGTACCGTTTAGGAGATATTTAGAGTGCATATTGCCGATGAGGTCATCGGCGTATGCGCTCTGAAGGAGCGGCCACCCGTGCCGTTCCTTCAGAGCTCAGTGCCGTGAACGGCGGCTCCCGCGCGCGGGAGTGATTCAATCGCGCCTCCGGCCAATCAGATGGCAGGAGGACGTGAACTGGGAAGCAGGACGGCCGGACATGTCGGCTGTCCTGTCGCTGAGCGAGCGGCACGGCAGGGTCTTCGTTTTAAGGTAAGTACTTCATAATGAGCTAGTATGCGATGCATACTAGCTCATTATGCCTTTCTCGTTACAGGGCTTTTTTTTCTCGTTTTTTTTTGGGACTTTACTTCCTCTTTAAGGGATGCAAACTCTGCCATTTTCAGCATTAAAACCTTGCAAGTGCAGCAGCTGAATGATAATTAGAAAATCACTCCCATTCACATGTATTTTGAACATGGACACAGATAAACAAACAGCTATTTCTTCAGAATAACAAAAGGTAGGAATCTGCAACAAAGTTTGTTACAATTCCTGCAATGTTCATAGATCACCCAGATGGGAAATTTTTTGTTCTCAATACAAATAAATATATTCTTTAAAGAGGAAGTAAAGTCTTATTTTGTAATTGTACCTACAGGCAAGCCTATAATTAGGCTTACCTGTAGGTATTGTGACTATCTCCTAAACTTGCACAGTGCATGCAGTCGATGACATCATCAGAGAATACACTCTGAGGGTCCGGCTTACTGTGCCAAACCTTCAGAGCCTGTGCCTTAAACTGTGGCTTCTGCGGAGTGACATAATCGCGGCTCCGGCCACTCACAACCCCGGTAACAGTACAACAGTACTCACAAACCCGGAAGAAACACCGGGGAAGATTTCAGCTGTCTCAGAGGTGTGCAGGCACCGCTGGAGGGCTTTGTTCTAAGGTAAGTATTTCATTATGTCTTTGTCTTACAGGTTTTTTTTTTTTCTTTTGGAGGGGTTTCCTCTAAGTTTAAAACCACTTTAAGCAGTTAGTATTGGGGCAGTAAGAGCTGTGAGTAAAGTGGACATTCCAGTTTTTTTGAAAGGTCTGCTTTGGGACTACACCTAAAGCCCCATTAATGTTGAAAAATGTTTTTTTTATTATGGGTACTTTCAAAATTGCATTATATGTTCACTATACTAAGGATACATTTTGTTTTAGAATTTTAATGAGGGAACTGGTAGAGTTAATTGTTTCGGGCAGCTAAACAAGCAGAAAAACATCACAGCAGAGAAGTGATGCAGGAGGATAAAAGGTTGATGCTTTCTACTTTTAAGTCCAGTGATTGTGTTCAGGTGAACTATCAGCAGTTGGAGAGAAGTGAACCATGAACAGAAGGCTTTTAAAGCATATGCACACTGTGAAGTAGGACAACTGAGCTAACAACCTCAGGGCTATGTCTGGGTGCAGAGCCCTGAGAAATGAGGTGTGACAAGATGGTGCTGTCACAAAGCTGACAGATGTAAACAAATAACATTGAATGTAATCCATTCAGTGCTTCAACTCTGCTCTTTATATACATCAATATAAATATTACAGATGATGCCAGCAGCATACTAGTAATAAGCAGTTTTTTATTGCACCCCCTCCTCTGAAGACCTTAAAGTGGAGTTCCACCCTATTTTTATACTTACCTCCATCTTCTCGCTCCGGGTCACCTGAAAAAGAAATGGATAATCGCATATTTTTTTTTTTTTACTTACCTCGTAGCGAAGAAAATATACTTACCTTACTTCCTTCTTCCTCCTTCCTCGGCCGCGGCCCGTCGTCACTTCCTGGCTCTGCAATGATTCCTGGGAGCTGGACGTCATAGCTCCCAGGAATCATTGCGCCTGCACCGGCCCCGACGTCAGTTCCGGGTCGCGCGCGTCATCCCCTTCTAAACAGCTTCTGGGCATGCCCAGAAGCTGTGGAGGGGTGACGCGCGCGACCCGGAAGTGACGTCGGGGCTGGCGCAGAGCATCGTGGGACCACAGAAGGCGGAAGAAGACGCCGAAGAGGACGCGCTGGCTTCAAGCTGCCCACATCTGAGATGGCAGCGCTGGACAAGACGTTTGCAAGGTAAGTATTTCGTCTTGCAGGTAAGTGCAACCCGGGACAGATCAGAGGCTAGCCATTGTGGAATGCACTAGCCCTGACTGTCCCGGGGGTATTAAAAAAAAAAAAACAAATCCAGGGTGGAACTCCGCTTTAAAGCTGAATTCCAGGAATTCAGCCTCTTTGTAAATTGTGCAGGCATGCTATGAGTTAGGTCCAGCAAGGTTCATGATGCCACCTCATGAACTTATTTCTTCAGTTTACATATGCTGTCACTATTCTTCCAGCACTCTGATGCTGAACCTTCTAGACTCTGCTTCTAAAGATGAAAACTTGTATGTAGTTGCTGTGCCCACCCTTCCCTCCTACTACCCAATCACAGAGCACTTTGTATTATGTGAATGCATTAGCGAAATACAAATGCTTCTGTGAATAGGCAGCAGAGGAAAGGGGCAGGCAGAGATGCTGTGTGTGAGAAGACAGCATGACAGCTGCACATAAAACTGTTGGATGTAAATAAAAGTGGTAAGTCCACAAGGTGGCATGCACCTCGTTGGACATAATCTATGGTATGCCTGCACATTTTACAAGGTGGCTGAATTCTTTAGCTTTAACATAGTGCTAACCTTTATAATCCACGCCATCAACTGTTTTAAATGCATTTTTTTCAAGGAAATGTCCAGTGCACACAGAATAATCAGGGCTTTTACTAAGAAGCAAATTCTGACTCAAAAAACGAAGCCCTCAATTCCATTTCTACATGTCCTCCCTACCTGCTAGAAAGCAGAGACACAATACTGTCACAGGAAAGGCTGAGGTGTGTTAAATGTGTGGATTCTGATTGACAGATTGTTTAAAGCTCAACTCTAAGAAAAGTAAAAACCCTCCCTTGCAGTGGGAATGTTTCTGTCTAGGGAAAGATAAGGATTTTTACTTAAATGATCCTGTTCCCCAAGAAGACTATGCTCGCCCATGCTCTGGAGGTGGACTGTTCCTCAGGGCTATGAGACCAGCATTGGTCTTGATTAAGTCAGAGGACATTAAAAATGAAGGGTAGAAGAAGCAGTCACCTCTGGTCTAGGCCTTTGCCTCCCTGGAGAGGATGTGAGTCCAGAGTAGAGATGGACGAACATCGGCCGGGGCGGTTTGCGAACGTCAGCCACACATTTTCTCAAAAGTCCGCAAACCGCAAGTTTGCGGCGGGCCCCATTGACTTTAATGGGAGGCGAACTTTAAAAAGGTCATATTTGCAGCCACAAAAGACGTACTAGCTGTGCACAACAGCACATGGACAATGTCATGACAGAAGTATTGCAATTGAAAAAGTTACCCTAATACATATAGGGTCCATTCACACATCTGTAAAATGGGTCTCCATCCATTCCACAATTTGGCGGAACCTTTACAGACTCATTGTTTTTAATTTCCAGTCTGAAAAATTAGGCATTCACAGGATAAAGAAGTGTCGGCCATTCCAGGCCCCAAAAATTAGCCCACATGCGTTTACCTGACAGCTAAGAACGTAGTATTCTGTGGCTGAAGGTACATTAGGCATTCACATGATACAGAAGTAAGTGTCGGCCAGTATTGGCCCCAAAAACAAGCCCACATGGGTTTACCTGACAGCTAAGAACGTAGTATTCTGTGGCTGAAGGTACATTAGGCATTCACAGGATACAGAAGTAAGTGTCGGCCAGTATTGGCCCCAAAAATTAGCCCACATGGGTTTACCTGACAGCTAAGAACGGTGTATTCTGTGGCTGAAGGTACATTAGGCATTCACAGGATACAGAAGTAAGTGTAGGCCAGTATAGGCCCCAAAATTAGCCCAAATGGGTTTAACTGACAGCTAAGAACGGTGTATTCTGTGGCGTAAGGTACATTAGGCATTCACAGGATACAGAAGTAAGTGTCGGCCAGTATTGGCCACAGAAATTAGCCCACATGGGTTTACCTGACAGCTAAGAACGGTGTATTCTGTGGCTGAAGGTACATTAGGCATTCACAGGATACAGAAGTAAGTGTCGGCCTGTATAGGCCCCAAAAATTAGCTCACATGGGTTTAACTGACAGCAAAGAATGTAGTATTTGATGGCTGGAGGTACATTAGGCATTAACAGTATACAAAAGTAAGTGTCAGCCTGTATAGGCCCCAAAAATTAGCTCACATGGGTTTAACTGACAGCAAAGAATGTAGTATTCTGTGGCTGAAGGTACATTAGGCATTCACAGGATACAGAAGTAAGTGTCGGCCAGTATTGGCCCCAAAAATTAGCCCACATGGGTTTACCTGACAGCTAAGAATGTGGTATTCTGTGGCTGAAGGTACATTAGGCATTCACATGATACAGAAGTAAGTGTCCGCGATAAAAGACCCAAAAAATTAGCACACATGTGTTTACCCGACAGCTAAGCACGTAGTATTCTGTGGCTGAAGTTACATTAGGCTTTCACAGTATACAGAAGTAAGTGTTGGCCTGTATAGGCCCCAAAAATTAGACATTCTATGGACATGAAATGCCTTTTATGCCGCTGTATGTAGCAAAGCCAAGGACCAGGAATTGCTGTGGGTGGATGGTGGCGGATATTTGTGGCCTGGCATGAGGAATTTCAATGAAACATGGTCTACTGGTCACATGTGTTGAATTAATAATCAATAAATTATCAGCGCATCCAACTAGTGAAAAAACCAAAGATGGTATGAACAATTGAAACAGCAAATTAATACTGGTGCAAATAAGTATACAAATATCAGTGCAATAATCCGGCTGCAAACACAAATTGTGTAACACCTCACAACAAACAATATGCAAATACCTATAAAAGTGCTGCGCCAGAAATACTTAATCAATATATAAACAGGTGATATTGATGGTGTAATAAATATCAAAAGAGTCTAAAATAAAGTCCATAAGTGTCCAAATAAAGGTGAAAAGAAGAAACTTCCAACAAGGTAGTAAAAAAACCAAGGTGATAAGAAAATCATAAAAATTTCTTCACAAACACTGCTGTGCATATATCCCACCACCGGCTAGATCGGTCTCTCACCTTAGCCACAGACCCATAAAGGGTCAAAGATCGCATATATCAGCTGTAGCAGCCTGGGGATTATCCTCTCCTAGCTCTCTCGGACAGCCCAACATAGATCACTCAGGTGGGGATGGATGAACTCCAATCAAACTCAGAAATCGGTGTATATATAAAACAAAGGGGACATATATAGTGCTCTCCGTCTGAATACCAATGTCTTTATTAGATATAGTAAAAGGTACTCGCATTTAGCGGCACTCAGCGGTGCAGTGTAACGCTCCTGCGTTTTTATATGGTGTGGATTTTCAGCTGCAGAAATAGTTCCACGTCAGTAGTCATGTAAGAGATATGCTGAGATACCATTCCCAACCTCAATGACTCATCATGTGTGGAAGGTCTTATTTCAGCCAGTAAATACACACAATTAGCAAGCTGGTTCCTAGAGTGACTTTATATATGTGGTAACACAATGATGAAGGTTGAGGGATAGGTTGAGTGGAGGTGGTAGGTGATAGACACTTGAAGGTGAGACAGTAGCAGATGGATGCAGGAAGGTTTAGCAATGTTGTATGATAGCAGATGATAGAATAGCAGGTGGACATACAAAAGAGATCAACCCAGTGCAGAAAAGTAGCAGTAGTCTCAAGAGCTAGCAATCTAGTTTATGCAGATGTGATAAACAGTCTCTACTATGCAGAGCTAGATAGTGTAAGCTTAGTATAAGTTTATAGAGAATTCCCCTGCGGGGTACTTAGCACTATTAGCGATACAGCCGAAGGGTGGTTCAGGAGAGGCGAATGATCCAGTAGCGGGATACAGGGATCAGCGCAGCGAGGTTCCGTCAGCGAAGTAAGCTTGCAAGCATGGAAGCTTCAAGCAAGGTTAGCATCCAGATAAGGGTGTTTGAATGAACACATGTGAGTGAGAACCGACGCCTTAAATAGCCATCTAGTCCGGCGCTGAGTGATGACAGCTCCAGTCTTAAAGGTGTATGCGCACCTTTCCAAAAGTAAATGGTAGGGCGCATACACTTGTGGAAAGTGTAATTTAGGGTACCAAAGGTACCGGAACATTACAATACCCCCCCCCTTAAGGCCTGCTCCTGAAGGCCTCTGGAGCTGGTTTATCTGGGTATCTCGCATGAAAATTGCGGATTAATCTAGGGGCATGTATGTCAGAGGTGTTTAGCCAGGTGTCGTCTTGGGGCCCATAGTTCTTCCATCTAACCAAGTACTGAAGTCTTCTTCTGTAGATACGAGAATCCAGAATCTCTTTTATCTCGTATTCTTCTCCACCTTCAACTTGTACAGGAGGGGGAGGTGGAATATTAGGCCTTATTCCTTGGTCCGGAACATGGGGTTTTAGTAGCGACACATGGAAAATGGGATGGATTTTTAGGTCCATTGGCAATGTAAGCTGCACTGCAGCTTTTCCAATAAGTTTCTTGATTGGGAAAGGTCCCAAGAACAGAGGTCCAAGCTTTTTGCTAGGGATCTTCAGTCTCAAGTTTTTTGTTGAGAGCCAAACGAGGTCCCCGATAGTATACTGTGGAGAAGGTCTTCTACGAAGATCATAGTACTTCTTTTGTTGACTGTGAGCGTGTGCAATGGTAGTATTTAGTAAACTCAGAGAATCCTTTATTTGGGAAAGATAGTCTGAGGCTACTGGGTTATTTGAAGGAAGGATGCGTGGAAGGAGAATAGAGGGATGGAACCCATAGTTCAAGTAGAACGGACTCTGCTTGGTTGTACTGTGAGTTGCGTTGTTGTAGGCAAATTCTGCCAGGGGGGAGAAGATCCAACCAATCATCCTGTTGGTAAGAAGTGTAACAACATAAATACTGCTCGATGCATTGGTTGACTCTTTCAGTCTGTCCGTTGGTCTGCGGATGGTAAGGAGAAGTGAGCTTCCGCTCAATCCGTAGTATGTGACATAGTTCTTGCCAGAATTTAGAAATAAATTGGGATCCATGGTCAGACAAAAGAGTTTTTGGGATACCATGTAATCTGAAGACATGTTTCATCAGGAGTTCTGCCGTTTGTTTGGACGAAGGTAGTCTGCGAATAGCAATGAAATGTGCCATCTTTGTCAGATGGTCCACTGACACCAAGATGGTATTAAATCCTTTGGAAGGAGGCAATTCTACGATGAAGTCCAATGACAGAACCTCCCATGGAGTTTGGGGTATTGGTAGACTGCATAGTAGACCGGATGGTCTCGTAGTGTCAATTTTGGACCTGGCACAGACATTGCATGAAGAGACGAATTTTTGTATAGATGTTTTCATGTCAGGCCACCAGAATTGCCGAGAAATCAAATTGAAAGTCTTTGTCATACCCATATGTCCTGCCATAGGCACATCATGCGATAATTCCAAGATCTTGGTGCGTAGGGTAGGTGGTATGTAAAGTTTGTCGTTGTAGTAGAGGAAGCCTTCTGCATCGGTATTTAGTTGTGGTGGGGGTGAATCCAACCTTATACCATGCAGAACCTCTTCCTTCAAGGAACGGACAACTCCAATAATGCGTTTGTGAGGTATTATAGGAACGGAAGGAATTTCAAAGTAGTTTTCTTCAGTTAGTCGTGATAGTGCATCCGCCTTTTTGTTCTTATCTGCAGGTGTGTAGGTCACTAGGAAGTTAAACCTTAGAAAGAATAGTGACCATCGTACCTGTCGATGCGAGAGAGTTTTGCTAGTCTGAAGATATTGGAGGTTTTTATGGTCCGTGTATATAATTATTGGTAATTGGGTGCCTTCGAGTAAATGTCGCCAATTCTCCAGAGCCAATTTTATAGCAAGCAGTTCCTTCTCACCCACGGGGTAATTTATCTCGGGACTGCTCAGGGATTTAGAAAAAAAGGCGACTGGATGAAGTTGTGAAGTGGGGGTAGGTCGTTGGGAGAGTATTGCTCCTACTGCCAGGTTTGACGCATCTACCTCCAGAATGTATTGGAGGGATGGGTCTGGATGGCGTAATATGGGAGCGGAAGTAAACCTTGTCTTTAACAAGTGGAAAGCCTTATTTGCTTCTTCTGACCATTTAAATGGTATTTTTATGCTAGTGAGCTGTGTGAGGGGTCTCACAATAGCAGAAAAGTTTTTTATGAACTTCCTGTAGAAATTTGAAAATCCCAGGAATCGCTGTAGCGCCTTGCGTGTAGTTGGTGTAGGCCAATCCTGAATGCAGGATATTTTACTCATGTCCATCTCGATTCCTGTTTTGGATATGATGTAGCCTAGAAAGAGTACCTCATCTTTATGGAACAAGCATTTCTTCAGCTTCACATAAAGATTATGTGCAAGCAATCTCGATAATACAAGTCTTACATGTCTTATGTGTTCAGACAGGGTCCGTGAATATATAAGTATATCGTCCAGATATACCACAACACAGACATCTAGTAAGTCTTTAAAAATATTGTGTATAAATCGTTGGAAAACTGCAGGGGCATTGCATAGGCCGAATGGCATCACAAGATATTCGAACAATCCGTATCTAGTTCTGAACGCAGTCTTCCACTCGTGTCCATCACGGATTCGAATGAGATTGTATGCTCCTTTCAGGTCTAATTTTGAAAAATAGGTAGCTCCACGCACCTGCTCAATGAGCTCAGGGATAAGCGGTAGAGGATAGCGATCTTTTATTGTGATAGCATTCAATTTCCTGTAGTCGATGATAGGTCTGAGACTTGAATCTTTATTGCGAACAAAAAAGAGTCCTGCTGCTGTGGAAGAAGTGGAAGGTCTAATAAAACCTTTTTCCAAGTTCTCATCCAAATAGGTTTTGAGATGGGCAAGTTCATCCTGTGAAAGAGGATAAACATGACCGAACGGCAATTTGCTATTTGGGAGTAGATCAATGCTACAATCATAGTCTCGATGAGGAGGTAATGCTTGAGCATTTTTCTCAAGAAAAACCTCAGAAAGATCCTGATAACATAGTGGTGCAATCTCATCTGTCACCACAGACAGAATCTTCCCGGAAAACGGGAGGTTACACGTTTCCTCGCAATAACAAGAAGGGAAGGTCAAGGACCGTTTCTTCCAATCTATGGTTGGTTGGTGTGTGTGTAACCAGGGAAGTCCCAACACAATGGGAAAGTGGGGTGATGGTATTAAATCGAAGGTAGAAGTCTCCCTATGAGACTCGTTAATAGTGACTAGAAGTGCTTGTGTCTGATCGGTGATCGGACCAGAGGATAACGGAACACCGGTAATAAGACTTACTGAGACAGGTTTGAGTTTAGAAATAATAGGAATTTTATTTAAAGCAGCAAAACATATATCCATATAATTTCCACAAGATCCTGTGTCAATCATGGCCTTAGTAGTAATCCTGTTCTGGTCCCACTGTAATGTCAACAAAACAGAAATGTAGGGGTTAGTGAATGAAGTTGTCAATCCTCCTTGGGAGACATGTGAACACTCACCCTTCTTTTTGTTGACTAGGGGGCAGACGTTTATCTTGTGATCCGGGGATGCACAGTACAAGCAGAGATCTTCATTTCGTCTCCTGGCCCTTTCCACAGTTGATAGCGGTGGGCGTATGGTTCCTACCTCCATAGGAACGGCCAGACTCCGAGAGGAAACGGATAATGGCATTCCCATCTTTTCAGCCTTTCTTTCTCGTAGTCTTCTATCTATGGTAATACTGAGTTGTATTAATGCATCCAGGGTTTTTGGCAGATCCGCTCGGGCGAGCTCGTCCTTAACGGCTTCTGATAGGCCAAGCCTAAATTGGGTTTTCAGAGATGCATCATTCCATTCGGAATCAAGGGTCCATCTCTTGAACTCTGCGACAAAGTCTTCTACAGGCCTGCTTCCTTGTTTCAAGGATCTTAACTGAAGATCAGCAGTACTCTGCCTATTGGGGTCATCATATAGGCTAGTGAGCTCTGCCAGGAACAAGGCATAGGAGTTGAGAAGCTGGTCGTTTTTCTCAAAAAGAGAATCTGCCCAGGCTCGAGGATCGCTTGATAGGTAAGAAATAATAGTACAAACCTTAATGTGATCAGTAAGGTAGGTACGAGGTTTTAGCAAAAAAAGTAACTCACATGCGTTTTTAAATTTGCAAATTTTTTTGCGATCGCCTGTAAATACCAAAGGGGGATTTATCTTGGGTTCAGGGGACTGAGCAGAGGTAAGTTGTGTCAGTCTAATTACCTGCTGCGACAGAGCCTGATTGTCTTCTTTTAATTCAGCAAGTGCGTGTATTAACGCAGATACTTGCTGTTTTAATTGTGTCACCTGAGTGGTTATTTCTGCTGAATCCATTTTTAGGTTCGTTCAATCTGTAACGCTCCTGCGTTTTTATATGGTGTGGATTTTCAGCTGCAGAAATAGTTCCACGTCAGTAGTCATGTAAGAGATATGCTGAGATACCATTCCCAACCTCAATGACTCATCATGTGTGGAAGGTCTTATTTCAGCCAGTAAATACACACAATTAGCAAGCTGGTTCCTAGAGTGACTTTATATATGTGGTAACACAATGATGAAGGTTGAGGGATAGGTTGAGTGGAGGTGGTAGGTGATAGACACTTGAAGGTGAGACAGTAGCAGATGGATGCAGGAAGGTTTAGCAATGTTGTATGATAGCAGATGATAGAATAGCAGGTGGACATACAAAAGAGATCAACCCAGTGCAGAAAAGTAGCAGTAGTCTCAAGAGCTAGCAATCTAGTTTATGCAGATGTGATAAACAGTCTCTACTATGCAGAGCTAGATAGTGTAAGCTTAGTATAAGTTTATAGAGAATTCCCCTGCGGGGTACTTAGCACTATTAGCGATACAGCCGAAGGGTGGTTCAGGAGAGGCGGATGATCCAGTAGCGGGATACAGGGATCAGCGCAGCGAGGTTCCGTCAGCGAAGTAAGCTTGCAAGCATGGAAGCTTCAAGCAAGGTTAGCATCCAGATAAGGGTGTTTGAACGAACACATGTGAGTGAGAACCGACGCCTTAAATAGCCATCTAGTCCGGCGCTGAGTGATGACAGCTCCAGTCTTAAAGGTGTATGCGCACCTTTCCAAAAGTAAATGGTAGGGCGCATACACTTGTGGAAAGTGTAATTTAGGGTACCAAAGGTACCGGAACATTACATGCAGGCAATGCAGACAGATGCAGCTGGGACAAAGGGATAGTACAACGTCAGGTACGCAGGCTCTGCCCCCTATACGCGTTACGTTAGAGCTAACCAATAGCCTTTGACTTCTTCAGTAGGGGCGGAGACTGCTTGACCTGTCCTTATAAAGGTGCCTCCCCTTTACTCTATGATATGAGTTTTGAGTATGTATTAAATATAGGCTGTAATTTCAAATTATGTTTATTTATGTTTTTAATGATCGGTATTTACATATCTGTGAAGGACTCAGGGAAATGGCGGGCGTAGCTACGCAGTCTCCTAGTTGGTTTACCTATATAGACAGGATTGGCTGCATTAGATTACTTTTTTCACCCATTTATGCATATGCATAGCATGACACTGTAGATCGAGTTCCCCCATCTCTGGTTCCGGTGTCCTGAGACTGTGTAATTATGCAGAGTGGATCATACGAGCCATATCCAATCGGAATGAACCCTGACAAGGGGAGGCACCTTTATAATGAAGGGCAGGTCAAGCAGTCTCCACCCCTACTGAAGAAGTCGAAGGCTACTGGTTAGCTCTGAAGTAACTAGTATAGGGGGCGGAGCCTGCGTACCTGACGTTGTACTTTCCCTTTGTCCCAGCTGCATGTGTATCTGTCTGCATTGCGTGCACCGCTGAGTGCCACTAAATGTGAGTACCTTTTACTATATCTAATAAAGACATTTGTATTCAGACGGAGAGCACTATATATGTCCCCTTTGTTTTATATATACACCGATTTCTGAGTTTGATTGAAGTTCATCCATCCCCACCTGAGTGATCTATGTTGGGCTGTCCGAGAGAGCTAGGAGAGGATAATCCCCAAGGCTGCTATAGCTGATATATGCGATCTTTGACCCTTTATGGGTCTGTGGCTGAGGTGAGAGACCAATCTAGCCGGTGGTGGGATATATGCACAGCAGTGTTTGTGAAGAAATTTTTATGATTTTCTTATCACCTTGGTTTTTTTACTACCTTGTTGGAAGTTTCTTCTTTTCACCTTTATTTGGACACTTATGGACTTTATTTTAGACTCTTTTGATATTTATTACACCATCAATATCACCTGTTTATATATTGATTATGTATTTCTGGGGCAGCACTTTTATAGGTATTTACATGTGTTGAATTCCTCAGAGATCCATGCCTCATGCCTTCATTTTTATAAATGTGAGGTAGTCTACACTGTCATGAGCTAGGCGAGTGCGCTTATCGGTCACAATCCCCCCTGCTGCGCTGAACGTCCTTTCGGACAGGACACTAGACGGGGGGCAAGCCAACACTACCATTGCAAATTGTGCAAGCTCTGGCCAGAGGTCAAGCCTGCCCACCCAGTAGTCCAGGGGTTTATCACTCCTCAGAGCGTCCACATTGGCCATTAATCCCAATGTCGTCGGATACCTGGCGGTCTAGGCGTTCCTTGTTGCTGGATCCGGAGTACAGCTGTCGATGGTTCGGCTGAAAGAAGGATCTCATATCTGAAGTGACCAAGACATCTTCAAACTGCCCTCTTCTTGCAGGCGCTGTTGGATTGCTACCCGCAACTGTCTCTCTGTGACTGGAAATTCCTCTGCCAGCGCACGCAAAAGCAGAATGCAGCATTTCCCGCAGCAAGGCCTGGAAGCACTACATTCTGAACGCCCTCTGTGATTGTGGTAACTTTTCCGCCATTTTATGTTTGTACCGGGGGTCTAAGTATGTTGCCACCCAGTACTGGTCCTTGGCCTTTATGTATTTTATACGGGGTCCCCCTTAAAACACTGGAGCATGAAGGCCCCCATTCGCACTAAACTGAAAGCGGTGTAGTGGCCTGCTTCCAGCTCATTATCCAGGATAATGTCGTCCTTGTTCTCCTCCCCCCATCCACGGATAACACCAGGAATCCCAGAAAGGTTTAAAGCATGTTCTTCTTGCTCCTCCTCATCCCCCCAGCACCATCCTCCTCTGACTCCTTTTCAGACTCCTGCTGTTGATTTGTCTCAGATGGAGTAGCACCCACTGGGAATTCATCAAACATTGCAGCTTCCTCATCTTCCTGCTCCTGCTCCTTGGCTTGATCAATGACACGACGCAATGCACACTCCAGAAAGAAGGCGTAAGGTATGATGTCACTTATGGCGCCCTGGCTGTGACTGACCAGTTTGGTGATCTCATCCAATGGCCGCAGAAGTCTGCATGCGTCCCGCATGAGCAGTCACTGGTGAGGTGAAAAAAACCCAAGCTCCCCAGAACCTGTCCTGCCGCAGAGTTCGTACTGCACGTTTCTGCTGGAGCAGCCTATCAAGCATATGCAACGTTGAGTTCCATTGCGTCGGGCAGTCACAAATAAGATGCCTGATGGGCAGGTTGTGTCGCCGCTGAATGTCAGCAAGGAGAGCCATGGCTGTGTAAGCTCTTCGGAAATGGCCCAAGATTTTCCTGGCCTGCCGCAAGAAGTCCTGGACCCCAGGGTATTTGTGAAAAATAAAGGTGCGCTGATATATGTGATAAAGCCGCTACCAAGAAATGTGAGTAATAAATTGTTGGTGCGCTAAACTGAAATGTGTCCTCAATCAATATTCTAAAGAAACAAGATTCTGAAACACAATATAACAAAACATAAATATAACATATGTGAAAAAAAATCCAAAATAAAGTCCATCAAATTATAGTGATGTTCCGTGAAATTTCCGTGATATATTCTGTGCAAAAACTCAATTCAACATAAAGTGACATCCACGTGAAACGATCCCACCACCAGCAGATTTATATGTGTAAATGGTGTAACCAATCCACATAAACCAAGGTTAGCTATTTTCCCATACACCTTCACCCAGCATGTGAGCACATTCAAAAGCCTCTTACCAGATGAAAGATAAGTTGGGCGTTGAGAATAAACTCTCCACTTTTGAAGATGTGACTCTAGGCTGGCTAATGGTCATACAGTCCGCAGATGGTGTGGTGCTCTGTCAGGGTATTTGCCAATGAATCGATGCACCACCAAGTTCAGGACGTGTGCCATGCATGGCACGTGTGTTATTTA
Source organism: Pelophylax lessonae (assembly GCF_965119305.1). Classification (NCBI taxonomy): domain Eukaryota; kingdom Metazoa; phylum Chordata; class Amphibia; order Anura; family Ranidae; genus Pelophylax; species Pelophylax lessonae. Next base: position 95,072,734 of record NC_138771.1, on the reverse strand, counting down.
GCCCTGTTTAAGCGCGCTCAGCAGATTGGCACCATTGTCGCACACCACTTTACCAACTGTCAAATTCAGCGGTGTCAGCCACTGATCTGCCTGTGAATGCAAAGCTGAAAGTAGTGCAGGACCAGTGTGGCTCTTGGCCTCCAGGCACAACAGACGCAGCACAGCATGGCAACATCTCCCCTGGCATGTGGAATAGGTTCTGGGGATCTTGGGCGGCGCAGTGGAAGAGACTGTAGCAGCGTAAGAGGAGGAGTCAGCCGAGGAGGAGAGGGAGGATGGAGGAGGAGGAGAAGAAGAGGCAGGCCTGCTTGCAATCGGTACAACAAAATCTACACGGGTGCCACGGGTTACATGCTTGACGGCCGTCAGAAGGTTCACCCAGTGGGCAGTAAAAGTGATATACCTTCCCTGCCCGTGTTTGCTAGACCATGTGTCTGTGGTCAGATGTATCTTGGCACCAACACTGTGTGCCAGAGATATATTCACTTGCCGCTGAACATGGCCATACAGCTCTGGAATGCCCTTCTGCGAGAAATATTTCCTGCCTGGGACCTTCCATTGTGGTGTTCCAATGGCCACAAATTTACGAAAGGCCTCCGAGTCCACCAGTTGATATGACAGTAGTTGGCGGGCTATCAGTTCTGAGAAGCCAGCAGTCAAACGTTGGGCAACAGGGTTATCCGGCGTCATCATTTTTTTACGCTCCAACATTTGGACCACAGAAGCCTGCCTTTTTCCAGAACAACGTGACAACGGCATCATGGAAGGTGGAGTGGAGGACAAATGTGAGGAGAGAGGAGAAGGAGAAGGAGAAGGAGAAGGGGCTGGACGGTGAGAGTCTGGAGTGTGGCTTTGTGGGTTCTGACGGTGTTGATCCCACTGGGCTCGGTGATGGGAGTTCAGGTGCCTTCTTAAGGCGGTTGTCCCTAGGTGAGTGTTGGGCTTACCGCGACTTATGCATTGAGTGCAAAGGCTGCAGATGGCAACACTGTTGTCAGCAACGGACACATTAAAAAAAGCCCACACTGTGGAGACATGTGCCGGCTTCCTGGGAGCGCCAGATGTGACTGTACATGGTTGATGGCTCGCTCCTGATAAATTTGCAGTCTGCTTTGTACCTCTTGTGCAATGCAAGTTCTGCCTGCCTCTCCTCCCTATCTGCCGGTCCGTCTCTCCCTCTGAACGCCCCTCCTCTTCCTCTCTTGTGGCCACCCACATGACGTCTATAGACACGTCATCATCAACGTCACCTTCCCCACCACTAACATTCAAGATCTCAGAGGAGGCAGCAACAGCGGGGACCAACGTCCTTGGGCTGATCTGGGTACTGTCGTCAGACTGCTAAGTGGCGGCTGTTGCTACCTCCTCTTTCTGATCCGATGCCAACAATGGCTGCGTATCGCAAACGTCTTGTGATGGATCGGAAAATAATTCCAGTGACTCAATCGGAGGGTATGTGGTGATGGTGTCTTTGGGGGTGCACACAGCAGAGAGTGAAGAGGGTGTACATAGAGTGGATGAGGAGGGTGCAGAAGAGGAAGGCTGAGTGAGCCACTCAACCAAGTCTACTGTGTCCTTTGACGTAATCGAACGCGCCTTCTGAAGCTTCACACTTTGGCTCCGGCCTACTGCTCCTGCCCTACCCCTACCACCCCTGCATAAGTGTCTGCCTCTTCCTCTGCCTGTCATGTTTTTAAATTACCCTGTGACGAAGTCTCTAGAGAATCGCAGTATATCTGGAAAAAGGTATATAACACCCCGCTTCAATCTGTGGTATTGGGGGGCCACAGGTTTATCACACCAGTTCTACAAATAATTGGCCAGTAACTGTTGTTACTGTGTGTAGCACAGTTAACACAGCAAAAGAGGCCAAATTTTTGCAGGACTAAAATACAATCTTAGAAAAGTATACTGCTAAATAACACCTCACTTCAATCTGTGGTATTGGGGGGCCACAGTTTTATCACACCAGTTCTACAAATAATTGGCCAGTAACTGTTGTTACTGTGTGTAGCACAGTTAACACAGCAAAAGAGGCCACATTTTTTGCAGGTCTAAAATACACTCTTATAAAAGTAGACTGTTAAATAACACCCCACTTCAATATGTGGTATTGGGGGGCCACTGAACTATCACACCAGTTGTTCAAAAAATTGGCCAGTGAGTTTGGCACTGTGTGTATCAGGGTTAACACAGCAAAAGAGGCACTATTGTTGCAGGAAACAAATACACTTAAGAAAGTATACTCAGATAACACCCCACGTCAATATGTGGTATTGGGGGGCCACTGCTTTATCACACCAGTTGTTCAAAAAAATGGCCAGGGAGTTTGGCACTGTGTGTATGAGACTTAACTCAGCAAAAGAGGCAATATTGTAGAAGGACACAAATACACTTGTAAAAGTATACTCAGATAACACCCCACTTCAATATGTAGTATTGGGGGGCCACTGGTCTATCACACCAGTTGTTCAAAAAATTGGCCAGGGAGTTTGGCACTGTGTGTATCAGACTTAACTCAGTAAAAGAGGCAATATTGTTGCAGGACACAAATACACTTATGAAAGTATACTCAGATAACACCCCACTTCAATATGTGGTATTGGGGGGCCACAGGTTTATTACACCAGTTCTACAAATAATTGGCCAATAACTGTTGTCACTGTGTGTAGCACAGTTAACACAGCAAGAGAGGCCACATTTTTGCAGGACTAAAATACACTCTTAGAAAAGTATACTGTTAAATAACACCCCACTTCAATATTTGGTATTGAGGGGCCACTGGTCTATCACACCAGTTGTTAAAAAAATTGGCCAGTGAGTTTGGCACTGTGTGTATCAGACTTAACTCAGCAAAAGAGGCAATATTGTTGCAGGACACAAATACTATAGTAAAAGTATACTCAGATAACACCCCACTTCAATATGTGGTATTGGGGGGCCAGGGAGTTTGGCACTGTTTGTAGTATTGCTGCAGCAACGCTCAGTCACCACACCTGGCACAATGCTGCACAGTGCACAAAAATACTACTAATCTACTATAATATGCTTTCTACAAAGTATATTATACTGTGGATTACCCCCCTCCCCCCTATATTTTGCACTGCACAGCAATACCAAAAAAATTGCAGCCCTTTAAATGACTTTTGTGGACATTAACAGAGCGATTTGAATGACTGCTGCCGATCTCTAACTGCCCCTAAAGCACAGACTGGATACCTGTCCCTAACCTGAAAAGAGACTGGACCTATACTGAAATACCAGCCCTTTAAATGACTTTTGTGGACATTAACAGAGCGATTTGTGTGACTGCTGCCGATCTCTTAACTGCCCCTAAAGCACTGACTGGATACCTGTACCTTACCTGAAAAGAGACTGGACATATACCAAAGTACCAGCCCTGAAAAGGACTTTTGTGGATCTTAACAGAGCTATTTGTGTCTGGCAATCTCTCCCTGATGCATACAGTTGACCTCTCTCTATGCTGACAAAAAGCAGAATGTGAAATGGCCGACAGCTCAGGTCTATTTATAGGGTAGGGGACATGTCCATGTGCTGAAATGTTTTAATTGGCTGTCCCGTTCCACCTGACGGCTGTGTCATGGGTCAAAGTTCTTCTGAATGAAAAAGAAAATGGTGGCGTGGACATCTTCGCGAACATCGTCAAAAGTCTGACTTTTCGCGAATTTGCGAACAAGCTAAATTTGCCGCGAACCGACCGCCGGGCGAACCGCAAGGCCATCTCTAGTCCACAGATCCAGTCCTTGTTCCCCAAGCCTACTGTCTGAGGAGGGTATAGCTCCAAAAAGGTCCAGTTTTTGTTTCTCAGGCATACTGTCTAGGAAAGGGCACTGACGTTGGAAAAGAGTTCTGCTTAGTCAATTTAGGCCTACGCCTAAAGATCCACAACTACAAATTGTCATTCACAGCTCAAAGGTGCCTGTAAAGGTAGCTGTCCTTTTTGCCCACTCAGTCTGCATTAGCCTCTGGCAAAGGTTAAAAACACAAGATACTAATAAGTGAAGGGATTTGTGCTGCTATTTTTGGTATCCTGCACCCCTGATCCTGTCTTCCCTAAACAACTAAGCTAATAAAATATCAAAAACTGCTGTCAGTGGGTGTTTCAGTGCAGCTACAAAGCAAACCACCAGTAAGGAGGCACATACAATCCTTCAGCAATTAATTAGCTCCTTTATGGGTCTTTGCTCCATACTGTATCTGCGTTGCCTTCTTTGTGTGTTAACTACACAGTAGGTAGAATGTTTGACTAATAAAATAACAGCAATCATGCTTGATTCAGCTCAAAGCAAACATTTATGTTTCTTCTCTCATGCGCTGAAACTGTGTGGGAGCTCAGCTACTGAACAAGGGCTCTCTAGGAGTGGAAACATTATTTTTTTTAACGGTATAAGAAGTGAATAAGAAGTAAGTAAGGCAAGCACTCATCTTGACATGTAGATGCATTTTCTTACATATAACTATATTTTAGCTACTTTACAGACCCAGTGGGTGGCATCCCTGCTTTGAGTAAAAGGTGCTTGAAATCTGTATAAGCAACAATCTTGAAAATTATGTTTCCAAAATTGCTGCAAAGAAATCTACAGTGCTTTAATAACAATGACTGGAGTATGTAAAAAGTTTCAGCCTGACAGCTTCAAATAAAAATGTATTTCAGTTATTTTATATGCAGTTTGTTCGTATTCTCCCTCACAAGGAAATAATTACTGTATATAACACAATAGAAATGTGAGTGTATATATACACACTGCTCCAAAAAAATTAACCCCTTCAGCTCCGGAAGGTTTTACCCCCTTAATGAGCAGGCCATTTTTTGCGATTCGACACTGCGTTACTTTAACAAAAAATTGCGCAGTTGTGGTTTTTAGATTTTGCGCTATAAACAAAAAAGAGCGACAATTTTGAAAAAAAAAAAAACATATTTTTTACTTTCTGCTATAAAACATTAATTAAAAAATTTAAAAAAATTTCTTTTTTTATCAGTTTAGGCCAATTTGTATTCTGCTACATATTTTTGGCAAAAAAGTGTATTTTAATTGGTTTGCGCAAAAGTTCTAGCATTTACAAACTACGGGATAGATTTTTGGACTTTTTATTTTTTTTTTTATTTTTATTAGTAATGGTGGCGATCAGCGTTTTTCAGCGGAACTGCAACATTGCGGCAGACAGATCAGACCCCTAACTGACATTTTGACACTTTTTGGGAACCAGTGACATTACTACAGTAATCAGTGTTAAATATTATGCACTGCTACTGTATAAATGACACTGGCAGGGAAGGGGTTAACACTGGGGGTGATCAAAGGGGTTAATGTATGCTAAATATGCTTGCTCACTGTAGAGGGAAGGGCTCTGTGACAGGCACAGAGAGATCGCGGTTTCAGCTTAGCTGAAACGTATGATCTCTCCCTACCTGTCTGACAGAATACTCGCCTGCTTTGTTTACATAAGCAGGCAAGTCTTCTGTCAGTTTATCTGACGATCACGGGAGGCCGGCGGCAACCGCCGTCGCTCCTCCCACGGTCCGCCTCCCACTGTCTCTAAGCACCTCGTACACAAGATCACGTAGTACTACATGATTTTGCGCAGCCAAGCCACCCTGCTGCAGTAATACTACGGTAAGCGGTCGGCAAGAGGTTAAAGGAACACTTTGAAAACACATCAGATCTCAATAGGGAAAAATATCATGCTGGATATCTATACTGATATGGACTGGGTAATGTGTTAAGAGCGAAAGGATGCCATATCGTTCGATGGAAATGAAAATTATCACCCTACATTCAAAGCCAACCAAAAATCAAAGTGACAAAAAGATGCAGCAGGGTAGTCCATTTTGCTGAAATTTCATTGTAGCAACTCAAAATGGTACTTAGAGCATGCTTCTAATGAGACGACGGATGGTGTCCTGGGGTATTTCCTCCCAGATCTGGACCAGGGCATCACTGAGCTCCTAAACAGATTGAAGTGCAACCTGGCGGCGTCGGATGGACCAAAACATAATATCCCAAGGGTGTTCTATTGGATTTAGGTCAGGAAAGTATGGGGGCCATTCAGTGGTATAAATTCCTTCATCCTCCAGGAACTGGCTGCATACTCTTGCCACATGGGGCCGGGGCATTGTCGTGCACCAGGAGGAACCACTGCACTCCATCCCAACACCTAATGTCAGTCAGGGTGCCATTGTCTAGCCTGTAAAGGTCTGAGCGTCCCTCTATGAATATACCTCCACAGGCCATCACTGACCCACCACCAAACCAGTCACGCTGAACGATGTTACAGGCAGCATGACGTTCTCCGTGGTTTCTCCAGACTCTTTCACATCTGTCACATGTGCTCAGGGTGAACCTGCTCTCATCTGTAAAAAGCACAGTGCGTCAGTGGAGGACCTGCCAATTCTGGTGTTCAATGGCAAATGCCAATCGAGCTCCACGGTGCCGGGCAGTGAGCACAGGGCCCACTAGAGGACGTTGGGCCCTCAGGCCACCCTCATGAAGTCCATTTCTGATTGTTTAGTCAGAGACATTCACACCAGTGGCCTGCTGGAGGTCATTTTGTAGGGCTCTGGCAGTGCTCATCCTGTTCCTTCTTGCACAAAGGAGCAGATACTGATCCTGCTGATGGGTTAAGGAACTTATATTGCCCTGTCCAGCTCTACTGGAGTAACTGCCTGTCTCCTGGAATCTCCTCCATGCTCTTGAGACTGTGCTGGGAGACACAGCAAATCTTCTGGCAATGGCATGTATTGATGTGCCATCCTGGAGGAGTTGGACTGCCTGTGCAACCTCTTTAGGGTCCAGGTATCGCCTTATGCTGCCATAGTGACAATAACCCTAGCCAAATGCAAAACTAGGGAAACATAGTCAGAAAAGATGAGTAGAGAAAAAAAACATCAGTGGCCTCCACCTGTAAAACCAGGGTTTAGGCAAGTCAAGTTTCTCCACCACAAACTTTCTCAGGGGCGGCACTGACACTAGCTGACAGGGGAGAGAGGAGAGACAGTGGGATGGCAGAAGCATGTAAACTGACCACGTTATCAGGGCTCAGCAGCCATGATAAACGTGGTCAGTTTACAGAGGGGAGGGCAGAACCAGGCAGGATTAGCCAGGTATTTTAGAAAGGGCCAGATTACGCAGCACAAGCACTGTGCTGTTATTCATGCTTTAAAGGAATAGGATAATTTTTTTAGGGTTACAACCACTTTAAGCCCTACCAATGGTTCTATACACTAAACTTTAGGTAATGCTAGTCTGGCATGACATTATTAGAGATGTACATAAAAATACTTAATGCAGGCAAAAAACTTTAGCAAATTCTTCTACAGATGCAATTGCATATTTAATGGACTGAATGATCTTAAGATGAATGTATGACTATGAAAACTTTTTAGCCACTTCCATACTGCCGGCTGTCATATGACGTCTTTAGGTTTGAATGGAGATATCTGAATGATGCCTGCAGCTACAGGCATCATTTGGATATCTTTTTTTTTTCCTGTCTGCGATTTCCTGCACAGTAAAAACAATTATGTCAGCAGTTCAGCCGCTTGATTGTTTTTACAGGTGGCAGGGGGGGGGGGACATCCCCCCCTTCCCGCTACTCTCCAGTGCTTCTACTGGCTCACCCATGCGGTCGGCAAACCAGAGAAGGAACCACCGGCGGCAGAAGTTTACCATGGAGCTGACCGAGGACCAGATTGCCCCAGTCATCTCTATGACTCTCAGAGGCCGGGCATGACATTACGGCGTCACTTCTGCCACTGTCAAATGTATACACTGCTGGGTTTTTAGCTGGAAAGGCTGAGGTTGTTTTTTTTTTTGTATCTCAGGCTTTCCAACCTAGAGGAGAGATGTGGGGTCTTATGGACCCCAGATCTCGCCATAAAGAGGGATGTTTACATTCCTTGTAATATATATAAAAGCGATTTAAAAAAAAGTAAAGGGAAAGTGTAAAAAAAATAAAAATAAAATTAAGTGCCCTCTCCCCTTTTAGTTTGCGTCCGCATATGTAAACGATGTTCAAACCACACATGTGAGGTATCTCCGCAAACAGTAGTTTGAGTGCAATAATTCTGACACAAGACCTCCTCTGTAACTCTAAACTTGTAACCTGTAAAAAATTCTAAAGCGTAGCCTCTGGAGATTTTTTAGTACAGAGGTTTGGTGCCATTCCACGAGTGTGTGCATTTTTAAAGGGTGACATATTAGGTATCTATTTACTCTGCTTAACATCATCTTTCACATTATACAAAGAAATTGGGCTAACTTTGCTGTTTTTTTTTTCTTTTTCATAAAAGTTTTTTTTTTCCACAAAATTGCATTAAAAAAAATTGCAATAGCCACCATTTTATTCCCTAGGATCTCTGCTAAAATATAGCCGTGTGGAAGCAGTTAAAGCACACAAGCATATACAAAGAGGTTTATTTAAGAAAGAAATACTGATCTGCCCATGAGAACCTCTAAAGCTGGATACACACTATCCAACTTTTGTGGTTAGATTTCCTTCAGATTTACCTTTTCTATGTAGTGCAAGGGCCTGCCAGATTGCATACAAATTGAAAGTGTTTAGGTTTGACCTCATATTATATGGTTTTGGTAAGTCTAAAGGAAAAAGTCTTCAGAAAATCTTATAGTGTGTATGGCCCATAAGCCTTTGTCTCTATAAAATATGAAGTCCAACAAGACTCTTTTTAAAAAGGTCACCAAGTCTCAGAAAGCACAAAGATCAAATGACCTTGCATACAATGTACTGTACATAGTGAAATTAACTGATAATAGTGAATTGGTAATACCAACAATTTACATTTTCAAAAAGAGTGTGGTTTAATAAACGACAATACAAAAAAACTTCTGTTTTTAACCTTATTGTTTAAGGAGTTTCACTAGGTACTGTATGTTTATGCTGACTGTGCTGCAAAATGTTTATGTTGTTCAGAGTACTGCCTGCATATTTCCTGCACTATTTAGAATTTTATCTAAGTGGTTGCCATTCTTTATTTTGTTACATTTTCAAAAAGTGACTTTAAATTGCTCGAAAAAATATTTTGTGTAAACCACTCAACTTTCAGTTTGATCATAATGAAATTAAGTGATTCAATAAATTTGTCTCTTATTTAGTCTGTATATTTGTGGATAACTGAATTTTAAACAACAACCCTCTCATCAGATGCCAAACAGGATCAATACAGATACAGGAAAATTAGATTTGCTGCAACTTTCTATAGCGTCCCCCGCTGCCACACCGAATGCAATATTTAATTCCCTTACTGTAATTGCTTCTCCATGAGAGATTGGATATATTCCTGATTCACTTCACAGCCCATCTCACCAAATAATTATTTAAACATTGAAAATTACACAACATTGAATGTCCTACATTCCATAAAATGTGAATTTCAGCATGTTTTATAAAGGTCACTGTCCTTTTATTGTACCTATACATCAAGATAAAAATAAAAAAAAAGGTTCAAAGTGAACCCTTCAATAAATAATAAATACAGACATTTGCTTTTTCCGAGTTGTGTTCAAGTGAGTTTTTTGATGACCTGAATATAATAAAATGCATGGGAATATTTTTGTAACATACTGAAGCCACAAAAGATTTTTTTAAAATGTTCAAAAAATTCAGTGCAATTAGTGACTTGGAGTCATTCTATATACCGCTGGTGCATGGAACTGCTTGAGTAATTGACTTGCTGATTTTCACAGACATCTGCGATAAGATATAAGTCAAATTTTAGGCATCCTCTGCAAGAGAAACCCTAACTTTTGGTAAGGTACTACCCTAGGGTTAACAACAACCAAAGGGTTAAACATACTGCAGCTTTTATCATTAAAATACTTAAAATTGGTTAAAATGAACATAGATTCATCTATCTAGGAATCAGTCTGGAAAGGACTTAGAGAAATATACAGCTTTTCCCTTCAAAACAGAACAAGGTAGACTAAGTTAACATTCTTGCAATATACATTAATAATTCCAAGGAGATTATTTCTTAAACAATTGCCTTTCAGAAGGTTTTAGGCCCTTCATGACAAGGCTATTTTTTTTTTGCTATTCAGCACTTTATTTTAACTGGCAATTGTGCGGTCATGCAACGCTGTACACAAATTAAATTTATATGATTTGTTTTCCACATCAATAGAGCTTTCTTTTAGTGGTATTTGATCATCACTGGCCCTTGAGAAAGGCACATGATTGTTACACAATGCGTTGGTAGGAGCCAGGTGACGTAATTTCTGGTCTACGGCTGAGACCGGAAATTCAAAATTTCCTCGTTGTTATGATTCTGGGACTCCTCGGTACAGTTGTCCGTTATACCTGCCATTGTCTACATTACTATAAATTACTTTTTTCTCCATTAAACTGATTTTTATACATACTATACTATGTAGACTTTAATTTTATTTCATATAAGCGGAGAATTGCCTACAATGGAGTGAATCCCCTCAACCAACCATTGGTTCTTGGGAACACGCAATGATATTTTGCTTTAAGGTGAGCGGCCACTACACTTAATGTTGGAAACCGGTTGTTGGGAGACTGCACCGTTGTCATTATAATTTTTGGATCACTGCATTCACGGAGTAACAAGCTTTTTTCATCACACATTACAATTTGGACATTTGTTTTCAGTACCTACATTTTTTTGGAACTGTGATTCAATAATTCACTCGTTGAATGGTGTGCATTGTTTCCTATGCACTGTTTTGCACATTCACTTTACTATTGTCTAATAGTTATATGATTATTTACACATGTGCGTATATATGTTGAAGCACTAGTGCACTTTATATTTAATATACCTTAATATACTGTCATATATACAGTATCTCACAAAAGTGAGTACACCCCTCACATTTTTGTAAATATTTTATTCTATCTTTTCATTTGACAACACTGAAGAAATTACACTTTGCTACAATGTAAAGTAGTGAGTGTACAGATTGTATAACAGTGTAAATTTGCTGTCCTCTCAAAATAATGCAACACACAGCCATTAATGTCTAAACTGCTGGCAACAAAAGTGAGTGCACCCCTAAGTGACTATGTCTAAAATGGGCCCAATTAGCCATTTTCCCTGCCCGGTGTCATGTGACTCGTTAGTGTTACAAGGTCTCAGGTGTGAATAGGGAGCAGGTGTGTTAAATTTGGTGTTATCGCTCTCACTCTGTCATACTGGTAACTGGAAGTTCACCATGGCACCTCATGGCAAAGAACTCTCTGAGGATCTGAAAAAAAGAATTGTTGCTCTACATAAAGGTGGCCTAGGCTATAAGATGATTGCCAATACCTTGAAACTGAGCTGCAGGATGATGGCCAAGACCATACAGTGGTTTAACAGGACAGGTTCCACTCAGAACAGGCCACGCCATGGGTGACCAAAGAAGTTGAGTGCACGTGGTCAGCGTCATATCCAGAGGTTGTCTTTGGGAAATAGATGTATGAGTGCTGCCAGCATTGCTGCAGAGGTTGAAGGGGTGGGGGGTCAGCCTGTCAGTTCTTAGACCCTATGCCGCACACTGCATCAAATTGGTTTGCATGACTGTCGTCCCAGAAGGAAGCCTCTTCTAAAGATGATGCACAAGAAAGCTTGCAAACAGTTTGCTGAAGACAAGCAGACTAAGGACATGGATTACTGAAACCATGTCCTGTGGTCTGATGAGCCCAAGATAAACGTATTTGGTTCAGATGGTGTCAAGCGTGTGCAGCGGCAACCAAGTGAGGAGTACAAAGACAAGTGTGTCTTGCCTACAGTCAAGCATGGTGGTGGGAATGCCATGGTCTGAGGCTACATGAGTGCTACCAGCACTGGGGAGCTACAGTTCATTGAGGGAACCGTGAATGCCAACAAGTGCTGTGACATATTGAAGCAGAGCATGATCCTCTCCCTTCAGAGACTGGGCTGCAGGGCAGTATTCCAACATGTTAATGACCCCAAACACACCTCCAAGATGACCACTGCCTTGCTAAAGAAGCTGAGGGTAAAGGTGATGGACTGGCCAAGCATGTCTCCAGACCTAAACCCTATTGAGCATCTGTGGGGCATCCTCAAATGAAAGGTGGAGGAGCGCAAGGACTCTAACATCCACCAGCTCTGTGATGTTGCCATGAAGAAGTGGAAGAGAACTTCACTGGCAACCTGTGAAGCTCTGGCAAAATCTATGCCCAAGAGGGTTAAGGCAGTGCTGGAAAATAATGGTGGCCACACAAAATATTGACACTTTGGGTCCAATTTGGACATTTGCACTTAGGGGTGTACTCACTTTTGTTGCCAGTGGTTTAGATATTAGTTGCTGTGTGTTGAGTTATTTTGAGGGGACAGCACATTTACACTGTTATACAAGCTGTACACTCACTACTTTACATTATTGTAGCAAAGTGTCATGTCTTCAGTGTTGTCACATGAAAAGATATATTAAATTATTTACAAAAATGTGAGGGGTGTACTCACTTTTGTGATACTGTATGTATTTTTATTGCTTTTCACACTGTTGTAACTCTGTTTCATATTGCTTTTACTTTATTCATGTGATTGCATAGCGATCACACGATCCCCCACCTGCTCAATGCTCTCCCCTCGGCTGGATGACGTACATGTACGTCATCCAGCCTGCCTGTGCCACCCTGCGCAGTAAATGTAATGTGGCCGGGTGGCAAGCCGGTTACAACAAATGGATTTAGACTTTAGGAAAAGGCAATAACCTTAGCTTTATTTGCCCAGCAACAAAAGAATTGGTTGAGGGACTTTAGCAATTCCTAGTCTTGTAAGCCATGTGTACAATGATAAACTGATGCTTCACTAGCCTTTGTTTCCGGTCAGCTTTAGAGTGTGTTATCTCCACTAAAACGTCATAAAAATGTTTAAAGCTAAAGGACTATATCATCCTTACAGCAGTGCCAGCTGATACTTGACTATGTAGTCAAATTGTTCAGAACCAACTACCTGCTAAATGTACTGTATGCTGTTAGATTTATGTGGGTTTCAAAGATGTGCCCTGTCCTTTCCTTCTTATTGAATTCTCAACAAGGGTGACTACATCAGTTGAATTTATGGCCAGTACCTGATCAACAGCTATTCACCGTAATGTATGTATGTATGTGTTGTAAGGCACTGGCTGGCATGCACCCTTCCTCCTGAACCACACCAGGCAACATGTCCACCCCTCAACAAGGGGGGTGCCTTATCAAGGGCATGGTAACGAGGACAATGGCTTCTTCCCAAAAACCCTGGATGGTGGTTGTGAGGGTCTGCGGGTGGGGAGGCTTATAAGAAGCTGGAAGCTCTCTGTCAGCTACATAAGGGAAGGGGTGGGAATATTGGTGATATTGTTGCCCATGTATGGCCATGGCTGTGTGGCCAGATTTAGTCAATGATTGTGACCCCCTCTGATCCTCGATGATTTACTTACTTGATCAAGGATTCCTCACTATGTAAGTGAATGGGCCTGTTGACGTCAGTTGTTGGTAAGGACACAGCAGGTGCAAGTGTCTGCTGCTTCCTTAGCAACCACTGAGAGCACTTCAGAAACGTACGTTTAAACCAATAACTGAGCTCATCCCTGCTTACAATATATAGTGGGTATAGAAAAGAATCAGCCTCCTTTAAAATAATCATATTTTGTTGCTTTGCAGCCTGAATACAGTTTTCATTTTATCCAGCCGTATATAAAATCCAATTAAAGATATATCACCATGTCAGAAAAAAAATCAAAAACAGAATCACTGAGTTGGAAAAAGGATCACCCCCTTTTGTCAGTATTTTGTTGAACCACCTTTTGCTTTATTTACAGTCTTTAGTCTGTTGGGATATGTCTCTACTAACCTTGCACATCTGGACTTTGCAATATTTGTCCACTCTTCTTTGCAGAACTGCTTAAGTTCAATTAAATTTGACGGTGACCATTTGTGAACTGCAGTCTTCAAGTCATTCCACAGATTTTCAATGAGGTTTAACCGCTTCCATACAGAGCAGTTAGACCCCCTTCCTGCCCAGACCAATTTTCAGCTTTCAGCACTCTCACACTTTGAATGACAATTGCTCAGTCATGCTACACTGTAACCAAACAAAATTTTTATAATTTTTTTCACACAAATAGAGCTTTCTTTTGGTGGTATTTGATCACAACTGGGGTTTTTTTTTTCGTGATATAAGCAAAAAAAGAGCAAAAATTTTGCAAAAAAAAAACACTTTTTTTTTAGTTTCTATTATAAAATATTGCAAAAAATTAATTTTTCTTCATACATTTGGGCCAAAATTTATACTGATACATATCTCTGGTAAAATTAACCCAAATTAGTGTATATTATTTAGTCTGTGTGAAAGTTATTGAGTCTAGAAGCTATGGTACCAATTACTGAAAATTGATCACACCAGATGTACTGACTGCCTATCTCCTTTCTTGAGGCCCTGAAATGTCAGGACAGTACAAATACCCCCCAAATGACCCCTTTTTGTAAAGTAGAAAGCCCAAGGTATTTAGTAAGAGGCATGGTGAGTTTTTTGAAGTTATAATTTTTTCCCACAATTCTTGGGAAAATGAAGAAAAATTTTTTTTTCTTTTTTTTCCCAAAACGTTGTCAATTTATAAGCTATTTCTAACACATAGCATGTACACAGCAAAAATGACACCCCAAAATTCATTCTGCTACTCCTTCTGAGTATGGTGATACCACATGTGTGAGACTTTTACACAGCCAAGCACAGTTAGGGAAGAAAAGTTGAACAGCTTCCAAAATGGTGTCCCAGTTTGGAGGGGGGTATTTAAATGTACAAAGTAAGCTTCCGAATAATCGTAAAGAGTATTAGAACATCCACTATGCCACATCCAGAGCTACATAATAAACAAAGGTTTCAGTAATATATCCTACCCCAATATGGACTTTATATGGACTTTATTTGCAAATAAAGTCCATATGGTGGTAGGATTTATTCCTGCAATTCCTTTGTTTCCTTCTGAATGATCATTTACTGACTGATTACTAAGTTCTGTTTTCCTTTTCTCAGCAAGGTTGTGCATTTTAATGATCGAGGTGGGTTTGATTCTGCTTTAATTCCACACCTAATTCTGCATCTACAGTACGTTAATAGTATAGATCACAAAACACACAAAACATCTTACGACTATGAGAGGAATGGTAGATAACCAATATCCACAAATAAAAAAAAAAAAAAACACCCTAATATTTCCAAACACTATAAACTGATGAATACTGGAGTATAAAGATGTATGAAAGACTGAGCATACCTGCTCTCTTTAAATTATGTTTTAGTAAGTTCCATTGCATCACTTTCAAGGAGAAGCCAGGGCAATTTGATTAAAAGTTCCTCTGTGTTATAAAACAATTTTATATACTTTACAGGTACAGGTAATAAACAATAAATATTTAAGCAGTCCCTCATCCAACCAACCATCCAAAATGATTAAAACCAAATTCTAGCCAATTTTTGTCCCCTGAATGTAATAAAAAACTATTTTATTTACTGCTATTATTATGAAGCATTTGTGGCTTATGTTGTGTACATTGTACAAAGTATTTCCCAGGTTGTGATGCAGTGCATTTCTGCAGTGGCTTAACAAAACCACCAGTTTATTTTCACAGTTCCTACAGTATGTACTTGTGTAAAGTACAGGTAATAAAGAATACGTAATTCAGTACTAACTCATCTAACTAACCAGCCAAAATGTTTAAAACCTAACTCCAGACAATTTTTGGCCCCTGATTGGGGCAGTAGGAACGAAAGTAATGGGGAAACTGTCTATTGGTTACAAAGAAAAGGCAAACTGGGCCAATGCCAGAACCTCTGAGGTTTTAACTATTGTCCACATCCCTGTCCACTTGGGTGACTGAAGAGGTGTATCCAGTATTCAGAAAAACGTCTCACTTGATGATTTATTATAATTATTTATTGAAGAGAAAAGATCTATCTTATCCTCATTTTTTAAGAACATTTTATTATTTATGTTTTATGCTTATATAATTTGGTGAAATGAAATAAGGTTAGGCATTTCTTCTAATCTGTTACATTCATGTATCCCTAATGATTTAACCTCTATTTATCAGCTATGTGGTATGTGTATACATTTTTGGATTATCCAATTGGTTTAGATATTCCTTACTATCCAATATATTCTTATATCACTTTTATTATTTATATTGACTAATTATCACTCCTTTCTATATATATATATATATATATATATATATACATATACACACACACACATATATATATATATATATATATATATATATATATATACATACATATATATATATACACATCCCAAAAAGTCATAGCATGGCTTTATTTTACATGCCTCCTACATTATGTTTATAGAGACTATATGAGGATTTTACTTTATCCAATATCTTCAACCACCTAAGTGTTCCCTGCTGTAACAGCCTCAATGTTATCAGAAAGGTATCAGCCCTAGACCCCAACGGAATCTATCACCTAACACCTACAATTGGGGTACAACCCACTGGAAGCGATGCCCTCCATACCCTTCAGATTGAGATCTGCTGCCAAGCAGCCTCCAGCCGCACTAGTCCTCTCTTCCACCCGAACTTGATCTATCTGTCCAGGAAACCTCACTGGACTCTCAGTCTACCCAGTGGAGTCACAAGCATCTATAAATGCTTGTCAGAGCTTCTCCGTTCATTTCAAAACAAGAAAAATAATACAAGTTTTGGCTAGAAGTTGGATTTAAACAAATTACATTTCCTAGTATTCCCTTCTGAAATGCAAGCGTGTATTGTTTGAGTATTGCGATCAATTGATTTCTGAAAAAACTATTAAAAAGATTTTTTTTTTGTCATTTAGAATTGCTCACAAAACACAGTTCTTTTGTTGTGATTAAAACTGTTGTAATTTGCTTAACTAATTTATTAATTTGTCATTTAAGCTAGAAAGAACTCACTGCCCTGGGAGATTTCGCTAAACAAAATTTAAAGCTGAAATTTGGGAATTCCCAAAACTCCTAAATTAAACAAGAATTTAACCCCTGCAGTGCAGGGGAGCTGAAATGGTGGATTTTGTCTAATTTACAGAGGTCAGCTTTAAAAATATGATACACACCGGATTATAAGATGATTCTACTAAGAAATATTAGCTTCTACACTGGCCACATGGAAACATGATCACTGAAAAAAGTATAACCCTCCCTTTACATGAAAGCAAAGTTAACTTTATACTATATGTATTTTTCATTTTTTTAATTTATACTATAGTTAAGCCTCCAAGTGAAATCCTAAAACAAAGGAATTGAAAGTCTTAGGTTGTAGGTGTAGCCCATCAGCCACTAGACTGCAGATTGCTTGCGTCCAGGGCCGATCACTCGCATGTATGAGAGATTACATGCAATAGGCTGGGATTAGCCGGCAGCTTCCCATTGCTTTCAATGGGACTACCTCTCATTTAATCACAGGATCCCCCTGCTGAAGTTCTCACATCTAATCGGAGACAGGGTGCATTGGCAGGTCTAATTCACTTGTGAGAGAATTTTGGCCAGAGCTTAGAAAATATGGTGCAAAGCATAGAATACCCAATCATATGGAAGGAAAACGTTAAAAAAAAAGTATTTTTGCTTGCTCATGGTTGGATGATGGAAGTCCCTAGAGCTGCACCCCATTCATAAATCTTTGAAAATAAATTTTTTGCAAAGTGAGCAATCTATTTACCTTTAGTAATTCAATACCTAAAAGTCTGTTCCTCAACACAGAAAGAAGTCTCCATATTTTACCTCATCAAAAATATAAAAATGGCTCCTGCGTGCCTTAGTGTTTGCCATATAAAAATAAAAAAAAGTATCTCACTAATTATTACAGATGTAATTAGTATTCCATTGAATGATTCTACATAAGGCCCCTATGGGGATAACTCTACATAAGGCCCCTATGGTGTAGCATTGAATGGAGATTTACTGAATGACACTGGGGCACATGTATGTCAGAAATTCTGTTTTATTGTAAATTGCAGCTTCATGGCAATTTTTCTGTTTGCATAATTTAACCACTTCTGGACCGAGCCCATTTCTGACACATTGTTTACAAGTTAAAATATGTATTTTTAGCTAGAAAATTACATAGAACCCCCAGACATTATATATATATATATATATATATATATATATATATATATATATATACAGTATATATATATATATATATATATATATATATATATACTGTATATATATATATATACTGTATATATATATATATATATTATTTTTTTTGCAAAGACTCTGGAAAATAAAATGGCGGTCTATGCAATATTTCTTGTCACGCCGTATTTGTGCAGCGGTCTTTCAAACGCCATTTCTTTGGAAAAAATATATTTCACTGCATTTAAAAAAATATAAACAGTAAAGTTAGCCTGTTTTTTTTTTTTTTTTTATCTTGTGAAAGATGATGTCACGCCGAGTAAATAGATACCTAACATGTTATGGTTTAAAATTGCGAACACCTGTGGAATGGCGACAAAATACGGTACATAAAAATCCCTATAGGCGAGGATTTAAAATTTTTTAACAGTTACCAGTTTAGAGTTACAGAGTAGTTTTTAAAATTATTGCTCTCGCTCTGGCGATCGTAGCAATACCTCACATGTGTGGTTTGAACTGCGCTTTCATTTTCAGGCGCGACTTACAAATGCATTTTCTTTCCTGAGTGAGCTCACAATGACAAGGGCGCTTTAAATTATTATTTTTTTTCTATTTATTTTATGTCATTTTTGAATTAAAAAAAAAAAAAGTCTGATCACTTTTATTGCTGTCACAAGCAATGTAAACATCCCTTGTGACAGGTACTCTTTATGGAGGGATCGGGGGTCTAAAAGACCCCAGACCCCTCCACTGCACTTCAAAGTATTCAAAATGCCGAAATCAGCATTTTTGAATACTGACAGTTTTTTAAATTTGGTGCCTTTAGCTGCTGAGTAACCTGAAAGTGACGTCTTAATGCCGCTTCCGGGTTACTACATCGGAGAGCTACAGAAGACGTGACAGCTGGTTGCTCGGGTCTCCCGGTGGGACAGGAGACCCGGGCAGAGCCGCGGAAGGTGGCAAGAGGGGGGGGTGTCCCGTCCCGCTCGCTGGGATAACGACCGAGCAGCTTCCGAGCCTCATCGGCTGTTATCACCTGAAAGCCGACGCAGACTTGGTAATGGTACCAGGATGATGCCTCTAGCTGCAGGCATCACCCCGGTACAACCACTTCTATGGGCGGACGTAGGGCTACGTCGATTTGCAGGAAGTGGTTAATAAAGTAGTGTTAAACCCAAAAATGAAAAACATTGCAGCTTACTAATCCTTAGATGTGGTGGCTGTGTTAGTTTTCTTTACTTAGGCATTTTACTTTTGTTTTCACCTGGTGATCTTACCAGTAACACACTTCCTGTGTTAGGGTTTCCTCACTTTGCATGAAAGAGCACAGAGGGCACCTTTGAGAAGCAACATTGCCAGTATGGGGAAAGGGGAGTGTTAAATCTGCTAGCAGATTTAAATACACTAACAAATTGAAGGAAAACATCAGCTAACACTTTATAAGCAGTTACAGCAAACATTGTTTTTTTTCCTTTTGGGATAAAAGCTTTACACAAATAAATACATTCTGATTATTTTAATCACCCCTGCCAGTGTTAAGTGGTTTGTCCCATGTTCATATAATCTGATGCATTCTGCTGGAGAGTTTGCGCTGTGAAAAACAATAGACCTATTGGTCAGATCCCCAAATGACAATAAAAGAAAGAAAGCCTAAAAAAGAAAATGAATGCAGCCATCACATCCCAATGTTATGTTTTCAGCCTTGAATTTGAAGTACTTCCATTTTTAGTGAACTTATCATTCAGCAACAACCACATACTGTACTGTACATCTAGATGTATGTTTGTATCTGGTCCTATTTACCACTCTCCACCCGACCTTCCTTCCTAATGTTTGTTAAAGCATTATCTTCTTCATAGCTCCATGGTACTGATGGGGAAATAATGTCAAATAGCATAAAGGTTTATTAAACATTTATTAAAGCTTTACAAATATTCCAGTGTTGCCCGTAGCTTTACCTCTCAATGTATTTAATCTAAGTTACTTCAATAAGGTACCTTTATTTATTGATTTTTTGTTTTTTATATAGAAATATATAAGTGGATAGAATTGTTTTTTTCTTTTTTTTTTACTTGTTGGAAAATCCTTTTCTTGGAGTACATTACAAGGACATATAGGCGCTTTTCCACTGCATGGTACGGCTCGGTTTGTCGCTTTTCCACTGCATGGTACCACATGGTATGTGTTAGAACGGTGCGGTACGGTTTGGTACAGCAACGCTTTTCCACTACATGGTATGGCTCAGTACAGCTCGCTTAACCGCTTGCCGCCCGCCCGCCGTCATATGACGGCGGAGCGGTGCGACCATTATCCTGGGCCGCCGTCATATGACGGCGGCACTTTAAGCAGGGCAGGCGCGCGATCGCGTGCGCGCCGCCCTGCACTGCCGGTGTCGGGGTGTCCCCGGGACACCCCCCGTCACCGGCAGGGGGGAAACAGCCAATGGGCGTGGCTGTTTCCCACGTGATCGGCTGTGTTCCAATGACACAGCCGATCACAATGAAGGCGCCCACAAGATGACCGCGCATGCGCGATCGGGAGCGCGCAGCGCGGTCATGTCGGTGGCGCTGTGTTCCGTAGGAACACAGCTGTCACCGGCGGTAGTAAACAGTCACTGACAGTGACTGTTTACTATGTGATCGGCTGTGAATCCATTTACAGCCGATCACAAAATGTAAACAAAGAGCAGTAACTCAGTGTTACTAGCTCTTCTCCCCTCATACAGTTTCCAGTATGAGGAGAGCAGAGCTAGAAACACTGAGTTACTGCTCTGTGTACCTGTAAAATGTAAAAGCACAGTAAAATCACACAAATAAAAGGTCCCCACACAGTCCTCAGTCCCCCCCCAATGTCATCTGTCACCCAACAGTCACCTCATCAGTGCCCAGAAATTGACACCCATAACGTTCACATGTGAGCGCAGCGATCGCAGGCAGAATCACAGCGATTCTGCCCGCGATCCGGAAATCATTGCAAATCGCGGGACGCCTGTGCGTTGCCCCTGATTTGCAATAGCACCCCAAACGCTGTGCAATGTTGCCGCCATTTCCGCCTGCCGAATCGCGGTAACATCGCGCAAACATCGCATGACGCCCAAAAAAGGTACAAGAGTTTCTTTGGAGCGTCATGCGTTGTTTGCGCGATGTTACCGCGATTCGGCAGGCGGAAATCGCAGCAACATCGCACAGCATTTGGGGTGCTATTGCAAATCACGGGCAACGCACAGGCATCCAGCGATTTGCAATGATTTCTGGATCACGGGCAGAATCACAGTGATTCTGCCCGTGATCGCTACGCTCACATGTGAACGTAGCCTAAAGTTCACCGGTCACCAAAGACTGCCATCAGTACCGCCGTGCACCATCGCCCGTCACCTGTCACCCATCAGTGACCATCGCCTGTCACCTGTCACCCCATCAATCACCGTCACCTGTCACCCCATCAGTCATCGTCACCTTTCACCCCATCAGTCATCGTCACTTGACACCCCATCAGTGATCGTCACTTGTCACCCCATCAATCATCGTCACATGTCACCCCGTCAGTGATTGTCATCTGTCACCCCATCAATCATCGTCACCTGTCACCCCATCAATCATCGTCACCTGTCACCTCATCAGTCATCGTCACCTGTCACCTCATCAATCATCGTCACCTGTCACCCCATCAGTCATCGTCACCTGTCACCCCATCAGTCATTGTCACCTGTCACCCCATCAGTCATCGTCACCTGTCACCCCATCAGTCATCGTCACCTGTTTGCTATATACATGCAATCACTTACTGACCGCCTAACGACTATATGCGTCGGCCATTAAAAGCTAAATACTGGGGTTATGGCAGCAGATAGCCCCCATAACCCCGGTATTTTTTGAAACGGCGGGCGGTCGGCTTTCAGATAAGGGTGGTCCCAGTGGCGGATTTGCCGCGGAATTACCCTTACGGTGCAGGGGAAGAGGTGCCCCCCCCCCCTCCTGCCACGTCCCAGACGTTTTCCCAGCTTACCGGACCCGCCGGCAGCGGGGAAAACTATCCGATCCCGGATCCTCAGAGACAGGAAGTCGAGTGAGGGCAAAATGGCCCTCATTCAACTCTATGGTCTTGGAGGACCGGAGCTACGTCAAAAGACGTTGCCTAGCAACCGGTTTAAAGGGCCGCTTTTTTTTTTTTGCTTTTTTTTTTCCTCTTTCAACAATTTTTTTTTTTTTTTTTCTTTTTTAGTGTAGTTGTGAGGTGTGAGGTCTTTTTGACCCCAGATCTCACAATAAAGAGGACCTGTCATGCCTATTTCTATTACAAGGGATGTTTATATTCCTTGTAATAGGAATAAAAATGATCAAAACATTTTTTTTTTTTTAAACTGTGTAAAAATAAAAAAATAATAAATAAAATAAATAGGAAAAAAAAAAAAAAAAAAAATTAAAGCACCCTGTCCCCGTTAGCTCGCGCGCAGAAGCAAACGCATACGCAAGTCCCGCCCACATATGTAAACGGTGTTAAAACCATACATGTGAGGTATCGCCGCGATCGTTAGAGCGAGTGCAATAATTTGAGCCCTAGACCTCCTCTGTAACTCTAAGCTAGTAACCTGCAGAAATTTTTAAAATGTTGCCTATGGGGATTTTTAAGTACCAATGTTTGGCACCATTCTGTGAGCATGCGCAATTTTGAAGCATGACATGTTCGGTATCTAATTACTCGGCGTAACATTATCTTTCACATTATGGAAAAAAATTGGGCTAAATTTACTGTTTTCTTATTTTTTAGTTCAAAAAAGTGAATTTTTTTCAAAAAAAATCGCATTTGGAAGACTGCTGCGCAAATATGGTGTGATAAAAAATATTGCAACGATCTCCATTTTATTCTCTAGGGTCTCTGCTAAAAAAAATATATATAATAATTGGGGGTTCAAAGTAGTTTTCTAGCAAAAAAAATGATTTTAGCTTGTAAACACCAAGTGTCAAAAATAGGCCCAGTCTTAAAGTGGATAAATGGACAACTTTGTGTAAAGCGCTACTTGGATGTGAGGCCTATGTATGTGGCCAGGCTGTGAAAAAGTGTTACACATGTGGTATCGCCATACTCAGGAGGAATAGCAGAATGTATTTTGGGGTGCAAGTTTTGCTATGTACATGCGATGTGTTAGAAATATTGCATAAATGGACAGCTTTGTGTAAAAAAAATGTGTTTTCATTTTCTTTCCACATTTTCCAAAAACTTGTGGAAAAAAATGACATATTCAAAAGACTCATTATGCCTCAAAAATTATACGTTGGGCTGTTTGCTTTCCAAAATTGGGTCATTTTATGGGGGTTTCCATTGTCCTGGTGCTCCAGGGCCTTCAAAAGTGCGATAGGTTGTCAGGAAATGATATGTGTAATTTGTGCTCCTAGAATGCCGGACGCTGCTACTTGGATGTTAGGCCTCTGTATGTGGCCAGGCTGTGAAAAAGTCTCACACATGTGGTATCGCCATACTCAGGAGGAGTAGTAGAATGTGTTTTGGGGTGTAGTTGCAAGTATACATGTGCTGTGTGAGAGAAATAACCTGTTAATACGGCAATTTGTAAAAAAAAATAAATAAAAAAAAATAAATCTTCATTTTGCAAAGCATTGTGGGAAAAAATTACAACTTCAAAAAACTCATCATGCCCCTTATTAAATACCTTGGAATGTCTACTTTCCAAAAAGGGGTCATTCGGGGGGTATTTGTACTTTCCTGACCTTTTATTGTCTCAAGAAATGAGATAGGCCTTCAGTACATCAGGTGTGATCAAGTGTGATCAATTTTCAATGATTCGCACCATAGCTTGTGGACTCTATAACTTTCACAAAGACCAAATAATATACACTTATTTGGGTTTTTTTTACCAAAGATAAGTAGCAGTATAAATTTTGGCCAAAATTTGTGAAGAAAAATTACTAATTTGCAAAATTTTATGACAGAAACAAAGAAAAATGCGTTTTTTCACGATATTTTCAGTCTTTTTTTATTTATAGCACAAAAAATAAAAAACCCAGTATTGATCAAATACCATCAAAAGAAAGCTCTATTTGTGTGAAAAAAAGGACACAATTTTTGTATTGGTACAGTGTTGCATTACTGAGTAATTCTCAGTCAAAGTGTGAGAGCGCTGAAAGCTGAAAATCGGTCTGGGCAGGAAGGGGGTGAAAGTGCACTGTAGGCAAGTGGTTAAACAGTACCACCTCATTTGGGATTTCAAGCGGGCCGTACCTATACCATATCCCACAATCCTTTGCATGCAGCCTTGATTGTTTGTCACTACTAGCCACTGATTGGTCAGAGAATCATTGTAATCCCACCAACTTACTACTTTAGTGGAAAAGCAAACCGAGCCGAGTAGAGCCTATACAGTGCTTAAACATGCCGACTCATACCACGCAGTGGAAAAGCAAACTGAGCCGAGCTGGGACAAGCAGTGCCGAGTGGAGCCGAGCCGGTACTTGCAGTGGAAAAGTGCCATATGATGAGCATTCAGGTACATAGGGTTATGCTGTTGCTTTTAGAAGCTTGGATACTGGCAAATCAAAGCTGTGGATCAAATGAACTGAGGGAAGGGACATTTGTCCAAAATATACTCCAAGAAAACAATTTCTACGGTACATAGAAAAAAAAAACAATTTTCTTAGGCGCACATTACACGGGATGAGTATGTCGGTGCATAAGGATGTCCAACAGCAGTCCAACGGAGGGATGGGAACAAAGCAAACAAAATGCTACATGTTTGCATTGTACACAGCAAGTAGGTTTGGGCTCTTTTTAACCAGGCCCCTTAAAACCATACCCTTTTTCCAAACCTGAATATGACTATGTCCACTATTGCCACAGTGAACTATTTGCATCTCTGCTTCTCTCTTCAGTGTGTGCAATAATGCCCCAGTTCTTCTCCCCAGAATCCTTGCAATCCTCCTAGTAAATTTACTAACATAGCTGTAAAATCCATATATCTACATGACAGGAACACAAGCCAGCAGACACTAGACTAATTGATTATATGAGTAACTAACATAATATAGAATTAGGCAGAATGTTTTTTTAAAGGGCATATACCTTGCCATTGTCGGTCTGTAAAGGAAACAAACAGCAACTCCTCTTTTCATTTATCTGCACAAATAATCTGCATGGTTAGTAATGTTAGCTGCTTAAACTACAAATGCTGTTGACCTACATAACCCTACCTAAAACATAACCACGGAGATAAACTAGAGCGGATTATTTCAATAACTACACATTACAGAGTATATGAACATGTAATTTAAAAAAAAAAAAAAAAGGCCAATACTAAATCATGTATTTATAGGACATAAGACTACAGAATGGCATGTATTTATAAAAAAAAAAAAAAAAAAGCTGTTTGGATGTATGATTGAAAAGACTGGAAATTATTGCACATTTAATAATATGGAACTAAAGATATACCATCTTTTTCTTAATTGCTTATTACCTCAAGTTTTTTTTTTGCTGTTTGTGTCCCGTTGGGAAGATTCACTTTCCATGCGAAGGGTAAGTGAAGAGAATTCTAGAGCTGTTACACATCTAAGATAAAGTTAATCTCCCAATATGAACATTTGTTCTGGTGACAACTGTCAGTGAAAAAATACCTCTCTCTTCCTATTGTTGCTCCAGGACAAGAAGCAAGTTGAACTCTTCCCTATTTGGTTCATATACATTAATAAAAAAATATACCTTCTACATACCACTCTATCCAAAACTAGAATTAAATGCTTTGCCTTGGGTTTTACTTTACACAGCATAATGTAAAATACAAAAAATGTTAGAAATTCGCAACCCAAAATAACTTTTAAGGATAATAATGTATCTTATTACCTATTTCAGGGGTCTTCAAACTATGGCCCTCCAGTTGTTCAGGAACTACAATTCCCATCATGCCTTGTCATGTCTGTGAATGTCAGAGTTTTGCAATGCCTCATGGGATGTGTAGTTCTGCAACAGCTGGAGGGCCGTAGTTTGAGGATCCCTGACCTATTTATTGGTTTCTGTGCATTGCATTCTCCAGCCTCTAAAGACTACAATTTAAGAGCTGCATGTTTGGACATCACATCTATTAGAAGTTGTCAGTGGACAATGGGATCTTTGACTTACCGTAAAATCCATTTCTCTGATGTTCATTTACGGACACAGCTCTTGGTATTCATAACCATTGGGTTATGCAGCCCCCTAGAGGAGTAAGACACTAGGCATAAAAAAAATTCTCGCTACACCCATGAGCCATCCCAGGGGGGTATACTCCCTCTCTCTGCTATAGTCACTCAGTTTTGTAACAAGCGGTGTCAGGAGAATAATAACTTCACAGAGGGGTGGGTGCTGTGTCCATCAATAAACTTCAGAGAAATCGATTTTACGGTAATTCAAAAATCCCATTTTCTCTTTCGTTCTTTGACAAACACAGCTTCTGGTATTCATAACCATTAGAACATCCCGGCACACAAATGCTCCATTAGCACAAAAATGCAAGAATCATCTTATAAGCTACTCACACACTGGTACACCACACCAGACAAGCTTCAGAAATGGTTCCCGCAGACAAGTGATAGATGCTGGAGATGTGGTCAAGAAAAGGGAACATTACTACACATATGGTGGACTTGCCCCTTAATAACCACATTTTGGTCGCAAGTCTGCAACCTCATACAAGAGATCTCAGGTGCTCAGACACATAATGACCCAGCCCGTTGCCTTATTAATGTACACTCTCACTCTATCACGCAATACAGGAACACTCTGACAAGACACCTGTTAAATGCCGCGAAAATACTCATACCGAGGAAGTGGAGATCACAGGATGTACCCACTATAAAAGACTGGCTAGTTGAAATTGGGAGAGTTTACGAAATGGAAAAAACACTGACAATGTCAGATGACAGACTTGCTAAATTTAGGAACATCTGGGCCAATTGGCAATTGTTCACCCTCTCTGATCATTATACGGAACTGATGCCTGCTTGATCCTTGAACCGTATTATCTGATCCGTATCAATGGATTTATGATACGTAATTCATAATTCCTTGCTTATATTTTTTTTGAAATGCTCATTGTATGCATTGAACTCCTAATGTTGTCTTGCGGAAAAATGCCACTAATATCCTGAACTGCACCCACAGAAGTTATCGATTGTACTAAACAAATTTTGCTATATTGCGTCATATACTCTTGGTTTTGCTACCTTTTTCATTTCCCCCTCCCCTCTACCCTCACCCCCCCTTTTTTTTCCCTTCTATCTACCCCCCCCCCCCTACAAACTCTAACCCTAATTACTTCTTTTTATTTTGTTTTCTTCAATGCTTAAATTACTAAATTAAACTTTATGGAAAAGTTTTTGGTGACGTTATGACCTCACCGGTCAAAGTATCGGGTGATGTTTACATTTAACTAATTTACACTATTGCGAGTTATCATATGACTAACTGTTCTTAATTTACCAATGCTGTAAAATCATTTTCCATTGTAATGTTTTACAATACGCTTGTTCACCATTTCATATGTCTTTCTATGACAGAAAGACCGCAAAGTTTTTGTTATTATATTCTTTGTTCATTCTCAATAAAACCAAACTGTTTAAAAAAAAAAAAGAACATCCCAAAGCAGTGTTAAACATGAGGGGTGGGAACAACCAAAAAATTCTCCAAGGCTAAACATTAGCCAACACACATCCACTTTATAAAACTTTGTAAAAGTGTGCACCGACAACCAGGTGGCCGCCTTGCAAACCTGCATCACTGACTCCTAATGACGGAAGGCCCAGCAGGCACTAAGCGCCCTAGTAGAGTGTGCCTTGACAGGGAAAGGAGGAACCAGACTCCTGATGGAATAGGCCTGAACCATAGTCTGTCTGATTTATCTGGAAATGGTCAAAGAGGAAGCAGACAACCCTTTTTCGAGGTCCATCCATCAGCAAAAATATAGAGTCTGACTTCCTGAAAGACTTTGTATCTGCCAGGTACACCCTAATTGCCCAGACCACATCCAAGGCATGCAAGGCAATGTCCTTTGGATGTTTTGGCCCGGGACACAGGAAAGGCAACACAATGTACTCATTCAAATGAAAGTCAGTGACAACCTTTGGAAGGAACAATGGACAGGGGCGAAGAACCACCTTATCCCTGTGAATCACAAAAGGTGAACGACAGGATAACACCCCAAGTTCCGACACCCTGTGCACAGAAGTGATAGCCACTAAAAAAGGCCACCTTCTGGGACAGTGTAAGCAGGGGAATATCCTGAATATTTTCAAAAGGAGACTTCTGCAGAGCTGAAAGCACCAAATTAAGATCCCATGCGGGCAACGGAGCCCGCACTGGAGGACCCAAATGTTGAAAACCCTGAAGAAAGGTACGCACCAGGGAGTGTGTGGCAAAGGGTCGTTGGAAGACCACCAAACCTGACACCTGTCCCTTGATAGTACTCAAGGCCAATTTCTGTTCAACCCCTCGTTGAAGGAAGGTTAAGATCTGAGCCACCGAGAAGAAGAAAGGAGGAACCCCAAGAGACTCACACCATGAAATGTACATCTCCCACGTACGATGGTAGATCTTCATAGAAGTATATTTCCTAGCCTTCAACAAGGTAGGAATCACTGACTCAGATAAACCCAGCACCTGGCGTTCAACAGCCAAGCCGACAAAGCCAGCGACTGTAAAGCAGGATGGAAGATCAGTACTTGGGACAGCAGATCCTCCCTGAGAGAAAGCTTCCAAGGAATGTCGGCGACCAGCCTCATCAGATCGGCATACTAAGCCAGTACAGCAGAGCCACTAAGATGACCGGAATCCCTTCTGCCTCGATCCTGCGTAGAAGTCTTGGCAGAAGCTTGAGAGGAGGGAAGGCATAAATTAGCCAATACTGACCCCACAGAGCCACCAGCCTCGTGGTCCAATGCCTGCCGACTGAGATAGTCAGCCTGACAATTTTCCACCCTGGGAATGTGTACAGCGGAGGGGGCTGGAATGAACCCTTCTGCTCAACTTAGAATGCCGGCTACCTCCAGAGCCACCACTTCTTGTGCCCCCTTGATGATTGACATAAGCCACGGCCGTGGCACTGTCCGATTGAATGGGTCCTGGACAGCCCTGAAAACCATCCAAGACATTGATCGGTAGTCTGAAAGCTTCCAGCATCCAGATCCCCTGAGCAGAATGCTTGTCGAGGACGCATCCTCAGCCAGACAGGCTGGCATCCGTGGTGACCACTGTCCAATACAAGGGGGAAAGGATTTTCTCAGCCGAAGTGCCGGAGCACAAAGCCACCATCGCCGGATCTGATTTTCCAGAGACTGGGAAGTCTTGTCCCGTTTGATCAGAATCCCCCTTTGCAGGGACCTTGTATGGAACTGTGCAAATGGAACCACCTCAAAGGTAGACACTAACAGCCCCAGCACCCGCATGCAAGTCCAGAGGGACGCCCATCTGTTGGACAGCAGGAGGTGAATTGCAGCCTGCAATTTTTGGAGTTTGTTCAGAGGAATAAGCATTCTGGCTTAGGCTGAGTGCAGAGTCAAGCCCAAATAGTCCAGTTTAGTGGACGGAACCAGAGCAGACTTCTGAAGGTTCAGAATTCAGCCGAACTCCTGCAGAGTTCGTATTGTGATCTCCAAGTTGTCCACCACCAAGTTGTCCACCAACGCCAAAAGGTAACGCCAGAAACTGATAATGCTCTTCTCCCACAGCAAAGCGGAGAAAATGCTGATGACTGGCATATATTGGAATGTGAAGGTAAGCATACTTGATATTGACAGAGGCGAGGAAATACCCCCAACATAGGGATGCCACCACCTTTTGAATGGACTCCATCCTGAACTTCTGTACCCGCACAAAGCAGTTTAGCGCCTTGAGGTCCAGGATTAAATGCTCTTTGCCTTTCTTCCTGGAGACTGTGAACAGGTTTAAGTAAAAACTCTGAAAACTTTCCAAAGTCAGAACTGGGACAATCACCCCTTGAAGGAGCAGATCTTGTACCGCCCCAAACAGGCCCTATAAGCAGTCTGGGGACAGGTGCAAGTTAAAAAGGAAAAACCTTGCCGGGGGACAAGACCGAAACTAAATCTTTTAGTCAGACCGAATGACTTTGTGGACCCACCTGCACTAGGGGAATTCACAGATCCGGAAACTAGCGAAGACGTCCTCCCACCCCCTATACGGGTCAGGGTGAAGGAGCCTTGTCCACGGGTCTGGAGAAGCCTGATCTTGGCTTGCCAGACCAGGTTCCTTTGGATCCTCCTTAAGAGACCCTGAAAGGCTCGAGCCCTGTCAGTTGACCCAGAGGGACGAAAAAACTTCTTATGAGGTTCCTTGCCCTTAGTAGCCAGTGGAAGAAAAGTACTCTTTACCCCGTGAGACCTTTAATGATGTTATCCAGGGTAGCTCCAAACAGGCGATTTCCTTGGAAAGGAAGATCAGTCAAAGCCTTTTCTAAAGTCCGATCTGCAGACCAGCACTTGAGCCAAAAGACATTCCAAAGGACCACCACCAAAACAGAGTGGCGAGCCATCAGGGGAGCCACATCCAAAGAGACATCACAGATAAACTACAGCCCCTGGACCAGCTGGTCCAACAGCTCGGCAAAGGCAGGGGGAAGCTTTTCCCCCTCCAGGTCACGGCGTAAGAGCTTAGCCCACTCAGTCAGAGTTTGCGACACTAGGGCAATGGTAAATACCGGCCTCATTGCTGAACCAGCCAGAGTGTACATATGGCAGGCCACAGCCTCCGCCTTCTGGTCAGCCGAATCCTTAAAGGCCGGGGACTCTTCAACCGGAATCATGGTTGCCTTGTTTATTCTGGAAACAGGAGGGTCCACCACTGGCAGCACAGTCTACTTCTTAAGAAGGAACTCCTCAAAGGGTTAAAGCCTAGTAAAGTGCTTAGGGACCACACGGGGACACTTTAGTCATCCCCACTGTTTAGCGACACTTCTGTCAAAATAGATGGGAAACACCTTTGCCACTCTGGATGGCTTGTGAGTGCCAAAGGGTACCTGCGCCTCTGTCGCAGCTTCGGGTCCCTTGTACAGATACAATCAGTGCATCCATCAGCGCCTTTTATGCTCGGTCGCAGACAGGGAGGAATCATCCTCACTGTCAGAGGATTCCAGGCACGTGGTTGCAGACCCAGAAGGGTGACCCATGTCCACAGTGGCCTGAATCAGATTCAGGATCTGATGAGACAGATGAGACAGGGGAAGACAGGGGCGCTCATTGCTAACCCGTCGCCCACAAACCACCTTCACCAGAGACACAAGGGACTCCAAGGCCGCCGTCAGTGCATGGATGCATGGTTGGGATCCGGAAGGCCCAAAAGCCTCAGAGAGGGGATCAGGCGGGGAAACGTGCTCCAAAGACTCCACAGAAAAGTGTAAAACACTGCTAAGGGACAACCCCCACCACGCTAGCAGCACCACCCAGTCGCCATGCACAAAGCACCAAGCGATCCTCAGCAGAGAGGGAGAGGACCCCACCAGACTCATTACCCGCAGAGACAAGCACCTGCAGCCACCAGGAAAATCTGCACTACATTTGCGGCAATTAGGAAGTAAAATGATCCAGGAGTCAGCACCAGGGGATGAGGAAGCGCTCCCACCACCAAAATCGCTGTCGTCAGGGCTCCATCGTCATGGCCATCGCTATTTTCAATGGCAAACCAAAACAAAATGGCCCCTGAACTACATAAACATGGCCGCCATGTACAGAACACACAGGCTACAACAAAATGGCAGCCCTGAGTGGCTCCACGAGGCATACAGGGACCTAGGATTGGGAGACCAGGCCTCAAGGACAGATCCAGACAGGTCAGGGGGCCCTGGCAGGAGTCCCCACCAGGCACAACCCCCCCACACACAGTCGATCATTCAGTCGACACACCCTATGGCCCCCATCGCCAGTCAGCGATCTCCCCCCAACCCTGGAAAGTGGCCAGACCACCCAAAAAGCCCCAGCGTATATGTGGAAGGGGGGGCAGGATAAGGGACTCGGCAATGGGGGGTGCCTGCGGGAAGGAGGGGAACCCGGGGTTCTGACCGTCCCAAGGAGGGGCCCAAGTCCACCCCAAAACCCTCCAGGGGGAGAGGGGGAACAGCTACTCACCATACCAGGAACCAGGTGGGCACAGATCCAGACAGAAACCCTCTCCGTAAAAATGGGGGGGCTGCCGGCTAGGAAGAACACTGCGATTCGGGCTGGGACCCGGTCATATGCAAGTTCGCAAAGTGTTTTTACTCGGGCTATGTCGCGGCCAACCGAGTGCAGAGTTTAGGTCTGCGCACGCTCGCTGGCCAGACTGGGGTGACCGCAGGATCTAGTTATCCAGCCCATCGTCCGGTTTGGCAGTTGATTGTAGAGCTCACAGGAAAGAAATGTCCTATCTAAAAAAGGTTGCTGGACCAAAGATCCCAGCAAGGAACTAGGTCTTATCTCCTGACTAGGCAGAAAAAAAAACTGAGTGGCTATAGCAGAGAGAGGGAGTATACCCCCCTTTTTTTCTGCCTAGTGTCCTACTCCTGTAGGGGGCAGTATAACCCAATGGTTATGTATACCAGGAGCTGTGTCCATCAATGAATGAAAGAGAAACCAGATTTAGCATGGTGAGTTTAAACTTTATGAGTAAAAAGCATTCAAGCAAACTGCTACTGCTGTCTTTTTTATAGTACAATGATATGTGGAACAAAAGCAAGTCGAGTCAACTAACCTTGCTATCCAGGTGGAGTAATCCCCTACTCACACCAAACAGCGTATACCAACAAACCCAGTTATAATTCTTTGGTGTGTTAGATAAACATGAAGTAAACATTTTAGTTCATGTTGTAAGTTTCAAAATCTATAATCCAGGGGGATCATAATTTTCATATTCCATCAAACAGTAACTATTCAATGAATGTATACAGGGAGAGATCTTGACTAATGGATCAGATATATTTGGATTTAGTAAGAGGCTCTGGTCATCACCATTTAAATAATGTTTCCCTCCTTGCCAAATATACTGTATGCAACTTAGATTATTTTGGAGAGGTAGGTCATTGATAGAGAGAATTGTACAAATGTACTAACCATGTAACCTGTTCCTATAAAATTCTGGACAAGCCGGCATTGCTTTTAAGTCTCTGTACTTGTTTGATACTTCTGGCATTGAGATATAATTGCTGGATTGAGTCTGTGGAGTCTAGCTCCAGTTTTATACAGTTAGATCTTCTACAGTTAGAGTTAAGCTGGCCATAGATGATTTAAATCTTGGATGGTTCAGCAGGGACGGGCCAAGAATCAAACCATCTATGGGCAGGCTGTTTTAAAAAAGTCGATCCATCAGTCAACTTGGGTACAATCAGCATGTCAGATTTTTACATGCATTGCATGCAATGATTGCAAGCAGCTATACCCGCTAGTAGTAATCACTGTGTTCTCCCAACAGGGACAGCTCCCTGTCCCTCCCCCCTTCCCCCGGAAGAATACAATAGCTCTGCGAAAGGGATTTCCCCACCAACACTAGCTGTGTTGATGGGGGAATCGAGCGATGTTCTAACCTGCAACCAGTGGTTGCAGGAAATAAATATGCATCATCTATGGCTTGCCTTAGACCTCCCTACCCTGAAATATTTCACCCTGTAAAAGGCCTAATCATAGAGATCAATCTCTATGATTGGGCCCACTCCAGGGTGAAATGGTTCCAAGAAGGGAGGTTACAAATTTGTGCATGTTTTCCAGGACAATAAAGTTGTATTGAAGTGCTGCGCTTGATGGTATGTGGCTGGTCTTTTGTTGTGAAGTATTGTTTTCCCTGTTACCTGCAAATGCTCTTCAAAGAATAACTGCAGCCTGTAAGTATGGCTATAACATGGCTAAAAGCAAAAAAAAAAATCTATCCGTAAAGTCATACAATACAAAATTGTTGCCTTAACACATGTAGAGTATTGCAATTAAGATGAAAAAGGAGGTTTGAATTGCCCGCAGTTTATTTACTCTCCATTATTTAGAGCAGAGCAGAATCTCCTATTTCAATCTGTTTATATTGGCTTTCCCTGCCCGGAGAAACAGCAAAAGAAGCCGTAATTCACTGAACCCTAATTAAAATGTTCCCGCATTGATGAAGAGTAGTAATTTATACCCTGCAACTAGTTCAGAATAAACAATCTTTCTTGAATCTATTATTACCGGAGAAATACTTTTACAGTTTCGTTTTTTGTTTTGGTGCACCGGCAAAAGGAGTTAGAATTTGCAAAAAGTCATGGGATCAACTGAGTTTTTGTAGCTGTGAGGCTCAATTGGGTTTGCAACCATGAAAGGCAAGTCCAGTGCCAATGTGGTATATAGTACCTAAGGGTTTTACAGAAAAAAAAAAAAGTTTAAAGAGCAACCACAGGAACAACTGAGATTTCAAATACAGTAAACACTGCAATTGTGCTAATGACAGCAAGTTGTCTGTAGCCTAGTATAGCTAAATTCCAAGAATGCAGCTTGGTGTAATACGATAATGTGCTTTGCGACTCCCCTCTTTCAGTTAGAGACACTATGGGGTTCATTTACTAAAGGCAAATAGACTGTATTTTGCAGTTGTACTCTGCAAGAGCAGTTAATACAGAGCTTAGTAAATGAGCAGAAGCTCTGCTGATTTCCATCATCCAATCATGTGCAAGAAAAAAATGCTGTTTTTTAATTCCTTGAACGTGTAGCACCCTCCTAGGTGGGTGCTAGGTAAAAGCATATAGGGGGCCCTGTCTGCATATCAGGGGGGCCTGATCTTTTAGTTAGGCTGTCACATGTTTCCAGGTGTGATCTGTTGAGCCTGGGGAGTCTCTCCGCTGTTTCCAATGAGGGCTTTTATTGGACAGTGGAGGAAACCTAGCCAATAGCACACCAGGTTTTATGGCTATCTCAGTGGGAGGAGTTTGCCGCAATGCACCCTGGGATGAGTTATAAGTCTGAGGGGAGCATGTGACAGGGTGTCTTTGGTGGGAAGCAGAGTCCCAGGAGGAGGGTGATGGCTGTCTCTCCTCCTGTCAGCGCTAGTGAAGGTGTCCTGGGCAGTCAGCCTAGAGCACAGAGGTTGAGCTGGGCTGCAGAGAGTGATCCAGAGTGCTGTGGACCGAGTGGAGCTGCTGGGCAGAAGTTTCGGGGAAAAACAGTGTCGTAAGTACTTGAAACCGCCCAGGGGTCTGCCTAGGAGAGGGGACCACTCCAGAAGGTCAAAGGGATCCGGAAGCCAGCTAACCAGTAGAGGAGGCTTAGGAAAGGGGGCGCCAGTGTGGGCCCTGAAGTGTTCATCAGTGCAGCAGAGTATACATGTAGCTACCTTAGTAAGGAGTGCTAAAGGGAGCTTAAAGAGGACTTCTTCATTAAGGAAAGCAGTCAAAAGTCAGTTCAGCGTTAACAGGCAGCAGGCCAGCGTTAACCAGCGTTAATCGGCGTTGACTGACATCCATCCAGAATCAAGTCAGCATCAAATGGCATTTTTCGATTGTCCCTAGCAATTTGTACATAGTTGAGCCAAAGGAGTATCCCACTCATTCCCTTCTCCCATCCAAGATCTCAATAAATATAAAAACATTGTCTCAGTGCCCACACTTGGAGAGCTTGCTTAAATGTGCTGTTGTTGCTAGCGGTAACCAAGGCGGACTCATATCCAGCAAAACAGCTGGGAACTGTGCTACACACGTGAATGGGTATTCTTTGAAAAGTGAAGCGTTACCTCATTTACTAAGCTCTGGAGCAACTTCTCTTGCAGAGTGTAACTGCATTTTAAAAAGTGCACAGTCTATTTGCCTTTAGTAAATTAACCCCTTATGAACCTACAATCAGAACACCCCGGCCTGCACACCAGCATGTCTCAACCAGTTGGTTTCTCATAAAACAAGATTACCAGAAACAAGGTGGTTTTAGGCAGTGAGGTGGTTTGGTACACTAAGCAAGCCAGGTTGAATAGGGATACCGTGTAGTAATGTGTTACTACTGATTGGAGCCTACCTATAAGGCTAGAAGAATACATAGCACACACATTTATACTGTGGTATTTACAACCCAAAACTAGTTAAAAGGATAAGTATATCCAGCAGCATTGTAAAGTATGCATTTTCAACTGTTTATTAAGTTTTCTTCCTGAACCGTCTTATTCACACATCAACATAGCATTTAAGGGTATTCATGCATTACATTATGCTCAGGAATATATGAATGTGCTTCAACCTGGTATAAATATCTAAAATCTGATTTTCAATGTCTTATTCAAAACTAATTATCAGTAACCCCAGGGATGCTATATGCAGAACCAATTTCATTTTCTAATTTATATTTCAGGTATTAGAGAGAGGGTCCACTGTTATACACTGGCTTTGATTAACCCACTATTACACATGCCATTACATGCCTCATCATAATTCATTGTGCTCTGGGTCCAGTTTTATAGGCAGCTCTTAGGAATAGGTTCAGAGGATTTTTTAATTAACATGTTCCTGGATTAATGAATCGTAACCAGATGAAAGCAATGACATTTGAGGGGTTATTTCAAGGAATAACAAAATATCCAAAATATTACATGCTTACGGAGGTGCTTCTCCAGTACAGCTAGTTTGAATGTTTTTTTTTTTTTTTTTCAGAGAACTATTTAATATTGGATGAAACAGATATTTACATATTTCTTAGAGATTTTGCTTTGTAGCTTTTTGAAAAAATGATGCCCTGGTCAAAATAATACATATAAACAGAACATCAAACCATACACACCTAACAAGCAGTTCCAAGAGTCAAAGAGGGACACAACATTTTAAAAGTATGTGTTTTTTTGCAATAAAAGCAAACACAATCATACAGCAAGCTATAATAAACTCCACATGAAAGGAGAAAGCAGTGCCTACTAAGTGCCTACTAAGTGTAGAGTGCATGGTTTAATGAGGGTTAAAAGAAATAGTACACTCACAAGATTAAGCCTGATGAAGGAGCACGCATGCACCGAAGGCACGCTTCTCCTGCCTTCTCAGCTGTCGGATGTGACGTCACCCACGCCTCTGCACAGACCCAGACGCGGTGGAAACACCAACGCTGGCTGGAAGACGCTGACAGCCATCAGCACATCGTCACAGCAGCCTCCATCCATTACCAGCCTAGATAAACACTACAGATGACCTGTTCCACTAACTTTGCTGGCAATTCCTCTATCCTTGTGAATGTACTATTTCTTTTAACCCTCATTAAACTATACATGCTACACTTAGTAGGCACTGCTTTTTGTTTTCTCCTTTCATGTAGAGCCTCTCCTCTCCTCGCTCCTGCCGGTGTTCCGTGAGAATTACCTACCCCGTGAGAAATGCCTACCCTCATCACTTCCTGACAGGAACAGCTGAGCAGCGCAGCAGTGCGCATACTCACGGCCCCGGATACGTAATGGAACAGCTGAGGAGCTGACTAGTGCGCATGCACGAAGGGTATGAAATGACCACGGCAGTGTGTGTAACGCGCCGGTTACATTAAAACAGCTCGGCTGAAATATGAGTCATCTCCGCTCCTGTCCCTGTCACTTCCCTGATCTGGGCTAGTAAATATAATAGCGGCTCTCGGCTCCGTGATTTATATTTTCATGCACCCGCCGCCGCTTTTATATTTACTAGCCAAGATCAGGGAACTGCCAGGGACAGGAGCGGAGATGACTCATATTTCAGCCGAGCTGTTTTAATGTAACCGCCGCGTTACACACACTGCCGTGATCATTTCATACCCTCCGTGCATGACGTAGGTGCACCGGAAGTGACGAGGGTAGGCATTTCTCATGGGTAGGTTTTTCTCACGGAACACCGGCAGCAGCCTAGCTTATTTGGACTCTTACTACCATTGTTACCTGATAACTATCTAGGACTTTTGTACCACCAGTCCCATTCCCAACAGTTGTCCATATCATAAACCTGCAGCCCTGTCTACACTAGTAGAGCGCCATAATATTGTTGTCTATAATAAACAATCTGATGACTGTACGTGTATCTTACTTGATCCCAATGCAGGAACATTGTCATAGCCTAATAGTATGTTGAAAGAACTAGGAGTGACACATGGGGGTTGTCTTATTAAAACTGCTTGCACAAACAGGTGGAGATGTTCGTTGTAGACAATCAGCTTCTAACTCCAGCGCGTTCAATTACGATTTGACCAAAAAAAAAAACTGTAAGCTGATTGATTTCTTTGCAGAGCTGCACCAGATTTTGCACTCTTCAGTGTTAGTAAATCGAACCCACAATGTTCCCACCACACTTGGGACAAAAATGCTGCTGTATATTCATTGGACACATTTGCCCATTGTGACTTTGTATCCCGTTTCCTTCATTTCTCCACTACTGCAGCATTATTGATAGGAATTTTTCAAATGAATCTATAATGAATTGTTATTTTTCCAGGAGAAAATTATGGATGCATGCCCATATTTGATCCATCCCAAAGTTTGTAATATCTTGCATTTTTACCTCTAATTAAGTTTATCTGTTAGAATTTTTATCACCTTCAACCAAAATGTAACATGGCTGTACTGAAACACACATTGAACCGAAAATAAAGCACTTTTTGGTAAGATGATTTCTTCATTTTCTAAAACTTATAAACTATTTTATAACTTTTTTTGTTTATCAAAAATGCTTCTATTACAAATAGACAATAAAAACACAGCAATCCAATGCAATGTGTATGCGGTACATGTAAGACTATCTAATAAGAAACACGAACATTAGCTCTACACTTGACTGTTTTCAAAGAATTAAAATCTAAAGGGTGCCTTCTGTTTTTGAAGATGAGGAGGTGTCCCTCCTCTAAGTTAATTTATCCTAGGTTCACATCTCTGCGTTTTTTGGCCCGCGTTTGCGTGGGCACAGCAGCCCATTTATTTGAAGGCCTACCATGCCTGCTTTTCCGGCAGAGAAAAGTGCATGCAGCCTTTTCCAAATGTAGCCTGCAGGAAAATCGCATAGTTATTTTGACCATGCCATTTCCCTGCGGTTCCTGCACCCGCAAATGCACTGTGTTTTTCCATGCGTGGAGGTGCCATTTAGAATGAATGTTAGCCCCATGTGTTTTCACACAGCAGCCTATTTTTCACAGCATGTGGTTGCGGATGTGGGAATTTCTGTGATTCCCGCATCCACACGCATAGTGGGGAACCAAGCCCTAGGTAATTGTGTGTGTAATCTCAACTAAACTCTGGGGTATCAGACCTGCACTCACTGCATGCATAATACAAAGGGTAAATATAAAATAACCATATGCAAAATGTCCCATTTGCCCGATTCATTAGAAATAAATACATGTTAATAAATATCTTATAGTTTAATCCTGAACATAATATATGGGAATAAAAACATAGAAAAATACTGTAAATTTCATTTAAACTAGCCTCAGATGGTAATAGCAGGCATTCAGTGCCTATAGAGAATGGTTCCAATCTATAAAGAGCCTTTGATGCACCCCAGGAGTGCCGGCAGTCCTATCCACAATGCAAGATGGCAAAACTCAATTGATTGCCGAGAGTATTTCAATGTGGGATAGAGCTTATTTTTTGGAAACCCAAAAGACACTTGGAAACATTCAAGGGGTCTGCAGAGGGGAGGTAAGGACCTTTGAGGATTGTACCCATGCTCTGCAGAGGGTGCCTTCTACCTATATACAATACAAGGTCAATTTATGATGTGTGCTTCGTAATCAAAAATTTCCCTTAGTTAGGGGACACTGACTAACTTTTTAACCAGCATCTTTTTTTAGAGGAAGATCAATATTCACAATGTCTGTACCTGTGCATAGCAGACCATGTTTTTTCCCCCACTGTTTTAATCCATTAAGTACAATGTATTCTGCATGCCACCAACTTTTAAAAGACCGAGAAGGCAAATCTGTTTTTTTTTGGAGTATGGGCTCTGCCTGGTGCTAACGTTATGTGAAAGGAGCAGAAAACAGAGGGTTTACTCAGTTACAAAAGTTAACATTTAAAGGGTTTAAAACCATTTGATCAAACATACCATAACATTAAGCAGAAATTCTATTGAAACTTGTTTTGAAACCTGCCTATATCATTTACATTTTTTTTTTTTTTACTAAGATCCTATTAGAAAAAGAAATGAGAGGATGAAAATGTAAGATGGTGTGAATTCTAGTTCTGCAAAGAGAAATGCTTAATAAACGGCTTTGACACCTACCAACTAAATATGTGCTGTAAAAATCAAGCCTTCAATTTTCTACCACTGTATAACATTAAGAGGGTTACTTCACAAAAATATAAAGGGGAGCATTCAGAATACACTGAATCTGGTACCTACACAAGAAACATTAAAAAGCAAGATCTGTTAGTGAGGATGCAGTCAATAAGATTTGCTCAATACAAAGACTGATGAGAGTGCACAATATTAATGTAGCTCATCATGCATAATATATGCATAGCCCTCACTATGCACCAATGATCACTGAGTCACCAGCTACAGCAAGCATGGGGAAGTACTTGAAAACATGTCAATGAATCGACCTGGGAAGGAGCACAATGTCGCTGGCCATTAATTCAAAGCTAAGGCATTACCCATAATCTTCATGACCTCATTTCATTGTCTATAGTCATGCATTCTACACGTAAGTCATTTCAACAGGCAACATATACCCCCTTTATTCTCTGACACTGACAATTTGTTCAATTAGCATATTTTAATGAACTTCACAATCTGTGGTTTTTATATCAATATTATGTCTGGAGAACTAAGCAGTGTTGACATGCTCCAATTCATTTATTAGTTCCCTAGCAACAAGCAATGCTTTCTTATAGGTACCATTTATTTTACCATTGTTCCTTTTAGAGTTGTGGAAATAAGGAAGAGAATGATTTCTGGAATTCAATCTTTCATATTGTATAGCTTTCCTCACACACTAGTCATTATAAATGGAAGATGCTCTGATTTAATTTAGCTAGGAAGCCATTCCATTTATGTGTATGATTTGATATATTGGCACAGTGGACTTAGAACTCTGCATATATTGCTAATGCAAATTTGCTGGTGGCTTTCTGTCCCAGCAACGTGTCTAAAAAACTTGTGATAGACTATTAAGGAGCCGGTCATACTATGTGGTTTCAAAAAAAGTGCTGTAGGGGTCTTATATGGTAAATGTATACAAGCAACAGTGTATATTGCTGAAAGTATTTAAAGAAACAACAGTTATTTGGTAAGGATTAGGGATGATCGAACGGTTCGGGTCGACCATCGGTTCGACCCGAACATTGGATGTTCGATATTCGGCCGAATACCGAACTTTTTGCGGCAAAAGTTCGGTATTCGGCCACCAGAACCGCCCAAAATGCACTGGGACAGGAACTGGGCTTTAAAAGCCCGTGATTGGCCCAGAAACGTCTGCAAAAGCCAATGAGGGGGCAGGAGTCTCCTAGGAACGTGATTGGAGTGACTACGGGGACCAGAGGCCAATCAGGAGTGAATACGCCCCACACTATATAAGATGGCCCCGCCTAACCCCTAGCACAGTTATCCAGAGCCTGTTGAAGAGAGTTGAAGCAGTTCTGTCTGACTCCTGCTTGCTACACTACATTTCCTACATATCGAGTGGTTCTAAAGCTCCATATAGCAGAATTGTATTTAGCTTACAGCCAGTGTAGTTAGATACAGCGATTGTGCTGGTTCTTAGAGTTAAAAAAAAAAAAAAAAAAAAAAAAAAAAAAAAACTTAAGGGACAGTGCCAGTCTTCTGCTGTATGGAGCTTTCTATTTAGTGGAAAGGGATATCTAGTGTAGTTAGGGAACTTTGTACTACATTAGTTAGATTTGAAAATTTAGTTTCTGTAGGGAAAGTGTGAGGGTTCTGTTTAGTGAGCACGTGGCACAGTGCTGCTGTATCACAGCAGGTATACGTGCTTGCTAGGCAGCAAAATACAGTGACAACTTAACGCCTGTTGTTCAAAGCGTTAGGTGCACTGTACAAAAGCCTTTGCA
This sequence comes from Pelophylax lessonae, assembly GCF_965119305.1. NCBI lineage: Eukaryota > Metazoa > Chordata > Amphibia > Anura > Ranidae > Pelophylax > Pelophylax lessonae. Next base: position 95,030,645 of record NC_138771.1, on the reverse strand, counting down.
ACTGTGCGTGACACGCAACTGCTGTGCTGTATCCAGCGACAACTGTGGGTCGCATAGCAGTGTGCGTTTTTCACCGCACACAGTTGCCAACGCATCAGTGACAACCTAACGCCTGTTGTTCAAAGCGTTAGGTCCACTGTGCAAAAGGCTTTGCTACTGTGCGTGAACCGCAACTGCTGTGCTGTATCCAGCGACAACTGTGGGTTGCATAGCAGTGTGCGTTTTTCACCGCACACAGTTGCCAACGCATCAGTGACAACTTAACGCCTGTTGTTCAAAGCGTTAGGTGCACTGTACAAAAGCCTTTGCAACTGTGCGTGACACGCAACTGCTGTGCTGTATCCAGCGACAACTGTGGGTCGCATAGCAGTGTGCGTTTTTCACCGCACACAGTTGCCAACGCATCAGTGACAACCTAACGCCTGTTGTTCAAAGCGTTAGGTCCACTGTGCAAAAGGCTTTGCTACTGTGCGTGAACCGCAACTGCTGTGCTGTATCCAGCGACAACTGTGGGTCGCATAGCAGTGTGCGTTTTTCACCGCACACAGTTGCCAACGCATCAGTGACAACCTAACGCCTGTTGTTCAAAGCGTTAGGTCCACTGTGCAAAAGGCTTTGCTACTGTGCGTGAACCGCAACTGCTGTGCTGTATCCAGCGACAACTGTGGGTCGCATAGCAGTGTGCGTTTTTCACCGCACACAGTTGCCAACGCATCAGTGACAACTTAACGCCTGTTGTTCAAAGCGTTAGGTGCACTGTACAAAAGCCTTTGCAACTGTGCGTGACACGCAACTGCTGTGCTGTATCCAGCGACAACTGTGGGTCGCATAGCAGTGTGCGTTTTTCACCGCACACAGTTGCCAACGCATCAGTGACAACCTAACGCCTGTTGTTCAAAGCGTTAGGTCCACTGTGCAAAAGGCTTTGCTACTGTGCGTGAACCGCAACTGCTGTGCTGTATCCAGCGACAACTGTGGGTCGCATAGCAGTGTGCGTTTTTCACCGCACACAGTTGCCAACGCATCAGTGACAAATATGCCTGGTAGACCAAGAAAAGGCATACGTGGCCCTGCTGCGGAAAGGGGCACAGCTTCTAGGGTGTCTAGAGGCAGGGGTGGACGTGGTGGTCAGTCCTCAGCCAGGCCACCATTTGGATTGTTCTCCGGCAGTGGCCAAGCTATACGTCCACAGTATGTACAGGAGGTGGTGGACTATATGAACAAACCCTCATCATCGGCATCATCTGCAACTACAGTGACCCAGGCAGAGAAAAGTGGTCAGTCTTCTGCAGTTGTCAGAACAAATACAGATGAGTCCATGTCCACCTCATGTCCTCCCTTAGACCCAATTTCAGACATGGCAGAGGAGTCAGCTGAGCTGTTTGACCACAGTGTCGGCCATCTACTCCAGCCTGATGCTCAGTCCTTTATGGAGTCTGATGTTGGGTCTGAGTTTGAGGAGGAGGCAGAGCAAACAAGAGGGGAGAGCAGACGGCCCGCTCCATCTAAGGCCGCACCTGTTGTCTCCCAGGCCAGGCCTGATGCTCAGTCTTTGATAGAATCAGATGTTGGGTCTGAGGTTGAGGAGGAGGCAGAGCAAACAAGAGGGGAGAGCAGACGGCCCGCTCCATCTAAGGCCGCACCTGTTGTCTCCCAGGCCAGGCCTGATGCTCAGTCTTTGATGGAGTCAGATGTTGGGTCTGAGGTTGAGGAGGAGGCAGAGCAAGCAAGAGGGGAGAGCAGACGGCCTACTCCATCTAAGGCCGCACCTGTTGTCTCCCGGGCCACTATACACACCTCATCTTGCTGGGCCTTTTTTGAGACATCCCATGCAGATAAAACAGTTGCGATCTGCAAGATTTGTAAGAAGGGTATAAAACGTGGCAAAAATGTCAACCACCTGGGTACAAGCTGCCTAAACAGGCATTTGACAACCCACCACTCGGCCCGTTGGCAGGAGCATTTAAAGAACCCACAAAAGGGCCAAAGATTGGTCAGTCGGCCTCCTAGTTCTCCTCGCGCTCCTCCTCATGCTCCATCTGCTCCACCTGCTCCACCTGCACATCAGTCTGTTCCTGGCCCTGCTATAGTCACTCGTCACCTGTTGGCAGCCTCCACTGGCAGGGATGATGATATAGCAGGCAGTGTCGCATCTACCTCCAGCACACCACCAGCTGTATCATCTAGACGCCAAATTTCGATTCCACACATGCTGGAACGAAAAAAAATGTATACTCCCCGCCACCCACATGCCCAGCGTCTAAACAGTAGTTTGGCTAAACTACTGGCTCTGCAACTATTACCATTTAACCTGGTAGAGTCTGCTCCCTTCCGTGACTTCGCAAAATGTGCAGTTCCACAGTGGCAGGTGCCAAGTCGGCATTACTTTTCCCGTAAGGCCCTGCCATCCCTATACCAACATGTGGAAGGCAATGTAGTGTCATCCCTGGCCAAGTCAGTCAGCCGTAAGATACACTTGACGGCTGACACTTGGTCAAGCAAACATGGGCAGGGACGGTACATTTCTGTCACTGCTCACTGGGTGACACTGCTTGCCAGTGGAAGGGATTGTAGCCAGGGCTCGGTGCTGCAGCCAGTGTTGCCCCCACGTCTGCAAACAGCTGGTGGTGTCGCTGATCCGGGTAGATCGATCACTTCTACCCCCTCCTGCTCCTCCTCCTCTACCTCCTCCATGCCCTCCTCTGCAGAATGGTCCTTTGAATATGATGAGATACCACGTAAACGTTCAAAGGGCTATTCTATGTCTCAGGCCAAAAGGTGTCACGCAGTGCTGCAGCTTGTGTGTCTAGGGGACAGGCAGCACACTGCCCCTCAGATTCTTGGGGCTCTGCAGGCACAGGCCCAGAGGTGGTTGACACCACGCCAGCTGCAGCCAGGGATGGTGGTTACTGATAATGGGTCAAACCTCCTGGCCGCCCTTCGTCAGGGAAAGTTAACCCATGTGCCATGCCTGGCGCATGTCCTGAATCTCGTGGTACAGCGGTTTTTGAACTCGTACCCGGGAATGCAGGATGTGCTAAGGATGGCAAGAAGGGTGTGCAGTCACTTCAGGCGGTCGTACAGTGCCACTGCACGTTTGGCCGAAGTGCAGCGCGAGTTTCACCTGCCGGTACACCGCCTCATCTGTGACATGCCCACCCGCTGGAACTCCACCTTGGCTATGCTGCAGCGCCTGTACACGCAGCAGAGGGCCCTCAATGAATACCTATGCGAGTACGGCACCAGCACTGGCTCTGCGCGCCTGGGCTTCTTTTCACCACGGCAGTGGCTTTTGATTAAGGATGCATGCGCTGTCCTCTCGCCATTTGAGGAGGCCACAAGGATGGTCAGCCGGGACAGCGCATGCATCAGTGACACCCTACCGGTACTGTTTTTGTTGGAGCACACTCTGCGTGGCATTATGGACAGGGCACTGGAGGCAGAGCAGCAGGAGGAAGAGGAGGACTTCCTTGCCTCTCAAGGCCCCCTTTATCCTGAGAATCCTGACCCCATTATGCCTAGCTCCCAGAGGCCCGAGCAGGATCCAGGGGTGGAAGAGGAGGAGGAGGACGATTCTGCGGGAACTTTTGCAGGGTTTGAGGAGGAGGAGGAGGAAGACATGCGGCAATCTGCAAGGCCTAGTTTGACTCCCTCGGGACACTTTGGAGTAGTACGTGGCTGGGAGGAGGAGGAGCCCGTTGAAGATAATGTCGTTATGAGTGACCCCGAGGAGTCAGCTTCTCAGGCCTTCGCTAATTTGCGACGCATGGGAAACATCATGCTCCAGAGCCTGCGAAAGGACCCCAGAATCAAGGCCATTAAAGAGACTAACCACTATTGGTTGGCCACCCTACTTGACCCCCGGTACAAGTGTAAAGTCTCGGAGCTTTTCCCATCCACCCATAGAGTCCACAGGATCAAATCCCTTGAGGACAGTCTCAAGAGGAATCTGGTGAACATGTTCCCCGACTCCCGTAGGGTGCAGGGGCGGGGACAACCTACCATGGATTCTACTGGTGGTCACGAGAGGAGCGTTGGAGAAGGCGTGCGGTTGACGGATGCCTTTCGGTCTTTTTTTAGTCCTCACCGCCCAGGCCTCTCAGCTGCCACATCGCATCGACAGCGTCTGCATCACATGGTGGACGATTACGTGAGGGCACAAAGTGACACAGAGGGCTTTTCATGTGACGAATCCGATCCACTGGCATACTGGGTCTTAAGATTAGACCACTGGCCAGAACTGGCCCAGTATGCCATGGAGTTGTTGGCCTGCCCTGCTTCCAGTGTCCTATCGGAACGGGCATTCAGCGCAGCAGGAGGATTCGTCACAGACCATCGAACTAGACTCTCCACCGACTCAGTCGACCGTTTGACATTCATTAAGATGAATCAGTCGTGGATATCAAGCTTTGATGCACCTGATGCAGACCTTGTAGACTAGGCTATCGTTGTGATGTGGCAGTTGAGCCTCAGTTTAAGCCTGGACCATGGTGCCACCCTCAAACCCTCCTCTCATTCTCTTTACGTTCACAGAACCTCATTTTGGTTATGACAAAAACGACAATGTTTGCGCACCTGTTCCACAGGTGCACACCTTTACAATTTTTGGGCCTCCTTCAACACCAGCTCTTTGGGGTTAAGGTGGGGAGGCTATGCTAAAACAAAAACGACAATGTTTGCGCACCTGTTCCACAGGTGCACACCTTTACAATTTTTGGGCCTCCTTCAACACCAGCTCTTTGGGGTTAAGGTGGGGAGGCTATGCTAAAACAAAAACGACAATGTTTGCGCACCTGTTCCACAGGTGCACACCTTTACAATTTTTGGGCCTCCTTCAACACCAGCTCTTTGGGGTTAAGGTGGGGAGGCTATGCTAAAACAAAAACGACAATGTTTGCGCACCTGTTCCACAGGTGCACACCTTTACAATTTTTGGGCCTCCTTCAACGCCAGCTCTTTGGGGTTAAGGTGGGGAGGCTATGCTAAAACAAAAACGACAATGTTTGCGCACCTGTTCCACAGGTGCACACCTTTACAATTTTTGGGCCTCCTTCAACACCAGCTCTTTGGGGTTAAGGTGGGGAGGCTATGCTAAACAAAAACGACAATGTTTGCGCACCTGTTCCACAGGTGCACACCTTTACAATTTTTGGGCCTCCTTCAACACCAGCTCTTTGGGGTTAAGGTGGGGAGGCTATGCTAAACAAAAACTACCATGTTTGCGAACCTGTTCCACAGGTGCACACCTTTACAATTTTTGGGCCTCCTTCAACACCAGCTCTTTGGGGTTAAGGTGGGGAGGCTATGCTAAAACAAAAACTACCATGTTTGCGAACCTGTTCCACAGGTGCACACCTTTACAATTTTTGGGCCTCCTTCAACACCAGCTCTTTGGGGTTAAGGTGGGGAGGCTATGCTAAAACAAAAACGACAATGTTTGCGCACCTGTTCCACAGGTGCACACCTTTACAATTTTTGGGCCTCCTTCAACACCAGCTCTTTGGGGTTAAGGTGGGGAGGCTATGCTAAACAAAAACTACCATGTTTGCGAACCTGTTCCACAGGTGCACACCTTTACAATTTTTGGGCCTCCTTCAACACCAGCTCTTTGGGGTTAAGGTGGGGAGGCTATGCTAAACAAAAACTACCATGTTTGCGAACCTGTTCCACAGGTGCACACCTTTACAATTTTTGGGCCTCCTTCAACACCAGCTCTTTGGGGTTAAGGTGGGGAGGCTATGCTAAACAAAAACTACCATGTTTGCGAACCTGTTCCACAGGTGCACACCTTTACAATTTTTGGGCCTCCTTCAACACCAGCTCTTTGGGGTTAAGGTGGGGAGGCTATGCTAAACAAAAACTACCATGTTTGCGAACCTGTTCCACAGGTGCACACCTTTACAATTTTTGGGCCTCCTTCAACACCAGCTCTTTGGGGTTAAGGTGGGGAGGCTATGCTAAACAAAAACTACCATGTTTGCGAACCTGTTCCACAGGTGCACACCTTTACAATTTTTGGGCCTCCTTCAAAGCCAGCTCTTTGGGGTTATGGTGGGGAGGCTCCGCCAACACCAAAACTACCATGTTTGCGCACCTGTTCCACAGGTGCACACCTTCATAATTTTTACGCCTTCTTCAACACCAGCTCTTTGGGCTTACAGTGGTATGGCTCCGCCAACACCCAAACAACAATTTTTGCGCACCTGTCACACAGATGCATATCATTGTAATTTTTTTCCTTACAAAGGCAATTATTGCTTTCATTACCAGCACTTTCATAGGGATATGGTGTCAAGGCATCGTCCGCACCACCAAATGCCCAATTTTTAAGCATCCTTTACTTCTATTCAAAGTCAAGAGACAACAGTATTCATCCAAAACATCTCTAATCTTGTTCACTCTGCACTACATTGTGGCCCCTACTCCTAACCCTCAATGTATCCGTGCATATATGTCTGTTTCTTGTGAGATTTCAAGTTAAAGTGCACCAAACACCATTTTACATGAAATAAAGTGCAATTACATACATCTTTGGACTTCTTGAAACATTTGGTAATAAAAGCCCCATTGTGGAAATACACCCGTTAATTATATGCACATTTAAAGAGACAGCACCTTTTTCCAAAAAAACCTCTAATCTTGTTCCCAGTGCACTGCATTATGTCCCCATCATACACATTGGCTGAGCCGTTGATTAGGAGCAAAAGAAAGGTGCGGTTAAGCAAAAAAGTCATTTTTGAAGGTTTGGTATGCTGTAATTCTGGTTCTGGACATGCTACAGAGCTGAAACTTCACAGGTACAACTTTTAGACCCCCCTGACACTAAATCCAAAGAAATCTCTTTTTTTTTTTTTTTTTTTTTCAATAATTGGCTATCTATCAAAAACGACAATTTTTAAGAACTTTTTTTTGTGTGATTAATAGTCCCTGGGGCATGACCCAGAACCCTAGGCACTTTTTAGGGGCATTTATTGGGTTTTAGGGCTTAAAAATGGTGTTTTTTGATTACAGAAGTTCGGGTCCCATTGATTTCAATGGGGTTCTGAAATCCGAACCGAACTTTCGTGAAGTTCGGGTGTTCTGGTCGAACCGAACTTTTCAAAAGTTCGATCATCCCTAGTAAGGATAAGAATAATGCACAAAGGGGGGCAACCATTCACAAATCATATTTTCTCAGGTAACTAAAGTAAGCAAACCAGAATAGTTTAATGGGTTGCTGTACTTATTATCATAACTTTCTGTTTTGCTAGCATAAAACATTTCTGTTTAATAGCGGTCCTCTGCCAAAGTACGCTGGGAAACCAACATTGTGTTGATCTCCTTCTTCCCCTGCAACTGTCACTGGTTCCTCTTGTGATCTCTACTGGAGGACACAATGTGTTCAGGTGCATTTGAAATGTACATTGGGGTACCATTCAAAATGAATGGAAATGCAATGTACTACAACACAAGTTCTGCACCCTATGCATTGCAGCAAGGTGCCATAAAACTGCAACAAATACAGTCAGGTCCATAAATATTGAGACATTGACACAATTCTAATCTTTTTGGCTCTATACACCACCAAAATGGATTTGAAATGAAACAATCAAGATGTACTTTAACTGCAGACTTTCAGTTTTAATTTGAGCGTATTTACATCCAAATCAAATGAATGGTGTAGGAATTACGATAGTTTGTATATGTGCCTCCCACTTTTTAAGGGACCAAAAGTAATGGGCCAGATTAACAATCATAAATCAAACTTTCACTTTTTAATACTTGGTTGCAAATCCTTTGCAGTCAATTACAGCCTGAAATCTGGAACGCATAGACATCACCAGATGCTGGGTTTCATCCCTGGTGATGCTCTACCAGGCCTCTACTGCAACTAACTTCCAGCTTGTTCTTGGGGTATTTTCCCTTCAGTTTTGTCTTCAGCAAGTGAAATGCATGCTCAATCGGATTCAGGTCAGGTGATTGACTTGGCCATTGCATAACATTCCACTTCTCTCCCTTAAAAAAACTCTTTGGTCGCCTAAGTAGTATGCTTCGGGTCATTGTCCATCTGCACTGTGAAGCACCGTCCAATGAGTTCTGAAGCATTTGGCTGAATATGAGCAGATAATATTGCCCGAAACACTTCAGAATTCATCCTGCTGCTTTTGTCAGCAGTCACATCATCAATAAATACAAGAGAACCAGTTCCATTGGCAGCCATACATGCCCATGCCATGACACTACCACCACCATGCTTCACTGATGAGGTGGTATGCTTTGGATCATGAGCAGTTCCTTTCCTTCTCCATACTCTTCTCTTCCCATCACTCTGGTACAAGTTGATCTTGGTCTCATCTGTCCATAGGATGTTGTTCCAGAACTGTGAAGGCTTTTTTAGATGTTGTTTGGCAAACTCTAATCTGGCCTTCCTGTTTTTGAGGCTCACCAATGGTTTACATCTTGTGGTGAAACCTCTGTATTAATTCTGGTGAAGTCTTCTCTTGATTGTTGACTTTGACACACATACACCTACCTCCTGGAGAGTGTTATTGATCTGGCCAACTGTTGTGAAGGGTGTTTTCTTCACCAGGGAAAAAATTAATCGGTCATCCACCACAGTTGTTTTCAGTGGTCTTCCGGGTCTTTTGGTGTTGCTGAGCTCACCGGTGCGTTCTTTCTTTTTAAGAATGTTCCAAACAGTTGATTTGGCCATACCTAATGATTTTGCTATCTCTCTGATGGATTTGTTTTGTTTTTTCAGCCTAATGATGGCTTGCTTCACTGATATTGACAGCTCTTTGGATCTCATATTGAGAGTTGACAGCAACAGATTCCAAATGCAAATAGCACACTTGAAATGAACTCTGGACCTTTTATCTGCTCCTTGTAAATGGGATAATGAGGGAATAACACACACCTGGCCATGAAACAGCTGAGCAGCCAATTGTCCCATTACTTTTGGTTCTTTAAAAAGTGGGAGGCACATATACAATCTGTTGTAATTCCTACACCGTTCACCTGATTTGGATGTAAATACCCTCAAATTAAAGCTTAAAGTATGCAGATAAAGCACATCTTGTTTGTTTCATTTCAAATCCATTGCGGTGGTGTATAGAGCCAAAAATATTAGAATTGTGTCGATGTCCCAATATTTATGGACCTGACTGTAGGTCTGAAGCTAGCCTTTTGTTTGTTTGCACCCTTGTCATGTTCTGTTTATACATTGTAAATCTTTTTGGTTTTTGCCTCAGCCCAGCATATAGTTCAACATTGTTTTGTGCAGTTTCCAGATGTGGTAAAATAAAAACGTATTAGCATGTATCTTTAAATATCTACTCCTAAGGGCAATATCTTATCCCAGAGGTATGTTCTTTTGTTTCCGCCTCCTTACACTATTTTAAACTCTATGGGAATACCCAATAACCTAAATGGGCACTTGACCAACAGGCTGCAGTGATGCGCTGCTCTGTTAGCAGGGAGCTAAGTAATACTTATTGAAAACATTAGTTGCAGCTGCAACTGCAGCTCCATGACGTATATGGGGCTTAGTGATTGGCCCAGCTCTATCACATGGGGGTGAAGAGTCATTCAGCAATGAATAAGTCCTAACTAGAAATACAATTTGAGCTAACACAGAACTATCTTTATTGCTTCCTGGGGCTGAACAGAAATGTGGGGGAGTTGAAAGGAAGTTAATTATATTGTGCTAGGAAAGGGAGCCTTAAAGTGATAGTGAAGCTTGTTTTGTTAATTTTTGTTTTTTTAATTAAATTAATACATGTTTTCTTGCTATGTGCAATTGTTTTGCATAGAGTAGGTCCAGATCATCATCTTTTCCTCCCCCCACAGAGTGCCCCTATAACAAACTGCCTGTTATGGGGGCATTCCTGCATTCTCGTCCCTGAGCCCTGCTTGGACCCACCCCCGCTTCTTTGTCATTTGTTCTGATTGACAGCAGCAGCATCTGGCTTTTGTGTACATCGATAACTCAGATATGTATTGGGGGGGGGGGGGGGCTGCAGGGAAAGCTGCAGGTGGGAGGTTCTTTACCTTACTGCAAAGAATGCAGTAAGGTAAACAAAAAAAGAAAATTCTGTCTTCACATCCACTTTAAATCAAACCTGTTGACTTGCTTGCTTGTGCATAGCACAGGTTTACTTCACTCCAAAAGTATGTTTTCTTTATTTATGTAGGGAAAATATGAACATTTGCATAATAATATATGATCTTCTATAGAGCCAGTAGGTGGCGCTATTATCTCCTTTTCACATCAATAGCATGATTGTTTTCATCTGTACTGAAAGAAGCTTGCCGTTTACAAAACTCAAACAAATCATAACAGCAGTAATCAAAAGGTGAAATCCCAGATTTCAAGCAGAAAAAAGGGAGCTGTAAAGCAATCTGCTCTGCTTTGCTGATAAATAACTGTGCTCTTAAACATATATAAAGCATTAGTTTAAAGTGCGACTTCTCAACTTGGGTTTCTTTGAAGCCTAGGTTTCTGGAGGAAGTCTTCAGGGGTTCTGTCATGATTTCAGCAGATATAAAATATATCCACTGAAAAGTATCTTTAAATTGATGTGAGATAATAAGTACTTCCGGGCGCCTTGATATCATCCAGATGGGACTCCTAGTTCTGATTCATCAAGCAAGTTGTCCAGGTTGAGAGGAGCAGATGAGCCAGCAGCGAGGGACAACAAGACATTTTTAGGTAAGTACAGGGCCGCTGATAGAAATCATGGGGCCCCGTACAGCCTACCTGACGGGGCCCCCTTTAGCCCCCCCCTCAACTCCGCCCCGGGTCCCGCCCCAGACCCTGCCTTATATGTAATATGTGCTGCTTTTACTAACAGAACAGTCTGTTTTTTTCTCCTTGCTTTGCAGTGAGACGAAATAGCCAGATCGCTGATCTGTGTACAAAGCATACAGCAAAGTCAGTATAACTAGCAGAAGATGGAGGATATATAGGCTCACAACATCCATTGCTCTTTTACGTTTGGAAAATTGTTACTGCCATCAGAACCTTATCACACGGGTATTTTGTTACATGACAGGGTCTCTTAAAGAAATACAGTGATTATAAAAATTTGTAATCAGCCATTGCTGACCATTGCTTTTGAAAATGCTAGCTGCTTTACTGGCACATGATGCAGTGGCTTCAATACATTCTGCAATTTTAGCTAAAATTAGCAAAACTAATTTAGGTGGGTCTTATATTACAATGCAAAGTATACTTATTTACTTAGGGCCCATTCTGCATGCCGCAGTACAATTAAAAATAAAAAACCTGTGGGGGAAAAAAAGTTAATAATTTACTTAGGAAACGTACTAAACCTGCAGCTTACATGTGCTCTATCCACGATATAGTGTGGCTCCCTCTGCTCACTGTAAGCTGTCTCTCCTTGCCACTGCTGCTGCCACCCGCCTCACATAAGCCTCTTGATCTCGGCTGCTGAGTGGGGACCTGAGTGGAGGAAGATCACTCCGCCAGGGTAGGCAATGGGCAGCCACAGTGGCAGGCATCCAGGACTTTAGCACAGCAGCCAGCAACGTGCGGAGCAGGTGCGGGAATGCGCATGCGCCCAATATTGAAAAAAAAAAGTCCCTCAACTGCTCCGCCTCCACCATCCCATAATCAGAAAGGGGAACTGGAATTGCATGTAGTATATAACACCCCTTAAGCTAGTAGGAGTGGAATGAGCGGGGGTGCATTTTGTCTGTGAGGCTGCCCGGGCCCTCTCTGCTAAGCTCATGTACTGGCTTATCAGTGGCCCTGCACTGAGAACCCTCAAGTGTTTTTCTAATGGGGTAATGTCTGTTGAGGACCATAGCATCAGGAAGTCCTGAACCTCTTGCAAGTCAGAACCCGGGATCCATAGGACCTTGAAGTGCCTAGCCCCGAACTGATCCACAATGGGGTCGGGCCCCAAAATCATGCCAATCAATAGCCCTGTCTATGAATGACTTGTAATGTCTCTATGGGTGGCCAGATGTAAATGCACTCATATCCATTTTTACATCATGCTAGCTGTGATCTATAACATTTAGGTCTGCAGACCCGGAGGAAGGAGGGTGTATGGACACAAGTCCATTTACATCCAAACCCCCATAGACCTACATGGAACATTCAATCAGATCCGCATGTAAAGCTGACAGGCGGACCTAATTGAAAAGCTTGGTTGAAAGGCTATTTAAGGGGAGCGGTGGTAGTGGGAGGTAAAAACATGGCTCAGCTGCATGTTCTTACTCCCCCCTTTCCCCTTCCAAACACAAGAGTGAACTAGCAACTCATGCTTATAATCATATTCAGTATGATGATCACAGCACAGCATGGACTTTATGGCTCTGTGTCACATGGCTGCTGGGTGCTGACTTTGTTAAGGCTGTACTGAGTTACAATCAGTATGGCCATAAGTTAGCAAAGTCAGCACCAAAAGCCATATAACACAGAGCCATAAAGTCCATGCTGTGCTGTGATCATCATAATGAATATGATTATAAGCACACAGTCAGGGAGTCTGGGAGCTGTACCTTCCTTCCATAGAAGTCTGCCGGTGTCACTGTGTGCTGCTGGTCTGTGCACTGCTGAGCCCTCTCATCCATCTCTCATCAGTCACTTCCTCAATCCACAGCATGCACAAATGAATCACTCCGCCAGGGCGGCCGGAACTACATATTCATTCAGTGCAGCATAGACACAGTGCACAAGGTTAGTGTGCCTACGCCCCGAAAATGGAAATAAAGTCCCTCCCCTGCTATCACCTCCTGGGCCCCTCTGTTGAACTCATGGGGCCCAGGAAAATATATTTATACACCCTGTAAGCAAATTGAAGTGGGGGATGCGATTAAAAGGCTTTCTATTTATTTAGGCAGACGTTAACTTTAAAGCTGCCCGGGCCCCTAGTGGAGCTCATGGAGCCCGGGCCCGGTACAGCAGGGCTGGTTGTACTGCCCTATCAGCGGCCCTGGGTAAGTACAATGGGGAAAGGTTTTAAAGAATAACTAAGCACCTCTTTGACCAACTAATAAGCAAGGTCTGACATGCTAGTTTCTACTTTTTACATTTTATGTGGATAATTTCACCAGTCTATTTAGATGCAGCAGCAAACATGCTTAATTGTGATTTTCATTTCTGACACTTACCTGGCTCTTACAATGATGCTGCAATGCTTTACATGAAAATACTTTAGCATGGTGTGCTAGTGGTACATGAACAGATTTTGCAAGCTGGTTACCAGTTTGTATTGAAATTTAATATTTGACTTGTTCATAGTCCTGGTTCACACATATGCGATGACAGACATTGCATGTGATTCACAGCGCACTGCTCTGCAAATCACATGTGATGTTTGTGCGTTGCAAATTCAGCCATACAGATTGTATGGCTGAATTCACATCGCATTCGGACCAAAGTCGCACAGGACACTTTTTTTGGTCCGCACCAGAATCAGATCGCATGGATGTTCACACCTATGCGATCCGATTCATGTCCGAACTGAAAGTTCGCACTGTGATATGCAAACTGATCTGGGGGTGCTGATAACTTTGTATTGGCACCCCCAGCAATTTGCATATGGCAGTGTGATTTGCCTGCGAGTTGAGTGCGATGCAGGAACCCGCAGTGGATTGCAGGGTTCCGGCATCGTATGTTTATGAACCGGCCCTAAGCGTTTGTGCTGTAAATGTAAATACATTAGGGCCCTACCAGGTAGACACTAAAAACAGTGTTATGTAATTCTTATATAAGAAAATGAATTAAGTAATCACGTATTACATCATGTATGCAATTATTATTACTCTCTATACTTTCTTATGTGAGCTGCAGCTTGTATATTCAGGTATTTGTAACAGAAGTATATTATCCTTAGCAAATAATTGAACTGTCTTAAACTGTTGAATACGCATGAAAAAATGACCAACATTTAGCATGTCATTTATGGGTCATACAGCACAACATGATAGGCATGATAGTATAGATTTCATTGTAATTTCTACAAATAGTTGCTGTTATCGTAGATACAGCTCACTGATCACATTTATGTACTGTGAGCTGTACATTAGAAACGTATATTCCAGGTGTCCCCTGAGATTTCAGACTTTATTCAAATGCTCCTCCAGGGTAAAAAAAAGGTTGAAAGAGGCTTGTTCATGGACTTATAAACCTAAATAAATAAATACAATTGTTCCAAAACCATTATAGTTTCCCTTTAAGCAATTTTGTTCTCCTTTTATGGCTAAGATCGGATTGGCAGAGTTCATTTTAAGGTACATATACTCTTGGTCAGGGCTTTTTTTCTCAGAAAATAGGTGCAGGAACTCCCTTTTTCTGACTTTCCCCTTGTCTCCGCCCCTACCTACCTCCGTGAACCGTTCCTTGGTTCCACCCACTACCCACCTCCCAGGATTATCCTTTTTAGAAAATACAGAACCAAGTAACATTTGTGGTACTAAGCAATTTGTATGGATTTTTTTATTGATAACAAAAAAGCAGTAAAATAGATCCCCTGCAGCCAACAATAATAGAACCCCCAGCAGCAATAGATACAGCCATGGACCAGATCTCCCAGCAGAAGGCATCAATAGACCCTCCATCAGCCAGCTACAATAGACTGCTCCATAAAGAGTAGATCCCTCCCATCAACAACTGACCCCTCAGCAACATAAGAACCACCCCATTAACAATAGACCCCCCCCTGCAAATGAGATCTCTTCCAGAGACAATATATCCCCCAGCAGCCACACTAGACCTCCCCAGCAGCAACAAACCCTCCTGCAGGAATAGATCCTCAACAGCATCAATAGATCCCTCACCAGCCAGCATCAATAGACAATTTGACATTCCTTGCAATTACATACATTCAGTGCTGGAAGTGCCGGAACTGCGTTCCCCCACGTTACCGCTGGAAAAAAGTCCTGCTCTTGGTCAATTTGCTGATAAAATGCTATGTATGGCTAGCTATATAATCCACAACAAAATAAACATTACAACCAATGTGGTTTTTCCAGCAGCCACATTTTGTGTTGGCACAATCCAGACTAAACAGATTAGTTCTCAAATCTTACCTGGTCCAATAGCTGTGAGTAAAGCTCATGACAGTTAACAAAAATGTACTTGTAGGTGGAATCTAAACAAGCTCGCACACAGTCCTTCACCACAGTGCTAGCTCTTGGAGGACTCTGAAGTTCAAGAACCTGGAAAAAAAAAATCAGCATAAAGGCTTTGCATTGAAATACTTCCATTGTGGCAAAGCAAAACCATTGCATATAGATGAATTGTTACACCCACACAACAAAAGTATGAGCAGCAACATGCTGATTCATTTTCTTATTTTGATTTATAACATTCATCCTACAAAATGTTTCTATTCAATTCGAAGGTAAGGCTAATACACTCACTCGGCCTACATGAAAGTTACCGGTAAAATGCATTTAACTAAAAAAAACAATTGTGGATCTCTCACAAAACTAATATATCAGTAGTGGTTGGGTTTTGTAAGTAAAATTACATCTCTGCTTCCTTTATCTTTCAAGAACAATAGCGACAAGATTTTGTGTCACTAAATGTGTCCCTTTCTACTAGACTATCATATTCTTACAAAACAAAAAGATGTGTCAATCTCCTCAAATGTCTATCAGGACGAAAAGGTCCAACACATAAGCAGCACTAGGACAGTGTGAGCCCACAAAGAATCAACACCGGTGAGTCTGTAAAAAAGTCCACAAGGTAGAGAAGATCAACATCCACGATATGCAGGTAAGAACTACCTAACCTACCCTACCCTACCCTACCCCCTACCCTTATTTATCTTTACCCTAAGGCTTTTATTTTATGAGGCAGCAGCTCCTTCATATGTTATATGAGTTTTATATACATGTTTGTAATATTGTCAATTGTGGAGGGGGAGATCATGACCCAAAGTAATCAAAAAGGGTATAGTGGCACCTTCCCCCATATAGTATAAATATGGAAGGCGGGGGGGGGGGGGGTAGGTCAACCAAATGGTTGGGCCACACCAAGGGGGATTTAAATGTGCCTCTTGAGATACCTGTGTATGCAAATATATCACCAGTCACAAAAAAATCATTACTTAAAAAATATCACAAAATTTTATTTAAATATAATGACATACAAATTACATATAATTATAATAAAATCTACATTGTTTGATCACATCTGATCGTTTCATTGGAAAAATCCTATAAAGGGTACACAGTGATGTATAACCGTTGCTGGAACTACGCGTTTCGCAATGGGTGCTTCCTCAGGGTCCAGCAAGAGTATTTATACATTCATATTTAGCATGTTAAAGTGATCTAAGGATATATAATACAATAATTAGAGTTGCAAACAAAAATACATCAATACAACCATACAATGTTCATTCATTTAGTCTGCATTATTTTATTTACTTTGAGAGTTAATATCAGAAAGTCTTAGCAATTGTTTTGTATTCTGATAAAGAAAGAAATGTAGTTTTTATTTCTCAAAAATCATAAGTAATTTCAATATAAATTCATGAATTTATATTGAAATTACTTATGATTTTTTATGTATTTTTGTTTGCAACTCTAATTATTGTATTATATATCCTTAGATCACTTTAACATGCTAAATATGAATGTATAAATACTCTTGCTTGACCCTGAGGAAGCACCCATTGCAAAACGCGTAGTTCCAGCAATGGTTATACATCACTGTGTAAACTTTATAGGATTTTTCCAATGAAATGATCAGATGTGATCAAACAATGTAGATTTTATTATAATTATATGTAATTTGTATGTCATTATATGTAAATAAAATTTTGTGATATTTTTTAAGTAATGATTTTTTTGTGACTGGTGATATATACGCATACACAGGTATCTCAAGAGGCACATTTAAATCCCCCTTTTTTGGTTGAAAATGTAATCTTTATTTGCATAAAAGATATACAAAAAACAATACTTTGTCGGGGTACATTCTCCCCTGTACTGCGACGCAGCGCATAAATACACTACATTACAATACATTTCCGGTCATACTAATAAATACATTCAATCACATACATTCATTCTGCGGTATGATGCCTGATGTGTTGTGCGGAGTAAGGATACCCCGTGCCATCACATCATGCATGACGCTGCAATACCCCTAAAGCATGAAACTGAAAAATAAATCCCCCTTGGTGTAGCCCAACCATTTGGTTGATCTACCCCCCCTGTCTTCCATGTTTGTAATATTGATTGTTCATTTGCTCTAAAGCGCAGGGTGATTGAGATCATTTTGGGCAACACTCTTTTATCCCAGTCCTTTTAAATTTATCATATTCTTACAGCTGAAAAATTATTGTGAATTCTACAATATGGAGAATTCAGGAAAGACCAACATATCATTATAGCAGCTAGATAGAATTAGAAATTCTGGTAGGCATATCTCACCACTGGGCTCCCCAAGAATTTAGAGACCGCAGTATGTGATTGACTTTGGGTGGAGCTGCCCTCTAAGCGCCGGTTCACATTACCGCAACGCTACTTGCAGGGGCGACCTCCGAGATCGCGGTGCGAGCAGCGCGCCGCGACCTCGGAGCGGCCGCCACGGACTTCATAACATTGAAGTCTATGGCGGTCGCCTCCTGGTCGCCCCAAAGAAGCTCCGGACCCTTTTTCTAGGTCGGAGCGACTTGTGTCGCTCCTATTAGAACGGGTCCGCAGCTTCCCTATGGGAGGCGACCTGCGGCGACCTGTGAGGCGACCAGGTCGCCTCACAGGTCGCCCCAGTGTGAACCGGCACTAAATGTTGAGTGTAAGTCCCTCATTTGCTAAATACATCCTCTATTGAAGTTTTTGCTCCAGTTTTCATGTGTATGACCTTGACTTTAGTATAAAAATATTATAAACAAATTAAAAAGCAAGAAAGCACATTTTATGTAATTACTCAACAATAGCAACTCTAACTACAATTTAAATTCAGAGTTAGACTAGTATATAAACCACTTCTGGACCGGAAGGATTTTTCCCCTTAATGACCATTTTTTGCTATTCGGCACTGCGTTACTTTAACGGACAATTGCGCAGTCCTGCGACGCTGTACCCAAATAAAATTGATGTCCTTTTTTTCCCACATATAGAGATTTCTTTTGGTGGTATTTGATCGCCTTTGCAATTTTTATTTTTTACGCTATAAACAAAAAAAGAGCGACAATTATGAAAAAAAAAAAAACAATATTTTTCACTTTCTGCTATATAACATTCCATCATAAAAAAATTAAAAAATCAAAATTGTTTAACATTTTAGGCCAATTTGTTTTCTGCTACATATTTTTGGTAAAAAAAATTGCAATAAGCATATTTTGATTGGTTTGCGCAAAAGTTATTACGTCTACTAACTTCGGGAAAGATTTATGTCTTTTTTATTGTTTTTTTTTTTTTTTTTACTAGTGATGGCGGCGATCTGCAATTTTTAGTGGGACCCCTAACTGACATTTTTTACACTTTTAGGGGTACCAGTGACATTACTACAGTAATCAGTGCTAAAAATATGCACTGTTACATTAATAATTACACTGGAAGGGAAGGGGTTCATACTGTGGGTGATCAATGGGTTAAATGTGAGCCTAGGAGAGTGATTCTAACTGTGGGGGGCGTGGCTTGTAAAATGATCATAGAGACCTGTGTTCCTACATAGAAGGATGACTGGAACTCTCTGATCTTTCCAGAGAGAAGAACGGTCAGATGTGTTTACAACAGCTGACCGTTCTTCTCTCTCAGAGGGGAACAATCAGAGCCGCCTGCCCCGGAAGCGTGCCGCCGCCCCCTAGCTGCAGGCACGCGACCAACGTATACCTACGTCAGTTTGCGCATCAAGGAGTTAAATGTGAGCCTAGGGGAGTGATTCTAACTGTGGGGGGCGTGGCTTGTAAAATGATCATAGAGACCTGTGTTCCTACATAGAAGGATGACTGGAACTCTCTGATCTTTCCAGAGAGAAGAACGGTCAGATGTGTTTACAACAGCTGACCGTTCTTCTCTCTCAGAGGGGAACAATCAGAGCCGCCTGCCCCGGAAGCGTGCCGCCGCCCCCTAGCTGCAGGCACGCGACCAACGTATACCTACGTCAGTTTGCGCAGGAGGGGCTGCCTGCCGCAGTATAACTGCGGCGGGCGGTCCTTAAGTGATTAAAGATGATTAAAGTGATTAAAGACGAACTGCAGGCAAACTCTTTTTTAACAAAATCCAATGTGTAAAAAAGGTAAAGTGGTTGTAAACCCCCACATGTACCTAGTGAAGTGAATAGCATTAGATGACACACAGAGATTAAGCAAATCATCAGGTTTTACTTGTTTATTTTCAGTCTTCTCTTGTCTACAGCCCTTCAAGAGTGCAAATTTGTGATAAAATCATTATGCATCTGTGAGGAGTAGAGGAGGGAGTGGAGAACTGCAGTTACACTCATACACTGTATGACAGCTGATTGGAGTAAAGGGACACACCCCCCTTCACATAGGCAGAGGAACGAAGGAACGTGAAGAGCTGTATTCTGAATAGACAAGCTCTATGCGTATCTCTCTCCACAACAAAAATTAATCTCATGTGTCAGGAAAACTTCTCAGAAGTGACTCATGGTTGGTGATAACAGAGGAATGAAACACCAGAAATAAACAACACTTAGAGCTTTGGAGAGAGATAAGTAAACACTGCAGATATACATTATGTGCTTAGTTCAAATTTCATGACTGGGGTTTACAACCACTTTAACCACTTGCCGACCGCCGCACGACTATCTACGTCGGCGGTCAGCCCCTCACAGGCAAAGTGACGTAGGGCTACGTCACTAGCTTGTGAGGGTCTAGGGAGCGAGCGCGCGCCCCCGGAGGTGCGCTCCCGCTCCCGAGTGGTCACGGACCCCCCCGCGCGTGTGACCGGCGGACCCGATGTCCGCCGGCCACTCTGCGATCGGCGGGGGAGAGGGAGAAAGTCAGGCAGCTTGTGTAAACAAGCTGCCTGTCATTCTCCTCGCTGTATGAGAGCTGATCATCTGGATCTACTATGTAGATCCGTTGATCACTCTGCATACAGCTGAAGCCCCAGCCAATCACAGTTAGAATCACGCCCCTAGGGACACACACAGCCCCTCCCTCTCAAATAAAGTTAACCCCTTCACTACCAGTGTATTTTTACAGTAACAGTGCATATGTATAGCACTGATTACTGTAGAAATGTCACTGGTAACCCCAAAAGTGTCAAAAATGTCAGTCAAGGGTCCGATCTGTCCGCCGCAATGTCGCAGTACCGCAAAAAAAATCGCAGATCGCCGCCATTACGCGTTAAAAAAAAAACAACAAAAATGACAAAAATCTTTCCCTTAGTTAGTAAACGCAATAACTTTTGCGCAAACCAATCAAAATACGCTTTTTGCGATTTTTTTTACCAAACATAGGTAGCATAAAACAAATTGGCCGAAAATTTTAAAAAATTTTGATTTTTACATTTTTTTTGGGGGGAATTTCATATAAAAAAAAGGGAAAAATATTGCTATTTTTGCAAAATGGACGCTCTTTTTTTGTTTATAGCGCGTGATCAAAAAATCGCACAGGTGATCAAATGCCGCCAAAAGAAAGCTCTGTTTGTGGGAAAAAAAGGACGCCAAATTCGTTTAGGTACAGCGTCGCACGACCGCGCAATTATCCATTAAAGTCACGCAGTGCCGAATCGCAAAATACCCCCTGGTCGGAATGGGGGTAAAATCTTCCGGGGCTTAAGTGGTTAAATCTTTAACTTGGAGTGCCTCTGAAAGCTAGAGAATAACAGGTATCCCTATCAGTTTTAAGAAAGTGGGAGCAGGCGTCACACACTAATTCAGAAGTGTGGGCATATGTGGGAGAAGACAATTAAAATGTAAATATGAAAGAAATGGCAATGATTCTAAAAGTGGCATACAGCTCATGAGATATGTGAAATAAGACGCCGCTCAAACTAACCCAGTGTTTCTGGTGTGGATATAGCTGTGTTTGGCCTCAGCCAGTGCTGCTCTGGCTACACCCCCTGATATATTTTACCCCCGCCCACCGAGACTTGGTCACAGAGGTCACAGGCAGGGCAAAACATGTCAGGGGGTGTGGCCAGAGCAGCACTGGCTGAGGCCAAACACAGCCATACCCACATCTGAAACACTGGGTTGGTTTGAGCTGCGTCTTATCTCACATATCTCATGAGCTGCATGCCACTTTTAGAATCATTGTCATTTCTTTCATATTTACACTTTAATTCAGCCTGAATAGTATAGCTCTCACTATACTTCTGACATGCTGTAGCTATGATGGCTGAGGGTCTCATACACAGAATTTGCAATGTTGTGTTTCTGGATCCTATTTAATTTCTTATTGGCAGCAACCAACATTTTTGTAGCTGTTCATTAAACCTTGGCAGCAATGTTTCAGTTTACGTATTTTTGTTTTGGATGTCCTGCACATGCAGCTTGTTTCATATTACACCACATCATTTCAATAGGGCAGAGCTCAGGGCTCCAATATGGACTTTATACAATATGGTCTACTTCTGTTTGAATCCCTTTTGTTGATTTGTTATGGGTTTCTGGGCATGTTATGTTCATGTTTCAGGTGACACAGGAATACTCTGACATTCTGCTGTAGAATTTCATAACACCGCTCAGAATTTATAGGTCCTTCAAAGGTTTGAAGCCATCCAGGCCTAAGGCTGCAAAGCAATCAAACAAAATGATGCTCCCTTTATCATGCCTTACAGATGGAATGATGTTTTTCTGCTGATGCCCAGTGTTTTATTGTCTCCAACTACTTCAGCATTTGTCTCAGCTGTCCATAGAACGCTGTTTCAGTAATGCGGTTGTCTATAGGGGGAACATTTTTTTTTTTTTCTTTCGGAAAACAATGGTATCCTTTATGGTAACTTACAATAACCTTTTTAAGTAATTTCCCAATGTTGACTTGCCAAATCTTGTTATGAAGTGCAAATGAGGCTTGCTTATTCTTAGCTGTGACTCTTTGTTACTTTATAAAGAACTGTGTTCACTGTGTCCTTGCAAAGATCTTTGTAGGATGCTCAACCAGGGGCAATGGTGCTGAAATTTCTTCCACTACTTTGTCAATTATCTGCTCAGTTCTTGACAATGGAGAACCAAGCCTTTAGAAGTCACTTTGAAAACATCTTAATGAGCTTAAACAACTTTTGCTGAGGTCATCTTACATCTAAACAATTGGACCATAAGACTCATGATAATTTTTGTTATGAAGAGCAGAATCATTTGTATAATAAAGCTTTGGCAATATCAGACGGTGTGTGTTGTCTGTTATAATTGTAGATACTTTGGATGCCACAATTACAATTTAGTTATACTTTGTAACCCTCCCACAACTAATACCAAATCATCAATCTTATATCATGAAATAATAGATATCTAAACATTTTCTTTTTTCAAAACGACCTGTCTGTTTTCTTATGCTAAATACTAAAAAATATACTTGCTTCTTATGCAATAACTAATAATCAGAAACTAAAACAGTCAAGGGGAGGATGGGGGGGGGGGGTCTTTAGGCCCCTTTCATACTTGTGCGACTTTTCCTGCAAATTGGGGCTGCAAGGTCGCATGCAAAGTCGTACTCCATGATTTCCAATGAGTACAGTTCATATCTGTGCAACTTCAAGTCGCAGCGACTTCAAAGTAGTCCCTGCACTACTTTTATCCGATTTTGATGTGTTTTGATGTCTATAGACCTCAAGATTACACAGGCATTGCTTCAAGTCCAGTGGAGGTCGCTGCAAAAAAAATCGCTTGACTTTTAGGTCGCACACATGTGAAAGGGGCCTTACTAAAACTGGTGTAGCTCTGCATAGAAACCAACCAGTTTCCAGGTTTTATTGTCAAAGCTTAATTGAACAAACTGAGGTTAGAAGCTGATTGGCTACCATGCAAAGCTGCCCCGGTTTCCGAGTTATCCAGTTTTGGCAAATCTCCCGCAAAAACTTCTACCTAGAAGATATTATTTAATATAAGACAAGCTGAACCCAGATTATTTGGCTTAATTATATTTTATTAGAACTAAAGAACAAAGACTTTAGACAATTTCATATCACTACAAATATTTAGGGGTATATTTATAAAGCAGGGAATGTGACATTTACCATATATACATACATAGTTAGCCTGGTTGTAAAAAGTCCATCCAGTTCAACCAAAAGCAAAATAAAATGAAAAATACACACACAAATAAAAAACCTCTTGTAAACAATCCTATTACCAAAGTTGATACAGAGAAAGGCAAAACAAAAATACAATGAACTCTAGCGGGGAAATAAAAACCCTTCCTGATCCCCTAGGAGGCAATCAGATATCCCCTGAATCAAATAACCCTGGTGGTATTAAATATAAATATTTATATCCAGTTATATTTTGTGCACTGACGAAAGAATCAGGGCATTTTTAAAACAATCTATTAGGCTGGTCAGAACCAACGTTTGAGGGAATCTATTCCACATTTGGAGATAACATTTTTTTTTTTTTTATATAAGAGTGCCCTTGTCCTTTGTGATGACCCTAACCAGTTGCCGACCACCCGCTGCAGTTTTACTATGGCAAGGTGGCTTGGAAAAAAATTATCCGCCCAGTTCAGAATCTCGGCCACCTCCCGGGCTGCCAAGACACTCTTGGTGCCCCCTTGATGATTGATGTAAACCACGGCCATGGCGCTGTCTGATTGAATCCAGACTGGACAAACCTTTAAACGATTTGTCCAGTGACTCAGGCAAAGCTTTATCGCTCTGAGTTCCAGAATATTGATCGGAAGTCTGGGCTCTTCTACTGTCCAAGACCCCTGGACACACAGCTTTCCCAGCACTCTTCCCCAGTCGGACAGGCTGGCATCTGTGGTTTCCACAGTCCAATACAGTGGGAGGAAGGACTTGCCCTGGCATAGTGCTAACGAGTGAAGCCACCAGAATAGAGCAGTCCTTGTGTTGTGATTTAACCGAATCATAGTGTCCAAAGACTTTGGATCTTTGTTCCATTTGATAAGAATCTCCCTTTGTAGGGGGCTTATGTGGAACTGGGCAAACGGAACTGCCTCAAAGGTTGATACCATCAGACCCAAGGCCCACATGCAAGTCCACAGAGAGGACAGATTGCTGGCTTACAGCATACAAATCGCCCCCCTGCAGCTTTTGCAGCTTGTCCGGGGGAAGAAAAACCTTTGCTGAAGTGGAGTCCAGAATCGGGCCCAGATAATCCAGTTTCAAGGATTGTACCAGGTGCTCTGACTCTGGCACGGAGATGACAGCCCCTTGAGACACCAGAGCCTATGTAAGAAAATAGTAACTGGCGCTTCTCTCCTGAGGGTGGCAGGGAGGTAGGGAGGAATCTTGGTCTTGGCGCTTCGCTGAAGGCCCACTTGTGCCCGCATGAGACTGTTCTGACAGTCCAGGGGTCCCCGATCGAGGCCACCCAGACATGCCGGGAGTGTAGCAACTGAGCCC
The DNA here is from genome assembly GCF_965119305.1 of Pelophylax lessonae. Taxonomy (NCBI): domain Eukaryota; kingdom Metazoa; phylum Chordata; class Amphibia; order Anura; family Ranidae; genus Pelophylax; species Pelophylax lessonae. The sequence goes on along the minus strand of NC_138771.1, from coordinate 95,006,180 downwards.
CCACATGACATGCCTGAGCGGGCCCAATCTCAAAAGGACTTAGCAGTATCACGGTCGCCAGAAGGGACACTCTTCGAGGGTTTCCGAGAGGAGGATTGTCTTGACCTCCAATTGCGACTGAACTCTCTGCCAGGTCTATAGGTGCGTGCTTCTCTGGCACAATCTGGAAAATACCTCCTGGGCTGCCCCTTCTTCGGATTGAGAGGGCGTCGATCCTGAGGGAGAAACCCAGACTTGCCGCCTGTAGCCCGGGTTATAGCCTCGTTCAGCTTATTCCCAAAGAGGGCGGAGCCCTCAAAAGGAATACTGCACCAGACCTGTTTGAATGCTGGGTCAGCCACCCAGGGGCGGAGCCAAAGAGCCCTCTTGGCTTTCACTAAGGGCAACATAACCCTGGCCAAAAGAGGAATAAAGGTCAATAGATACTTCCCCCAGAAAAGACGAAGCCATCCTAAGTTCCTGAATCGGGGAACTTCTGGCAGCCTTCTCAGACACACTCCGAAAGTATCACGTACCTGATCAGATGCCGAGGTGCTGAGAGGGCTTCCCTTGTGGCTAAGTGCAAGGCACCCCTGGAGGTGGAGACAGGGAATGCTGTGTCCAAAGGAACAGGGGTCGCCGGCTGCGGCAAGCTCCGGTGAAGAGGTGACTGCTGTGGTAGTAGACACGTAGTGTGTGCTGAAATGCAGGTTGCCTTGAAGGTGACCAGAGGAGGTAGCCAGGCGTGCGACAAGAGCGAGGTCAAGGTCAAGCCAAGAGGTCAACACAGTTCATCAAACAGTAGAGGAGTCCGAAGGAGCAAGCCAGGGGTCATACACGGCAACAGCAGACTGGAGCAGAGTAGGTAAACAAGCCGGTGGTCGGAGCCAGGAGGAGAGACAAGACAGGTGAGACAAGCCGGGTCAGTAATAGGTAATCCAAGTAAACAGGAACAGGAACACAGGAAGCAGGAAACCGGAAGCTGAAGATAACTAATAGCTGGAGCAGGCTGGTTTAAATAGGCCACTGGGCGTCGCTGCATTAGTGTGGGCAGCAGATCCAGCTCTCTTGTGGGAAGTTCCCTGATAGAAAGGACTCATCCACTAAGTCGGACCATAATTCCATTGCCTTGGACATTGCAGCCAAGGCCAGGGCCGGTTTGCAAGCTATTCCTGCAGTCAGGTAGATCCTCTTAAGGTCAGAATCCATCCTTCTATGCAGAGGATCCTTAAAGGAGACTGTGTCTTCTAATGGAAGTGTCACATGTTTGACCAGCCTTATCACCGCAGTGTCCACCAAGGGAGGAGATTCTAGGTGTTTTATTTCCTCTTCCTTGAAAGGATACATCCGGGACATTTTGGAAAGCATGGAGTTCTTCCTTTCCACTTTACTCCATTCCTCCGTAATGATATCCCCCAATTCGCCCAGAAAGGGGAAGTTAAAACGCTCTTTGCAGAGCTGCTTGAAGAATTTTTTCTATTTCGGCGGAGAAACAGCCGGATCTTCCCAATTCACAGTCTCTCTTACTGCTTTCACAAGAGAAGGGATGAGGGCAAACTCGAATCCCAAGCAGGGGTCCTCCACCTCTGAGTCACTATCTGACAGGAATGCTGATGGGTGACTAGGTTGAGAGGTTTCAAGTTTCTCCCTAGACTTCCAGGGGGAGGACTTGGAGGGATCACCTCGAGGCTCTGAGCCCGACCTACTCCCAATTCTGCCAGATAATCTTTAACGACCCTCTTCACTAGGGCCTCTAGACGTTGGTCGGAGTTGTCCCTCTCTCCCAAAGTCTGGGAGAAACACTTGAAGAGGGGGGTGAAAAAGGCTTCGAGAATCCTGGGGTCAATGTACTCACCAGGAAACCTGGGTGGGCTCAGTGCAGAGTGGCAGCAATAGGCAGCAGGCAGAACCACTTTAATCAGACACTGGAGCAGCAAAAAATGTTTTTCTTTAGCAGAGTGTGTATTCTACACACTCTGCTGACATTCTAAGCCTTTTTAAATATGGTGCCTGCTGACGTCATCCAGCGGCGCCGAAAAAACCTACTGCACATGCGCATGCGCCGCACCGGCACTGCGCATGCACAAGAACCAAGCCTCGTTCCAGAGGCACTCGTGCATGCGCCGTAGCCAGAAACCGGCAGCCGGCTTAGGAAGTGAGCGCTGACCGGCCCCGGAGCACTAGCCACCAGGGAAAACCGGGAAAAGAGGTAGGAAGACACACAAACAGCTGCATAAAACAATATAAGGTGCCATGGAGTAAAAATAAAGAAAGGGGTACTCACTGACCACCAACAAACCGCTAGCCACCAGGGATGGAGGGGACACATACACAGAACTTTATATTGGGGGACAGGCCACCCGCAGAAGATTTAACCCCACTCTATACCCCGCAACAGCTGGGGCTTATTAGAGAAAGTACTCAATACCAGATAGGCAGAGTCATCCATCTCCTGGGATCCATCAGGTAGGATACAGGTAATCCGTAGGAGGACAAAAAAGGAACATGTGTGCTGAACAGGTGCAAAGATTTATGGGAGTGGATGTCCTATAGGGTAGGTTTGGAGGCGGGACTAAACCTGATACGTATGCTGCCATGGAGTCTGTCAGGAAAAATAATTTTTTCATGTAAACAAAAAGTGTCAGAAAAGGCTTGGTCTTCAAGTGGTTAGAAGAGTGGGTGATTTGTGGCATAAGCTTCTAATAGTGGGCATAAAATGCCAGGACAGTTCAAAAAAACCCTAAATGACACCTTTTTGGAAAGTAGACACCCCAAGCTATTTGTTGAGAGGCATTTTGACTCCATGGAAAATTTTATATTATGCCACAAGTTTCGGGAAAACTAAAAATTTTTTTTAAGCAAAGTTGTCACTAAATGATAGATTGCTCACACATGCCATGGGTATATGTGAAATGACACCCCAAAATACATTATGCTGCTTCTCCTGAGTACAGGGATACCACATGTGTGAGAATTTTTGGGAGCCTAGCTGTGAACGTTACCCCAAAAACCAATCACTGGCTTCAAGCTTTTTTAAGGGCATAAATTGCTTATTTTACTTCCTCACTACCTATCACAGTTTCAGAGACCATGAAATGCCAAGATAGCAGAAAATCCCCCCCAAATTACCCCATTTTGGAAAGTAGACACTCCAACCTGTTTGCTGAGAGGCATGTTGAGTTCATGGAATATTTTATATTTTGCTACAAGAAAAATGGCAAAAATGTTTTGTTTCTATTTTACACAAAGTTGTCCCTTAAATGATATATTACTCAAACATGCCATGGGTTTATGTGAAATGACACCCCAAATACATTCTGCTGCTTCTCCTGAGTACAGGAATACCACATGTGCGGGACTTTTTGACAGCCTAGCCGCGTACAGGACCCCGAAAACCAATCACTGCCTATAGGCTTTCTAAGTTCGTTGTTGATTTCTCTCCTCACTACCTATCACAGTTTCGGAGGCCATGAAATGCCAAGATAGCACAAATCCCCCCTAAATTACCCCTTTTTGGAAAGTGGACTGCCCAAGACAGCCGAATCCTGCAGGAACGCATGGGAACGGCGTTCCTGTACTTTTTCCACAGCAGGAACACCGTCCGCATTAGCAGCCACGTCCTGCAGGAATGACTGTCACTGGCCTTTGTATGTGTTTGTGGCACCTGTATGTATAAAGAACAGAGCCGTTCAGCCGCCACTAGAGGAAGTGGAGCCGATGGTTACTGTATAGCACCGGGTCCTGTCACAGGCGGAGTGATACCAAATGTACTCCGCCTGTGACAGGGCACAGGAACGACACAGGAAGCAGCGGATCTATTCTCTACTGCAGCCGAATGCTTCCTTCAGCACCGCTGTCGTCACAGATTTACACTGATGCTCGGGGATGGACGGTGGGTCGGGAACCATCCAGCAGTACCAGCCAGTAAAAGCAGTCAGCAGTACCCACCAGCAGGACCCACCAGCAGTACCTACCAGCAATACCAGCCAGAAGTACCTACCAGCAGTACCCACCAGCAGTACCCACCAGTAGTACCAGCCAGCAGTACCCACCAACCGTACCCGCCAGCAGTACCAGCCAGCAGTACCCACTAACAGCACCTGCCAGCAGTAACAGCCAGCAGTACCCACCAGCAGTACCAGCCAGCATTACCCACCAACAGTACCAGCCAGGAGTGTTTTAAATCACAGTAAATTCCACATTCACTGCTTTATACAAATGCCCCTTAAAGAAGGACTATAGGCAAAACTTTTTTTTTTCTTCATTTTAGATAGGGAGGGTTATAACCCCTTTCAGTTTTTGTTATATGCCTTGTGTCCCATAACCAAAATAGGAAGTAAAAGGAAATCCCTGCAAATTGAGGGTATCTCTTGGGCCCCTTTTCCCCCAGGTCACCAGAACTACTGTCTCCATTGGAAGATTTCCCCTCTATTACTTTTCTGTGAACAACCAACAATTTAGGATTTCTTTTACTTTCATAATAATATTAATAAAGGTAAACAGAATAAATAGAGAGGGTAAATCTCCCTAACAGGGGCATAAACAGCAAAAAACCTAATAGATGTTCTAATCCCCCTTTAGTGATACTTTAAAGTAGGTAATAACGTGCAATTAAATTTCCAGGTGAATCTACTCACTTAAATGGTGTATTTCACATTATATATCTATAAGAGGTCAATGCTCATACTGTTTATTAGGAAGCATTCCATATATATAAATGTAGTACCAAAAAAGAGGTGTAAAATGATTGCCGAAAAAATTTTCATAGATGCAATTAAAACATTATTAAGTACAGGAAGCTAGAATTTATATATTTTAAATGACATTCTTATTATCTAAAAATATGAAACTCAATGAAAATATTACAATAACACATCATCTAGCACAGACGTGCACCACTCTTGGTGGCACATATCTTTTAAAAGCAATAAAACTTAGAATTGGCAGACACTGGAGGGATATTATGCTTTTACAAAGTCATTTTCTGAAATGAATAGGATTAGCTTACTGGAAAAAAGTTAGCAGAATAGGAAACTGACAAATATGTTTTTAGAAAGATCTTGAAATAAATGCTTCAGCTTTACCAACTGAAAACATTTGATGTTATTTTCTGTATATCACTTGGTGACCACTGTCATTGAGATAGGAACGAAAGATAATCTCACCCAATGAGAGGCATTTTTTAATGTTTTGTTCAGTCACATTTATGTTATTTTTTCCTTGTATTTTTATTTGAATTTAAAATTGAAATAGGTAGTTTATGAAAAAGGAACCTATATTTTTCTTGGCTTGAAACCAATCGTACTTGAACACTGGGATTGATTTACTAAACACAGACAGTTCACCTAGCAAAGTCAATATTTAATTTATAAAGTTAATGTTCACTGAGCTGACAGCACATTACTTTACAGTATAAAAAGCTAGAGAGGCCAGGAAGTGCTTGTTTTGAAACTATTTTAAAATGGAGTTCCACCCATCCAAGCGATTTTACCAATGGCTATTTTAATTTTTTTTTGTTGTAATAAAATGCCTTTTTTCTTCACTTGTCTGCAGCACTCCCTGCTGCGGCTGCCTAGGCGATTACATCACTAGGCGATTTGAAAGGGCTCCTGGGATAGCGGCATAGTGTATCCCAGGAGTCCTTGCGAATGGCCTAGTGACAAAATCTTGCTACAGCAACAAGTCAGCAGGAAGGAGCGCAGCACAGTGACATTACTGCGCAGGCACGAGATCAGGAGGTGCATGCTGGGTAGCCACTTTCTAATCCTGGAAATAGATACCAGAGGGCTTCAGACGCCCACAGTGGACATGGACCCTGCCAACTTCTGAGATCAAGGTCGTTTTTCTTTATTTGAACTGAAATTAAAAGCAATACACTATAGACACTAGCTAAATGTTGCAGATAAAGTGAAACAAATTACAGCGGAGTTTAAAAAAAATCTGACTTGGGGGACTCACTGGAACTTTAAGGAAATACTTTAAGGCAGACACTTTGGTAATTTTTCTTCTTGTTTACAGCTTCAAGTACATAAATTACCAGTAATGAAGTGTACACCACATCTTGCTGATTGCTCTTTAACCACATTAAGACCGCCCACTGCAGATTTACTGCGGCAGGCTGTCTCTCCTGCGCGAACTTACGTAGCCCTACGTCGGTCGCGCGCATGGTGCTGGGGGGCAAACGCGTGCTGCCGCTGCGCTACCGCCCCCATTAGGCAGTGGGGATGCTGATGCATGGGACCAGCGGCACTGATTGCCGCCGGCCATCCGCAATTACTCCCTGCTGAGAGAGAAGGACGGTCAGCTGCTGTAAACACAGATGATCGTTCTCCTCTCTGAAATGATTACAGAGCGCCTGTGATCATTCCATTTAGGATCACAGATCTCTGTGATCATTTCACAAGTCCACCCCCCCACAGTTAGTAAACACTCCCCTAGGCTTACACTTAACCCTTTGATCGCCCCTAGGTTAAATCCTTCCCTGCCAGTGTCATTATTACAGTAACATTGCACATTTTTTATCACTGATTACTGTAGTAATGTCACTGGTCCCCCAAAAAGTGTAAAAAATGTCAGTTAGGAGTCCGATCTGTCTGCAGCAATGTCACAGTCCCACTAAAAATCGCAGATCGCCACCATTACTAGTAAAAAATAAAAATAAAAAAATGACAAATCTTTCCCCTAATTTGTAGACGCAATAACTTTTGCGCAAACCAATCAAAACATGCTTATTGGGATTTTGTTTTTTTACTAAAAACATGTAGCAGAATACAAATTGGCCTATAAGGATGAACATTTTTGATTTTTATTTTTTTTTGGGAATGTTATATAGCAGAATGTGAAAAATATTGTTTTTTTTTTTCAGAAATGTCGTTCTTTTTTTGTTTATAGTGCAAAAATAAAATAAATCGCACAGGTGATCAAATACCACCAAAAGAAAGTTCTAATTGTGGGGGAAAAAAAAGACATACATTTTATTTTGTTACAGCGTCACATGACCATGCAATTTTCTGTTAAAATAATGCAGTGCCGAATCACAAAAATTGGCCTGGTCACTAAGGGGGAAAATCCTTCAGGTCCAGAACTGGTTAAGCCCCGTACACACAGGTTGAATGCCAGCCATCACTGTCGGTTCAATAAAAACTGGCCGACAATCGGCCTGTGTGTATGCCAGCCGGTCCCAACAGAAGCTGGCCATTTGGTTGGCTTTTATTGGAGGTGCATGTTGGAAAACCAGCAGCTAATTGGCTCCTGATCAGCGCTCTCAGCCAATGACTGAGAGCTCTGACCGGAGTGCTCTGGTGGGGGGGGCCATCCCCCTGTCAGAACACAACAGCTCAGGGAGGGAGATCACTGTACTAACGTTGGTAATCGTTAGTATAGCGGCTCCCACCATTTTATTTTGTTCAACCCGCTGGGTTGAAGGGAAAAAAAATAATAGTGTGTACCAGGCTTTAGTCTAGCAATCTGCTCTCTGATAATGCCTGGTCCTGTGTACAGTGCTGATGTTCTGATGTTGTATAACTTGGGTCTAGTTTCGCAGTACATTGAAGAAGTCCCGAAAGACGCCCACCACTTTCTTTCTACTCCTTGATTCACAAAAATCCTTGCATTGTATTCATAGAATACAAAAGGATCCTTTGTCCCCATTCACAGAACATACTGCATTCAGTGAGAAAAATACAAAGACTTTTCTGAATGGAGACAAGGAAAGAATAGGGTGGGAGGCCATCAGTACCACAACGTTAGAAATGAGGCAATTACCCACAGAGCTGTGAAGAGCACCTGTCATCACTGGAGAGAATATTTCTACACAAAGGAACAATCAGCAGAATATGGGATACCCTTCATTACAAGTAAGATACAGTCAGGTCCATAAATATTGGGATATCAACACAATTCTAATCTTTTTGGCTCCATACACCACCACAATGGATTTGAAATGAAACAAACAAGATGTGCTTTAACTGCAGACTTTCAGCTTTAATTTGAGGGTATTTACATCCACATCAGGTGAACAGTGTAGGAATTACGATAGTTTGTATATGTGCCTCCCACTTTTTAAGGGAACAAAAGTAATGGGCCAGGTTAACAATCATAAATCAAACTTTCACTTTTTAACCTCCCTGGTGGTATGATTATGTCAGGAATTACATACCAAAAGCGGTACAATTGTTTTCATGGAAATTTGGCGTTATGTATTATAGGCCTACAATTCTTAGTAATTACTGACTTAAACCTGACCAAAACAAGAGTCTAGTAGACATCCCAGATGTGATAAATTTGAAACACAAACGCGTGAATTATAATCGAATCAATAATATTATTTTATTATTTAATATATAATATATATAATAAAATTATATTATTGATTAGATTATAATTCATGCATTATATATTATATATAGATATATGTGTGTGTGTGTATATATATATATATATATATACACATATATATACACATATATATATATATATATATATATATATATATATATATATAATATATAACGCATGAATTATAATTGAATCAATAATATAATTTTATGTATATATGTGTGTGTGTGTGCATATATATATATATATATAATATAAAATGTGTTTTGTGTTTTGTGCAACGTTTTTTTTTTTTTTTTTTAATTTCCCTCCCTAGTTCCGCTCCCATGCAGCATTGCTGCTGCAGGGAACGGAACTAGGAAGTGATCACACTGACGGTGGACGGAGGAGCGGCGGGACTCTCGGCTGGTGATCTCAGCAATGAGAGATCATCGCTGGATCGCCAGGATAAGGTAAGAGAACACCGCTGCGCTCTCTGCAATCCACCCCGAGCGTGACTCGGGGTTACCGCTCCTGCAATGAAAAATCCACCCACAAGGGATCCCGCAAGGGATTACCGCCTAGGTGGTTAATACTTGGTTGCAAATCCTTTGCAGTCAATTACAGCCTGAAGTCTGGAACGCATAGACATCACCAGATGCTGGGTTTCATCCCTGGTGATGCTCTGCCAGGCCTCTACTGTAACTGTCTTCAGTTCCTGCTTGTTCTTGAGGCATTTTCCCTTCAGTTTTGTCTTCAGCAAGTGAAAGGCATGCTGAATCGGATTCAGGTCAGGTGATTGTCTTGGCCATTGCATAATATTACACTTCTTTCCCTTAAAAAACTTTCGCAGTATGCTTCGGGTCATTGTCCATCTGCACTGTGAAGCACTGTCCAATGAATTCTGAAGCATTTGGCTGAATATGAGCAGATAATATTGCCCGAAACACTTCAGAATTCATCCTGCTGCTTTTGTCAGCAGTCACATCATCACTAAATACAAGAGAAATAGTTCCATTGGCAGCCATGCATGCCCACGCCATGACACTATCACCACCATGCTTCACTGATGAGGTGGTATGCTTTGGATCATGAGTAGTGTTGAGCGAACACGGACTGTATTATTCGTGTTCGTACCGAATAATTGGATTTTTTGTACACGGACACTTTACTGTATGTTCGGGTAAAAATCCGTGTTCGGTCGTTTTATTTCCGGGTTTTGCATGCTTTGGCGCTCTTTTCATGGCGGGCTTTCAACAGCCAATCAACAATCGTTTAACTGGTGTGCCTTAAGCCATCCCAGCCATGCCTGCAAATGTCTCAGTAGCTGTGATTGGCCGTCTGAAGCATGTGACCAAGTCTTTATAAGTTCCAGGCAGCCGCAGCGTCTTCATTCTGCTGCTTAGATCAGGGACAGAGCACACATCAACATGCTGGCTGCTGATTAGGGAAAGACAGGCAGGAAAAAAACATTTGTGTCCGGATAGAATTGAGGGACAGGTCGGAGTGTTTAGGCAGGGCGAGTTGTAGGCATTTTAGGGATAGAGTCTGCTGAATTATAGGGTCAGTGTCTTCTACAAACTACAATCGATATTGCTGTGTGGGGGGTGGGGTCTGCACTCAATCCTGATCTACGATCTCTTCTCAATCCTGTTAGGGAGAGGCTGCTGCTGAATTTTAGGGTCAGAGTGTTCTACAAACTACAATCGATATTGCTGTGTGGGGTCTGCACTTAGTCCCGATCTACGATCACTTCTCAATCCTGTTAGGGAGAGGCTGCTGCTGAATTTTAGGGAAACTGTGTTCTACAAACTACAATCGATATTGCTGTGTCGTGTGGGATAGGAGATAGGCAGGTGTCAGTGATCCACATCCATTTTTCTGTGTGAGCTGCAGTGAACACAATCTTTTTGAGCTTCAGTGAACACAATCTTTTTTGGGGTGCAGTGAACAACGTCCTTTTTGGGGTGCAGTGAACAAAATCTTTTTGGGGTACAGTGAACAGAATCTTTGTGGGGTGCAGTGAACACAATCTTTGGGGGGTACAGTGAACACAATCTTTTTGGGGTGCAGTGAACAAAATCCTTTGTGGGGTGCAGTGAACACAATCTTTGGGGGGTACAGTGAACACAATCTTTTTGGGGTGCAGTGAACACAATATTTTTGGGGTGCAGTGAACACAATCTTTGTGGGGTGCAGTGAACACAATCTTTTTGGGGTGCAGTGAACAACATCCTTTTTGGGGTGCAGTGAACACAATCTTTGTGGGGTGCAGTGAACACAATCTTTTTGGGGTGCAGTGAACAAAATCCTTTTTGGGGTGCAGTGAACACAATCTTTGTGGGGTGCAGTGAACACAATCTTTTTGGGGTGGAGTGAACAAAATCCTTTTTGGGGTGCAGTGAACAACATCCTTTTTGGGATGCAGTGAACAAAATCCTTTTTGGGGTGCAGTGAACACAATCTTTTTGGGGTGCAGTGAACAAAATCCTTTGTGGGGTGCAGTGAACACAATCTTTGTGGGGTGCAGTGAACACAATCTTTTTGGGGTGCAGTGAACAAAATCCTTTTTGGGGTGCAATGAACAACATCCTTTTTGGGGTGCAGTGAACAAAATCCTTTTTGGGGTGCAGTGAACACAATCTTTTTCGGGTGCAGTGAACAAAATCCTTTGTGGGGTGCAGTGAACACAATCTTTGTGGGGTACAGTGAACAGAATCTTTGTGGGGTGCAGTGAACACAATCTTTGGGGGGTACAGTGAACACAATCTTTTTGGGGTGCAGTGAACAAAATCCTTTGTGGGGTGCAGTGAACACAATCTTTGTGGGGTACAGTGAACAGAATCTTTGTGGGGTGCAGTGAACACAATCTTTGGGGGGTACAGTGAACACAATCTTTTTGGGGTGCAGTGAACAAAATCCTTTGTGGGGTGCAGTGAACACAATCTTTGGGGGGTACAGTGAACACAATCTTTTTGGGGTGCAGTGAACAAAATCCTTTGTGGGGTGCAGTGAACACAATCTTTGTGGGGTGCAGTGAACACAATCTTTTTGGGGTGCAGTGAACAAAATCCTTTTTGGGGTGCAGTGAACAACATCCTTTTTGGAGTGCAGTGAACACAATCTTTTTGGGGTGCAGTGAACAAAATCCTTTGTGGGGTGCAGTGAACACAATCTTTGTGGGGTACAGGGAACAGAATCTTTGTGGGGTGCAGTGAACACAATCTTTGGGGGGTACAGTGAACACAATCTTTTTGGGGTGCAGTGAACAAAATCCTTTTAGGGTGCAGTGAACACAATCTTTGTGGGGTGCAGTGAACAAAATCCTTTTTGAGGTGCAGTGAACACAATCTTTGTGGGGTGCAGTGAACACAATCTTTGTGCGGTACAGTGAACACAATCTCATACTTCTGAAGATTTGAGGGTGCTGCCTGTTCCATACTCCTCCTCCTACTGCTCAACCATCCTTTTAGGGGTACAAACAATAGTAATTGGGGCCTAGTGTGGTGGTGTACGTGTGAGATACATACACTTTCTTTTTGATCATATTTTCTATTCCGCTATTCAGATAAAACCTTTGGGGATCAATTAAATTGCGTGATAGTCTGTGTCGGTACGTGTGAGATCCACATTTCCAAGTTTTTGGGGTTCATCTTATACTTCTGAAGATTTGAGGGTGCTGCCTGTTCCATACTCCTCCTCCTACTGCTCAACCATCCTTTTAGGGGTACAAACAATAGTAATTGGGGCCTAGTGTGGTGGTGTACGTGTGAGATACATACACTTTCTTTTTGATCATATTTTCTATTCCGCTATTCAATTAAATCCTTTGGGGATCAATTAAATTGCGTGATAGTCTGTGTCGGTACATGTGAGATCCACCTTTCCAAGTTTTTGGGGTTCATCTCATACTTCTGAAGATTTGAGGGTGCTGCCTGTTCCATACTCCTCCTCCTACTGCTCAACCATCCTTTTAGGGGTACAAACAATAGTAATTGGGGCCTAGTGTGGTGGTGTACGTGTGAGATACATACACTTTCTTTTTGATCATATTTTCTATTCCGCTATTCAATTAAAACCTTTGGGGATCAATTAAATTGCGTGATAGTCTGTGTCGGTACGTGTGAGATCCACCTTTCCAAGTTTTTGGGGTTCATCTCATACTTCTGAAGATTTGAGGGTGCTGCCTGTTCCATACTCCTCCTCCTACTCCTCAACCATCCTTTTAGGGGTACAAACAATAGTAATTGGGGCCTAGTGTGGTGGTGTACGTGTGAGATACATACACTTTCTTTTTGATCATATTTTCTATTCCGCTATTCAATTAAAACCTTTGGGGAACAATTAAATTGCGTGATAGTCTGTGTCGGTACGTGTGAGATCCACCTTTCCAAGTTTTTGGGGTTCATCTCATACTTCTGAAGATTTGAGGGTGCTGCCTGTTCCATACTCCTCCTCCTACTGCTCAACCATCCTTTAAGGGGTACAAACAATAGTAATTGGGGCCTAGTGTGGTGGTGTACGTGCGAGATACATACACTTTTTTTGATCATATTTCCTATTCCGCTATTCAATAAAAACCTTTGAGGATCAATTGAATTGCGGGATAGTCTGTGTCGGTACGTGTGAGATCCACCTTTCCAAGTTTTTGAGGTTCATCTCATACTTCTGAAGATTTGAGGGTGCTGTCTGTTCCATACTCCTCCTACTCCTCATCCATCCTTTTAGGGGTAGAAACAATAGTAATTGGGGCCTAGTGTGGTTTTGTACGTGCGAGATACATACACTTTTTTGGATCATATTTCCTATTCCGCTATTCAATAAAAACCTTTCTAGGGCAAGATCTTAAATTACAGAAATATGAGGAGACCGTCAAATAAGGGCCGTGGCCTGGGTCGTGGTGCTGCTGGTAGAGCTCCTGTTGCAAGGAGAGGACGTGGTCGATCTGTGCCAGCTACACGCACAAGTGAAACACCTTCCTCAAGTGTGAGTAGGCGACAGAACCTGCATCAGTATTTGGTAGGGCATCATACGCCCCTAGAAGTGATGAGGCCAGAACAAGTGGAGGCGATAGTAGATTGGTTTGCTGCTGACAGTGCCTCCAGTTCCTTCACATTGTCTCCCACCCAGTCTACTGCAGAAAGGTCACAGTTGGCACCTGCAGCCGATGTCCAACCGTCTTTCACCTCACCCCCTTGCAAATCAGGCAAGCAGTCTGAGCCCCAAGCCATACAGCAGTCTCTTCTTCTTTTTGATGACTCTGTCAGCAGGGTTTCCCAGGGCCATCCACCTAGCCCTGCCCCAGAAGTGGAAGAGATTGAGTGCAGCGATGCCCAACCACTTATTTCTCAAGATGAGTACATGCAAGGATCATCGCAGCACGTCTCCGATGATGACGAAACGCAGGTGCCAACTGCTGCGGCGTTCAGCATTGTGGAGACCGACAAGGAGGGCAGGGGTGAAGACTGGGTGGAAGATGATGTGGAGGACAATGAGGTCCTCGACCCCACATGGAATGAACGTCATGCAGGTGACCTGAGTAGTTTGGAGGAAGAGGCGGTGGTCGCACAGAGCCACCAGCACAGCAGAAGAGGGAGCAGGGTGCAGAAGCGGAGCGGCCGTGCCCTAGACACTACGCCCGCTACTGCCCAACGCAGCAAGGGAACGAGCGCACCAAAGTCAGCTCAAAGGAGTTCTCTAGCGTGGAAGTTCTTTAGAAAATGTGCTGATGACAGGACACGAGTGGTTTGCACCCTGTGCAATCAGAGCTTGAAGCGAGGCATAAACCTTCTCAACCTGAGCACAACCTGCATGATCAGGCATCTAAGTGCAAAGCACGAGCTGCAGTGGAGTACACACCTTCAAAACCAAGAAACGTCTCTGGCTCATCCTGCTTCCTCTTCTGCTGCAGTCTCGGCCGCTCCAGCCACATCTGTAGTGATACCGGCACCTGCCACCCCGCAAACAGACGATCTGTCAGCAACACCACCACCTGGGTCACCAACAACCATCTCCACAATGTCCCGTGGAAGCGTTCAGCTTTCCATCTCCCAAACACTTGAGAGGAAGAGGAAGTACCCCCCTACCCACCCGCGATCCCTGGCCCTGAATGCCAGCATTTCAAAATTATTGGCCTTTGAAATGCTGTCATTCCGTCTGGTGGAGACGCACAGTTTTAAAAACCTTATGTTGGTGGCTGTCCCACAGTACGTCGTGCCCAGCCGCCACTACTTTTCCAGGCAAGCCATCCCTTCCCTGCACAACCAAGTGGGGGAAAAAATCAGGTGTGCACTGCGCAACGCCATCTGTGCCAAGGTCCACCTAACTACCGATACGTGGACCAGTAAGCATGGTCAGGGGCGTTATATCTCCCTAACGGCACACTGGGTAAATGCAGTGGCGGATGGGCCTGAGGCGGATAGCAATTTGGCGCATGTCCTTCCACCACCGAGGATTGCAGGGCGCTTCAGTTTGCCTCCTGTTCCTAACTCCTCCTACTCCGCTTCCTCATCCTCTACCGCCTCCTCATCCGGACAGCGTAACACCTTCACCACCAACTTCAGCACGGCCAGGGGTAAACGACAGCAGGCAGTTTTACAACTTGCCTGTTTGGGGGACAAACCACACACCGCGCAGGAGTTGTGGAGGAGCATGGAACAGCAGACAAATGAGTGGTTGCTGCCAGCGAGCCTCAAGCCCGGCCTGGTGGTGTGCGATAACGGGAGAAATCTCATAGCAGCTCTGGGCCTAGCCGGTTTGACGCACATCCCTTGCCTGGCGCATGTGCTGAATTTGGTGGTGCAGAGGTTCCTTAAAAACTACCCCGATATGTCAGAGCTGCTGCAGAAAGTGCGGGCCGTTTGTGCGCACTTTCGGCGTTCTCACCCTGCTGCTGCTCGCCTGGCAGCGCTGCAGCGTAACTTCGGCCTTCCCGCTCACTGCCTCATATGTGACGTGCCCACAAGGTGGAACTCCACCTTGCACATGCTGGAAAGACTGTGCGAGCAGCAGCAGGCCATAGTGGAGTTTCAGCTGCAGCACGCACGCGTGAGTCGCTCTGCGGAACAGCACCACTTCACCACCAATAACTGGGCCTCCATGCGAGACCTGTGTGCCTTGTTGCGCTGTTTTGAGTACTCCACCAACATGGCCAGTGGCAATGACGCCGTTCTCAGCTTAACTATCCCACTTCTATGCCTCCTTGAAAAAACAATTCGGGCGATGATGGAAGAGGATGTGGCACAGGATGAGGAGGAGGAGGAGGATGAAGAGGTAACATTTCCAAGGCTTTCAGGGCAGTCATTCGCAAGGGGCTCCGAGGGTGGGTTCCTGCACACACAAACGCCAGGGACACAATTGTCCAGCAGGGGCACAGTTCTGGAGGATGAGGAGGATGAGGAGGAGGAGGAGCTGGAGGAGGAGATGGAACCATGTTCACAGCAGGGTGGCACCCAGGCCAGCTCATGGCCATCACTGGTGCGTGGCTGGGGGGATACAGAGGACACGGACGATACACCTCCCACAGAGGACAGCCTTTCGTCGCCTCTGGGCAGCCTGGCACACATGAGTGATTACATGATGCAGTGTCTCCACAATGACCGCCGAGTTGCCCACATTCTAACTTGTGCTGATTACTGGGTGGCCACGCTGCTGGATCCCCGTTACAAGGACAACGTACTGTCCTTAATTCACTCACTGGAGCGCGATCGCAAGATGCGCGAGTACAAGCGCACGCTGGTAGACGCCATGCTGCTGGCATTCCCATCTGACAGCGGGGCCGCAGTGGAAGCACAAGGCAGAGGAGGAGGAGGAGGAGGTCGCCAACGCAACCAGGGCACCGCCAGCACCTCAGAAGGCAGGGTTAGCATGGCCGAAATGTGGAAAAGCTTTGTCAGCACGCCACAACAAACAGCAGCACCAGCAGCTCAGATGGAACGTCTTAGCAGGAGGCAGCATTTTACCAACATGGTGGAGCAGTATGTGTGCACACGCCTACATGTAGTGAATGAGGGGTCTGCCCCCTTCAACTTCTGGGTCTCCAAATTGGGCACATGGCCTCAGCTTGCCCTTTACGCCTTGGAGGTGCTGGCGTGCCCTGCAGCCAGTGTATTATCTGAACGGGTATTTAGCACGGCTGGGGCGCAGCCGCCTGTCCAGAGACAATGTGGACAAGCTCACGTTCATTAAAATGAACCAGGCATGGATCCCACGGGACTTTTCCGTACCTTGTGCAGAATAGCAATGGATACCGACCTTACCCACCCATTGTTCCATTTTTGCTCTTTCTCACTCTTTTGGGGTGTACCCTCATTTAAAATTTGTGAAAAGAAGCAGTGTTGGCTACCTCGTCCTCCTCCTCAGGGCCAGATTAACGTAGGGGCTATTGGAGCTGCAGCTCCAGGCCCCTACCTTTTATATAGGCCCCGGGTTGGCCATATTCACTGTTACCGCTCTTCTGTCACTTGTAAACACAGAAGTCTGGCTTCTATGCTCGCTTCCCCAGGCAGCACCCTCAGAACCTCCCCACACAGCGCGAAGGCCGGACAAGGAGGGACAGTTGCCGATGCATGGATGTGTTTATGGGCTTCAGAGACAGCATCCCATGTTGAATTAGGCATGCATGGCTGCACCCTTCCTCCTCTGGGTGCATGGCAAGGCACGGCCCTTAAGGCCCTTCAAAATCCTCAGCACCAAGCCCATGATGCTCTTAATCCGGCCCTGGTCCTCCTCCACCGCCGCTTCCACCTACACCACCCATAGGTGTGCGCAGCCTATTGCATTAAGGTGTGCACCCCAAAGTTGAAATACACATGCATGTGTTTGCCAGCAGGGAGAGTAATGTATCGGGGCCATGTACCTATAGGCAAAGAGAAATAGAGCAGAGCAGGTCCGAGGGAGATCTTTCCCATTTCCTCACTGTTCGGTAAAAGTCCGGGACACGGACCCGGACTTTTTTTTAAAGTTCGGCCGAACCCGTCGAACACGGACATCTAGGTGTCCGCTCAACCCTAATCATGAGCAGTTCCTTTCCTTCTCCATACTCTTCTCTTCCCATCACTCTGGTACAAGTTGATCTTGGTCTCATCTGTGCATAGGATGTTGTTCTGAAACTGTGAAGGCTTTTTTAGATGTTGTTTGGCAAACTCTAATCTGGCCTTCCTGTTTTTGAGGCTCACCAATGGTTTACATCTTGTGGCGAACCCTCTGTATTCACTCTGGTGAAGTCTTCTCTTGATTGTTGACTTTGACACACATACACCTACCTCCTGGAGAGTGTTCTTGATCTGGCCAACTGTTGTGAAGGGTGTTTTCTTCACCAGGGAAAGAATTCTTCGGTCATCCACCACAGTTGTTTTCCGTGGTCTTCTGGGTCTTTTGGTGTTGCTGAGCTCACCGGTACGTTCTTTCTTTTTAAGGATGTTCCAAACAGTTGATTTGGCCACACCTAATGTTTTTGCTATGTCTCTGATGGGTTTGTTTTGTTTTTTCAGCCTAATGATGGCTTGCTTCACTGATAGTGACAGCTCTTTGGATCTCATATTGAGAGTTGACAGCAACAGATTCCAAATGCAAATAGTGCACTTGAAATTAACTCTGGACCTTTTATCTGCTCCTTGTAAATGGGATAATGAGAGAATAACACACACCTGGCCATGGAACAGCTGAGCAGCCAATTGTCCTATTACTTTTGGTCCCTTAAAAAGTGGGAGGCACATATACAAACTGTTGTAATTCCTACACCTTTCACCTGATTTGGATGTAAATACCCTCAAATTAAATCTGAAAGCCTGTAGTTAAAGCACATCTTGTTTGTTTCATTTCAAATCCATTGTGGTGGTGTATAGAGCCAAAAAGATTAGAATTATGTCGATGTCCCAATATTTATGGCCCTGACTGTATATGACCAACTTGTAGCCAAAATATTAACTAAGCTTCGGCTATAATATCTATAATCTGGGCACAAGTGAACTTTAGGGTAAAAAGTCTAATATTTGGGACATAAATAAACAGCAGCAGCAAAATAAGCAATACACCAACAAAACAAAATAGTATGGCTTGTCAGAATACAATGCATCTGGCAGTACCAGATACAGCAGATTTCAGTCACCAGGGGATCATAAAACATGCATATCAAGAAATCTAGTGAGACGCACAACAGAAAATATGCTTTATAAAGACATTGGCTACTGACTGTACCTTCATTCGGAAAAAGGTGATGCTTGTTAACAGGTCCACTGTAGATTTTAGGTCTTGGAGCCTTTCAGGGTTGCTAGCTGGAAAGTTATCCTGTTGGTAAAATAATACAAGCTTACTTTTTTTTTATATCATTAAGCTACAATTATTACAAGGCAGGCCTAGGCTAATACATTTTAAAAGCATAATTATCAGGGGAAACCAGCAATACAAATTTTTGCTTATAATTCTGCTTTAATCATTAAAGATACAAAAGTATCCACATCATGAAGTATGAATAAAGTTTATTGCCAAAATAATTTTTGGAAGGCATATTCTCTTAAAATAAAGTCACATGATTTTCAAGGGGAATATACAAATGAAAACATCCAGATAAACACAGTAAACATGCACTGTTCATAGCTGTGCTAGATATCTTGGAAATTAGCAGATTTCAAAAATAGTGATTAGCTGAATCGTTTGGAGGCAGGTTCAGCAGTCATTACAGGAGTTAGGCCCCTTTCACACTATCCGTCCGTCGGACAGATTCCGTTTTTCTCAGCGGGGGATCGAGCCGCCGATACCCCGCTGAGCAGGAGAATGACAGCTGTTCTCCGCACTGTGTGCGGAGACACAGCTGTCACAGCCCCATAGATCTCTATGGGGGAATCGGATGAGAACGGACCGTCGGTCCGTTCTCACCCGATCCCATCCGATCCACTGGACGGATGGAAAATAGGGTTTCCATCCGTCAAGATTTGACGGATTGGATCGGGTGTCAGCGGACATGTCTCCGCTGACATCCGATGCCCCATAGAGATGCATGGGGGGACCGTTCAGATCCGCCAAAAAAATGGACAGGCGGATCTGAACGGTCCGCCTGTGTGAAAGGGGCCTTAAGGTGTCAGATCTGAACCCCACTGAAGTTGTAATTGGAGCCAGTTGTTAAAAATCAGTTCTGAACATTTTTTAGGCTATTAGACAACTGATGGGGGAGGGGAGGGCTGGGAACTGCCATGGGGGACAGGTACCAAATCAAAAATAAATAAATAGATTTTGGCTGGGAGCAGTGATTTTAATAATGCTTAAAGTGAAGTATTAAAAAATACAAAAACCCTTAATTAATCATTTAACAATTGCAGTCATAGAAAATGCTGTTTACAATGCTGGCAATTGATAGCTTCAGCTTTATCCAGCTAAGGGTCTGGTATAGATAAAAAATGGTGGCCCCCCCAAAAAAATTTCAGGCCCCTCCCCCCTCCATATTATTGTCTGGCCCTTCAGGTCTTTAAGAAATGTAAGGGGGGCCAAACAGAAAAAAAACACCAAAGAAATAAAACAGCATGGGATCTCTCCCAAATTTGATTCCAGACATTTTAGGTATCGGATGAATTTTAAGGGGAGGGGGGGACTCCATGCAAAAATGAAGAAGATTTTAATGGGGTCCCCCCAAATTCAACACCAGATACCCTATCAGGAGAATGCACCCAGGAAAAAGGGATGAGCATGCACTCTCCTCCTGAACCATACCAGGTCACATGCCCTCAACGGGGGGAGTTCCCCCCTAGCAAAGCAGAATGCACATGTTAATGAGAACAAGGTCCTCTTCCCTACAACAATGATGCCCATCAACCCAGCTAAAGAAAATAACCTAAAACCTATAATAACTCACTATTGAGCAGAATTTTCAGGATTTAAAATGTCATGAAAACAAATATATATAACCATGAAAAAACACACATTTTCTTGGCCGATCTCTCAGTTGAGCTTAGCTTTTTAAAAAGTGCAGTTGGGTGCAGTAATACACTACAACCAATCAGAAATCAGATTTTCTGGAGTTTGAAGTAGACCTGACATGAAAAAGCAACACTGTAACAGCATAATCCAAACTGCTTACTCATCTGTGTAAAGTAAATGAAATGTGTTTTGTACTGGTGCCAAGTTCCTGTCCCTTTATATTGCACCTTGGTGATTTTGATTCAACAACAAAAATGCTAACAAACTAGACATTTCTTTTTGTTTACCTGCAAAGTAAATGCACAATGTGCTAGTATGAAATGCATCCTAGCACATTATGTGACACTTACCTGCAAACGAAGCCCGCGTCGTCCTTGCTGGAGGCCGCATCCATCTTCGCCCGTCTTCCTTCCGGGTCTGTGGACTCCAGCTGTGCTTGATGCAATGCACTTCTCAACACATGAAAGTGCACAGCTATTGTGTGTGGCCCTCTGGAAGTGATGGGGTCACATTTAAAGCCCTCTATGATTCTCAAGTTTACCACCAGTGCTCTGTGTAGCCTGAGGATAATTTAATATGGCAGCTCCAGAGTACAATATATATATAAGAACAGAGGTAAGACTAGGCTGCGGCAGTAAGCAATAATAAAGGTAAAATTAGATATTATTGACTATTAGACTGCAAGGTCCAGTTTAAAGTATCTAGAACAATTAAAACTGAATTTTGTTTAATTTTAGTTATGGTAGATGTAACAAAACTCTGAATCTGCATTGTAGCTATTATGGTAAGCTTCAAATACTAGGCCATGCCTTAACTTTTTTATCTTAGTGGATCTGTGGCACACATAAAGGAAAGTTGTTGTTACTCAGTAACACTGGAACAATCTTTCTCTGTATCAATCTAATATTTTTTGTACAAACATAAAAACTATAATGAAAGAAAAAAAAAAACACACTGGGATTGATTTACTAAAACTAGAGAGTGCAAACTCTGGTGCAGCTGTGAATGGCAGTCAATTAGCTTCTAACGTTAGCTTAATTAATTAGGCTTTGACAAAAACCTGGAAGCTGATTGGTTTCCATCCAGAGCTGAACCAGATGTTGCACTCTCCAGTTTTAGTAAATCAACCCCACTGTTTCTATACTGGTGTCTCCCCTGTTATTTTTAAACTTTTTACAGTTGGACTGATCTTCATACAAAAATCTTTCTGTGTTCTAATGGTCACTACAAAGCTAAAATATCAATCTAACCAACATTTTAAATGTGTAATAACTAGGAAACAAACTGATGAAATGTCCATGTCATCATTTGACAGTTATTATTTTACAAAGAAAGGATCATGATGAGATGTTCATCCATCCAAAAATAATACAATGTTATAAAAGCAAAATGCACTTTGACATGTTGAATAGTCAGATCATAGCACATTATTAGAATAAATGACATCTGTAATTAATGCTTTGAGTGCATCAGCTACTTGTTACACTTACCCTGTATTTAGAAAGATCTATTCGGAGGGAGTTGTGCAACTGATCCAATAGTTTAATAAACTTTTCCCTCTGTGTAAGCAAATGAACAGACATGTAAATAACAAACCATAGGAAAAAACTACTAGAACAATATTTCAATAAATGTTATGACCAGTCAACTACGCATTCACATAAAAGCAACAATAACAAGTAAAACTAGAGATTAAATATGTGAGATTACATTAAGTGGTTGGACCTCTATGCAGCAAACAGGCACATTTGTCAACACAGTAAGCATAAAAACAGGTGTGTAGTTTATTTGGAAGGTCTTGGATTAATTCCCTTATGTCCATGTATTGCATTAGCTAGCTGGTCCCTATGCACCAAGGGGAAAGGACAATTTCCTTATCTGGGTCATATAGCACCCAATGCTTTCCTCGCCATCTCCTCTGTTGGATTATTGATGTGGAAGTGCTAATGTGAAACATCGCATGAGTGAGAGCTCTGTGAATGCTCTGTCTGCTTGTGTCTGTGTCAGATCTAAATACTATGTAGTTCTCACCCTCACCAGCACTAGACTGAGGGTTGGTTCACACAAAATGTGATGCAGGAAAGGAGTGTTCCATGTGTGTCTCCTGCATTATAGGTAAACACGCTGCTCTTGCAATCTGCATACAGAAGTCAACAAACTGTTAATGGCACCCCAAATACATCTTGCAAATGCAATGAGTGTGTGGCCACCAAATTGCATGGTACCGCAGTACCATGCGGATTGGTGCAGTGCTTTTGGTGCAGTGCTTGTGCTACTTTTTCCACATTTCAGTGCATTTTGCAGCCCATTCAAAGGAAAGGGCTAGCAAAACTAGACTGCATTGGAATGCATAGGGGAATTTGGAATATAAACAGGCAAAAATTTGGAATTTGGAATATACAGTTTAATTGACATGTGGCATGCCTCATTTTTTGTTTTTTTTTGTTTTGTTTTTACACAAATTAAAAATGCTGACACACGAATGTGAAGATTTACCCCACTATAGGCTGTGCATCTAGGGAAACAAATGACACCATAAAACTTCATGACCAATGCAAATCTTATGTGGGTGAGAAACACAAACTACGGGTAGAAATATTTACCATGCCTTTAATTGTGCCGTGTGGGTGGCCATTTTACAGCTGTATTTAGCCTGCTTTTGTCTTCTGTGGATGCCACAGGTCCTACTGGGGTCCTTTTGACGTGCAAGCAGAATAAATGCAGTCCCTTCTGAGTTTTATTTGGAGTGTAGTCATTTAGGTAGAATGCAAAATGAAGCGCTAATAAACAGACTGACTACACAGACCTTAGTATTAATTATTGCATCTGTTTGGCTGTATACACTTTATGATAATGTACCAGTACCATACCCCCTGGCATAGGTGTGCGCAGCCTATTAAATTAGGGTGTGCACCCCAAAGCTCAAACACACGTGTTTGTGTGTGTCTACATATATATGACCCCAGCACATTTATCTTCCTGCCGGCACATTGAAAGGCAAGTGCCTAAAGACTTCTCTTATGGCAGAGCCAGTAAGTGAGAGATTGTTCCCATCTTCCTACCAGCACAAAAAGTGATAATGTTAATGTACATGGGGTGATTAGGGTGTGCCCAGGCACACCTGGCACACCCTGTGCGCACACCTATGCCCCCTGGAGAATTTTTGGAACCCCCCCGGAGGTTGAGAAGGTCTACATTTAGTCGGGCTGTGTCCTTGGCATGTAACAGGGGTGCAAAACAACTGGTGGCAGTCATTTCTAGGGTGATTACAGATTTTACTTTACCATTAATTTGAAAAGAAAGGACAAAGGCTCTACATATTAGTGGATCCATACAGACTCCACTTCCTGCCATACAGAACAAGGGTCTTTAGGCTGCATTCAGTAATTTGCAGCGCCCTAACCATAAAGTGGGTGGACCTATTCTGACTCCCAGATGAATTATCAGAGTCCTTGTGAGGCTCCAGCTTTGCATGACTTTCCAGGACAACTCCTGCAGCAGAGTTTCTCTCCTAGTATATTGTCTTGGGCCCAGCTTCCCTCTATTCAGGCAGGGTTAGCTTCAGACCTAAACCATAGGCTCTAATCTCTCTCAAGTAGGTCCTTGTAAAAGTAGAACTGACAGATCACCTCCATAGAGAAGGGCCTTGATGTGAAAGATCTCTTCACAAAGTTGATCCAAATGTGTATACCCTTTCCTTTTGTGCCACTGGCAATAAACCTCCCAGAGGTTGGCCAGGGAAGGATATACAAGTTCATAATTCAGACTTATTGTCTCTTCCTACTGTATTACCAGGGCACTCTCGAGCAGCAGGCAGAGGTAGACATTCAGGCTGGGTTTAGAGAAGAGCAAGAAAACTGATTCTATTATTTAAGATCTTAGCTGAATACAGCCAGGCAGCAATAAAGTTTAGGATGACATTCCTTTTTTTCATGCCGTGTTATTAAATACAATTTAATGAAATAATGATACACTTGGACTCAGAGGCGTAACTAGATTTCTCAGGGCCCCGGTGCAAGAAATCATGAAGGCCCCCCCCCCCCCCCCGAAAAAGCATGTTTTTGACCCTATTTTATTTATTTTTTTTGCAATATAACAAAGTAAAACATTTATGTTTTTGGTTTCTGGTGAGGGGTGTGGGATCAGGGGAGGTAATGGTGGTGGGGAGGGGTGTGGGATCAGGGGCAGTAATGGTGGTGAGGGGTGTGGGATCAGGGGCGGTAATAGTGGTGGGGAGGGGTGTGGGATCGGGGACGGTAATGGTGGTGAGGGGTGTGGGATCAGGGGCGGTAATGGTGGTGGTGAGGGGTGTGGGATCAGGGGCGGTAATGGTGGTGGGGAGGGGTGTGGGATCGGGGGCGGTAATGGTGGTGGGGAGGGGTGTGGGATCAGGGACGGTAATAGTGGGGAGGGGTGTGGGATCAGGGGCGGTAATGGTGGTGGGGAGGGGTGTGGGATCGGGGGCGGTAATGGTGGTGGGGAGGGGTGTGGGATCAGGGACTGTAATGGTGGTGGTGAGGGGTGTGGGATCAGGGGCGGTAATGGTGGTGGGGAGGGGTGTGGGATCGGGGGCGGTAATGGTGGTGGTGAGGGGTGTGGGATCAGGGGCGGTAATGGTGGTGGTGAGGGGTGTGGGATCAGGGGCAGTAATGGTGGTGGGGAGGGGTGTGGGATCGGGGGCGGTAATGGTGGTGGGGAGGGGTGTGGGATCGGGGACGGTAATGGTGGTGGGGAGGGGCGTGGGATCGGGGGCGGTAATGGTGGTGGGGAGGGGTGTGGGATCAGAGGCGGTGGTGGGGAGGGGTGTGGGATCAGAGGCGGTGGTGGTGCGGGGTGTGGGATCAGGGGCGGCGGTGGTGTTGAGGGGTGTGGGATCAGGGGCGGCGGTGGTGGGGAGGGGTGTGGGATCAGAGGTGGTGATGGTGGTGAAGGGGGGGTGAGATTAGTGGCGGCGATGGTGAGGGGGGTGGGTGGATATTGGGGTGGGATCAATGGCGGTGATGAGAGGGGGTGATGGATTGGAGGGGGTGGGATCAATGGCAGTGGTGATGGGTTGATGGTAGAGAGGGATCAGTGGGGGCAATGGTGGGGGGGTGGAGGAGGGGTGGGATGTGGTGCCACCACTACCTCTGTCTTACTGATCCCATCCCCCCACTACCGCAGATCTCATCCCTACACCCCCAAAAGCTCTGTTGTAGAGGATGAGATCTGTTCTGTGCCAGGCATGGGATGGGATCATTAAGAGGCAGCAAGCCAGTAAGCCAGCAAAGGTGGAGTTTGTGAAGGCAAGTTGAAGTTCACTTACTATTAGCAGTCAGTCACTCAGGCTCAGGCAGACACAGCATTGATTCCTTCACACTCGTCTGGCAGAGGGGAGAACTCCTCCTCCCCCTGCACTCTATTGGTGTCAGCTGGTCAGCTGACTTTCAGTGACTGTCCACCCCTGCTGCCTCACTGCATCAGCCATCTCTTGGATTGGAGGATCGGCAGGGCTGAGGGCGGTGCAGGCAGCACAGCAGCAGGATTCACAGAATGCAGGTACTCGTAGATTGCTTTACACTGACTGCACACGACATGCCTGTACCTCTCCTCTCCGGCCCCCCCCCTCCCCCCGCACAACGATCGGGGAAGGCGGCATCCAGCCAAGTCTCTCACTCACTGAGCCACCACTAGCAAACAGTCATCAGGCGGACGGACGGCCCCCTCACGCCGCGGCCGCTGTAAGAAAACAGGGGCTGGCGGGCCCCCCCCTCAGGTAGCGGAACTCCAGGGCCCGGTCGCAACCGCGACCGCTGCGACTCTGATAGTTCCGCTACTGCTTGGACTTAAATAGCTATGACAAAGAACAAATAAATCTCTGAATACAGTAAATTACCAAATTTGGTTAACCACATGGTACATACATTACTTTTTTCACATAATCTGTATATTATGTTTACTAGCACAAAGTCCCAATGCTAAAGATATGCTTATAGATACCCTATGGGAGAAAAAGCAGCAAGTGCAAATGCTCACTGCCAGTTATGTGCCTGTGCTGTTACTGACAGCTGCCCAGGCAGACTAGAAATTGGGAATCAGTTATCATGGTTTTTGACAATTCGTTTACTATGACAGCTAATCATTCACAACTGGCTGTTAAACACAAAGGGATGTTAAAAAGAAAGTAAGAACAACAAATACATTAATTATTTATAACAAAAAAAATGTAACCAAATGTAAGTAATGTTAAGTTACATAATTAGATAGTTAGTCTGGTTGTAAAAAGACACATGAACCAGACTAACTATGTAAGTTAAAGTGTTTGTTACACCAATATTTCATATTCCTGATATGTGGCTGCTATACTATTTACTTTTATGAGAAAGGATCCTGTTCTCTTTGTATTGCTTCCTTTATGTGAAATCCCTGGCAATCCTGCTAGACCCCTTGGTCTCCTAATAAAAACCACACTAAGCAGGAGAGCACATCATGGTCACTTCTCTAGCCTGCTCTACTCCAATGATCAGGCTTGTCCATGACACGCCCCCCCCTACACAACCATTCACTGGGAAGCTCAGTGTACTGCTGCTTCTCCTCCCTGCAGCTCTTCTGCAACTAAGATCAGATGGAATGTTATCACTTATAAAAAGGTATTTAAAATGTTTTTTTTTTACATCCATACACAAATGTTTTGCTTTTCATTTAAATTTTAAACTAAAGGAGATAGTTTACAACCACTTTAAAAAGGTGAACAAAAAAAAACCCTGTTCGCATCGCATACTAGCTCATTATGAAATACTTACCTTAGAATGAAGCCCTTCCAGTGGTGCCCGCTCACTGCTCAGATGACTGACATCTTCCCTGATGTTTCTTCCGTGTTCGCAGGCTCTGGCACTGTGAGTGGCTGGAGCCATAATGACGTAACTCCCACGCATGTGTACAGATTCAGCGTTTTACGGCACAGGCTCTGAAGGTCCGGCACGGTAAGCCCAACCAATGGCGTCATTATTTGTGGGAAAAAAAGGACTTCAATTTTGTTTGGGTACAGCGTCGCATGACCGCGCAGTTGTCTTTAAAATTCACGCAGTGCTGAATGGCAAAATAGGGCCTGGTCATTGAGCAGCCAAATCCTCCGGTCTGAAAGTGGTTAAATGGTGACAGTACAGTGTATGCATCCTTTATCAGCAGCCATTGGCATGGAGAAAAAAAAGCCAAGCTGGCCTGAGGCTGTTGTTGTGACACAGGTACTCGTACATGCATACAGCATTGCCACAGTCGAGTTCCACCTGGTGGACATTTCACAAATTAGGAAGTTTACGGGCAGGTGGAACTTCAGACAACTGAGCACTGGCTGTGTATGACCACCTGAAATAGCTATAGACTCTTCTGGCCTGCTTTAGCAGATCTTCCAACCCCCGGTACCTATTTAGGAAACGCTACACCACCAAATTGAAGACATGTGCTAGGCATGGCACTTTCCCTGTCTAAGGGTGGACAGGGGGTTTATACCATTATCACACACCACTATTCCTGGCTCCAGCTGGCGTGGCTTGAACCACCTCTGGGCCTGCCCCTGCAGAGCTGCAAGAATCTCTGCTCTGGTGTGGTTCCTGTCCCCTAGAGACACCAACTCAAGCACTGCATGGCACCTTTTAGCCTGACTCATTAAGCAGCCCCTTGAATAAGACAATTCAGCAGAGGAGGGCATGGAGGGGGAGGAAGAGGGGGTAGAGCTGACAAATCTAACATCATCACCACCATCTGTATAAAGACATGGCGGCACAACAAGCTGCAGCACAGAACCCTGTCCTGCATCCTTCTGAATTGCAAGCAGAGTTACCTAGTGTACTGTGAATTAAATATCGTGTCCCTGCCATGCTTGCTGGACCATGCGTCAGCAGTAACGTGGACTGCCTAGCCCAATGATGCCACAACATTACCTTCCACATGATGGTACAAAGCTGGAATGGCCTTACATGAAAAGAAATACCGACTGGGAACCTGCCATTGTGGAACAGCACTTTCTGCAAATTCACAGAAGGGGCAGAATCCACCAGATGGAAAGGCAGAAGTTGTAAAGCCAGCAGCTTTGACAAGCTTGCATTTAAACGCTGGGCATGTGTATGGCAGTGACTGTATTTTTTTTTTTGTTCTGCAGCAGACGGGGAAGAGAAATATGCCAGTTATAGTCTAAACCTGGCGGTGTACTACTGGCCGGTGTGCTGCAAGGACCTGGGACTCCCTGTGCTATGCCATCATCCCTGTCAGTGGAGGCTGCTGAGAGTTCATGAAGTAAAGTGGGGGTAGACTGAGGTGAGTAAGGAGGAGGAACAGAATTATGTCCCTTTTTTGTGTCCAAGGGTGGGAGGTTAAATGCCTTGTCAAGCATGTGGTACCCAAATGGCTGGTGTTTTTCCACGCTAGATATGCTTGAGACAAAGTTTGCAAATTGAAAGTGCGATGGGCTGCACATTTGCTAAAAAAGGCCCACACAGCTGAGCTGTGGGAAAGGTCCCGGGAGATAACAGCTCCATAATGTGATGGAATAGGGTGGCTGCTCTCCACTCTTTCATGATGGCTGCCTCGTCTGGATTGTACCTCACCCTCACTTTCCTCCTCTGCTCCATCGGGCACCCAAGTCGCATCAGTGACCTCATTATCATCATCATCTCCTCCATCCTCATTACCACTGGGGACAACTTGGCAATACACTGCGGCTGGGGGAACACGACTGCCAGTTTGTATACCAGTGTTCTCCCCTCTCTGTAGGCTCATGTTCCTACCTTCCTCAACTTCAGAACCAAAATCTGAATCAAATAATGGCTGTGCATGGTCAAGGAGCAAGTGGCTGGTGCTGTGTTCAAATAACTCAGCTGACTCCTCCATGTCTGATGCTTGGGATATGGCAGGAATAGCTGTAGACAAGGAGGCAGATTTAGCCACTCTGGCAGCTGCAGTAGACTGCACACTAATCTCTGTTGGGGTGATGGAGGATGAGGATGGTTTAGTAAGCCAGTCCACCACCTCCTCTGAATGCTGTGGCATAGCACAGACAACATCACTAAACAGAGAAAATATTGCCCTGCCTGAGGACTCACCATGTCCACCTTTACCTGTAGACACATACGCTGCTGGCCCCCTCACAGTGCCATGAGAATGTTTGCCCCTCCTTGTTGGCCTCCCAGACAAGATGGGAAGGTGCTTATTAACAAAATGTAATAAAGATGTGGAAATGTGTATGTGGATGCACTTTTATCAAAGGAAAGTGGTGTTTGGTGTAATTTAACATAAGTACTCACTACACAGACACACTCCACCGACACACTACAATATACTGTAGTTAAATTGCACTAATGCATAATAAATATACTGCGTTAAACATGCACTAAAGCACAAAAATATACTGCATCGAACGTGCAGTAATGCACTTAAATATGCTGCGTTAAATGTGCACTAATGCACTGAAATATACTGCGGCAAACGTGCACTAACGCACTGAAATATACTGCGTTAAATGGCATGTAACGCACTGAAATATACTGCGTTACACATGCCGTAACTGTCAAGGTGCCAGAAAACCAAACCACACGGAGATGCAGATAAAATAAAGAAGTTTATTGGAGCAAACAACAATAAACGCACAGCAAGAGAGAGGAAGTGAGAGTAGGAACAAGCCAGGGTCAATTTCAGAAGTGGGTAGTCATCCAAGCTGGGTCGAGTCCAGAAGCCAGTAGTCTACTGATGCCTGGTCATCTGCCAAAGCGGGGTCATCTGCTGATGTGGGGTCGAGAGCCAGGAGAGTTGTCAGCCAAGCCAGGGCATACACCGAGAACCCCAGAGAACAGAATACTGCTAGCAGAGATGCACCTTGGAGCACAAACACAGAGCAAGGACTGCTACCCATCAGGTGATAGATATAGTCAGGTGTGCAGCATCATCACTGTGCGACACCCAGGCATCAGGCAAGTGATGATGCAATCAGAGTTTATAAGAGGCAGCAGTCTGCACATGTCCAAGATGGCTGCCAACAGGAGGGCAAGGTAAGACCTTGACAGTAACGTATAGAAATATACTTCACTAAATGTGCAGTAACGCACTAAAATATACTGCTATAAACATGTACTAATGCACTGAAATGTACTGCATTAAATGGCAAGTAATGCACTGAAATATACTGCGTTAAATGCGCAGTAACGCACAGAAATGTACTGCATTAAACGTGCACTAATGCACTGAAATATACTGTGGTAAACGGCACCTAATGCACAGAAATATACTGCATTAAACGTGCAGTAACGTACTGAATTATACTGCAATAAATGTGCACTAACGCACAGAAATATACTGCAATAAATACGCAGTAATGCACTGAAATATATTGCGTTAAATGTGCACTAACGCACTGAAATATACTGCATTAAATGTGCAGTAACGCACAGAAACATACTGCATTAAATGTGCATTAAGGCACTGAACTATACTGTGTTAAATGTGCACTAACACACAGAAATATACTGCATTAAATGTGCACTAAATTATTTTGGAATTCGGATCCACATTTAAGCCCAATTCGGGGCACAACTAAAACAATGCCCTTACAATTGGGTCCTGAAAGATTAAAATGCTGTTTTATGTTTAGGGATGTCAGAATAAGGAGAAATACTTACCTTATTCTGTGCCCCAGCAGGCTCCCTCCAGCAATGTGACTGCAGAGCTACAGTCTCCTCTCTAAGCCACTCATAGCAGCAATTGCACACTCATCTTCCTGATATATAATGCAGGGTTCATAGTACTGCATTGCACATTATGATGCAGAGGGGCAGAATGGCTCTTTGAGGAAAAAAGGAGAGCAATGAGGAGACTAGAGGTTAGGGCTACATAATACTGCCTCTCATTTTACCCCTTAACCTAATGAGCATTTAACCCTTGTAGTGTGGGGGGGCAGTGTTAGACTCGAAATACTAATAGGATGTCCTCCTAGTTTCTGATATTTAGATGTTGGGAGTTTGTGACATCACCCAAAAAACAATCTTTGTGGAATCTAGTGAAGTAAATAGGTAGCAGTACCATTGTTGTAAGAAATAGGACTGGTATAATATAAAACTCACACATAGCTAGTATATATTTGTCTCATCACTCACCCCAAAATTTGTTGCAGCAAATCTGTCTGATGCAGAAACATTAGTTGATACAGTTGTATGGGCATAGAATGCATTTATATTTGCCAATAAGGTACTCATGACGGCAGGGACACCCGGGCACATGTATTTGGAAGACAGGCAAGAAAAGTGCCTAGAAAAGATACAGAGCAAAAACAGTTCCTTAAAATATAAATAAAATAAAATTCATCCACAAGCCTACTTAAGTATGATATATTAGAATATCAGGCAAGGTATCCAGGTTTTGGCGTCCGTGTATGTGATTTCCCAAATAGAGTTGACACAGCTGTAAGCCATTTTTATAACAGTTAAATAACAAAGTGACTTCTTTGAGGATGGAGATGAGAGTTGCATTATATTTGTGTTCTTTACACTCATCTGCCTTTTAGAGATGCCAATAAGCACTCTTATTCTTTATGCCTTCCATCTCGTCTTTTCTCTTGTTTTCAATGTGAAAGAAACAAATGTGAAAATGTGCTGAAAAGTCAACCAGAAAGGTGATGTGGCACTTTCCTTCCAGGACACCGTGAGTACAAGAATGCTCAAACATATAATTGTAGGAAATGGGTTTACAGCAAACCCATAGGTATATGTGTTTATTTGAATATAGCTTACTGCCTCCCAGTTTTTTAGAGCCCTCGTTCTGTTTCTCTATCAAAGAAAGGCTCCTGAGTATGAGGAACAATGTGGACCAGACCTGTCACATGTGTGTTGGAGGGGGGAAGGGGAGGGGTAGTAACGTCATGCACCCACATTTCCTTTAATAACTTACCCAAGGTGGACTTCTGCAATGGGGAGGTGGTGAAGAAGTATGGAAGAAGCATGGAAAGGTGGGTTTATCTTGTTGATGTGTGTGCTATCAGCAGAAACTGCTGTTTCATACTGAATGGCAAAGTCAAAATAAAGGGGTGGGCAGATGAGATTCATAATGAAAAAATTAGAAAAAATGCACTTGGGAGCTAAAAACATGAATGCAAGTTGATTGTTAGAGGGGAGAACCTCTGGGGGAATCGAGGATGGAAAAGGATCTGGGGGTCCTTGTAGATGACAGTAGATGGCTTGCAATGCCCAGCTGCAGCAAGCAAAGCTAGCAGACTATTAGCATGCATTAAAAAATGGTATTTACTCCAGAGATAAAAGTATAATTCTACCACTTTATAAAACTTTGGTTCGGCCACAACTTGAGCATGTCATCCAGTTCTGGTCACCAATTCTCAGGAAGGATTTCCTTGAACTGGAGAGAGTCCAGGGAGGGGCAACAAAGCTAATAAGGGCCTGGAGGACCTCAGTTATGAGGCTCAACTAAAAATATTAAACTTATTCTCCCTGGAGAAGAAGCACTTGAGAGGGGATATGATTGCAATATACAAATCCTTAAATGGTGACTATTTATTCTAAGGTCGATAAAGAAGACACATGGCCACACAATGAAAATAGATCAGAATCAGAATCTTTAACTGCCTAAGGGGTACTTTACTGTTAGAACAGTAAGGATGTGGAACTCCCCTCCACAGTTGGTGGTATCAGGGGGGAGTGTGAACTTTTTCAAAAAACTTTTACAAGTGTTTCTTAGTGATAACAGTGTACAGGGATATGGAAAGCAGCAGTTACATGAACACACACAGGTCGAACTGGATGGACCAGTGTCTGGAAATTTAAACTTCATGCAAATATGAAACTATGTATGCAATTGGAAAAGTGTCTCTCTAGATGAAAAAATTTAGGATGTCTTCTCAACAAGAACAAGTAGAAATAAACGCTGATAGAGCATTCAGCATTCCTTTTCATACTAAAGACAAGTTTTTTGTTCTACTGCATCCCTGTTAGAGAGAATTCTTCTCACTTCTTGACCTGCAGACAATGTTGTCACCAGGAAAGAAAGTGAGGGAAACTCTTTTCAGTGGGAAGAAGAAAAGCAATAGCAAAATTCTGATTCTCCCCAGACAATTCTTTAGTTAGGTATGCTAAGTGGGTAGGCCTGCCATAATCTCACCATCAGTTCCAGCCTAAAGCTGGATACACTCTATACAATTTTTGCTGTTCGATTTCCTTTAGATTTATCTTCAACAATGTAGTGCAAGGGCCTGACTGCATACAAATTGAAAGTGTTTAGGTTTGACCTCATATTATATGGTTTTGGTAAATCTAAAGGAAAAAATCTAAAGAAAATTGTACAGTGTGTATCCAGCTTTAGATTAGGCCTAAAAATTATATAAGAAAACGGTGATCCAGCCACCAAATTTAGCCTAAGATCACATTTCTGAGCACATTTGAACAATGTACAGAATATTCTTTTTTGCCAGGGACATTAGAAAGCAACATTTAAAGTTTTGGAAGTTAGAGAAATATGGGTTGTTTGCAGATTGAAATGGAAAAAAATATATCAATAAAAAAACATTTCAAATTAGTTTGTGTAGCAGCTATACATGGTATATGTATATATATATATTTTTTAAGTGTAGATACCCTTTAGGTAGATTGCTACATAGTTGGTAATGGTGAGTACAGAATAAGAAGACCTTGACTGTCTAGTATTCTGCCTGCAACAACTAAATAGCCCTTTGATTGTCTAGTATTCTGTCTACAGCGACTGAATAGATCTCAGTGTAAAGGCAAAGAGTCTGCATTCGCTGCACAAAAGTTATGAGCTTCTTCTGTATATACTGGTCTTTTTTTGAAGTTTGTACTTTATGCCAGCTCTCTGCTTGTTATTAATGGAGCTCATATACTTACGTCATAGCTTGATAAATAGACTCTATTCCATAGCGCATTGCAAATTCATCTACTATTTCTTGTGCAGAGTCGTCAAAGTAAACCTTCCAGGCTTCATCTCCTTTTACTTCAGGGATCTTGACAATACCATTATTCTGAACTTCTGTCAAGTAGTGGAATAAGTTCTGTGGATAGAGTATGTTGTATATTGTTAGGGACACCTAGACTCAAGATAATGCCAACTTGGTACATGATATGTCTGAAACATTTAATTTCACTGCACAGAGCCAAAGTAAATAGAGAGGGATATGCTACCTGAGCAAAAACATAATTTACTGCATCAATAGAAAAGCTACATGCACCTAGATAAATGTCATACGTTCTAGGGAAATGTGATACTTTAGAAGAAACTGCTGGCTCACAGTTTCAAAGATAAAACTCTACTAGTCAACCTTCTGGGGAAAAGGCAGTCTTTCTATAGTTATCTCAATAAAATCTTGCATTTCTCTGAACCAGAAATGAAATACAGGGTTTATAAAGGCTGGATTTATTTTTTATCAAAATAACATACTGGTTTATACTCACCTGCTTTGTTCAAGGGTTTTGCACAGAGCAGCCCCATACCTTCTCTTCTGGGGTCCCCAGCCGGTGCTCCAAGTGCCTCATCTTCTTTATGTAGCCCCACAGCAAGCATCTTGTGAGCTTGATCCCAAGCGGGGCTACATGTGTCCATTGACACACACAGTGTGGCTCAGCCCCACCCCTAGCTCCCTACTCACAGGATTTGATTGGCAGCAGCAGGAGCCAATGGCTCCTACTGCTGCCTCTGAATCCCTGTGAGGAGAGGAAGAGAGGGGAGTGAAGACTGTAGCCAGGCACAGCGCTGGATCGCTGACAGGTTTAGGTAAGTGTTTAAAGAGGGAGGAGACAGAAATAGTTAGTAGGGTGTTTTTTTACCTTAATCCAGGGTAAAAATAAATAAATTAATAAAAAACACCAAGGTTTTAGAACCACTTTAAAAGAAGAAAAACAGAGGATTTTTTTTTATAACTCTACACTTAAAAGAGCTAAGATGTTCAGGAGCTTACTGCATCCCCAATAAAATCTTCTTCAACAGGTTAGCCAAAATAATAATAATTTTCCATTGACTGATACATTTTCTACACATTAACCACTTAAGGACTGCCCCACAAACATTTACTGCGGCAGGATGGCCCTTAAGAACTTCTGAAGAAGATTTTCCCCCTTAATGACCAGGCCATTTTTGTGATTCAGCTCTGCGTTACTTTAAGGAACAATTGCGCAGTTGTGTGACACTGTACCCAAAAACCTCTGCGATTTTTATTTTTTGCGCTATAAACAAAACTAGAGCATCAATTCTGAAAAAAAAAACAATATTTTTCACATTCTGCTGTATAACATTCACAAAAAAAAATTAAAGTTTTTTAACATTTTAGGCCAATTTGTTGTCTGCTACATATTTTTGGTAAAAAAAAATCGCAATAAGCGCATCTTGATTGGCTTGCGCAAAAGTTATTGCGTCTACAAACTATGGGAAAGATGTATGCCATTTTTATTGTTTTTTTTTTATTACTAGCAATGGCGGCGATCTGTGATTTTTAGAGGGACTGCGACATTGCGGCGGACATTTTTGACACTTTTGGGGGGGACCAGTGACATTATTACCGTAATCAGTGCTAAAAAATATGCACTGTTACTGTAATAATGACACTGGCAGGGAAGGGGTTAACACAGTGAGTGATCAAGGGGTTAAATGTGTACCTAGGGGCGTGTTTCTAACTGTATAGGGGCAGGGCTTATGGAATGACAATAGAGACCTGTGATCCTATATAGGGTCACAGGCACTCTGATCATTCCAGAGAGAAGAACGGTCAGCTGTGTTTACAACAGCTGACCGTTCTTCTCTTTCAATGGGGAATGATCGCGGGTGTCAGGCAGCAATCAGAGCCGCCTGCCCCGTGCATCAGAGTCCCCGCTGCTGAGTGGGTACGGGACCGCGCCGCCGTCGGCGCATGCTCGCCCCCCTAGCTGAAGGCACGTGACCATCATAGGTGTAGGTTGGTTCACGCAGGAGGGCCAGCCTGCTGCAGAGAAAAGGCGGCGGGCGGTACAGAAGCGGTTAAGCGCAAAATCACGTACCTGTACTTAGTTTTGTAAATGGGCTCTACGGGTAGCACGCCCGCCGCCGGAGCCATGGTCCTGCTTTGATTGGACACAGCGGGAGTCAATGAGTGGGTCCAGCGGCTGCAATGGCCGACGGCCACCCGTGATCGTTCAGGAGAATGACAAAGGCGGTCTGCCTATGTAAACAAGGTAGACCGCCGTTCTGTCAGACAGAAAGAGAGAGATCTTGTGTTCCTACTAATCATGAACACCGATTTCAGTCTTCCTGCAGTCACTCCACTCCCCCTAGTTAGAAAGCATTCCCTAGGAGCACACTTAACTAGGGTTGAGCGAACACGGACTGTATTATTCGTGTTCGTACCGAATAATTGGATTTTTGTTACCCGAACACGGACCCAAAAACTTTACTGTATATTCGGGTAAAAATCCGTGTTCGGTCATTTTATTTCCGGGTTTTGCATGCTTTGGCGCGCTTTTCATGGCGGGCTTTCAACAGCCAATCAACAAGCGTTTAACTGGTGTGCCTAAGCCATCCCAGCCATGCCTACAAATGTATCAGTAGCTGTGATTGGCCGTCTGAAGCATGTGACCAAGTCTTTATAAGTTCGAGGCAGCGCCGCTGCTGTGTCATTCTGCTGTTTAGTTCAGGGAGAGAGCACACATCAACGTGCTGGTTGCTGATTAGGGACAGACAGGAAAAAAAAAACATTTGTGTCCGGATAGAATTGAGGGACAGGTCGGAGTGTGTTAGGCAGGGCGAGTTGTAGGCATTTTAGGGACAGAGTCTGCTGATTTTTAGGGTCAGACAGTGCGTTCTACAAACTACAATCGATATTGCTGTGTGGGGTGGGGCTTGCAGTGACCGATCTACGATCTTAGCAATCCTGTTAGGGAGAGAGTCTGCTGATTTTTAGGGTCAGTGTGTTCTACAAACTACAATTGATATTGCTGTGTGGTGTGGGATAGGAGATAGGCAGGTGTCAGTGGTCCACATCCATTTTGCTGTGTGTGGGCTGCAGTGAACACAATCTTTTTGGGCTGCAGTAAACACAATCTTTTTGGGGTGCAGTGAACACAATCTTTTTGGGGTACAGTGAACACAATCTTTTTGGGCTGCAGTAAACACAATCTTTTTGGGGTGCAGTGAACACAATCTTTTTGGGGTACAGTGAACACAATCTCTTTGGGGTGCTGGATGCTGATTAGGGACAGACAGGGAAAAAAAAACATTTGTGTCCGGATAGAATTGAGGGACAGGTCGGAGTGTGTTAGGCAGGGCGAGTTGTAGGCATTTTAGGGAGAGAGTCTGCTGATTTTTAGGGTCAGTGTGTTTACAAACTACAATCGATATTGCTGTGTGGGGTGGGGTTTGCAGTGACCGATCTACGATCTTATCAATCCTTTTAGGGAGAGAGTCTGCTGATTTTTAGGGTCAGTGTGTTCTACAAACTACAATCGATAGTGCTGTGTGGTGTGGGATAGGAGATAGGCAGGTGTCAGTGGTCCACATCCATTTTGCTGTGTGTGGGCTGCAGTGAACACAATCTTTTTGGGGTGCAGTAAACACAATCTTTTTGGGGTGCAGTGAACACAATCTTTTTGGGGTGCAGTGAACACAATCTTTTTGGGGTGCAGTGAACACAATCTTTTTGGGGTGCAGTGAACACAATCTTTTTTGCCCTCTGAGGAGGAGGGAGAAAAGTATTATTCTATCAGGCACTGTGTGCAGCATTTTTCCTTCAGCTGTGCTGTGCTGAGTGACTGATCATACACTGCTGTGTTCAGTTCTCATGTGCTAATATTGAGTGGTTTCAGAAATCATACACTTTTTTTCTATTCCACTATTCAATATACAGCCTTGGGTTAAAAAAAATTAAATTGTGGCCTGCAGCAGAGCTGAATGATATTTGGGGTTTTTGGGGTTCATCTCATACTTCTGAAGATTTGAGGGTGCTGCCTGTTCCATACTCCTCCTACTCCTCATTCAGCCTTTTAGGGGTACAAACAATAGTAATTGGGGCCTAGTGTGCTTCTGTACGTGTGAGATACATACACTTTTTTTGATCATATTTCCTATTCCGCTATTCAATAAAAACCTTTGGGGATCAATTAAATTGCGGGATAGTTTGTGTTGGTACGTTTGAGATCCACCTTTCCAAGTTTTTGGGGTTCATCTCATACTTCTGAAGATTTGAGGGTGCTGCCTGTTCCATACTCCTCCTACTCCTCATTCAGCCTTTTAGGGGTACAAACAATAGTAATTGGGGCCTAGTGTGCTTCTGTACGTGTGAAATACATACACTTTTTTTGATCATATTTCCTATTCCGCTATTCAATAAAAACCTTTGGGGATCAATTAAATTGCGGGATAGTTTGTGTTGGTACGTGTGAGATCCACCTTTCCAAGTTTTTGGGGTTCATCTCATACTTCTGAAGATTTGACGGTGCTGCCTGTTACATACTACTCCTACTCCTCATTCAGCCTTTTAGGGGTACAAACAATAGTAATTGGGGCCTAGTGTGGTTTTGTACGTGTGAGATACATACACTTTTTTTGATCATATTTCCTATTCTGCTATTCAATAAAAACTTTTGGGGATCAATTAAGTTGCGGGATAGTTTGTGTTGGTACGTGTGAGATCCACCTTTCCAAGTTTTTGGGGTTCATCTCATACTTCTGAAGATTTGAGGGTGCTGCCTGTTCCATACTCCTCCTACTCCTCATTCAGCCTTTTAGGGGTACATACAATAGTAATTGGGGCCTAGTGTGCTTCTGTACGTGTGAGATACATACACTTTTTTTGATCATATTTCCTATTCCGCTATTCAATAAAAACCTTTGGGGATCAATTAAATTGCGGGATAGTTTGTGTTGGTACGTGTGAGATCCACCTTTCCAAGTTTTTGGGGTTCATCTCATACTTCTGAAGATTTGAGGGTGCTGCCTGTTCCATACTCCTCCTACTCCTCATTCAGCCTTTTAGGGGTACAAACAATAGTAATTGGGGCCTAGTGTGGTTTTGTACGTGTGAGATACATACACTTTTTTTGATCATATTTTCTATTCCGCTATTTAATCAAAACCTTTGGGTATAAACAATTAAATTGCGGGATAGTCTGTGTCGGTACGTGTGAGATACACCTTTCCAATTTTTGGGGCGCATCTCATACTGCCGAGGATTTGAGGGTGCTTCAGTCTGCCTCCTGCCTGTTCCGAACTCCTCCTACTCCTCATCCTGCCTTTAGGGTACAAAAAATTGTAATCGGGGCCTAGATTGTGTTTGTACGTGTGAGATACACCGTTTTGTAAAATTTGTCCTATTCCGCTATTCAATATACATCCTGTTTGAGTGTAAAAAATTAAATTGCGGGATAGTCTGTATCGGTACATGTGAGATACACCTTTTTAAATTTGTTTGGCGCATCTCCTTCTACCGCCGAGGATTGCAGGGCGCTTCAGTTTGCCTCCTGTTCCCAACTCCTCCTACTCCTCTTCCTCATCCTGCCTTTAGGGTACAAAAAATTGTAATCGGGGCCTAGTTTGTGTTTGTACGTGTGAGATACACCGTATTATAACATTTTTCCTATTCCGCTATTCAATATACACCCTTTTGGAGTGTAAGAAAATTAAATTACAGCATAGTCTGTATCGGTGCGTGTGAGATACACCTTTTTAAATTTGTTTGGCGCATCTCCTTCTACCGCCGAGGATTGCAGGGCGCTTCAGTTTGCCTCCTGTTCCCAACTCCTCCTACTCCTCTTCCTCATCCTCCCTTTAGGGTACAAAAAATTTTAATCGGGGCCTAGTCTGTGTTTGTACGTGTGAGATACACCGTTTTTTTATGCTTTTTCCTATTCCGCAATTCAATATACACCCTTTTGGGGTAAAAAACATTAAATTGCGGCATAGTTTGCATATTTGACTGTCAGATACACCCGTGCGATACTGTTTTTGTTTTGTTCCGCTATTCAATAAACACCTTTCTAGGGCAAGATCATAGTTCTCTAGCGTGGAAGTTCTTTAGAAAATGTGCTGATGACAGGACACGAGTGGTTTGCACCCTGTGCAATCAGAGCCTGAAGCGAGGCATAAGCCTTCTCAACCTGAGCACAACCTGCATGATCAGGCATCTAAGTGCAAAGCACGAGCTGCAGTGGAGTAGACACCTTCAAAACCAAGAAACATCTCTGGCTCATCCTGCTTCCTCTTCTGCTGCAGTCTCGGCCGCTCCAGCCACATCTGTAGTGATACCGGCACCGGCCACCCCGCAAACAGAGGATCTGTCAGCAACACCACCACCTGGGTCACCAACCATCTCCACAATGTCCCGTGGAAGCGTTCAGCTTTCCATCTCCCAAACACTTGAGAGGAAGAGGAAGTACCCCCCTACCCACCCACGATCCCTGGCCCTGAATGCCAGCATTTCAAAATTCTTGGCCTTTGAAATGCTGTCATTCCGTCTGGTGGAGACGCACAGTTTTAAAAACCTTATGTCGGTGGCTGTCCCACAGTACGTTGTGCCCAGCCGCCACTACTTTTCCAGGCAAGCAATCCCTTCCCTGCACAACCAAGTGGGGGAAAAAATCAGGTGTGCACTGCGCAACGCCATCTCTGGCAAGGTCCACCTAACTACCGATACGTGGACCAGTAAGCACGGTCAGGGGCGTTATATCTCCCTAACGGCACACTGGGTAAATGCAGTGGCGGATGGGCCTGAGGCGGATAGCAATTTGGCGCATGTCCTTCCACCACCGAGGATTGCAGGGCGCTTCAGTTTGCCTCCTGTTCCTAACTCCTCCTACTCCGCTTCCTCATCATCTACCGCCTCCTCATCCGGACAGCGTAACACCTTCACCACCAACTTCAGCACGGCCAGGGGTAAACGACAGCAGGCAGTTTTAAAACTTGCCTGTTTGGGGGACAAACCACACACCGTGCAGGAGTTGTGGAGGAGCATGGAACAGCAGACAAATGAGTGGTTGCTGCCAGCGAGCCTCAAGCCCGGCCTGGTGGTGTGTGATAACGGGCGAAATCTCATAGCAGCTCTGGGCCTAGCCGGTTTGACGCACATCCCTTGCCTGGCGCATGTGCTGAATTTGGTGGTGCAGAGGTTCCTTAAAAACTACCCCGATATGTCAGAGCTGCTGCAGAAAGTGCGGGCCGTCTGTGCGCACTTTTAGCGTTCTCACCCTGCTGCTGCTCGCCTGTCAGCGCTGCAGCGTAACTTCGGCCTTCCCGCTCACCGCCTCATATGTGACGTGCCCACAAGGTGGAACTCCACCTTGCACATGCTGGAAAGACTGTGCGAGCAGCAGCAGGCCATAGTGGAGTTTCAGCTGCAGCACGCACGCGTGAGTCGCTCTGCGGAACAGCACCACTTCACCACCAATAACTGGGCCTCCATGCGAGACCTGTGTGCCTTGTTGCGCTGTTTTGAGTACTCCACCAACATGGCCAGTGCCGATGACGCCGTTCTCAGCTTAACTATCCCACTTCTATGCCTCCTTGAAAAAACAATTCGGGCGATGATGGAAGAGGATGTGGCACAGGATGAGGAGGAGGAGGAGGAGGAGGAGGAGGAGGATGAAGAGGTAACATTTCCAAGGCTTTCAGGGCAGTCATTCGCAAGGGGCTCCGAGGGTGGGTTCCTGCACACACAAACGCCAGGGACACAATTGTCCAGCAGGGGCACAGTTCTGGAGGATGAGGAGGATGAGGAGGAGGAGCTGGAGGAGGAGATGGAAGCATGTTCACAGCAGGGTGGCACCCAGGCCAGCTCATGGCCATCACTGGTGCGTGGCTGGGGGGATACAGAGGACACGGACAATACACCTCCCACAGAGGACAGCCTTTTGTTGCCTCTGGGCAGCCTGGCACAAATGAGCGATTACATGCTGCAGTGTCTCCACAACGACCGCCGAGTTGCCCACATTCTAACTTGTGCTGATTACTGGGTGGCCACGCTGCTGGATCCCCGTTACAAGGACAATGTACCGTCCTTAATTCACTCACAGGAGCGCGATCGCAAGATGCGCGAGTACAAGCACACGCTGGTAGACGCCATGCTGCTGGCATTCCCACCTGACAGCGGGGCCACAGTGGAAGCATAAGGCAGGGGAGGAGGAGGAGGAGGAAGAGGTCGCCAACGCAACCAGGGCACCGCCAGCACCTCAGAAGGCAGGGTTAGCATGGCCGAAATGTGGAAAAGCTTTGTCAGCACGCCACAACAAACAGCAGCACCAGCAGCTCATATGGAACGTCTTAGCAGGAGGCAGCATTTCACCAACATGGTGGAGCAGTATGTGTGCACACGCCTAGACGTACTGAATGAAGGGTCTGCCCCCTTCAACTTCTGGGTCTCCAAGTTGGGCACATGGCCTGAGCTTGCCCTTTACGCCTTGGAGGTGCTGGCGTGCCCTGCAGCCAGTGTATTATCTGAACGGGTATTTAGCACGCCTGGGGGCGTTATCACAGACAAGCGCAGCCACCTGTCCAGAGACAATGTGGACAAGCTCACGTTCATTAAAATGAACCAGGCATGGATCCCACGGGACTTTTCCATACCTTGTGCAGAATAGCGATGGATACCGACCTTACCCAGCCATTGTTCCATTTTTGCTCTTTCTCACTCTTTTGGGGTGTACCCTCATTTAAAATTTGTGAAAAGAAGCAGTGTTGGCTACCTCGTCCTCCTCAGGGCCAGATTAACGTAGGGGCTATTGGAGCTGCAGCTCCAGGCCCCTACCTTTTATATAGGCCCCGGGTTGGCCATATTCACTGTTACCGCTCTTCTGTCACTTGTAAACACAGAAGTCTGGCTTCTATGCTCGCTTCCCCAGGCAGCTCCCTCAGAACCTCCCCACACAGCACGAAGGCCGGACAAGGAGGGACAGTTGCCGATGCATGGATGTGTTTATGGGCTTCAGAGACAGCATCCCATGTGGAATTAGGCATGCATGGCTGCACCCTTCCTCCTCTGGGTGCATGCCAAGGCACGGCCCTTAAGGCCCTTCAAAATCCTCAGCACCAAGCCCATGATGCTCTTAATCCGGCCCTGGTCCTCCTCCACCGCCGCTTCCACCTACACCGCCCATAGGTGTGCGCAGCCTATTGCATTAGGGTGTGCACCCCAAAGTTTAAATACACATGCATGTGTTTGCCTACATGTACATGGCCCCGATACATTACTCTCCCTGCTGGCAAAGTGAAATAGAGCAGAGCAGGTCCGAGGGAGATCTTTCCCATCTCCTCACTGGCAAACAGAGCGATAATGCTATGTGCCCTAGGTGATTAGGGTGTGCCCAGGCACATCCGGCACACCCTGTGCGCACGCCTATGACACCGCCACATCCACCACCACCTCAACCTTCCTCCTACTCCATATGGGCCTCGTCCTTCAGAGATGAAGAACATTGTTTTATTTTTCTGTTTTTTTTTTTTTTTTTTTTTTTTAAGTTATTTCCCTATCCACATTTGTTTGCAGAGCACTTGCCATGCTCTTCACTATGTTTTGCTGCCATTTGCAGCACTCTAGCCCTTTCCATTGGTGTTTTAGAGCCATTTTAGTGCCTGAAAGTTCGGGTCACCATTGACTTCAATTGGGTTCGGTGTCCGGGAAAAGTTCGGCAAAAGTCCGGGACACGGACCCGGACTTTTTTTTAAAGTTCGGCCGAACCCGCCGAACACGGACATCCAGGTGTCCGCTCAACTCTACACTTAACCCATTGATCATCCCTGATGTTAATCCCTTCCTTGCCAGTGTCATTTGTACAGTAACAGTGCATATTTTTAGCACTGATCACTGTATTGGTGTCACTGGTCCATATATATTGCTGGGATTTTAACTGACTTTGTAGAAAATTCCTATCTCTTGTTGTTCTGACATTTGCTCTGTGTTTGTTTCACTATGTCCTTTGGATACTGATTCTGAATGGGAAGGACTAGTTCATTATAATTAACTCTCGGGGGGGCATTTTACTAAAACTTGAGCACTAAGAATCAGATGCAGCTGTGCATGGCAGCCAATCAGCTTCTAATTTTAGCTTGTTCAATTAAGCTTTGGCAATAAAACCTGGAAGCTGATTGGTTTCTTAACTGAGCTCACTAGATTTTGTTCCAGTTTTAGTAGATCCCCCTGCAGTGTTCTAATGAGAAAAGTGTTTCTAATGAGAAAAGCTGCAAGGTCTGCACCCCTTTCAAAGTATTTCACACAAATTATACTCACCGAAACTGAAATTTCTATGGCGATTTGTGGGTGTCTAAAATGGCAGGTTTCTGAAATCTGACTTGTACCTTAGTGCAGAATTCTGAGCAAATCACACAATCAGGAAATTACATTTCTGGGGGTGTTCTGTACACCAACAGAATGACTCTAGGTTGCCATTTTGAACTGACTTTATAGAAATTTACAGTGGCTTCAAATTGAAAGGTAATTTTTTTAAACATTCAGTTTCAACATGTATAGCAATTGTATATACAATGTTATTTATTTTCCTTTAAATTATTAACAAGAATGGGTATAACAAAATGTAAAGTACTCTGGGGCTCATGGAAAAGAACAAATAGAAAAACTAAAATCAACTGCTACCAGTGATGTTGTAATATTTGAATGTACCGTAAGAATGTAAAATTTGGGACAGAAACTAGTATCTTGCATATCCTTCACAGCATTTGAAATTCTATAACCATTGTACTCCTAGGTTTGTCTCTTGTCTTTTGCATTACCAATCACACAGAGACTTTGACTTGCATCACTAAATAGGAGAAGGACCAGT
Source organism: Pelophylax lessonae (assembly GCF_965119305.1). NCBI lineage: Eukaryota > Metazoa > Chordata > Amphibia > Anura > Ranidae > Pelophylax > Pelophylax lessonae. Next base: position 94,961,205 of record NC_138771.1, on the reverse strand, counting down.
CTGTCATGTTGGATGAAAAGGGACAAAATATACCAAATTTCTATCAAAATGGTTTCTGATTCCAGCACCATTTTTCTGTTATGTCCCAAAATTACTAATATTCTTGCATCTCTGAATGAAGCGAGAATGGTCCATACATACCAAACATTTATGGGGGTCCTATCAGACTTAATTAAAGAATTAGATGATCTACATGTTATTAGGACATACACATTTATTTAGTTATGTCCGGCATGCAGTTCTCACTATACAGAGTACATAAATCCAGTCATATTGTTTTGATACATTACTAAATATAAATCATAAGAGCTTCCCAAACACAAATGTAAGTAGTTATTATATTAGTAGTTTATTATAACTGTAGCTGAACAGACTACCAGAAAAAGTATGACAAACCTGTGCACTCAATATTTTGCAACAGAAACCACAGTTAGACTCAACAATGCTTAAAGTGATGGTAAAATCTTGTTTAAAAAAATAAATAAAAATAACAAGCATGTTATACTTACCTATTCTGTGCAGTTGGTTCCTTTTTGTTGCTCCTGGCCCCTCCCTCCTGTTGAGTGCCCCCACAGCAAGCAGCTTGCTATGGGGGCACCCGAGCCGAACTGTAGCTCCATGGTTCTGCCCCGCCCCTCTCTTTCCAGATTGGATAACTGACTTTGATTGACAGCCATGGGAGCTAATGGTGCCAATGGCGCCACTGCTGTGTCTCAGGCAATCAGGAGGGAGAGTCCTGGACAGCAAAGGGACTCGTGGACATTGCTGGAGAGAGAAGGGGCTCAGGTAAGTATTAGGGGATGCTCAGGAGGCTGCTACACACAGAAGGCTTTTTATCTTAATGCATAGAATGCATTAAGATAAAAAACCTTCTGCCTTTACAATTCCTTTAAAGAAAATCCATTAGTAGCACTAATAGATGTGGTTTAACAATAGATGCTTAGGATACCTTTAATGGAATGCTATTGGTGCCAATTAACTTATCTGCCACCACATATACTTCCTAAAGCGCTTGTAACCCTAAAAGAAAAAAAAAAAACAACTTCGGTTCCTTTAAGGCATGATCTATAGCATAGTGCTTGTGCCATTTAATTTGTCCCTTTCTAGTTGCAAAATACCTGGTTGATCCTGCCTGTTCCTGTGTCCCCCTGTCTGTGCTGACCATGATAATCATGACTGCTGATCCATGATACCATGGTCAGTTTACGTGTCTCCGTCATCCTGCTCTCTGCTATGAGTATCTTCCTCTCCCCCTCCCTCCCTGCCTGTCAGTTTTGAAGCTTGTGTGTAAGAGCTGATCTCATCCCTGCTTCTTCCCTCCTGCTGCTCTTCTCTGTGCCTTGAAAATAACATATAAATAACTGCCACCCCACTGTTTTTATCAAGATATAAAGTGCTGTGTGTCCATTTTTTTTTATAATTCTAAACCTAAATACCTTTTCTCACAGCACCAATGTGTGGTCACGTGACCTTCCTCTGCTGGCTGACTGATGTTAGAGGAGTATCTCAGCCCCTCCCCCCACATTCCCTATTTCAGGAAAGGAAAGAGGACGAGGGCACGTGACAACACAGTGGTGCTGTGAGAAAAGGTATTTAGGATTAGAATTTTTTTTACAAATCGGACAAACAGTACTTTATATCTGGATAAAACAGAAGGGATGGTAGTTATTGAATATGCTGATTTTACAACCACTTAAAAGGGAACTAATGGCAACCCTATGGCACAATGCAGCCAACAATGCATCAGACTGTGCAAAAATGTCTTATCTTATGAAGGTAATAGAAAAAAAGACAATCACAGAAAATTGTTTACAATCTTTCCAGCAACCCTCTGTACTCCTTCCCTTGGGAAGTTGAGGACATCCAACTCCCTTTGTCGAAGCTGTCTAGCCCTCCTTCCCACCTTCACAAAACACAATCAGCAATTAAAATCTTCATCCTCCTTTCCATTTTTTAAGACATTTGCCTTACTAAAATACAGTGCGTGCCTAATCCAGCACAGAGGAATTACTATGTTGTCATGAATGATATAAAAGTTGGATAAAATGTGTTTTCTTTAGTATTATGACTTTATTATAACAATGTGTCTCTGTACAGTTGCCTTTTCTGGTCTCTGTACTGAAATGCTGCTCAATGTAGTTATTCCCCATCTGTATGAAAATGGGACAAATGCCAGATGAGGTGACTGGTATTATAATACAATTACAATATCGAAGAAAATAACTTTGTGCTACTTTACTCATAATTTCTGACAGCCTTCTCTCTCATTTCATTTCAAAGGCTAAAAAAGATGAAATGGTGTGCAGAGTTTTATGAAAGGGTGGTTTTCTGTGAAGCTGAGAAAGGTGGTAGGGGGAAGTAGCCAGGTGACATTGATTCCCCATGTATCTGGAAAGCAATGACCTGCCGTGGATTTCTGTGACCAGGAAGTACGGCGCATTTCATGTTTTATACATTTCTGCACAAGATTTTTATGCTTGATCTGACACATTTTAACTATGGCAATGGGTTGACTCATGTGACTTTACAGACTTCAGTCCACTTAAAGCATTTTATTACTACTTATAAATGGGTAATTTACACGGTTTTGTACCCCTCCCCTTAAAACACCAAACTGACATGGATAGGCATACAGACAGACAAACGCTGGCCCTCTTGTTAATATCTTATATGACTGGTGTGTTGAGTTGTGGAGAGGGTGGCAGCACCAGTAATTTAACAAAATCTACCATTGTAGTGCCCCCTTAGCCAGGTGGAAACTGCAAGGATAAATGCTTATTTAGACCACCCATATATGAAGCAAATTCCCCTTAGTTGCAGAAAAGAAATTTGCATGATTCCCCCAGACACACATTCCCGCATCAACACAGACAGTGTTGATGCGGGAATCCCTCCTGCCAGGCCATTGTATTCTCCCGGCAGGAGGGGGAGCAGACAGTGATTTTTGCTAGCGGCTATAGCAGCCGTTAGGGATAATTGGCATGCTGGTTGTACCCATGTTGTTTGATCAATCAACTTAGTACATTCAGCCTGCCCATACACAGTTTGAATCTCAGCTGGTTTCTGCTGAATGGGTCAAGATTTGAACCGTGACTTAGTCTAGAGTTGTAGGGATAGGTTGTCTTATTTACTCTATTTAGACGTGTACCCTTCTACCCAAATCCTTGGACTACTTGGCATCATCACATAGGGGTTGATTTACTAAAACTGGAGAGTGCAAAATCTGGTGCAGCTGTGAACAGTAGCCAATCAGCTTCTAACTTCAGCTTGTTCAATTATACTAACTAGTTAGTACAACTAAAGGCATATTTTTTTTTATAGTTTTGGATTGTGGATTTGGATTGAGTGGAGTGGGATTAGAACCCCTGACAGGATTAGAACCCCTATCAGTTTTTATTGCTGTTTGTGCCCCTGGTAGGGAGATTCACACCTTTCTATGAGTACTTTTTACTATTATCATTAAAAGTGAAACCAAAATAAAATCTCAAATTTTGGGTTGTCACCAGAAAAGTCCAAAGGGGACACTTGGTCTGGTGACCTGGGGGTCCCCAATGGATTCCTTTAATTTGCAGAGATTTCCTCTCACTTCCTGTTTTTTCTAGGGGACAGGAAGTGAAGAGAGATCTCTCCAATAGGACACAGATGACACCCCCCCTTACTCTATTCATAATGACAAAAAGAAAAACGTTTTGCCTATAGTTCTACTTTAAGGTTTCACAAAAAAAAATGAAAGCTGATTGGTTTCTTAGCAGAGTTGCACCAGATTTTGCAGTCTCCGGTTTTAGTTATTCAACCCCATATTGTACGTGGAAGAGGCAAGCATGTGACCAAGGCTTAGAGTACCTTAGAGAGAAAAACTGCTGGAGCCAGGAAGAATGTACTACATATTATCTCTGCACTTCTAGACTGAATGGGCATTTAACCCTGGCAGTGAATTGTGTCTAATTACTGGAGTTCAATTTTAGAAATAACTATTCATGAACTGGATATAACAAATCAGCCATCACATTGTATTATATTTGCAACACTCGCTGTGTGAATTGGTCAGATTCAGGACAGATCTATGTGAGATAGATTGCTCATCTGTCCCTGTACTACTCTGCCCATCGCCTTCAAAAAGAGGATAGGTTGCAGTAATTTCTTATGTTTCTCACATCAATTCACCTCTTCTTTTTTACATCAGCATGTCTGGTACCTACCAGAGATGCCAAGAAGTGTCCAAAACTTACCTCGTGCAAACATGTGTACTGTATATGGTATGGAGGCACATTCTCTTCTCCCTTGATTTCAACATGGATCTTTAATCTGATCGCACCGGACACTGCAGATTTATCTGTCCTTTTCTCTGAAAACAGATTAAAAAATTGGTAAGAAATAATTATTTTTTAACCTATTAGTCCATAAAAACATGAATGAGCGAGTTTGGAGTGAAGGAACTTGACTGGCCTGCACAGCGCTGAATTCTGACCTCAACCTGATAGAACATCTTTGAGATGAATTAGAGTGGAGACTGTTAGCTAGGCCTTCTCGTCCAACATTATTGTCTGACCTTACAAATGCGCTTCAGGAGAATGGTCAAACATTTCCATAGACACACTCACAAACCTTGCTGACAGCCTTCCCAGAAGAGTTGAAGCTGTTATAGCTGCAAAGGGTGGGCCAACTCAATATTAAACCCTACAGACTAAGACTGGGATGCCATGCGCGTGTAAAGGCAGGTGTCTTATTACTTTTGACAATGTTGTGTATCTTTAGATTGTAAGCTTTATGAGCATGGCCCTCCTATTCCTTCTGTAATGATCTGTATTGTAATATCGCACTGTCCCCCTTTACACTGTAAAGTGCCCTGCGTAAACTGTTGGTGCCATACAAATCCTGTATAATAATAATAATTTGAATATATACTGCATATACAGTATATATATATATATATATATATATATATATATATATATATATATATATATATATATATATAAACACACTGTATGTTTATACACACTCACATACTATTTACTATATGTACATGTGTACAAAAGCAAAGAAAAAAAACAACAATTTCTTATTGAAGAATAGAATTGCAAAAGTGCAGGGACAGGGACCAAAAACATTTTATACAGCAAACAATCTGATTGCCATTTCACATCTCATATATCGCAATGACAGCCAAACTGATCACTACTAAATAAATATTAAGGCCTAATCCCATCAACTGTGAAAGTACTAAATTATTTCTTTAACACTATCGACGATTTACATATTAAACATTTGTGTTAACAGTGAACGAATACCAGAAAACCCTTGAATGTAATTTATAAATGCATGTTTACTCTCTATGAGTCCTGGTAAAAATAAAAGCAACATAAAACACATAGAAAAAAGGCAATTACTGTAAAACACTTTTTTTTACTGGGCTCTTTTAAATACCAAATACAATGTATTGAGTTGATTAACTTTTTCGGTGACCTTTTCATACCATTTTTCTACAGCTACAATGACCAATGGTCTTCTATTTTATTTAATACTACAAGAAATGTTGTGCTTTTGCACAATACTACAAGTAAAAGAAAACAAGTGATAAATACTTTAAAAAGTTTTAAAAATTAAAAAAAAAAAAAAAAAGTAACATGCTGTACTACTGTTTAAGAAATGGCAGAATTTGGTTATTTTAGTTGAACAGTGCACCATGCAGGGAACACTCTATATGCAAACTGTAGTAACCTATATCCAATTAGAATATTATTCTATTACAGTAAACCTTTAATTAACAATTAAACAATTAAATAATGATGAAGACATAGAAATGCTAATTTATCCTATAAATGCTATATATTGAGAGGCCTTTAGTGTCTCCACATTCCCATCCATACAAATCTAATTTTCCCAGAAGCCTGTGCTACCCATACTTACACCTGCCCCTTTTATATTTCACACACATTTCCCATACATCAGCTCTCTTTTAAATTACAGTTTTTAAAATGTTTCCTTCCTATAAATAATAACAGTGAAATCACCTGGAATGGTATAAAGTTCACCCAACTATATCTGAAATTAGGGTGGTAGGGATCCCATCATAAGAACATTAAAATGTATTAACTCATTACTTGAAGCCCAACTCTACCTTTGTGTTTTTCTATATATTGTAATGTTTTTCCAGCCCTGAGTAGAGATGTACTGGTTCAAATGCACTGCTTTCATTCCCCAACATTTAGTGCTGCTCTTTCCATCCTCTTCTGTCAGTGGCCACAACCCCACTTCTGGGTTGAATGATGCCCAGTGTCATCTGACCCCTTCCTGTGAGCTCAGTCTGTTATTGATACACTCTCAGGGCTCAGCATAATCATACAGTCTGAGCTTACAGAATGCCCCTTACATGGCATAATATTGCAACTGTGCAAGTGAGGAAGCCACACAACTCTTAGACATGCCCCAGAGCTCAAAACTAGAGAGGAAGAGTTAAGTGACTGATTGAAAGATACTCAAAAGTAAGGTACATATGTATTCATTTGTGAAATGTGAGGTTCAGAAAAGAGGACTGGAAGGATTTTAAGGAAGCTGGAGTTGGCATCTAAAGCCATGAAGAAAGAAATCTGGATGTTCACTAGGCACTCTCTCTGGGCACAGTTTGTACCCATTTGGGGTGCCAGAGATCGAGAGCCTACACTATTCTGCAACTGTTTGTTCAGAATACCAATATGTACTTATTTCACGACTCTTATACCCGTTCAAGATTTACCATGTTATATTGTTAGCCCCCCTGAATCTCCCCCCCCCCCCACACACTGTAAGTTTTTTTTTTTATGCTTTGTTCTTTCTTATTGTACAACCTTCTTCTTGAAAACAATAAAAATGATTGAAATATAAAGCCAAGAAGAAAGAAATTGTGTCTGCACTGCAAGGGTTTATAGCTTGTTTTGTCCAGGGGAGAGGAGAAACACTTTTATGTAACTGATCCTTCACTACTCCAGCAAGCAGCACTCCCCCAGGATCTGACGGTGGATTGTCCCTCAACATTCTCGTGCCCAGTGGTGAACTATGGATGCTGCTCTGGTCTTGATGACATCAGGACCCTAGACTGCTAGAGGGGTACAGAAGCTGCATGAACTAATCTAGCTGCAGTTAAATATATTTCCTTTTGTTGTTCCCCTAGAGATAAATCCTTGAAGTACGGGCACAGCCCTACTGCAAGGGGACATTTTTAATTTGCCTTGGGCTTTAACACTAGCTCTCATATTAAAGAATCCTGTTTATGAAAAAAAAAAAACCTTTACTGAGTAAATTAAGGAGGCTGCCATTACTACCCTCCTCTTGCAAATGCAAAATGCCTGGCTTTGATACTTTGAGGCAATGACTTTGGACAAACCTGCAGATCAGAAAAGTCCATGTAAAGTCCCAACTCATAATCTACATATTTTCTTTTTTTTTAAGCCATAAAATAACCATCCAAAAAATTATATTTTCAGGGGAGGTGAGCAGAGGCAGTCTGCATTCTCATTAAAAGTTTCCTATATGCTACTCATTAAAACTTTCAACTCTGCTCCAAATATTTAATTAAATATTTTAATTTCTGTGTCAACTAATTTTAATTAAAACAAAATGCAAATACAAGTAAACACAATGTTTCAAAATTAAAACAGCACCAATCCTGTCCATGTAGTTTATTGTCAACTATACAAGATTAGTGAAAACCTGTAAATAATGAAACTTGTGGACAAGCAGTGTCAACTTTAAATCAGTCACAGACTTGAAATAGACTTGTCTCCTGAAGCATAAGCTTATGTAAATGAAGAAGCTTTGTCTCAAATCACACAATGTTCAAAGTCTGAGAAGGCAGGTAACGTAATGCAAACATGAGATGTCAGATTTGGTGTATGATGGTTAGCAAGCAATTAACTCTGAATAAGTGACAGGTCAGATACAGAGAAGGTGAAAATTAAAATATGCAGATGAGAAATGAGACATCTATAAAGTTTAGCATAATATTTTATTACAATATTTTCAGAGGTGACTATGTGAGAGCAATAAATTAAGCACTACGCCTACAATAAAAGTATGTGTAGCGTAAACTTTGTCTAAGTATTGCTGCCGAATCTTAACAAAAATGGTTCTCGTTATCAACTGTAATTTGGCAAATTATCCTAAACATTAAAAACCAGCTAAAAGTAATAGAAAACTTTAGATTAAGTTATAAATCTGCTTTACCACCAACATATGCAAAGCTTTAATTGTAAGTGAAGTTTGACTCATCGCAGCCCACTGTTCACTGTGGGTGTACCTCACAAGTTATATAGCATTTGACTACTATAATTGTACACCTCTGTATCTTTACAAATTGCCCACTCTTCTCCAATTTACTATAATCATGATTTCTCAATAAAAATGATGGGATAAAAAGCACAGGATAAAAGCAACAAAAGTTTTCAAATGCTGAGAGTACAACAGATCTAATCTTTAATATGCAATTTGAAGATGCAGATTTAAAAAAAAAAAATAGAGGCTAAAGCTTGCCATGGATGGGTTGAATTTGGATCCATCTATGGCCATTTATTCCAGAGGGAAATTCATTCAACGATCGGCTTCTCTTGAACGGGCAAGTTGGAATATTCTTGTTCAATCAGCTCTGCAGCATTGATCAGTGTATTCTGACAGCAGTGGAGTCCCGCTGTCAGTATACATAAGTGCATCCTCATCCACCTCGATTCAATTGTGTGGATTGGGGAATCTATTAGGTTTTTTTTTTGATCAACCGGCTGGCTGATCAAAAGAAAAAAAATAATCCATCTATGACCAGTTTATGTACACCTTTTGCAAAAAAATAATAAATGCACCCATTTTGAATAATCACTTGCCGACCACCCCACATACATTTACTGCAGGGTGGCGGCTCTTCTGTGCAAAATCACGTACAGTTGCAAGATTCTGCACTTCTGGGTCTGCGGCACGCACACATGCACCGCTGGTGACTCCCTTCATTGTGATTGGACACAGCGGGAGCCAATCAGCAGTTCCGGGACCCACTGATCTTTCCAAACAAAGGCAGAACTGCAGTCTGCCTATGTAAACAAGACAATTCATCGTTGTGTTAGTAGGAAAGACCGAGAACTTGTGTTTCTGCTAAGCAGGAACAAGGATCTTTGTCTTCCCACAGTTAAAGCATCCCCCACAAAGTTAGTAAGAACTCCCAGGGAACACATATAACCCTTTGAGCGCCCCTGATGTTAACCCCTTCCCTGGCAGAGTCATGTGACAGTGCATATTTTTTAGCACTAATCACTGTATTGGTGTCACTTGTCCCCAAAATAGGAACAAAAGTGTCACTAAAGCCCCGTACACACGTGCAGATTATCTGAAGACTTTTGTCTGCAGACTTACCTTTTCTATGTAGTGCAAGGGCCTGCCGGATTGCATACAAATTGAAAGTGTTTAGGTTTGACCTCATATTATATGGTTTTGGTAAGTCTGCAGACAAAAGTCTTCAGATAATCTGCACGTGTGTATGGGGCATTAGCATCTGATTTGTCTGCCACAATTTTGCAGTCCCGCTATAAGTCGTTGATCGCCGCCATCACTAGTAAAAAAAAAAAGTATCAATAAAAATTCCATAAAAATATCCCATAGTTTGTAGATGTTCTAACTTTTGTGAAAACCAATCAATATATGGTTACTGGGATTTTTTTTTTTTTACCAAAAAGTAGCAGAATACATATTGGCCTAAATTATTGAAGAAAGTTGATTTTAAGTAAAAAATATTGTTTTTTAATCAAAATTGTTGGTCTTTTTTATTAATAGCCCAAAAAATAAAAACCGCAGAGGTGATCAAATGAAAGCTCTATTAGTGTGAAAAAAGGAAATCATTTTTTTTTGGGGTACAGCATTGCACGACCGTACAATTGTCAGTTAAAGTAATGCAGTGCCATATCACAGATATAGCCTGTAACCTACATTCCTTCCCATCGACATCCTATTTCTGCATCCCCATTCTTTTATCTTTCTGATCTATTTCTTTCACTAACTCCCCATGCCTGTGGTCCCCTTCCTACCCCCCCACACCTTTGTTCTCTCCACTCCCTCTGCCATGTTATCATGACTTCCTTCCCCACCTGTGTTCACCTTACTCTCAAACTCAACACTATATTCTTCTTACTCCTAACCCAATGCCTGTTACATAGTTACATAGTTAGTGAGGTTGAAAAAAGACATCAGTCCATCCAGTTCAACCTATGATGTGTGTGTGTGTTTGCTGTTAACCGTACATTGTATACCCCTGTATGTTGTGGTCTTTAGGGTACCCATCTAATAGTTTTTTGAAACTATCGATGCTCCCTGCTGATACAACTGTTTGCGGAAGAGAATTCCACATCCTTACCGCTCTTACAGTGAAGAACCCCCTACGTATTTTAAGGTTAAACCACTTTTCCTCTAGTTTTAGTGAGTGGCCACGTGTCTTATTGTATTCCCTTTCTCTGAATAGTTTGTTCCTTATGCTAGGGTCACCAGTACAGTATTTGTACATTGATTTCATATCCCCCCTCAATCGTCTCTTTTCCAGAGAGAATAAGTTCAGTGCTTGTAGTCTTTCCTCATAGCTGATGCCCTCCATTCCTCTAATTATTTTTGTTGCCCTTCTCTGGACTCTTTCCAGTTCCAGCACATCCTTTCTGAGTACCGGTGCCCAGAACTGGACAGCATACTCCAGATGTGGCCAGACCAGAGTCTTGTAGAGCGGGAGAATAATCTCTTTATTTCTGGAGTGAATCCCCTTTTTTATACATCCCAGTATTCTGTTGGCTTTGCTTGCAGCGGCTTGGCATTGCATGCCACTGCCAAGCCTGTTGTCTACCAGTACCCCCAGGTCCTTTTCCATCCTAGACTCACCCAGAGGCCCCCCCCCCCCCAGTGAGTAGCTTGCTTTCCGGTTTCTGGCACCCAAGCGCATTACTTTACATTTTTCAACATTAAACCTCATCTGCCATGTAGCTGCCCACCCCATTATTTTGTTCAGGTCTGCTTGCAAGGTTTCCACATCCTGTATAGATGTCTGTGTTGCTTTGCTATCATCCCACGTTTGTCCCCTCTTGGCCCCCTCCCTATACCTATGTTTTCTTTACTCCCATTGGCCTTCATCCATGCCCTCCTGTTCCTGATCTTTGCTGACAGTATTAGGACAGGAGATGTACCAGGGGATTGGAAGAAAGCTAACGTGATTCCAATATTCAAAAAGGGCCAGAGGCATATCCCGGGAAATTATAGGCCTGTCAGTTTGACATCAGTAGTATGTAAACTTCTGGAGGGGATGATAAGGGACTATATTGTAGAGTTTGCTAAGGACAACAACATCATCAGCAGTAATCAGCACGGGTTTACAAATGGGCGTTCTTGTCAAACCAATCTCCTTACATTCTACGAGGAGGTGAGCTGTGAGCTAGATAGGGGGAGACCAGTGGATGTGGTGTACTTGGATTTCGCTAAGGCGTTTGATACAGTTCCCCACAAGCGCTTAATTTATAAAATAAGGTCTGCAGGTATCGATAGCAGGGTTTGCTCTTGGATACGGAACTGGCTAAAAAGGCGGGTCCAAAGGGTAGTAATAAACAGCGCATACTCAGACTGGTCTGAGGTGGTAAGCGGGGTCCCCCAAGGCTCAGTCCTGGGACCAACCTTGTTCAATTTATTCATAAACAACATTGAGGTCGGGATCAGTAGTTCGATATCAGTTTTTGCAGATGACACAAAATTGGGCAGGGCAATAACTTCACAACATGAAGCAGATATCCTGCAAAATGACCTGGACAAAATAACAGAGTGGGCAACGACATGGCAAATGAGGTTTAACGTGGAGAAGTGTAAGGTTTTGCACTTGGGGACTAAAAACATAAAAACACAATACACGTTAGGAGGGGAGCCCTTGGGGGAATCAAAAATGGAGAAGGATCTGGGAGTCTTGGTTGATGATAGATTAGGAAACAGCATGCAATGTCAAGCGGCAGCTTCCAAAGCCAACAGAATATTAGCATGCATAAAGAAAGGGATGCATTCCAGAGATAAGACTATAATCCTTCCACTTTATAAAACTCTGGTCCGACCGCATCTGGAGTATTCCGTCCAGTTCTGGTCGCCAGTCCTCAGGAGGGATGTGTTGGAGCTGGAGAGAGTCCAGAGAAGGGCAACTAAACTAATTAGGGGATTGGAGGACCTTGACTATGAAGAGCGTCTTCAATCGCTCGATTTATTCTCCCTGGAGAAGAGACGTCTGAGGGGGGACATGATAGCAATTTATAAATATCTTAATGGGGATCCCAGCTTAGAAAAAAAGCTGTTCATTCGAAGGGATTGCATGAGGACTCGAGGGCATACAATGCGATTAGAGGAGAAGCGTTTTAACCTCAGGCAACGCGGGGGGTTCTTTACTGTTAGGGCAACAAGATTGTGGAATTCTCTACCACAAGAGGTGGTTTCTGCGGGTAGTATGGTGGCTTTCAAAAGACTCTTAGACTTACATCTCAAGGATCAGAACATTCAGGGGTATGGGAGATGATTACAGCCACACATACCTACACAGGTTGAACTAGATGGACTATTGTCTTTATTCAACCTCACCTACTATGTAACTATGTATGTGTTCTTTTTTTTTTTTAATCATAATGTTTTATTGAACAAAAAAGTGTAATATACAGGATCCACAGTTAGTGCAATATTGGTATAGTTAAAAATAAGGTTAGGCATAAATTAATCCAAAACATATAACAACTTGGATAAGGTGCTGATAACCTGGGTCAAATAAGAAAATCTTATCCATGTGTATCCGGTGTATCAACTTATTGATTAAGGGTGTTATAGGTAATAGCAAGAGAAGGAGCTCTGAGGTGTGTGACTATGCAGACTTATATGTGGCCTTGAGCCCCGGTTCACACTTGTGCGAGTGCGGGGTTCGCATGTAATGTCGGAGCGCACTGCTCCTTCATTACATGAGATCGGCTGTGCGGTGCGAGTTTAGCCATACACTTTGTTTGGCTAAATTCGCACCGCACCCGCAGCAAACACGCACAGGGACCCTTTTTGGCAGCCGCATCAGGATCGGATCGCACAGCGGTTCACACTTGTGCGATCCGATCCTGTGCGAACTGCAAGATCGCACTGCGATATGCGATCAAACTGGGGGTGTCGTTAAGATTACATTGACACCCCCAGCGTATCGCATATGGCAGTGTGAACTGCCGGGGGTGCGTGTGCGATGCGGGAACAGGCTGCGGATTCGCAGCCTTCCCGCACTCGCATAAGTGTGAACCGGGGCTCACATATAAGTCTCGGAAAGGGTGGTATCTGTGGATTGTTAAGACATGTGAAGGTGTGAGGTTATAAGGATTAAGAGGGGAGGATTTGTTAGGATAATTTTGTGATAGGAGTAGGAGGGCGTTGGTATAAGCGCTGATAGGAGGGATGGAGAGTAGGGGAATTGGTGATATGGGGATTGAAAAGAGAGAAGAGGATAAGGGGGGGGGGAGTAAAGGGGGGGGATGGGGAGAGGAGAGAGAGAGAAGGAAAGGAAAAAAAATGTAAATAAAAAAGGGGAAGGGGACGCTCTAGTCATTTTTTGGGTTGTGTATTTTCCGTTTTCCTTTTATACTGTTGAGTGTTTTTGGAAGTTAGGGAGGTTTATCTAGATCACTTCGGTAATCTGATGAGGATTGGTAGTGAAGCCAACCTTCCCAACTGGATGCAAATTTGTCTGGTTCGTCTTTGGCGGTAGTGATTCCTTTTTCAATTTCGGCAAACCTATTCACCCATCTGTACCAGTCTGACAGGGAAGGTGTTACGGTGGTGCCCCATAGAACCAGGACACACATTCCAGCTGCATTTACCAACATCATTGTGAGAGACCTGAAATATGAAGGAGTTGAAGATGGGGAGTAATATAGAAGGTATTGCGCTGGCATGAAATTGAGGTTGTGTGAGGTTATGAGAAATATTTTCTCTTGTACCATTTCCCAGAATGTTTGAATAAGTGGACATTCCCACCAAATATGTAGGAGGGAGCTGTTTGATCGATGACATTGCCAACACTGGTTTGGGATGGTTGAACTGAATTTGTGGAGGAGTGAGGGTGTTCTGTACCAGTGGGATAGTATTTTATAGCTATGTTCCTGAATGGATACAATGATAGAGCCTTTATGGGTATAGTGGTGTATCAGTTCCCTTTGTTCTTCGCTTAGATCAATATTGAGGTCCCTCGACCAGGTTGTGCAGGCTTTCCCCATATTAGCCGGTTCATTGTCCTAAAGCATGTTATGAACAGCAGAGATTATGTGTTGTTGAGGCTTGACTGTAGAGCATAGTTTTTCGAAGGGTGTTAATAGTCTGGTGACTGTATCAGATCTTTTTAGAGTATGGTAAAAGTGGCTTAGTTGAAGGTAAGACCAATCGTTTAGGTGTATGTTATGCCATTGGTTATTTATTTGGTCCGGTTTGAGGAGTTTGCCCGATTAGGTGATATGGTGGAGTGGAGTCTCAAGTCTAAGTTGGGGTCACCTCCAGGGAGGAACTTCCCCTCGAGTTCTGGTGGGAAATCAGGGTTCATCTGTACGGTGTCATGTGGTCGGGCACGTCAGATATTTAGAGTTTTGAACAAGTATCTTTGAAGCATTGGAGGGTTGGCCCGATGAGAGGGTGTTCACTCAGGGATTTGGGAATGTGTGCATGTTGTAGCCATGGGATTGAGCTTGTGCAGAGGGGGGAGAAGGACTCTTCTAATCTGACCCAGACTTTGGTTTGATGGTGTATGTTCCAATATACTACACAGGACAGATGGCATGCCCAGTAGTAGTGTAGTGCAAGTCAGGGAGTGCGATGCCTCCTTTGTGTTTGGGATTTATAAGTTGAGAGTAGCTGATCCTTGGGCGTTTGGTGCTTCCAAGGGAAGGAAAGACATGAATGTCTAATCGAATGGAAGAAAGCTTTAGGGAGTTTAATGGGTATTGTTTGGAGAAGATATAGTAAGTGCGGGAGGACATTCATTTTAACCACATAACGACCACCCACTGCAGATATACTGCAGCAGGCAGCAGCTGCTGGGCAAAGTGATGTTGGGGGTACATCACTCCCGCCCCTGCTCGTTCACAGGCATCCCCGCACGAGTGACCAGCGGCTCTGATGTCCACCGGTCACTCGCGATCTCCCGCAGGAGAGGGAGAAAGGCAGACGGCTGATGTAAACAAAGCCGTCTGTCATTCTCCCTGATGTAAGTGCAGAGACTATACGATCCTGCTATGTAGAATTGTATGTCTCTGTGGTTACATCACAAGCCACGCCCCCCCCCCCCACAGTTAGAATCATGCCCCTAGGGACACACTTAACCCCTTGATCACCAATAAAGTTAACCCCTTCCCTGCCAGTGTCATTTTGACAGTAACAGTGCATATTTATAGCACTGATTACTGCAGTAATGTCGCTGGTACTCCCAAAAGTGTCAAAAATGTCAGTCAGGGGTCCGATCTGTCCGCCACAATGTTGCAGTCCCGAAAAAAAATTGCAGATCGCCGCCATTACTAGTAAAAAAAAAAAACAATAAAAGTGACATAAATCTTTTCCGTAGTAATTAGTAAACGCAATAACTTTTGCGCAAACCAATCAAAATATGTTTTTTTTTACCAAACATATGTAGCAGAAAACAAATTGGCCTAAAATGTTAAAAAAATTTGGATTTTTACATTTTTTGGAAAATTTCATATAAAAAAATGTGAATAATATTGTTATTTTTTCAAAATTGTCGCTCTTTTTTTTGTTTATAGCGCAAAAAATAAAAATCGCACAGGTGATCAAATACAACCAAAAGAAAGCTCTATTTGTGGGGAAAAAAGGACGTCAATTTTGTTTGGGTACTGTGTCGCACGACCGCGCAATGGCCGTTAAAGTCACGCAGTGTTAATCGCAAAATAGGGCCTGGTCTTTGAGCAGCCAAATCTTCCGGGGCTTAAGTGGTTAAGGATCGCAGCTCTGCATATGTGTTCTAACCTGCCAATGATGAAAAATCACGTATCATGTTTATAGTGACGGCTATATCATAAATCATCATGCTAAATAAACGCTACACTTTAATATAATATAATACTCATATTTATAATCACCTGTAAAGGGATACACTGGTTGTTGGCTCAAGTCTAAAATGTCCAGCGCTTATTGTCTTAAAGGAATTTGACAGTAATTAAATAAAACAAGATATTTTAGAAATTAAGTATCTTAATTTTTTAACACAATTAAAATTCTACACAAGTGTTTGGAGAGTACAGCGAGCAATGTTCTTTGAATGTAATGCTAGTAAATATTTCCATTATTTGCTGAATACATTGCAGAATTTTGATGGTGTATTACTTTTAATAAATATAATTTATACCAGTCATCTAGGTAATTAGGAAAGTTATATTATGCTAATTTTATTTTTGTTTTCTAATCCTTATTCACAATAATGGAATCTATAAAAATAAACTTTTTTCACCTAGATATATTACACCAGTTTTATTGTTGTTTTAAAAGCCTTATTCATAATAATGAAATCTATAAAGAAGTAAACATTTTATGTAATGGGATAATTAAACACATAACTGTGAGGCTCCATTGGATGGTACAATTATTTTTTTGGCATAGAGGGGTGTAAATTACATTAGAGAATTAGCAGCATTAAACTCAGACAAAAATGTAATATATTCATTGTCTGCATTGGTTCTCTTTTTTAAGAAATTTTACCTTTATTTATTGTTTTATTCTGGCCAATAGAGTTGGGCGAACAGTTCGAGCCGAGCAAAAGTTAGGCCCAAACATCACCTGTTTGCCTGTTGGGCAAACACCCATATTTTTTGGGAGGCTCAGCGGGATGTTCGCCTGGCGATCACCCCACAATGCACTATTTGTTGCACAGTGCATTCTAAGACCTAATTGGGCAAAGCTTTGCCCAATCAGGCTACAGTGAATAGCTGATTGTTAAGAAGTGGGCCGGTAAACTGGCCGTTGCATCCCTACCAATGGATCAGTCATCAGTTGTCAGTGGTCTCCCCCGCTGACAGCAGAATGAAAAAAAAAACATTGATGGCAAAAGAAAAAGTGGAAAAAAAGGAGTGGGGGTCCCTCCTCATTCCATGGCAGGCCCTTCGGATCTGGTATGTATTTTAAGGCAAACCACATGCCAAAGTTTTTCAAAAAACAGCGTGGGGTCCCCCCATAAAAAATGTAAGCCCCTTATCTGAGCATGCAGCCAGGCAGGACAGGAAAGTGGAAGGGATGAGCGAGCGCCCCCCCCCTTCCCCCCCTGAATCATACCAGGCTACTCACCCTCAACATGTTGATGGGGACAAGGGCCTCTTCTCGACAACCCTGGGAGGTGGTAGTGGGGGTCTGCGGGCATCAAGAACCCACCTTTAACAAGATCCCAGCCCCCTCCCTATGTAAATAAATATGGGGTACATTGTACCTCTACCCATTCACCAAAAAATGTGCCAAAAATAATAAAGACAGGAGGTAGTTTTTGAAAATTTCTTTCTTAAAAAAATAAAAATAATAAAACAATGTCCCCTGATGTAGGTCCATCATCAATCACGACGCCCACTGCACCGCCGGACCCGAAAAAAGAAAAACAAATGCTTTGCTCACAAAGAAGGATAACACAAGTGTTTGGAGATTACAGCAAGCAATGTCTGCTCTGCCGTTCAACAGTTCTTAAATAGGTAAGGGGTGGGGCCACCTGGTGATGTCCTCCTGTATTTTTGACACTTTTTTGGATGAATGGGTAGCATTACAATGTACCCCCTACTCATTTACATAGGGAGGGGGCTGGGATCTGGCAGCCCCATTGTTAAAGAGGATTCCGATAAGCCCCCTACCCGCAGACCCCTACAACCATGGCCCATGGTTGTCTGGAAGAGGCCTTTGTCCCCATAAACATGGGGATAAGGTGCTTTGGAGTGGGGGAGCATAGCTCAAAGGGCCTCATATGGATTGAGGTGGGGATCCCCACGCTGTTTTTTTTTTTAGATTTTTGTATTGGCAGCAATGGCTTGCAGCCAGGAAAATCTATTTTGTTTATTTCTTTATAGATGTCAGTTTTACTGCAGCAGGTTCTATACACATACAGATGCACCACTTTACAGGCAGACCCACCCCCCGCCACTATATTTAAAGGAATTTTTCATTTTTATTGTTTCACTTTAACCACTTAAGCCCCGGAGGATTTGGCTGCTCAAAGACCAGGGCCTATTTTGCGATTCGGCACTGCGTGACTTTAATGGACAATTGCACGGATGTGCGACGCTGTACCTAAACGAAATTGACGTCCCTTTTTTTCCCACAAACAGAGTTTTCTTTTGGTGGTATTTGATCACCTGTGCAATTTTTATTTTTTGCGCTATAAACAAAAAAATTGTGACAATTTTGAAAAAATAACAATATTTTTCACATTTTTATATGAAATTCCCCAAAAAAAAATTTCTGCTACATATTTTTGGTAAAAATTATTATATATATAGGAAATATTTATGTCATTTTTATTGTTTTTTTTAAACTTGTAATGGCGGCGATCTGCGATTTTTTTTGCTGGACTGCGACATTGTGGTGGACAGATCTGACCCTTGACTGACATTTTTGACACTTTTGGGGGTACCAGTGACATTACTACAGTAATCAGTGCTATAAATACTCACTGTTACTGTCAAAATGACACTGGCAGGGAAGGGGTTAACTTTATTGGTGATCAGTGGGTTAAATGTATCCCTAGGGGCGTGTTTCTAACTGTGGGGGGGCGTGGCTAATGATGTAACCACAGAGACATACGATCCTACATAGCAGGATCGTATAGTCTCTGCCTTTACATCAGGGAGAATGGCAGCCGGCTGTGTTTACATCAGCCGTCTGCCTTTCTCCCTCTCCTGAGCGGGATCGCGAGTGGCCGGCGGACATCGGAGCCGCCGGTCACACGTGCGGGGATGCCCGTGAACGAGCGGGGGCGGGAGCGAGCCTCCGGCTGCGGGCGCTCGCCCCCTACAGGCTCCTGGGCGAGCGACGTAGTACTACGTCGGTTTGCCCAGGAGTGCCAGACTGCTGCAGTAAATATACTGACGGCGGTCGGCAAGTGGTTAAGCATCAATAAAATCTCTGCTCCTGTAAAAACAATCTTTTTAAAAAAAAAAACATTTGCATTGATACATGTCCCCCAGAGCATTACCCAGGTCCCCATATCCTTTTTTGGCCAATAAGTTGCATATCAAAATGGGGACTTGATTTTTTCGTTCGGAAGTTCGGATTAGGGTTCAAACGTTTTACATGCAGGGAGTTCTGGTGTCAACCGAACAGGGGGGTGTTCGGCCCAACTCTATTAAAGATTAAGATGAGGACACATATGTAAAGAGTGAACATCAAGAGGTACAAGCTAGCTTCATCAAAAAAAGCATAAGGCCCCAATTCACACAGGCGGACCGTTCAGATCCGCCTGTCAGTTTTTTTGGCGGATCTGAACGGTCCCACCATGCATCTCTATGGGGCATTGGATGTCAGCGGAGACATGTCCGCTGACATCCAATACGATCCGTCAAATCTGGATGGATGGAAACCCTATTTTCCATCCGTCCAGCGGATTGGTTGGGATCGGATGAGAACGGACCGACGGTCCGTTCCCATCCGATTCTCCCATAGAGATGTATGGGGCTCTGACAGCTGTGTCTCCACACACAGTACAGAGAACAGCTGTCATTCTCCTTCTCAGCGGGGGATCGGCGGATCGATCCCCCGCTGAGATAAACAGAGTCCGTCCGACGGACGGATAGTGTGAAAGGGGCCTAAGGCATGCACATTTACACACATGCTTATTCAATTAATCAAAGTTAAGGGTACAAGTGCAGTAACTAATGATATCCATTACTGTTTTGCAGATCTGAATGTACGATTCAAGTATATGCTACTGTACTGCACAATTTCTATTAAAGTCCAATTAATCCCAAAATCAAAAACGTAATAAATCGCAGCCTACCAATCATCAGATGTGGTGGCTGCATCAGTTTCTTTTTTAGGCTTTTACCCTCTATTTTCACATGGTGATCTGACCAGTAACACACCTCCTGTATTAGGGTGCCCCCACTCTGGATGAAGACACAATAGAGAATACTTTTTACAGCAACGGTGTCAGGAGGTGGGGAGTGCTTGATGCACCAGCAGAATTAGATACACACACAAATTGAAGCTGAACTTCAGCTAATACTTCATAAGCAAATACAGCAAACATTTTTTTTTTTTAATCCTTTTGGGATACAGGAGGAAAAAAGATTTCATCTCCAAATATGGAAGGTTTTTTTACAGTAAGAGCTGTGAAAATGTGGAATAGACTTCCTCAAGAGCTGGTTCTGGTCAGCTCAGTAGATTGCTTTAAAAAAAAAAGGCCTGGATTCTTTCCTAAGGCTTGGTATACCCCCATGAGAGTAGCTGCAGGTGCAGGAATCGTATCTGTTCCCACACCCACAACAGCCCGCAGCTAAATCGCTTGTTAAAAAGACCATGCAATTTCACTGCGGCCTCTTTTTCTAAAAGGTGAACGTACCGTTTTTTTGGGATTTTTTGGCGAAAATGCAGGCACAGCAGCCATTGACTTCAATGGGCTGCCATGCCTTCACAAAAGGTGTGAACCCCGGGTAAATAAACATAATATAACTGGATACTAACATTTATAGGTAGAGTTGATTCAGGAAATAGCTGATTGCCTC
Organism: Pelophylax lessonae; assembly: GCF_965119305.1. NCBI lineage: Eukaryota > Metazoa > Chordata > Amphibia > Anura > Ranidae > Pelophylax > Pelophylax lessonae. Next base: position 94,940,473 of record NC_138771.1, on the reverse strand, counting down.
TCAGGGCATCAGGAAGGAATTTTTTTCCCCTGCTGGAGCAAATTGGTTCATGCTTTGCAGGGGGTTTTTGCCTTCCTTTGGATCAACTGTGGGTATAGGATTGTATATTTTTTTTTCCTCTTTTATTGATTGAACTAGATGGACTTGTGTATTTTTTTTTTAACCAGACTAACTATATAACTATGTATATAAATAAATAAAAGCTCATCATTGTAAGCACTCCTTTCAGTGGTAAGTGATTTGTCTCAACCCTCAAACTACTACATCTGCAGGACAGCTTGTTTTGTTGAAAAACAACGGACTCACTGGCAGGATCACCAGATGACAATAAAGGGGAAAAAAAAGCCTGAAAAAGAAATACAGCCATCACATCTAATAATTTGTAAGCTGCAAAATATTAAATGTTTGCTTCTGGATTTATTCCACTTCAAACTTTTCCCCCACAGGGCTTGTTTTCCTTATAAATACACATAAAGTTCGGATGTACTGTATTTATGAGGGAGCCATCTTTAACAGCGGTGAGACGGTTGACGGTTTTCAAAGTGGTGTTCACGTGTTATATCTTTAAAGGAGTTGCAAAGTCAGAAGGTTTTTTTCATCCTAATGCATTCTAAGCATTAAGGAAAAAAACCTTCTGTGTGCAGCAGCCCCCCCTAACACTTTCCGGAGGTCCCTGTCTGTCCAGCGATGTCCATGAGTGTCTCAGCCATCCAAGATTCTCCCTACTGACTGGCTGAGACACTCCAGTGGTGCCATTGGCTGCTGTCAATCAAAGTCAGTTAGCCAATCAGGGAAGAGGGGGTGGGGTTTGGGCTCCGTTTCTGAATGGACACACAGATCTGCGACTCGGCTAGGGTGCCCCCATAGCAAGCTGGTTGCTTTGGGGGCACTGAACAAGAGGGAGGGGCCAGGAACACAGAAGAGGGACCCGAGAAGAGGAGGATCCGGACTGCTCTGTGCATATTCACTGCACAGAGTAAGTATAACATGTTTGTTATTTTTATACTTTACAATCACTTTAAACATCACATTCACTCAGGTAGTGTGATAAATTGCACAGCAAAAACGTATCCTTACCAAACCCTTCTGATACATAATTTATCTGTATATCTTCTGTCGCTTCCATGACCTACATTTTTTTTTTTCCCTCTCAAACTTAATTCCATTAAATGAATATTTCATGGCCATACCTGGGATTGTAGCTAGACTATTTCTTCAAGATGCAGACTCTATGTTAAAAATGTAAGTTATATCAATGTGTCAAATGCTAAATCTTCTGGAAGACCTGTGTAAAGTGAAGGTGAGCGGATGTATGTCTCCCACGTTTGCAGACAGCAAAATGTTATAAAAGAGTAAATGTCTAGCATATTATTAATCATTCAAGAATTGAATCTGCACCACTTCCATACCAAAATATTCATACAATTGTCAGTTTCTTGCAAACTCTATTTCTCCTGCATGGCTATTATTTTTATAACAGATAGGTCTTACATTAGGTAGTAGATCTGAATATACATGTATTCCATAATCTTATCAGGGCTCTTTCACGCAGGCATTGCATTTTAAAGCAGCCTTTAATGTGCATGAACACACCGAGGAGCATTTCAGGCACTTTGCATGGGCATTCAAGTCATGTCAGGAGATGCTCTTCAAATGTCTGGTGAGATTTTTTTTTTTATTTTGTACAAGGCTAAAATGCGAATCAATCACTATTGATGCTTTACAACCACACCTTAAATGCACTGTAAACTCCATAGGGGTGTTTACAGCGCATTCAATAAAAGTGAATAGAAGCGGTTGCAAAGAAACAAGGACTGTTGAACTCCACAGGCAATGTCATTTTTGCCCCACCACAAGGCGAGGCAATGCTAACTCTTCACTGCTTACACCTCCAGCAGCTCCCTATTTCAACAATTTTGGTTTCAATGGTTTTTTATTGGTTTTCAACAAGAACAAGTAGATAACAACAGCGTTAACAGTAGCTGAAAGTACTCAGAAAAGGGTACATATCCAATAACAAGTGCGATAACATGCAGGAACAGTTCATGGGTACAAACGTGCTCAAAGGTCGTAAGTCCATGCGTTAGCAAGAGAGGCAGCTCCTCCTCCCCAGGCACCCCACTGGGAGCAAACTGTGCCCGAGGAGGGGCTGTTCCCACAGGCACTTAAGATAAACCTACCCAAGCAGTGCTTGGACTGTTCCAGGGGGACATTAGTCCCTAATACAAGGAGGGGGGGGGGTGAGAACGAGAAAACATATAAGCGTACAACATTGGTGTCGTGCAAGACTACCAGAACAAGAAAATGTATAAACTGGGATACACTTATAAAGCAGAAAACATTAAGAGGTTACAGAAGCCAGCAAATGTATCATTAGAACATCAAAGATAACTAGGTCTAATCAAGTCTGGGTCACTCGCTCCTATTTCAACAATTTTGAATGGCACTGAGAGGTGGTTGGGAAGCACTAAAAATGGGACCCAATCCCCTTTTTTATGCCCGTGTGCAATAGTCCTTAGTTAATATAAGACAGGCATTAAAACAGAAAGAAATGCACAATTACTCATGGTTTTTCCAGGACCATTGTTAGCCTAGTCCCAGAAACAATTAATTTTAATGTTACATCATAGTTCAGATCCATTTTTGGCATTCATTAGTGAATGGTAAAAATGGAATGAATTGATGGGTGCAGAAATTGAGACACATATTTGCGATAGCAAAAATGGTAAATCAGACTGGTGCATTATTGCAGAATATTTGGCTTTACTATTAACAATTCTAATAAGGATGGGCCAACGATTCAGATTGAGCATGAGTTTGGGCCGAACATTTGCCTGTTTGGCCGTTCACCAAACATTCAAATTTGCAGGGAGTTTGCCTCAATGTACACCCTGCAATGCACTAAGCGCTGCACAGTGCATTTTGTCTCGTGATGTCAGAAGGGGGCAGGGCCACTGGGTGACGTAGCCAGGTGGCCCCACCCCTTGCCTATATAAGAAATTTCAAAGAGGAGAGCGGGCATAAGGCGGGAGGCCTCCCAGGAGGCAAGAGCGTTTTCATTTTTCGGGTGATTGACAAAGGATTTACATTGAGGGATGCTATTTTTTAATTTTTAATAAAGGATTTGTCAAAAATTGTCTCTTGTCTTTATTACTTTTTTTTACACTTTTTTGATGAATAGGTGGGGGGGGGGGCAGAGCTGAGGGCATGTGACCTTTCCTGACCTGCCAGGTTGCATGCCCAGATAAGGGTCTGGTATGGATTTTGGGGGGGCCCCACATAGTTTTTTATTTCTAATTTTGAGGGGTTCTGTTACAAGTCCATACCAGACCCGAAGGGCCTGGTATGGACTGGGGCAAGGGGGGGACCCAACTTCATTTGTTTTTTTCAATAGCTGGGTGCTGACAATTAGAACCACAAACTATTTTAAATGGGATTTGACTAGTTTTCTTTTTTCTTTAGAAATGTAATTGTTGCTGTAGCATGTTTTATGCATGCTACAGATACGCCACATCACAGGCACTTTAAAGGGACTCCCCAGGCACTATATTTTAATTCATTTTTTTGGTGCACTTTAAGCATAATTTAAAATCACTGCTCCTGCAAAATCTATTGTTTTGTATTTATTTATTTTTATTGATACATGTCCCTCAGGGCAGTACCCAGACCCCCAATTGTATGGCCAATTACTTGCAAATAAGCCTTCAAAAAGGGCACTTTTGATTTTTTCTGTTCAGCTCCCATAGACTTCAATGAGGTTCTCCATTCTGCTGTGAACTGAACAGGGGGGGTTCGGCCTATCCATAAATGCTAATATCACTTATGTGTCTGTTCAATCATGTTAGCCAGAATTTACCAGCTTCTAAACACCCCAGGAAATGTTGTTATCAGTAACCCGACAATTTTTTTCTGTTTTGCCTAGACATACAGAATAAGGAAGCAATAAACTTGGCAGCAGCAGCACTGAGCAAGATAATGATTTGGTTGTCCCTTTGCTATTCTTCTGCAGCACCAGGGCAGCTAGTGACTGGGGATATACAGATGCATCTCATAAAATTAGAATATCATCAAAAAGTTAATTTATTTCAGTAATTCAATTCAAAAACTGAAACTCGTAAATTTTATATTTATGCGTTACACAGTGACAATATTTTTTATAAAGCTGGTCAGCGGAGGGAAAAAATAAGTGCTCTAGAATTTCCTGCTAGAGGGCTGCACTGACTTTGGACTTGATAAAACAATGTGGACCAACACCAGATGACATGGCTCCCCAAATCATCACAGACTGTGGAAACTTCACACTGGACCTCATGCAGAGGATTCCATGTCTCTCCACTCTTCCTCCAGCCTCTGGGACCTTGATTTCCAAATGAAATGCAAAACTTTCCACAGTCCATGATGGTTTGGGGAGCCATGTCATTGAGTATTGAGTGCATACTATACTGTACATGGACATACTTTTCAGTAAACGTTTATGTACATACATTACATACATTTCTGTATTAAAAAAATGGATTTTTGTAAAATCTTACCGTAAAATCCTTTTCTCTTAAGCTCATTGACAGACGTAGTCCTTGTTGATTAATAACAACTCGGGTTATACTGCCCTCTACAGGAGTAGGACTAGACAGGAAAGAAAACGTTCTGGCCACACCTTAGGGGCAGTCCCAGAGGGTATATCCACTCTCTCTCTGCTACAGCAAATCAGTAATGTCAGCAGTGTTTAGAGAATTTAACCCAACCCAACTCCAAAACTACGTCTGTCAATGAGCTTAAGAGAAAAGGATTTTACGGTAAGATTTTACAAAAATCCATTTTTCTCTGTCGCTCATTGACAGACGTAGTCCTCGTTGATTAATAACAACTCGGGACGTCCCAAAGCAGTACCACAAATGAGGGGTGGGAAAATGGAAATCAAAATCCAATCTAGAAGGCCCAACCGGTGCCAACTAGAAGTTTTAAAGGCTCATCAATCACACGATGAGACTCAACTGAAATTCCAACGGAAAAAAACCCTCGAGGTAGACCACCGGTCTCCTCAAATTGCGGCCTGCAAAACCTTGCGGCCAAATGAGGCATCCGCTGATGCCATCACATCAACTTTATAAAATTTCGTAAAGGTATGTACCGACGACCAGGTGGCCGCCTTGCACACCTGGACCACTGACGCCTGATGGCGGTAGGCCCAGGAAGTACTGAGCACTCGAGTGGAGTGCGCCTTAACAGGGAACGGAGGATTCCGACCCTTAATAGAATAAGCCTGTACCACCGTCTGTCTGATCCATTTGGAGATAGTTGCGGCAGATGCAGGCAACCCCTTTCTGGGGCCATCCGTGATCACAAAAAGTGAATCCGTCTTACGGAACGTTTCCGTAGCCTTCAGGTATACCCTGATTGCCCGAACCACATCCAAGGAATGCAACGCATATTCCTGAGGATGATTGGGCTTAGGACACAAGGAAGGTAGCACAATATCTTCATTCAGATGAAATTCTGAAACCACCTTAGGAAGAAAGGATGGCTTCGGATGAAGAACTAACTTATCCCTATGAACCACTAGATATGGGGAATGGCATGATAATGCAGCCAGTTCTGACACCCTGCGTGCAGAAGTGATAGCCACCAAGAAGGCCACCTTCTGGGATAATGTAAGCAAGGGAATCTCCCTGATATTTTCAAAGGGAGGTTTCTGCAGAACCGACAAAACCAAATTAAGATCCCAGGGTGGTAAGGGCGCGCGGACTGGCGGAGCCAAGTGCCGCACCCCCTGGATGAAATTCCGCACCAAGGAATGAGTAGCCAAAGGCTTCTGAAAGAAGATTGCTAATGCTAAAACCTGACCCTTGATGGTGCTCAAGGATAGTTTCTGCTCAACCCCCTTTTGCAGAAAAGCCAAGATTCGGGTCACCTAATAGGTATGTGGAGGAAATCCCAAAGATTCACACCATGCAATATAAGTCTTCCATGTGCGATGATAGACTTTGCTGGAGTCGCTTTCCTTGCTTTAATTAGAGTAGGAATAACTGAAGCTGACAGCCCTCTGTCCTTCAGTACCTGGGTCTCAATGGCCAGGCCATTAAAACCAGCGACTGTAAAGCACGATGGAAGATCGGTCCTTGAGACCGCAGATCCTCCCTGAGAGGAGGTCTCCAAGGAGCGTTCGCGACTAGTATGTCCAAGTCGGCCTGACCGGCTTGACGAGGCTAGCCTAGAATTTCCAGGATAACTGGAGTTCCCTCCATCTCTATCCTGCGGAGAAATCTCAGCAGCAATCTGAGAGGAGGGAAGACATATAGTAGCTGACACTGCCTTTACAGGCCGTTCAGCGCGCCTGCTGCGTCCGCTAGAGGATCGCGGGCGCGCGTTGCCCACCTCCGTGCCTTCCTGTTGAGCCGATCTGCCAACAGATCCCCCTCCGGGATGCTCTGATGAAGACACAGATGGTGAAATCCTTGGTGATCGACCTAAGTCATCACCCAGATATTGTCTGACTGGATCCGAACCAGGCTGCCCTAGAGCTGCTTGGTCCAGGTAATCCGACAAAGTCTGATCGCTCTCTGTTCCCACACATTTATCAGAAACTTGATTCCTATCAGGAGTGGTGATTTCTCCTGGTTGAGCATAAGAGACCGAAGTCACCCGACTAGAGGCTCCTTGGTCCGCTTGTTCAACCGGATCCGATTTCTGGAGGGAACTGAGAATGATCCTAGGAAAAGGTAAGGAAAATGATCTGTTCAGGGAACGGGAACTATCGCTCCCTGTAGCACCTAAATGTTGGAAGGGAAGAATCGCATCGGTAGCAGTGATCGACACTCGATCTTGTATCCTGATCGTATGATCTCCTGAACCCCTTAGTCCGGGATTCAGGAAAGTCCTAGATCTGAACACCGGTGAAGACGTCCCCCCACCCCTAAGCCGGGTGGGGGCACACCTTCAAGCTGTGTTAGCCTTGACTTCAGGTTTGGCTGAGTCGGCCTTTTGTTTGCCCCGACCAGCGCCTCTTGAACCCTCCTAGAGGGGCTTTGCCTTTCCCGCTCGCCCCAGCGGAGCAAACAAACCCTTTATGAGCGGCAAAGAAAGATCCATGCTTGTTACGAGGTCCTTTAGCTTTAGCAGCCTGCGGCAAAAAAGTGCTCTTGCCCCCAGTGACATCCTTAATGATCTCATCTAGGGTGGCCCCAAATAGGCGATTCCCCTGAAAAGGGAGATTCGCCAAGGTTTTTTTGGAACCTAGATCCGCCGACCAGCACTTTAACCACAGCACACGCCTGAGGACTACCGCTGACATCGATGCATGCCCTAACAAGGGGGTGGCATCCAGGGCTGCGTCACAGACGAACTGCAGTCCTTGTATGATTTGCTCCATCAAATCAGATGCTGCCTGGGGGATACCTTCCCCCTTTAGGTCATGGCGTAACAATCTTGCCCATTCCGTTAATGTTTGTGAAACTAAACCAATGACAATCACTGGTCTAAAGGCTGACCCTATCAGGGAAAAAATGGTGCGGGACTCCGCTTCCATTTTCCGATCCACTGTATCCTTAAAGGACGGAGCGTCCTCCAACGGGATAACCGTGGCTTTATTCAGTCTGGAAATAGGTGGATCCACCACTGGTGGTACCGTCCATTTCTTAATGAGGGATTCCTCAAACGGATAGCGTCTAGCAATGCGCTTGGAAACAGTAAGGGTACGTTTAGGATGATCCCATTCCTCTTTGATTTTATTACCAAAACATTTGCCGTCTTGGTAGGCTTACTATTACCAAAGGGAATTTCTATCTCGGTTATCTCTGCCGGTAAAACCTCAAGTCTTAAGGTTTCCCGGACCGCCACAACTAGTGCGTCCACCAATGCTGCTTCTTGTGCTATGGCGGAGGCAGGAACGTCCTCCTCACTGTCTGAGGGAACTTTACCTGAGACAACAGCCCCTGCAGAGGGACCTGCAGCTGCAATGACCATCTCAGAATCTGAATCTGAAGTATCAGATGAAATAGGGGTAGGCGGGGGTCGCTTTCTCCCCCGTCCCTGACAGGCCATCTCCACCCGGGATACCAAAGACTCCAAAACTGCTGTAAATGCATCAATATTCTGTGAACTGGAGGGTCCTGCGGCCACCTCGAGGGGATCAGGTGGGGGCACCTGTGTGGCAGGGTCCATGATTATTTCAGCACTTGCCGGGAAAAAAAAAATTATTTGCAAAAATAAAAAACTTTTTTTTTTTTTTTTTTTTCTTTAGACCCCCAGCGCCACAGTGCCCCTTAGTGTTACCTGCTTTAGGACCCCTACAGAGAGAGAGAGAGAGAGAGAGACCCCAAGGCTCACCACTTGATGCTCAGAAGTTTCAATACAACCTGTTCCAGCACTGTCTATTACAGACAGGAAGTCTTTGGCTTGCTTTCCCGGGTAAAAGGAGGCGGCTCTGCCCCTTTACACGCCTTCCGCAACCTCCCCATAGCTCCTCGAGGTGTTTGGTCACCTCAAACATGGCCGCCCCCATGCTGGAGACACGAGGCTACACCAATATGGTGGCCTCGTGTGATCTACCAAACAATGGCGGCGGCCTGTGTGGGATAGCGGCGGCGAGCAGCGGCTAGCAGCGGCCTGTGAGAAGTATGTATTCGGCCTGGTGGCCTGCGGGAGCTTGGCCCCACAAACTTCACCCTGAATGATGAAAAAGCCTGGCTGGCAGTATAGGACCCTGGTGGGCCGCATGCGGTCCCTGGGCTGCTGGAGGAATGGCGATCTGGACTGCAGTAACTCAGGCAGTGTACACACTCTGACAGGTGGGATACCTTTTACTTCAATAGTAATGCCCTTTTGTACTGCCACTGACTTCAGTCACCTTTACAGTCTTACAATGACTCTAGATTGTCAGCTCCCAAACCAAGCCTCCTGGTTTCTATTCACAAACAATCACACTCAAATAGGGGGATCTATGACATGTAATAGGATAGAGGGGAGACCCACCTACCATCCCAGAGAGGGCCCGCGTCCACCAACAAACCCGACGGGGAGAGGGGGAACATTCTACTCACCATACCGGAACCAGGCGGGCGCCAACTCCTGACAGAACCCCTCTCCACCGGGGTGGGGGGGCTGTCGACCAATACGGACGCCGTGACTCTGTTGGTCATTGGCGTCCAGGCGAGACGTTTAACTCGCAGGGTCAGTCCCCGTCCAGTGGGACTATGTCGCGGCCGACCCAGCGCGGAGCTATGGCCTGCACGCGCTCGTAGGCTGAACTGGGGTGACCACTGGATCTCAACATCCAGCCCGTCGCCCAGTTCCAGCTTTCTTGCTTGAAGATCTCACAGGAACACTGGAGAAAAAAGCTGTCTAAAAAAAATCTTTCTAAGAAAAAAATCCTGCCAGGACCGAAGATCCTAGCAAGGCATCTAGGTCCTTACTCCTAACTAGACAGAAAAAAAACGATTTGCTGTAGCAGAGAGAGAGAGGATATACCCTCTGGGACTGCCCCTAAGGTGTGGCCAGAACGTTTTCTTTCCTGTCTAGTCCTACTCCTGTAGAGGGCAGTATAACCCGAGTTGTTATTAATCAACGAGGACTACGTCTGTCAATGAGCGACAGAGAAATCCTTTTTTTTATTGGTCTTATGTAATATTCTAGTTTTCAGAGATATAGAATTTTTGGTTTTCACTAACTGTAAGCCATAATCATCAAAATTAAAAAAAAAAAAATGCCTGAAATATATCATATCTATATAACATATATGAGTTTCGCTTTTTGAACTGAATTACTGAAATATATTAACATTTTGAAGATATTCTAATTTTATGAAATGCACCTGTAGCCTAAATACTTAAAATTGCACTTAAAACTGTAATTTTGTACATTTTGGAAATGCCAGCAAAAACTTAACTGTGCCAGCAAATTTTGGGTTTCGTGTCAGTAAATTTTAATCTTGCAGGTTGGCAACACTGCATATAAGGCATGATCTAACACCCAAATGATGAATCCAGAATATATTCCTGATTTACTAGACAGCATTCTTTCACAACCAGTGCTTAATGTAACCTTCAGAAGCTGGAAACTTTTTTCAATATACAGTATATTATCAAAAGGATTGGGACACCTGCCTTTACACACACACAAACATTAATGGCATCCCAGTCTTAGTCCATAGGGTTCAATATTGAGTTGGCCCACCCTTTGCAGCTATAACAGCTTCAGCTCTTCTAGGAAGGCTGTCCACAAGGTTTAGGAGTGTGTCTATAGGAATGTTTGACCATTCTTCAAGAAGCGCATTTGTGAGGTCAGGCACTGATGTGGACGAGAAGGCCTGGCTTGCAGTCTCCACTCTAATTCTTCCCAAAGGGGTTCTATTGGGTTGAGATCAGGACTCTGTTCAGGCCAGTCAAGTTCCTCCACCCCAAACTCACTCATCCATGACTTTATGGACCTTGCTTTGTGCACTTGTGCGCAGTCATGTTGGAGCAGGAAGGGGCCATCCCCAAACTGTTCCCACAAAGTTGGGAGCATGGAATTGTCCAAAATGTCTTGGTATGCTAACACCTTAAGAGTTCCTTTTACTAGAACTAAGGGGGCAAGCCCAACCCCTGAAAGACAACCCCATATCATAATCCCCCCTCGACCAACTGATTTGGACCAGTGCGCAAAGCAAGGTCCATAAAGAAATGGATATGTCCTGCAAGGAAGTTTCCACAACCACTTTTCTTTAGGTGGCCAAAACAGCTGCAATATTCAGTATTGTACTACAAGTGACATGAGATATTTTTCCAATATGGCACCATGCCAAGACATTTTTTTCCATATGCAAAGAGTTACCTAGGTTGTACCAAACGTCCATTTCACCGCTGAGGGTTCTCACATCAACAATTGTCTGCCCAAGGAAGTCATCTGATTCTTTCTTAAAGTGTTGCTTCACTCTGGACTTTATATCATCATCTTCATCCCAAACTCTCACCTTTATTCTGTCTGTAGAGTTGTGGCATTCACTAGCAATAAAAAATAAATAAATAAATAAATAAATAAAATAAACAAATGAAAGGTATATCATTTGAATTTTTTTTTTAACACAAAACTATGAATGATAATTGAGATTTAATTTGTTTTTTATAAACATTCTATTAATATCTGAATATCTATTAGGCTTCATGTATACAGAATGTTTAAAAACCTCTCCTGAACGCTGGAACTTGACAGCTAGTAACAGACAGTTTAAAATGTCTGTTGTGCTGCGTTTACATGCCAGGTTTATGCGCGTTTATTGGTGTTTGCATTCAGAAGCATTTTTACATTGTAAAATGGTCAGACATGTATCCCTACTGAAAACACCTATAAACTAAACGCTAACTGGCTCTAAGGCCCCTTTCACACATCGGAGTCCGTCGGCAGACTCAGTTTTTCTCAGCGGGGGATCGATCTGCTGTTCCCCCGCTGATCAGGCGAATGGCAGCTCAGTCTCCATGCTGTGTGCAGGGACAGAGCTGTCAGGTCCCTGCTGTTCCCTATGGGGGAATCAGATGAGAATGGACCGCCTGTCCATTCTCATTCGATTCCATCCGATCCGCTGGACGGATGGAAAATAGGGTTTCCATCCGTCCAGATTTGACGGACCGGATCAGATGTCAACGGACATGTCTCCGCTGACATCTGATGTCTCATAAAGATGCATGGGGCATCCTTTCAGATCCACCTGAAAAACTGACAGGCGGATCTGAATGGTCCACAAGTCTGAAAGGGGCCTAAGCGACTATAAATGTCTCAGTGTACATGGACAGATAAGATAACATAGAGGAGAGTTCAGGGGCTGCTGAAAAAAAGGCCCAACTGCTCTTAAACATCCGTTTATCAGCAGCAGTGTACATAAGGCCTTAAAGTGTTACTAAAACCACAACAGTAAAATCAGTCTGTATATGCAGTAAAGCATGCTTGATATACTCACTGTGGAACCTAAGGGGTTAATCCTTCACTGTTCCTCCCCTTCTTTCACAGTCCCCACTCTATCTCCTGATAAAACAGAGGCTAGGGGACAAGCTGCACATGCTCAGTTTGGTGTGTATTGCTAGAGAGTTTTTTTTTTCTTGGGGATGGTGCATGTGATCAGCACAGGGCCAATCAGCACTGTCCAAATCGAGAGTCAGGGGTCCTGCAGCCTCATAGAACAATTAGGGGAGAATTAAAACCCCTCCTACAAGCTTTAACCGGACACTGATAGAAGTCACAGTCAGCTGACGAGAAAAGGTATTTAGCAGTTTATATTTACTAAAACGAATGCATGTCCATGTTCTGTGTACTGTGGGAGATCAGATATAGTAAATGCAGGGTCCTGGGTTTAGTAACACTTTAAGAACTAGATCAGGTGTATTTTACTCTTCAGTACTCCATATTTAAAAACTACAGTATTTGAGATAGGTATGGATAAAATAAATGATATCCTTCATCTTTTTCAAATCTGATTTAACATTAGCTGCTTTAACAATATTACAGGGATAGTAAAAGTACCATGTGTTTATATAGCATGAGTAAGAAAATGCAGATGGGTTTGAACCATATCACATTTATATGTGCTTATAATGGCTAAAGGTTAACTCCTACATCATCTATACAAGGATCTAGTTAGTCTTCATCTGAATCTCCCACTAGGTGCCTTGATATTAGGAATTCTGGAGTCGACTCTCTCATCAGAGTCTCCGTCTCCACCCACCAGCCATGAGGATTACAAATTACTCACTTTACCATTATATTCTCCACATTTTTACATAATATAGTGGTTCTGGCAGAAGGCATTAATCTCTATAGCTTTCATTGATATTGTGATACTCTAGCTTGAATGACAGCAGCAGAGCCAGAGCTGCTGTTAGAAATCATGGGGCCTTGTACAGCCTACCTGGCAGCACCCCCCCCCCCCAATTTATTAAGACAATATTTTCACTAAAAATACACTAAAAGTGTATTTTTATCATTATTATCAGCCACAAACATAACAGAGAACCTGTGTGAATTAGCTCTTTTATATTATTTTTTTTACATTTTAAAAAACAAAATGTATACATTTTTTTAATGTTAAACATTTTTACATTTTTTTTTGTTTTTACACTTTTTTAAAATAAATTATTACAATGTTTAACTATTTAACTATTATTTTTTTTTTTTTTGACAATATGTTATTTTTTTACAGGACAGGGAAGCCTGCAGTGCTGCAGTGGTGGCACAGTGAAAAGGTGGCACACGTTGAGGGCAGGGGGGGGTCAGAAGCAGTCAGAACAGAGGGGGATCGGTGTCAGAGAGGCAATTACAGGAGCGATGCCCTGTGTCTGTACCACTCCCTGCAGCAGCTGAAAGCTGGCAGGTGGGGGAGAAACTGGCTTTCAGCTGTTGCAGAGAGCCGCACAGGGCTTCCTTCTCTAACTGCCCCTCCGCCCAACTGCACCGATTCTCCGTACTGTTGGGGCCCCCCTACAGGAGGACTGGTGTTCCCCCGTGTCAGAGGCCCTGAGTAGAGCTGAGAACTCTGCCACTGAGAGCTCACTGGTGTCAAGACATAAAAATCAGTGCATGGTTTAGCATACTATTGAATAAAGTGTAAATGTCAGCTCTGCTAGTATGAAACCTTATACAATGTCTCAGTGCTGAATCAATACTAAATGGAACCTTCTAGAAAGTGCCAGTGCTAAATTGATATATACTAAATACAAATGTACAATCAATAAACAATAAAGCACATTTTGTCCTACCACTGGGCGTCTTCTTGCCAGTGGGAGGGGCGAAACGCGTCAGCCAGGGGATCAATTAGTGACATCATATCCGGTGGTTATAATGCACGCCACTGCGGTGTCCACCATGAGAAACTATAGTTTGCAACAGCAATTTTATATGTAAGTGAATTTGTTTTTTTTATATTTTGAATAAACCATATAATTTTACACTATGAGAACCCTTCTCTCATTCCTCTCATGTATCTCACTATGAGCCTAATTTTGGAGGAAAGACTAATTACACACTGAATGGAACAATACTTTTCCCTTCGACACCAATTGCATTTAGAAACGGAAAAGAAAAGGAGGAATATTGCAAATCTTCATAAAGCTTTTAGGAGCAATATAAGCTGAAAATCATCATAATATTGGTGAGTAGGGACTCAGGAGGGGAGCACAGAGTGAATCACCGACATATGTTTCAAGCAGCACTGGCACTTTGTAGAAGGTTCCATTTAGTATTGATTCAGCACTGACACTTTGTATAGGGTTTCATACAAGCAGCGCTGACACTTGCACTTTATTCAGCACTTTATGAGGTTCATACCTCTTTTTTGATCAGCAGCAGCTAATTTAGCAATCTCTATTTCCACCTTTAATATTTGTTTAAGAATTATTCCTGTGCGCGGGTATACACTTCATCACATTAGCATACTATTGTCTGTGCCATATTGATTTCTGTCCTTTAAGGAAAGGGTTAAATTGGGTGTTGTGAAGACAGAGAAATCGGTATTTCAAGCCAAATTGAAAAATGCCAGCTTTTGCCCCTTCAAACCGATTTAGTTTGTGCTTTTTTGTTTCTAACATGTTCTAAAATCTCTAAACTCAACCACAAGGAAATTATTTTAGAATGAAGATATTAACCTGCATGGCTGGTGTTTTAGGCTATTATCTTTTCGGAAAAGGAGGGGGAAGCAATTTCATTGCTTTTTGTATAATAGCAGATAAAAGAAATAATGAATAGCATGTGTGCTGTAAAATTGTAGGAATAGAGCTGAACACTTCAGGACCTTGGACACTGCTTAGCTAAAACATCGGGTGTTGACTTGCTAAAGGTAAAAAGATGTTTCAGTTTGAGAAATAATTTTCCGTAGAGCTTAGTGAATGAGGCATCCAATCATCCATCATCCAATCACGTTTTTAGGAGAATGGCCAAAGAAGAACTGGCAATTCTGCCTGTACTCAGCATGGAAGCATCAGGGGCAATCCCATGCGCATTAGGGCATGAATGGCGAATTAGTGTGCACAGGTGCGCACCACCGCATATTGGCAAATGCGCACCTGCGCAATGGTGTGCACATAATTTGACAGAAGCTAACACCCACTGGCCTATTAAAGACTGCTCCTGTGCTCATCAGATAACTAGATGATTGTCTCAACCCCTCGTGTTTCTGTGCCTTTGTGTATTCTGATCTGGTTTTCCTATTACCAAACTGGTTTGCCTTTGACCTGTCTCATCTTGATTCCTGGCTCTGACCCCTGGCTTGAACAACTGACTTTGCTTCTTTTTGATTCACTGTGTATGACCTCTACCGACTCTGGTCCACCGACTCTGCTATTACCTGTCTACCCATGTTTGACCCTGGCTTGTTCCAGTTCCCGCTACCTGCCTCTGCTACTGATGGATCCACCATGTATCAGCCCTGGCCTGGCTTCTGCTTTCTGTTTGCCCTGCTGCCAAAATACGCTTGGAACTGCTTAATGACACCTGCCCTGCCGCAAATCCTGCTTGTTCCTGCTATCATCCTGTGATTGGCTCTACAGACTTCTACAACTGGCAAACTGTGCTTCTTTAGGTAACACATTCCCTGTACCACCTTCAGGGGTGCTCTGCACTCAGCCGCAAGGGGAACCCTCTCAGCACTTTGGCCTCCGACCTGGGACGTGACAAATGTGCAAGCAACAATACGGTTTCTTGTCTTTCTTGCATGTAATCAAGTATTCCTTGTAAAGTATTCCTTGTAAAGATTCACTAAGCTCCGGGGCAAATTCTCTTGCAAAGTTCAACTTCCCTTACAAAGTGAACAGACTATTTTTCTTTTAATTTACAAAGATTTTTATTGAGTTTTCCAAAGTGTAACTACAAAAAATATATATTTAATATCCACTTTATGCATAGTGTAAGTAAGCATGCGTGGTACAGAGAAAAACACATTTAATATAAAGTGATGTACAAGCCGATTCCAAAAAAGTTGGGTCACTGCACAAATTGTGAATAAAAACAGAATGCAATGATATGGAAGTTTCAAATTTCAATATTTTATTCACAATACAACATAGATGACATATCAAATGTTTAAACTGAGAAAATGTATAATTTTAAGGGAAAAAATAAGTTGATTTTAAATTTCATGGCATCATTACATCTCAAAAAAGTTGGGACAAGGCCATGTTTATCACTGTGTGACATCCTCTCTTCTTTTTATAACAGTCTGCAAATGTTTAAGTTTAGGAATAGGAATGTTGTCCCATTCTTGTCTAATACAGGCTTCTAGATGCTCAGCTGTCTTAGGTCTTCTTTGTCGCATCTTCCTCTTTATGATGCACCAAATGTTTTCTATGGGTGAACGATCTGGACTGCAGGCTGGCCATTTCAGTACCCAGATCCTTCTTCTACGCAGCCATGATGTTGAAATTGATGCAGTATGTGGTCTGGCACTGTCATGTTGGAAAATGCAAGGTCTTCCCTGAAAGAGACGACGTCTGGATGGGAGCATATGTTGTTCTAGAACTTGGATATACCTTTCAGCATTGATGATGTGTAAGCTGCCAATGCCACACGCATTCATGCAACCCCATACCATTTAGAGATGCAGGCTTCTGAACTGAGCGCTGATAACAACTGTGGGTTGTCCTTGTCCTCTTTAGTCCAGATGACATGGCATCCCAGTTTTCCAAAAAGAACTTTACATTTTGATTGGTCTGATCACAGAACAGTTTTCCACTTTGCCACAGTCCATTTTAAATGAGCCTTGGCCCAGAGAAAATGCCTGCGCTTTTGGATCTTACTTAGATATGGGTTATTTTTTGGCCTATAGAGTTTTAGTCGGCAACGGCGAATAGCACGGTGGATTGTGTTCACCGTCAATATTTTCTGGAAGTATTCCTGAGCCCATGTTGTGATTTCCATTACAGTAGAATTCCTGTATGTGATGCAGTGCCCTCTAAGGGCTCGAAGATCACGGGCATCCAGTATGGTTTTCCAGCCTTGACCCATACGCACAGAGATTGTTCCAGATTCTCTGAATCTTTGGATGATATTATGCACTGTAGATGATGATAACTTAAAACTCTTTGCAATTTTTCTCTGAGAAACTCCTTTCTGATATTGCTCCACTATTTTTTGCCACAGCATTAGGGGAATTGGTGATTCTCTGCCCATCTTGACTTCTGAGAGACACTGCCATTCTGAGAGGCTCTTTTTATACCCAATAATGTTGCCAATTGACCTCATAAGTTGCAAATTGGTCCTCCAGCTGTTCCTTATATGTACATTTTACTTTTCCGGCCTCTTATTGCTACCTGTCCCAACGTTTTTGGAATGTGTAGCTCTCATGAAATCCAAAATGAGCCAATATTTGGCATGACATTTCAAAATGTCTCACTTTCAACATTTGATATTTTATCTATATTGTATTGTGAACAAAATATACGTTTATGAGATTTGTAAATTAGTCCATTCTTTTTTTACTCACAATTTGTACAGTGTCCCAACTTTTTTGGAATTGGGTTGTACATATACAGGAGAAAAAAAATATTGCAGCTTTTTAACTGGTTTCAGGTTAGTAATCCTGGGAGTGGGTTGGAAAAAAGGGTTAGGGTGTGGGATCAGACCCAGGGTAGGCTGCTGTGAGAGGTCTACCTACAACGCCAGTTCAAAATGGCTGTTGAAAGTGGAAGATGGTATTGTTTGTCATGGTGATGATCCGAGTAGTATTATATGGAGAGAAAGGAGCAGGAGAAGAACTACGAGGAATGATGAAGTGGACAGGAAATGTTCCGGTTTAGGTTTATGGAATCATAAAGCTAAGAGTTAGTAATGAGGAGGAGGAGGATAAGGAAAAAGAGGGCTAGGAGGAAATAATAAGACAAAGAGAAAAGGAGGGGAAGGAAGTATGAAGAACAGGGAAGTGTAGGGAAGCTCAGTCAGGTGCAGTTATGTCGCAGGTTATCTTACACATTAAAGGGAGAGTAGAGATCTGTCAAGTTTGAAATTGTAAATATATCCCGAATAAGCAGACTATGATTTCAAAAATTTTGAGTGAGTATCATTTAATTTGGGTGTGAGTTTTTACATGAATCATGGTGAACAGAATATCTTCCTTTTGTAAATCAGTCCCATTATTTATATAACTGTACAATAACATACATGACAACCCAGCACACTGTAGTAACATCACCTCTTCAATAACCACCAACTAATACAACTAATGGCAAAGCAAAGTTTAGTAAGTAGGGAACAAAGGCTAAGTGTAATGTACTGAAGTATTTGACAATGTGTAACAGAGATATTTGTCAAACTTTAGGACCCATGCAAATTGGGCTTAAAAAATGCCAATGCTTTTGGCAGAAAAATCGCTCATATAGAGTGTTTTTGTACAGGCATTTATGAACTTTAAGCATTTTCTGTTCTAGAAAACACCCCTTTCAAAAATGCAAACCAGAAGGGTTTTCTTTTCTTTTATGCCTTTAAACACTGAGCTTAAAATATGCCTCTAAATGTCCTAATGTGCATGGACACATAGGATAATATTGAGCTCCTTCTACAGGCAAAATGCAAAACTCCTGTAGAAGCAGCAATTTTTTAAGCTCAATGTACATGGACCCATAGTAAGATAACACCCATAATCTTTCATCACATAGAGTCTTTAGAGCAGTTATGGATTACACGAAGGGGGTGGATTTACTAAAGGCAAATAGACTGTGCACTCTGCATTTATTTTCCCCAGAGCCTAAAGCTGTCTGCCTCCTCCCCCCCTACAGTGCCAGGTTTGGCTCCTTGTGGGGGGGGGGGGGAGGGAGCGAGTACCTAGTTTTGATAGGCACTAGCTCCCACTTCCTGCTGAGTTCGCTGTGGCAAACTGAGCCGGTAGTTCGGCCCTCGCCGCAGCTGGCCCATTGAGAAAGCACAGTGTGATTCACTCATGCACAGTAGGAAACTGGCTGTGATGGCGCGAGGCTTCATTGCCATTTTCCCCTACCCAAAATGGTGGCACCAGCACCCGAGAGCTGATTAAATAATTGGCTTGGGTAAGGGCAAAACAGGATACCTCAACAGGTAAGTGCCCTAATAGTAAAAGTCAGCAGCTACAGTATTTGTAACTAGGAACAAGAAAAAATAGAGGGCACACCAGCCTAGCGCATTACCTCAAAATAACTTTATTAAAAGTGCAAATTCATACTCACAAACAAAGATAACATAAAGGCATATCAACAATATTGTTGCAGCATCTGGGTTGTTGCATCACTGTAATGAAGTCCTTGCAGCGACTGGCTAATGTGTTTCGAGGACCTGCCTCTTCCTTAAGCATAGTTGATATGCCTTTGTTATCTTTGTTTGTGAGTATGAATTTGCACTTACTTTTAATAAAGCCGTTTTATTTTGAGATAATGAGTAGGGATGATCGAACTTTTGAAAAGTTCGGTTCGACCAGAACACCCGAACTTCCCGATTAGGATTCCAGAACCCCATTGAAATCAATGGGACCCAAACTTCGGTAATCAAAAAACACAATTTTGAAGCCCTAAAACCCAATAAATGCCCCTAAAAAGTGCCTAGGGTTCTAGGTCATGCCCCAGGGACTATTAATCACACAAAAAAGTTCTTAAAAATTGTCCTTTTTTAATAGAGAGACAATTATTGAAAAAATTATTGAAAAAAAAAAAGAGATTTCTTTGGATTTAGTATCTGGTGGGTCTAAAAATTGTACCTGTGAAGTTTCAGCTCTGTAGCATGTCCAAAACCAGAAAAAAAAAGATTGTTTGTCTTAGAATTGCAGTAGAGCAGGGATAGGGCTCCGCTACTTTCACACCTGGGCGTTTTTGTTGCAGACGTTTATTGGGCTTTTTTGTGGACGTCTTTGGAGGCAGGCATGACATCTGAACTTCGAGGTAGGGGTATATATACACACACACACACACACACATATATGTATATATACACATACACACATATAGGTGTGATAGGAGCGGAGCCACATGCCTGCAAATAATTTCATTAGCGCAGGCATAGGGTTCCGCTACTTTCACACCTATATGTGTGTATGTGTATATATACATATATGTGTGTGTGTGTATATATACCCCTACACAGAAGTTCAGATGTCATGCCTGCCTCCAAAGACGTCCACAAAAAAGCCCAGCAGCAGTCAGAGTCAGTTTACCCTACACTACACTATGGTCACCCTCACACTTAACACTTTCCCTACAGAAACTAGATTATTGAATCTAACTAAAGTGGAAAATAGTACCCTAACTACACTAGATATCCCTTTCCTCACACTAATAATTGCTAAATGACACTTTTGAAGCAGTAGTAACAGAACTGCTTCCACTCTCTTCCACAGCCCCTGTATTACAGTATTAGAGATTTGGCGGGGCTATGTTATATACCGGGGGGCGTATTCACTACTGATTGGCCTCTGGACCCCCTAGTCACTCCAATCACATTCCTAGCATCCTCCTGCCCCCTCAGTTGGCTTTTACTAATGTTTCTGGTCCAATCACAGGCTTGTCCCATTGCATTTTGGTCGGTTCTGGTTGCTGAATTCCGAACTTTTTCCTCAAAAAGTTCGGAATTCGACAGCATTTTGAACAGTCAATGTTTGGGTCGAACCGATGGTCGACCCGAACCATTCGATCATCCCTAGTAATGAGCTAGGTCATGCACCCTCTGTTTTTTCTTGTTCCTAGCTTATCCAGACATCCCCAGCCTTGGAAGGGCAGCAAGGCAAGTGCTATCCTTTTTTTTTTTAGGTGTCTCCTCTTTGGATGGGATTTTCAAGGTAATTATACAACAATATATGTATAAAAAAAGTATTTTTATTGTTCACATTAGAAAAAAAATATAATAATGATAATTTGTTAAAAAACATTCAAACATCTTGTTATATATGCCAAGAGAAAAAAAACCTGTAATAACAAGTCATGGACCATGAAATATTTTGAAGTTTCAAATGGAGTGGTATTCCACAACTACTGCTCGCTTCATTCTGTGGTGGTTGTAACAACCAAGGATGGTTCCCAGTAGGTGGGGG
Source organism: Pelophylax lessonae (assembly GCF_965119305.1). Classification (NCBI taxonomy): domain Eukaryota; kingdom Metazoa; phylum Chordata; class Amphibia; order Anura; family Ranidae; genus Pelophylax; species Pelophylax lessonae. The sequence continues at coordinate 94,919,478 of NC_138771.1, read as the reverse complement.
TATCCAACACGTTTCAAATTAAATATCAATAGCTTCTTCTTCAGGGATATTATACACACTTCTGGAACATAGAACAGGCTAAATGACTGTCATCTAAAACCTTGAGAGCCTCTTTGCGTGAGGCCCACCTTCAAGCGCAGGAGAGTGGAGTGTTGGTTTGGAGACAGTATTTGTAGCTGCTGAATTTTAATTTGGTGCGGGGGGGGGGGGGGGGCTGTAATTCCGGTTTAATAAATGTGGTAAAGCTCTGTGAATTTCCATCATCCAATCATGTGCAAGCAAGATGCTGTTTTATTTATTTTTTTTTTCCTTTTTTTTTTTCCCTTGCACCGGATTAAGTATTCTTTACAAAATGAAGCTTTACCTGATTTACTAAGGAAAATGAGTGCAACTGCACTTGTAAACTGCATAGTCTCTTTGCCTTTAGTAAACCAATACCAAGACGTCCCCAGAATTCAACTGTTTTCCAACCACTGCTTTACATTATTCAAGCTTCAATAATATCAGTAAGAAACACCTTGTAGTCTTTCAAATGTATGTATACATATAGGCATACTGTTCACATGGTTCCGATAATACTTAACCTTTAATAAATTAAGTGCCCTGAGTTAACTTTGAGTTGTCTTTTTTCTGGTATTGCCTTATGACCTTTCATTGTAATACCTTTATTGAACAGTAAAACGTGACATAAAGAAAAAGTGCATCAAACTGTATCCATTAAATGCACAATACAGATTACAAGGACACAGTGCCACTTCAACATAAATCTATCTGCATTTGCATTTAATAATATATATCGTAATACATTAAAATGGTGTGTTCAGAACTGACAGGAATACAAGACAGCAGATGGATAGCTTAAACCAAAGCTGATTTATAAGCTCCTGAGATGCATCTGAAAGCTTTTTTACCCATTCACTGCTGATGTAGCCAGCAAAGTAGAATAGAATACACAAGCTTTTACTGCACTGGGGAATTTATTTGTTCTGTTGATTTCTGTGCGCACTACAGAGACATGAAACATCTGAACTGCTCATTCAGTTTGTGGCTTACATTTGTAAGATTTGTTTAATAAGGCAGTACAAAGCAAGTTGACTTTGTGCAAAGGCTATAACCCACAGCAACCAAACAATTTTTTCATTTACTGTAAGACGATCAGTAATAGATTCATTCTGATTGGCTTTCATTGTTTACTGCATTTTAATTACAGATAATAAATATGCAATATATAATATGCCTACTTATGTACCAAGCTGTTGTAATATCTCTACAGCCTTTGTTACTTTAAACTGTTGGAAATTAATCCTATGTTTTCAAAACTTTAGCTCACCTCATCAGTCTCTTCACGCATTACTAATTTACTAAGAGACATATAAATAGACATCACACCACTTCCTGAAACTCAATCTATCCAAAACTGCGCTCATTAAATTTCCTCCCCTACGTGCCCCTTCCCCTGACTTTTCTGTCGACATGGATGGCATAACTATCAGTCCATCCCTACAGGCCAGGGTGTTAGAGATAATCCTGGAATCCGAACTTGCTTTTCGGCCCCACATGTAATTGCTGTCCAAATCTTGCCACCTCAACCACTGCAACATCTCCAAAATAAGCCCGTACCACAAAGCGTCTCATTTTCTCCCTGGATATTTCACGCCTTAACTACTGTAATTCCCTCCTCAATGGATTATCTTTACATAAGCCATAACCCTTCTGTCTATCAATAATGATGCTGCAAGGCTCATCCACCTTACTATACATCACACCTAGTAGAAGTTGTAGCTATGGAATTTTGTTAGGGCATATAGAAAATTACACCACAAGAATAATTATATAAAACCACAACATTTATTATACAGAAAATGTTAAATTGCAGTTAGCACCATGACCACACATTATTTTATCCAACAATACACATGTTGACTCATTTCAAATGATCTTTCTCAGAGGGGGGCGTGGTGACTGCTCACCAACATGGCCCCATAAGCTGAGAGCTCTGCTCTGCCTGGGGGAATCATCAGCGCTACGCTGCATAAGGCTGTGACCTACATCCACCGATCGACTCCCTAGCTTTCTCGAGACTCGCTACACACCCCGATATGAGGAAGAGACACTAGGAATGATCGCTCACTCTGAAACTGCCCTATTTCTTCCCGGCAATGTCCCGTGGGCTTTGACAAAATGGCTGCGGGAGACATCCCATGCCAACAAGCGCCGTCCCTCTAGTGATGGCGTTACCAGAACTTTTACACACACCAGAGGAAGATCCACAAGCCGCTGCTACTTCAGGTGGCTGAAATAATACCAACTCTCCTTCTGCATCTCCTCCTGCCTCCCCATCATTCAGGAGCCCTGTTAAATCAAAGCCTAGGCTGGACTAGCAACTCTACACTGACTATGAAGGTGAGTGACATTCAGTATAGCAATTCACTCTCTGCACCCTTATCTGGCCACATAGCCCATTTTTCTACCATTGGCCAACCAATCTCAAATCTGATGTTACATTGAAAAAATGCTGATGTCCCTTAGATCCTCGCTGGAGTCTGATATAGTCTCATGCATCCAACAATGCGGAGCAGAAGTCCAAGACCAGTGGGCCAGGTCCATCAAGTGGAAACCAGGATGTGTGAAGTTACATAATCCTTTAACACTCTAGTGTACTCTCATTACTCACATCAAGAAGCCATTTTCAAAATACAATTGAAACTGGCTGATCTTGAGGATCGTTCTCGCTGGAACAATAAAAAAATCAGAGAGATCCCAGAATCCATTTCGCTGCATCAACTCCCACACTTCGCTCAAAGTCTCTTTAAAGCAGTCATCCCCTCTCTGAGCTTGGTCGACCTTACTATCGACAGAATACACAGAATACCAAAACTGTCCTTCCTTCCCTTTGAGGTTCCCCGAGACTTGTCACTGGGAGCTCATTTTTTTCAGGTCAAAGAAAAAATCCTCGAAGCATTTCAAAAAGCTGACAATCTTCCTGAATAAGCTACTAACCTTCAAGTACTTTCTGACCTCTCTCATCACACTTCACAACAACGTCGTAACCTAACAACAATAACCAAGGTGCTGAGGAGACATAAAATTATGTACCGTTGGAAATATCCAGCAAAACTTAACATTACCTACAAGGGCTCCAATCATTTGATCAACTCCCTTTATGAAGGTCTCTGCTGCCTGCTGCAAAACTGGCACATTATCCCATCCACTTCAGGTCATGACTCTACAGAGCAGCACTCCCCTCCTGAAAAAATTCATCAAGATTGCAAATCTTGCCCCAATGAAAATTAACCACAAAGAAAACCTGATGCTCCATAAGAAAGCTTTTGCATCTCAGTGCTTCTCTCTTTCTCAGTAGGATTCCCCCAGAGCCAGAGGTACCCATTACCGTACCTCAGACCCTCATTGGTATTGGCAGTTTTTGCTGCCTTGTTCTCTTTGAACCCTTTCTTAATCTTGTTTACTTGTTGTTTGTTACTTGAGTCCGTTAGTTCCCCAGTTGGGACTATCTCAATTCATGTTCTTTACTTGGATCTTACTCCTCCGTATTGTGCATTGGTACAATATGTGCACACTCGACAAATCTCTAGTCCTTCCACTGATCTTTCTATGGATCTATTCAGATATCCTCCTGGATCTTCTTACAGCATTACTGCCCTACTAGATACACTTCTCCTCTTTTGACTGGACACTCACACTCAGCCACCCAGGCTATACATATTGTTTGGCACTCTTAACATGGAACTTAAATTTCTCTCTGTTAATGTAAGGGCCCTCAATCACCCAACCAAATTAAGGTCTGTATGGCAATAAGCTTTTCACAACAAAGCAGAAGTTCTGGCAGTACAATAAACTCACTTCCACAAAAATTCTCCCATAAGAACTTCCCTCACATTTTTATGGCTTCTACCCTGGCGAAGAACAGGGGAGGGATAATAACTCAAAAATTCTATCCTCGATTCTGACGGACGTTATATAATTTTGGTTTGTATTATTAACAAATTGCCTATTACTTTGACAAGGATGTATGCTCCCAACACACACCAAAATAAATTCCTCAGACAAATTATCAAAAAAATATCTCAGGTACGTGTTGGAAGCATATTAACTTGCGGTGATTTCAACACCATTGTCAATGGTAATCTGGATACTACCTCTTTGCTTAGGGGTCACTCCTCCCTGGTCCAGGACCTCCTTACCAGAGAGGAACTATACGATGTTTGGCATTGTCAGAATGCTAGTGAGAAATCCTTCACATACTATTCCCCACAGCATAAGTCCTACTCCTGTTTAGATTTGTTTTTATCAGACAAGCGGTTGTTGTAGAGAATTTCCAATTCTTCTATCTTGGATAATATGTGGTCTGACCATGCACCCATTACGATTCAAAGAGAGCAGGGGAATGCCTTTGCAACAATGCATACTTGCAGATGTAATGAATATGTGTTTCAAGACCCAATGTCTCAAAACAAAAAAACCCAGCACCTAGAAGAGTTTTTTTCAGTTCACTAAACCCCAAGCCATGGGGCTCTTTACTAATTGGAACGCCGATAACGCCTTTGTATGTGGCGTCCTTATCAAATTAGGCTCCAGGTTAAATTGGGCGCATTCCTCTAAACTAGATGCTCTGCTTACCGAAAACCGCACAGTAGAATCACAAAACCAGTCGAATCCCTCAACTACCTAAAAATTGAAGCTATCTAAACTCTGCTATAACCTTAGGTAGCTACTTTGTACTCAACATGACCAATATTTACGAAAGCTTAAATTAAATTACTATGCAAACAATAACAAGGCAGGCAAGTTCTTAGCCAACAGACTTAAAACCAAAAACTAGAATCCCACACATTATTCATCCCATAACCTCCACTAAAGTAGAAAGCTGATGCTTTTGCAGATTACTACTCCTCATTTTACAATCTAAAGGCTAATCCAAATACCCCACAACCTATTGAAGCTGACATAGATAAATTGTTAGTCAACATTACCTTACCCTCTCTATCTGAATTTCACATAAAAACACTAAATGCCACAATTTCCAACGAAGAATTAGACCATACTATATGTTCTCTTCCTAATGGCAAAGCCCCGGACCCTGATGGACTTATAAATGCCTACTATAACATTTTTAGATATATATTAATTCCCCATTTGCTCCTAGTATTCAATAAAGCCATGGCTTCAGGTACTTTCTCAGCGGAAATGCTCAAGGCTTACGTCATCACACTTCCCAAACCAGGCAAATCTCCTGATGTGCCGGTCAACTTCTGTCCTATCTTGCTGTTAAATGTCGACATTAACATTTATGCCAAAGTACTAGCCAATAGACTATTTGACATCATTCCATCGCTAGTGAAACAGGACTAAATGTGATTCACCAAAGGATGTCAAGCCTCAGACGTCACCAGACGCTTGTTAAACATTATCCATTATGCTGAATCGTCCGGAACACGTTCTCTGCTTCTTTCTATTGATGCAGAGAAGGCAATTGAGTCCACTGGGGATATATGAAGGCTGTTCTACATACAGTATCTCACAACAGTGAGTACACCCCTCACATTTTTGTAAATATTTTATTATACCTTTTCATGTGACAATACTGAAGAAATGACACTTCAATTCCTGACAAGTAGTGAGTGTACAGCTTGTATAACAGTGTAAATTTGCTGTCACCTCAAAATAGCTCAACACACAGCCATTATTGTCTAAACTGCTGGCAACAAAAGTGAGTACACCCCTAAGTGAAAATGTCTGAATTGGGCCCAAAGTTTCAATATTTTATGTGGCCACCATTATTTTCCAGCACTGCCTTAACCCTCTTGGGCATGGAGTTCACCAGAGCTTCACAAGTTGGCACTGGAGTCCCCTTCTACTCCTGCCTTCGCCCTCTGCCCAAGTCTTTACCTCTGGCCTTTTTTGAAACTCTTCACAAATCACAGCAGGCTTGTTGAGAAAAGCAAACATGACTGGCAATTGATCCGGGGAGTGTAGATAGAAGGTAGTGCCTTACTTCTTGACAATAAGGTGGAAGGGGTGTCCCCACCGGTAGATGGCCTCAGCAGAGTGCACGACCTCCAGTAAGGGCCGCAGCAGCCCCCGCATCACCCTAGTGTGGCGAGAAACATCAGGGTACTCATGAATTTGAGCCCGTCAAAATCCAAGGGAAACTTGGACCATGCTTGGCGCAGGATTTCTTCCTTCACGGTGAAAAAGTGCACTCTGCAGAGAACATCACTTGGCGGGGGGGATTGACCCGAGTCTCCCTGAGCCTCAGCGGGAGTGCGGGCACCCTGGACCCTATGAACACGATCCAACTCCAGGATCTCCGTAGGTGGTCTGTTCAATAGTTGATTGAGGATGGCAACTACTGTAGAGCGGAGATCAGAGCCCGCTGTAGCCTCAGGGATCCCCCTAAGCCGCAGATTATTGCGCCTGCTACTGTTTTCAGAGTCATCAAGCCACAATTTATGATCAATAAAATGTTGCCTCATGGCCTGTTAATCAGACTCCAGGGCTGACAGTCTGGCCTCTGTGGAATTAGATGTTTCCTCCCATTCAGCTACCCTCTCCTCAACAGACTCCACCTGAGCGCGGATGTCCTGTAGGTTTTTAGACAGGGCATTAACTATGGACGCCGCCAGTTCCTGCATGTTCTGCTTAGTGGGCAAGTCAGCCAACAACCCCCTGATGATGTGTTCCGGCAGTGCAGACGCAGTGTCAGAGGGGCCCGGGGGAGAGTCTGGCTCAGGGAAATCAAGGGACACAATTGGAGAGTCCGTTCCGCGACTTGCAGAATGATCAATGCCCAAGGGGTTCAGGTGTGTGGTAGATACCTTTTTGGCTGGCTGGCCTGCAGTGCTGGTGTGGGGAGGCACCATCTTGGTCTGTTGGGTCGCAGGAAGAGAGGGCTGCTGGGGGAGGAAGTAATGGGCGATACCGCGGCTCTTGTCCTCCCCCTGTGAAGGTGGGGTGCTCCGGTCAACTGGAATGTGAAGATAAGGTGTCAGGTCAGCTGTGAAAGGCGATCCCGGTCTCGACATGAGCAGAGCTTCATGGAGTGCATCCTCACTCCTCCATCACTAGGCCAAGGCCCCTTATCATGTGTGCGACAGCAGAAGTCTCTGTGTAGCCACTATGGCTAGACCGGTGGCTGAGTGGACGGAAATCCAAGATGATGCCACTATCACACCAGGGCATAGGACTAGGGGTCACAGGCCGGGAAGGGTATATAGAGAAGTCTGTGAGACCCCCTGCAGTAGGGGGTACAGGCCACAGCAGTATCTATGTCGGGTAACAGTGGGGTAAAAGTCAATTATTGTCCCCGTATATGTCCGGATGTGGCAGGCACTGTGAGGCCTAGGCAAAATGGCGGCCGGTCTTTGTGGGCCTCAGGTGTGCCACTGGAGGCAGGTACAGCAGGGTCCCTCAACACCAGAGTGGGTGAGAGGGCAGCTGGGAAGGGGTACAGATGAGTATGAGGATGTCTTACCTGCCTATCTGTGGAGAGGCAGGCAGGCTGCGTGTGCCGGGAGGCCAATCAGGCCTTGGGTAGGCCACAAGTATGGCGGGTATTCAGGCCGGAAGATGAACATGCTGTGGCGGTGCCCCTATAGCGATGTCGGTAGATGGGTCAGAGAGCAGGTCCCACTGTGGCGCAAATGCCATGTCACCTGTACAGCTCTGGACCGTGGAAGCTATCCCATGTCTCACGTAGGCCGCAATCAACGCGGCGGGCAATCCGGATCCCAGAGCCGAGATATGGACACCGATCAGTGCGGGGTGAGGAGTCCTGCAGGTAGGTGGTGTTTGTTGGCTGGCTGAGATGAAAACGGCGCAGATGGAGGTAGATTAGGTGTCTCCTCCAGCGGAGCTCAGAAGAAGCACGTCTGGCGCGGCTCACTTTCGGGCATGCCCCCCTGTAGGGTTCAATTTTGAGTTGGCCCACCCTTTGCAGCTTCAACTCTTCTGGAAAGGCTGTCCACAAGGTTTAGGAGTGTGTCTATGGGAATGCTTGACCATTCTTCCTTGAGCACATTTTTGAGGTCAGGCACTATATTTGACAATACAGGCATACCCCGCTTTAAGTACACTCACTTTAAGTACACTCGCGAGTAAGGACACAGCTTGTTCAGCTTGGCATGACACTACTACCGGTTTTTAACATTGGCGTCTATAGGAAATCTTGGTCAGCTTGACATGGCACTGCTCCCAAACCATAAGTGACAGGAATACCAAACTTAGGGAGCACCGAGAGGGGACCCATGACTACAACATATCATGTTTGTGGCTGGCCAGCTTGCCTAGGTAATCTACTATGTTATAGTCCTCGATCCCCTTAACATGCTCCCCAAGCTTGGTGTCCTTGTCACATGGTTTGGGAGCAATGCCATGTCAAGCTGACCAAGATTTCCTATGGAGCTAGTGTATTTACATGCATTGAGAAATGAAAAAAAGGTATTGCTTCACTTTAAGTACATTTTCGTTTTACATACATGCTCTGGTCCCATTGTGTACTTAAAAGTGGGGTATGCCTGTATAGTGTATCTCTTAGGCAAACTCTGAAAACCTATGTCATTGGAAAAGCTTCTGGTTTATATACTGAACTTTTACTTTTTCCATCAGTTCTTCCCCCAGTGGTGTTACCTTTTGTATCACTTGACCCTTCCTCTTGGAATGTAAGCTTTTTTCTTGTATTAAATTGTATTGTAAATGTACTGTCTGCCCTCATTTTGTAAATTGCTGTGCATACTGTTGCCGCTATATAAAACCTGTGTAATGATAATAATAATAATAACAATAACAATAATAATAATAATAATAATAATACTTATTATAATATTTTATCAGTGTTGCTTTGTTAAGATTCTTTTTGTTATTTAGCCATTGAAATGAAATATTGTGGTATAGGAGAGGTTACATAAAGCACATAAAACCCACTGTGTACACTTCATATTCTATTACCTGTAACTTCTTGTATTTCACCTAGTCTGACTAGTATAAAGCCCCTTGGGTCTAGCACAAAATTTGATCAGATGTAAGCACAGGACTAAACACAGCAGAGAGACAATGCTTTCTGATACAGCATAATCACAGGAGAACAGAGCAGTGATGTAACCTCACAAAGCTCCTAGATTAGAAAGGAATTGTGGCATTCAGGTCATGTTGGTGTGATAATAATAACAAAGAAAGGGAAAGATCCAATCTGTGTGCTAAACTGTGTAACATAACAGGATCACAGCATGCCCCTGGAGTTTCTGGGTCAGGGTATAACTGCAGTGCAATTATTTTGCAATCCAACTAATTTTTATGCAGCATTTACCTTAGGTAACATATTTCAAGGATTCAGAGAACTGCCAGCTGTGCCATTTGAGAATCTTTTCTCAGTGATTATTTTTTTATTTATATAAACATTATATAATTTGTATTTTGTTTTTACTCTTACTGGGGGTCCATTCACACATGTGGAAATCCTCTGAAGGGCGATCTGTGTTTGGATTGCTCTTCAGCGGACATTTGACAGATGGTGAAGAGGCGTTAGGGCGACTTATCACCTGATTTAACCCTGTAAATGCCACTATATCACACTGCAATCACATGGATTGCACGGAGTTGTGAGACAGTTGTGGTGTGGTCCTATAGGCTTGCATGGATTGTGTTTGGCGGTGGTAACGCCTGTGAATTGTGATATGCTAGTAAATTTAATTTTTGCAGCTGCAGTGATGTAAAACATTGTGGCCACAGCATGTGTACCGCCCTAAACAGCTGTATCTCAATGTTCAGGTAGGCATTTAGGGGTGCTAAAACCACAGCTTGGCTGCTTGTGTGAAGTCCTTAGAGCTTGTTTACACTTGGCGGTTGAGGAGCAGTTAGGCCCCATTCACACTAGTGCGACTTGTCCCGCGATTTTGGACCGCAAAATCGCATGACAAGTCGTTTCCCATTATTTTCAATAGCCCCATTCACATCAGTGCGTTTTGAAGTCGCACCGACTTCAAAGTAGTTCCTGCACTACTTTGCCACGATTTTAATGCGTTTTCATGTCCATAGACCTCAATGTAAACCCTCCAAAAACGCATGCAAATCGCACATGAATAATACAGACGCGATTTCAGCGCAACTTCTGTCCGTCTTTGTATCTCAAAGCTAAACACAAGCACCTTTTTGACCCTTGCCCCACCCAATCCTAAAGTTGCACAAAAGTCGTAATGACCACAAATCGCATCGAAATCGCGTCAAAATCGCAGTACAATCACGGTAAAATCGCGTCTACAAATCGCGGCAAAATCGCGCGACTTTTCAGTCGCACTGGTGTGAAAGGGGCCTAAAACTATGCAATTCAGCCGCATTTTTTACTGTCCCACAACCACTTCTTAGGTGCATGGGCAGCAGCCAGTTTACACAGGAATTATACCCCATGTTGCTTTTGGATGGTACCACTGCTGCACAAAAACATGATCTATTCAAGTGAATTGGCCTGCCATGCAATGTCCCACAAATGCGTGCAATGAATGCAATTGTGCGCCAGTTAGGCGGTGAGAAGGCAACATATTGCCTCCTTACCGCTTGCCAAACAGTCCATACAGTAAATGACTATTCTAGTAATAACCCTAATACATCTAGGAGATGTTTGCATGGCTGAATAAGAACTTTGGGCAAGTGCTAGATTACATAGTTGAAGTATATATCTGCCTGCAATTAACATAGGGAGTTTATTGATAAAAAAATAAAAAAGCAAAGTCCCGTATGAAAGTCACAAACATTCTCACAGTCCTCAAAGATAATCTTCAGTGCATTATGGCTACTAGATGGAGAAGGCCATCATAGGAAATAAACATATTACAGAAAATACGGGGACTATATGTGACAACTGTGTTTTAATGCTTATGACTCTCCCACAGAATAATCTGGGGGAGGGATTATTATATATCCTTATATAACTTGAATAGCAAGCTTGCATTCCTACTCTATTTTCCCCACAAAACCAGGCCATTCTGTTTTGTATTATTATGCCAGCTTCGAAGACTCACCCTCTTCCACTTATGTTGACTACTGATGGTGAAAAGAAGCAAAGAAACAAATCACCGCTCAAAGGGCCGACAGCTGGGCCAGTAGGATTCCCAAGTAAACTGTAGTAGTCCTGCAAGACTGGGTGCTCACCAAGGTCCGCAACCTAAGAAGTCCATATGCATGTAGAAAGAAAGTGGCACTTCCAGTCTCAGGAAAGTAGAAACTTGAGTTTTATTTCTTCAAATCAAAAAGTCCAACATCGACATGTGCAATACAAACAGGATAGCAGCAAACACGTTTCACACCATGTGCTTATTCATTGCTAGCGTTTCCTGCTATCCTGTTTGTCTTGCACATGTCGATGTTGGACTTTTTGATTTGAAGAAATAAAACTCAAGTTTCTACTTTCCTGAGACTGGAAGTGCCACTTTCTTTCTACATGCATATGTACTACTGATGGTGAGGCAGCATATCCCAATGATGGGTAGGGAAGAGTGGGGCAGGGCCAGAATAGCAACCATGGATGCAGGGCATTACGTAGCAGCCAGGGCTTGGACTTCCTCTTTATTCTACATGCTGGCGTGTAAGAATTTGGAGGTGTCAACCAATCTGGGTAAATAAGGCTTATAACTTTTTTTTAACATGTTTATTTTAGGCTTTTCATTGTTAACTAGTAACCATGCAATTGTGCCATTTTACATGAAAGGAGGCTAGTGATTCGCTTTGTTTCGGCACCAAACCATCAGGGTCCCCACCCTACTTCTCCTTGGATAGGACAGCTACCCACCTGATATACAGTATCTCAAAAAAGTGAGTACACCCTTCACATTTGTAAATATTTTATTATATCCTTTCATGTGACAACACTGAAGAAATTACGCTTTGCTACAATGTAAAGTAGTGAGTGTACAGCTTGTATAACAGTGTACATTTGCTGTCCCCTCAAAATAACTCAACACACAACCATCAATGTCTAAACTGCAGGTAACAAAAGTGAGTACACCCCTAAGTGTAAATGTCCAAATTGGACCCAATTAGCCACCCCCCCCCCCCCCGGCTCCCATGCCCCATCTCACAATGCCCCCCATCCCATCCTAGCATTTATAAGGGCACTAACTTCCCCCACTACATCACTAGAGGAAGATTTTCTCTAAAAGGGGCTACACCCAATTTTGCATTCCAATTTTCCAATTTACCATTTTTCTTATGCCAGACTATATTAGGAACAAGGCCATTAAGTAGCAAGCAAGCTAACTGAACCTGCTAATACACATGATACATTTTGCAATTGGCAAATTCAAACCATACAAATGCCTAATAGTTACTTCTGGAGAGATCCAAGAATAACCTCATATTTAGTATAGGATTATCTTTTTTGCTCATTTTTTACAGAAACAAATTATTCAAATATAATAAAATATTATTTTTAAGTGCAGGAAGCATAGATAGCCATGCATGACCAATTAGAACGTAAAAGCAACCATGACAGCATTATCATGGTTCACTCTGTTAAAACCTCTGTCAACCAGGTCTGACCACCTTTAAACATCTACTTGCATACATAATTAGTCACCTAATAGCAAACCGCAGGATAATTGCTAGATTTTTATCCCAGCTCTTGGAGAAAATTGCCAAACTGATGTATTTACTCAATTATAAACCGCTTTTTAATCATGAGCTGCTATATTTACATTGGGGTTAATCAAATGTTTTTGAATATTTGTTTATTAGAACTCTAACTTACATTGTGTTGTTCTCTAGCTTGCTTAGCTTTCAGCAAATTAACTTTCACCATGACAGTTACTATTCAACATATGTTTTTTAGACATGTGTCCTTATAGTGCTCTCATCACAAAGCCCCTTTAGTCTGACCTTACACTATCATGCATGTTTTTCTATCAGGATTTATTACTGGATATGTTACCAACTTTGTGACTTTTTAAATGTTCATCTATCATTTTACAGTCTTTTTGAGTCAGGTCATATAATCAAATGCACTTTGTAAAATAAATGGCATTTTAAGGACCAAATAAAAGGTCACTTTCCTAAAAGGGTTTTTTTTTTTTAATCCCAAAAACTAAAGGATACCTTTTGTTGTCTTGGATCTTTAAATATAGTGTAGTCACAAAGTCTTAAAAAGCTTTATTTTATTCTAATTAACCACTAGAAGATATTACCTCAAATGGTTGTAAACCATATGCTCAGTGAAGTGACTGGCTTCAGGTGATATAAGGAGAATAAACAAATCACCATACATAAGTTGTACCTGTTTATCCTCTGTCTTCTATTCTCTATATTCGTTCAAAGTGCTGAATTTATACTGTAAAGCTTGTCTGAGAGTTCAGAAAAAAATGGGACGAGAGCTGAGATTACACACTGCAAAGCTCAGTGAGGAGAGCTCTGAGAGCTGACTGGAGGGAAGAGACAACCCCCCCTCTTCCACACAGTACACAGGAACAGAGCTGAGACTGTCAATCAGCTGGAGGTCCCTCCCCTGTCACCATTTTTCTCTTAGTGTCAGGAATTCTTGACAGAAGTGATTCATGCAGATAGCAGAGGAACAAAGCAGCAGAGAAAAGTTAAACTTAGTGCTCTGGGTTGAGACAAGAACACACTATAAAGGGATATACTTTGTTCATCTTTCACTTCTGAGGTTTACAACAACTTTAATTCTAAATATTGCTTGGATATAGAAGTATGAGACATTTTACCAAGTGCACACTAACTACCAAAAGCAGCACACCATAAAGTGTAACATTAGTACCCACACTGAAAGATTGCCAGTGACCTGATATCTGCATCTTTAACATTGAGATATTAATCCTGGAGTTTTAGCTACCTAAAAAAAGCTATCCCAGCAGGAGTGGGAAATAAAGTACCATATATACTCGAGTATAAGCTGACCCGAATATAAGCCAAAGCACCTAAGTTTACCTCAAAAAACTGTGAAAAGGTATTGACTCGAGTATAAGCCTAGGGTGGGAAATGCAGCAGCTACTCGACCCAACTGGACCACCATGAGACCCAAAACAGGGGCTGCAGGCATGGTGCAGGGGCTGCAGACATGGTACAGAAGATGCAGAGCTGTGGGCATGGTACAGGAGATGGTACAGGCATGGCACAGGAGATGGTTCAGGCATGGCACAGGAGATGGTTCAGGCATGGCACAGGAGATGGTACACAGACATGGCATAGGATATGGTACACAGGCATGGCGCAGGAGATGGTTCAGGCATGGCACAGGAGACAGTTCAGGCATGGCACAGGAGATGGTACACAGGCATGGCACAGGAGATGGTACACAGGCGTGGCACAGGAGATGGTACACAGGCATTGTACAGATGGTACAGGCATGGCACAGATGGTACAGGCATGGCACAGGAGATGTAGTGCTCTGGGTATGGTACAGGAGATGGTACAGGCATGGCAAAGGAGATGGTTCAGGCATGGCACAGGAGATGGTACACAGGCATGGCATAGGAGATGGTACACAGGCATGGCACAGGAGATGGTTCAGGCATGGCACAGGAGACAGTTCAGGCATGGCACAGGAGATGGTACACAGGCATGGCACAGGAGATGGTACACAGGCATGACACAGGAGATGGTACACAGGCGTGGTACAGATGGTACAGGCATGTCACAGATGGTACAGGCATGGCACAGGAGATGTAGTGCTGCGGGCATGGTAAAGGAGAATCTCCTGTACCATGCCCGCAGCACTGCATCTCCTGGGGAGATGCAGGGGCTGCGGAGGAGTCTCACTTACCTTTCCGCCTTACATTTAAAAATGGCGACGCCCAGCGCCAACATGTCACTGTATGTGTATGGGCTTTCCCGAGCGGCGCATGTGCATTGACCGGGGAAAAGGTAAGTGAGGCCGTGACTTGAGTTTAAGCCAATGGGGGGGCTTTTTCAGCATAAAAAAACATGCTGACAAAGTCGGCCTATACTCGAGTATATACGGTACATATTCCTGTTAATCCTTTACTCCCTAGACAAAATAAACCATCACTATGTCCTCACTTTTTTTGCTGACTGGAGTTCAGCTTTGATACTCACCTCTCCTACTGTGTGTGTCTCGGATGGTTGCTAGATTGTGGACAAAATGTCCCTTGAAGAATCTTCCAAATCTAACATACACTATATTACCAAGATGCCTGCCTTTACATGAACAAACAAGGCCCATAAAGACATGGATGAGTAAGTTTGATGTGGAGGAACTTGACTGGCCTGCATAGAATTCTGACCTCAACCCAATAGAACACCTTTGGGATGATTTAGAGTGGAGACTGCGAGTCAGGCCTTCTTATCCAACATCAGTGCCTGACCTCACAAATGCACTTCTGGAAGAATGGTCAAACATTCCCATAGACACACTCCTAAACCTTGTGGACAGCCTTCCCAGAAGAGTTGAAGCTGTTATAGCTGCAAAGGGTGGGCCCACTCAATACTGAACCCAACGGACTAAGACTGAGATGCCATTAAAGTTTATGTGCTTGTGAAGGCAGGCGTCCTAATACTTTTGGTAATATAGTGTATCTGATTGCTGGTCCCCCACCATGTGTGTGTTGTTCCTCCCACCATTTCCCAAGTCACAACATGACACAGTATTGATGTAGGAGCTAGAGAAAAGAACCACAACATATTGAGAACAGAGATCTGGCACTGTCTGAAGAGATTTGGATTATTCGGGAGATAGTTTCTCACTAATACAGCAGCAATTGAACAGACAAGGACTCACTGCTCAAGGTGGTGTAATTGCCTGATGACTCACACAGGTGCATGCCCCGGCTCGCCTCTGTGAAAACTTGATAAAAGAAAAGGAATTGGCAGCACTCCAGGTTGAGTCAAAATCCAGATTTATTGACTGGACATCCAAATATGACAATCGTGACAAGGTAGACGCGTTTCACACACTGACTGTGTGCTTAATCATTACGATTAATACAGCAGCAGTTGGTGGTGCAGGCAGTAGGATGAGTATATAATATCTTTTTTGCAGGGGTACATTTTTCAGAATTACTAGTTTTGGAACAGAGGCACTTTAAGTAAAAAAAAAGAAAAAAAAACTGTTTGCTTTGCATACAGGTAAAACAAATGTACATTGCTTGTGTCTTTTCCATAGGGAACTTCTGCTAAAAGCCCGCAATCCTCCCATCCCTGTGGTTTCATGTGCTGGTCAATGGATTTCAATAATGCTTCCCATATGGATTGAGCAAACCATTTGACACCACCCCAATTATATCAGCCTTTACAAAGCTTTATTATTCCATGATTGTATCACAGATTTCCATGATTAAGCCTTTTTTTTGGGTGAAACATGTTGGAGTGAGACTCCGTCTGGGTGGACTGTTCTGTTATCTAGTCCTGGAATATTAAAGCTTTGTTGTAGATGATGTGGTTGGAGTCAGTTGTCTTCTTTGTAAGCAGATGTGCAAATGACCATGCATTCTGGTGACTAGGTTGAGCCTCTAACTCTATTACAGTTTTTACAATATTGCAAAGTATAAGCCTTGCGGCTAAATGATACAATATGAAACCAGAGTCTGAGTCAAAAGCAATTTGGCAAATACATAGGCACTGCAGTGACCTACATTAGAACGTAGGGTAAACCAGTGTGACTTGCACCTAATTAACTAGCTACTGCTCTATATTTACCAATCTATAATGAAACATGCACCCTTTTCTTGGTTGATGTAACCTTCCTGCATAAGAAAAGATAAGTGTAACCTTTCATCTACTAAATCAGCGCACAGGACAAGTATTTCTCTATCAGCTATTCACCACTACTGTTGTACAGTAAAACAGCATTGATCAACCCAAAGATCTACAACACTAATAAATTACGGCTCAATATAATTCACTACCCAATAACACTGTATTGGTCTAACAGTGTAATTGATTCTTAAAGCCTGTCATGCTTTCTTATTAGTAATCAGATAGAGAACCTCTAAGTACTGCCTTCATTATGAGCTTAGATACTTACAAATGAAAGATTTCATTCCATACTGGGTTTAGGTTTCCAAATATAGTTTTCGTTCTTCTCTTGGTTTTCCCAATTTGGACAGTCACATAAGGGTCACTCGAGCCTGTTTTGTCTTTTGCTTGTAACCCCTGAGCACAAGCCACTGCAAAATTAATCAAATTATTTAAATTGTAGTATAAAAATTGTGTCTTATGTGATCAAATCTAAATGTGGAAACACATTAGGGATAAGAAAGCATGAATGAGAAAAATGTGCAACATTAAATCTGAAAACAGTTTAGCAGATACAAGTATATGCAGTTATATTTTCTAAGAGCTAACTGACAGCTTATAATGACTGTGACATCCCCTTAAACATTTTGTAAGATAGGAACAGTGCTGAAGTTCAATCAACTTAGGGCGCCTGTAAGTACCCATGTTAGTTTTTAATTACTATGTGTTTACTGGGACCTTGGACCAGCTTTTGGGCCCCTTTCACACTTGTGAACTGTTCAGTTCCGCCTGTCAGTTTTTCAGGCAGATCTGAACGGATGCCTCATGCATCTCTATGGGGCATTGGATGTCAGCGGAGACATGTCTGCTGACATCTAATCCGGCCTGTCAAATCTGGACGGATGGAAACCCTATTTTCCATCCAT
The DNA here is from genome assembly GCF_965119305.1 of Pelophylax lessonae. Lineage (NCBI taxonomy): Eukaryota > Metazoa > Chordata > Amphibia > Anura > Ranidae > Pelophylax > Pelophylax lessonae. The sequence goes on along the minus strand of NC_138771.1, from coordinate 94,901,842 downwards.
CTAGTGGATCGGATCAGATGGGATCGGATGAGAACGGACAGGCGGTCCGTTCTCATCCGATTCCTCCATAGAGAACAGCGAGGACCTGACAACTCTGTCTCCACACACAGTGCGAAGACAGAGCTGCCATCTGCCTGCTAAGCGAGGGATCGGTAAATCGATCCCCCGCTGAGAAAAACTGAGTCCGCCGACGGACTCCTAGTGTGAAAGGGGCCTTATTTTGTCCTTAGCTACTGCACAAGTTGTTAGTACATTTTAAGTCCTACCACTCTTGGCACCAGCCCCTCTCTTTCAATTATCAAATGCTTAAGCCTCCACTGTCCATTGAAGTTCTGCAACTTGACTTTGCCACTGCCACTTCTGCCATTCCATTGGCTTGACAGTTTGGTTAGGAGCACAAACAACTGTGACAGCTATCATGTGCAGTGTGCTTTAAATATATCTGTTTTGGGAAACAGTTACATTGATAGGCTTAGTTCTGCTTTAATAAGTGGTGTCAGCAGCTTCCCACTGAAGTGAACAGGTCATGGCAGCAAAGTTTGTAATATGTTTGCTTTTTTTTAAAGACTATGTGTCAGACTTCCGTTTCCGGCGCCGCATGGAGTAGGTGAGCGCTCTGCAGCTCCCGCGGCGAGTCCCCTGAAAACTGCTTAAAAAGCCTGCCCACGGTTCGGTATCGGCCTGCACCACCCACCAGAGGTCCATCTATCCCCTGGGACGCGGCGACACCAATTATTACCCCGCTAGATGGAGCGGTACCTCGAGAAGGCCGCGCCGAAGCCTCCGCCGGCCCCGCCGCAAATCGAGGCCCCGGTCTCGGCCTGCTCCGCTACGGTGGCAGAGCTAGCTGACATGGACACTTCTCAGCAGCAGCCGAGCATGCCATTGCAGCCCTCTGCACTGCACCTATCCCCCGCATCACAAGGTTCCTCCACAGAGCAAATTGCACAAGCAGTGGTGGCCTTGTTAACCCCCACAATCTCGGCCTCTGTGGAGAAGGCTGTGGCTGCTGGCATGGCCAGCATAAAAAAGGAGCTGGATGCACACTCCAAGAGGCTTAATGAGGCTGAATCCCCATTATCTAATGTTGAGGATGAGCTATACCAGATGCAGGGAACTGAACAGTCTCAGGAGAAGCTTAATCGCATAATTATGGACAAGTTGGAGGATCTGGAAAACAGATCGCGTCGAAGCAACCTGCGATTTATAGGGGTCCCGGAGAACGTTGCCCCCTCTGCCACCCCTGAACTCTGTGCAAAAAAAATCCCCGCTGCTCTGGGGCTACATGGCACATGTGTGGTCGAACGGGCTCATAGGATGGGGCTTTACTCCGAAGATCGTAAGACTCCGCGCCCGATCATTGCTAAATATCTGAATTACGCGGACAAGTCTGCTATCCTACAAAAATTTCGGCAAACTTCCAATTTTCAGATTGAAGGCATGAAGATACTGATATTTGCGGACTACTCTGTTGATGTCGCAAAAAGACGCAAAGCCTTTCAGACCGTGTGTTCAAAACTGCATCAGGAACACCTGAAATTCACCTTGGCCTATCCGGCGACCCTACGCCTTCGTGCACCTAACGGCGACCAAATGGCTTTTCAAGATCCAGAGGAAGCGGAAGCTTTTGTCCGCTCACTCCGTCTAGGAGACCAGGGTCCAACTTCATCAGCCAAAGCCCTTCCCTTTTCCAGATCGCTAGACCAAAGGAGCCCTAGGAAGGAGTCCCCCAAACGTCAAAGATATGCCGACGTGGTCAGCTCTGGGCGCTCGAATGTCCCTCGCTGAGAGGGTCCTCTCACGGTTGTCTGTGCTTATGTTTCTCTAGGTTCTCTCCTGGGACTGTCCCTATTGGGCCGTGTGCCTAGAGGACTCGTGGTGCCTCCCCGCCATTATCTCAGGTTTGATGTTTATGCTGTTTTTGTAATGTTACTACTTCGTGCATCTTTGCCTAGGTATATTGTTATATGGGACATTTTCTTTTATTTTTGTTGCTGTATGCTCCTGCTCCTTTTCCGCTCTGCACACCTCGGCTGCCCATTGCTCCAGGATCGGGCTGGGAACCCGGGCTGCCCTTGACTGTTCGGACCATGTAGTGGGTCAGGACATCCCTGTTCGATTTGGGGGGCACGCTTGGTGGGCTGTGCTCCGTGTTGTGCTCATGCGGAAAAAAGAGAGGTACTTACTGTATTTATTGTTGATCTGCTATATTTCACTTTGTGTTTACCCACGGTTCCATCCCATTTTCCCACTCACCCTTTCCTCACCCCATTCCCCTATGGAGGTGAGCTTTTCCCCTCAATCTGTGAGCTCAGGGACAAGAGACTTTTCGCGGGTCAGCAATTCCACTTTAGTCTACCCCATTCCGATTTCCCCGGGTATAGCTGGGTCATATGTGCTAGCTCTTGGTCCTAAATCCCACTGTCCCATCCCATGCCTGTAGTAACTTGGAACGTCAAGGGCCTTCGATCCCCGGCTAAGAGGATGAAAGTCTTGCGCCACCTCAAACGGCTTAAGGTGGACATTGCTCTCATCCAGGAATCGCACTTGCTTGCGGAAGATCTGACGCGCATGGAGAAACTTTTGGTGGGTAAGGTCATAGGATCACCATCCTCCGGCCGCAAAGCCGGAGTGTTGATCTTATTTCACAAACGCCTCAATGTGGAAATTCTTTCCACGGAAGCGGATACTGAGGGGCGGTGTGTTTCTGCTCATGTACGGCTGCACAACACCGAACTAGTATACGTATACGCCCCTAACGTGTTGGATCGTTCCTTTCATGCCGCAATCGCGGCCCGGCTTCTCACTCTTCCCAATGTTCCCCGTATTGTTGGCGGCGATTTCAACGCGGTGATGGACCCTGTTTTAGACAAATCTTCTCCTCGCCAGGGACCATGTCCCGCCCCCCGAGACGGCCCCACTCCCCTTGCGTCGGTAATGGAATCACTATCCATGACAGATGTCTGGCGATTCTCGCACCCCACGGATGGGGAATATTCCTTCTATTCCCATCCCCATAAAGCATTCTCTAGAATCTATTACCTCTTTTGCACCGACTCCCTCCTCCCCCTCCTGCGTGACGCTACCATACATGACATAGCAATCTCAGATCACTCCCCAGTTTCCGTATCCCTAACGCTATCGGAGTCCCCCCCGACCCCTCTTATCTGGAGATTCCCATCATACCTTAAAAACAATTCAGATTTTACCTTATACCTACATCGCGCATGGGAAGAGTATTCGGCGGCGAATTTGCAACACAGCAGCTCCCCTCTCCTCTTCTGGGAGGCGGGGAAGGCCTTTTTGAGAGGCCGTATCATTTCTTATGCGGCGGCTTTTAAGCGTCACACAAATAGCGGATACAAAATGGCCAGCGAGCGGTTGACGAATGCCCAGCGGGCATTGGTCCAGGCGGACACCCCCACGGCGCGCACAACGTGGCAGGCGGCCAAGCAAGACTTCGACACCTGGGCCGACAAGGTGGAAATGATTCACAAGGCGCACCTCGCAGCGACGCTACACTGTTTCGGTAACAAGGCCGGAAAACTGTTGGCCAGGCTGTGCAAGGGCCCTATGTCCACCACGCATATTAGCTCGCTTCGGGATAAATCGGGAGTGATGGACTCAACCCCGCAAGGGGTGCAAGGGATCATGCGCGATTTTTACGCTTCTTTATACGCCTCCGAGGATATGGACAGCTCCGTGGCTGATCTCTTTCTGTCTGCCGCTGAGCTTCCCAGAATCTCCGGAGACCACCTAGATGCACTTAATGCCCCGATCACGGCGGAGGAGATTACGACGACGATAAAACACCTTGCGGCCAACAAATCCCCGGGCCCCGATGGTTTATCCGGGGAATTTTACAAGGCAGCCTCCCCCAGTATAGTTTTGACTCTCGTCGATGTGTACTCATCCATTTGGAACGGCGGACCCTATCTTCCGGCGGGCAACTAAGCCATCATCAAGCTCCTGGCAAAAAAGGGGAAAGATCCTCTGGAGCCAGGCTCGTACCGACCCATATCCTTGTTAAACCTTGACGTCAAGATTCTCTCTAAAATCGCAGCCTCCCGCCTTGCCAACATTATGTCACATCTGATACATCCTGCACAATCTGGGTTCACGAAGGGCTGCTCGGCCACTGTCTATTTTAGGAAAGTCCTGGTGGCACTGGACCAAGCCCGTATACATCCGGACCGAGACATGGCCATTGTAACTCTGGATGCCGAAAAGGCATTTGACAATGTCAATTTTCAATGGCTATGTCGTGTATTAGACAGCATGAGCTTTCATGGACCCTTCGTCAACCTGATTACCGCGATGTATCTTTTCCCCTCAGCTAGATTGTGTGTAGGGGGTGCTCTCACGGATGACTTTAGACTGTACAAAGGCACCAGACAGGGTTGCCCCCTGTCGCCGCTTTTGTTCAATCTCGCGCTCAAACCTCTCTCCCGATATTTACTAACTAGAGCCCCTCTGCATGGACTCCACATAGGCTCCCAGGAGCTGCGCCTATCCCTCTTCGCGGATGATGTACTTTTATTCACCTCAAACCCCTCGGCCGATATCCCTGTAATAGTCTCCGCTTTTGACAAATTCAAACAGTGTTCGGGTCTCAAGATCAGCTACTCTAAAAGTGAAATACTCCCGTTGGGAGCAGGCCCCCCCCCGGCCTTGGGAAAGGGACTCCCCGTTCATGATAGCGCCCAATCACATCACCTACCTGGGTATTAAAATAGGATGCACCCCGGCATCTATTTATTCTTTAAACTACCCCCCCTATTCTCCAAGATAACCAGGGAACTGGACAATTGCATGGAACTGCCACTGTCGCTTTTGGGGAGATGCCACCTCATTAAGATGGTCAGCTTTGCCCACCTCCTTTATCTCCTTCAAACTCTTCCCCTACTGATCAGACATAAGGATGCACAAGTCTTGCAAAAAGCTTTTCCCCGTTTCCTGTGGCGGGGAAAGAGGCCGAGGATCTCTTATAAGAAACTGCATCTCTCCAGGAGCGACGCAGGCATTATTCTTCCCAATCTGAGAATGTACAATTTATCTTGTTTGCTCAGGGCAGCTCTGGACTGGGTATCCCAGACATCGCAGTACTCTAACTACGAGCTCGAGTATCAGATGGCCAGTCCAATATCTCTAACTGCTCTTTTGCACACTAAATGGGCGACACTTTGCCCGGAACTCCGTCATAATCTACTTCTAAGAGACACTGCTATAGCTTGGAGGGAGATACGCAAACTTTTGAAACTACCACTGCACTTCTCCAAATTCCTTCCGATCCGGGGCAATCCGAGCTTAACTCCTGGCTTAACCCAGTCAGTGTTCCACCAGTGGGAGGGGAAGGGCTTGTTGACCTTTGGTCACCTGTGTGATACGAACTCTGGTATACCCCATCCCTTCGGTGACATCAAGGATAAATTTGATCTGCAAGACAAGGACACTTTCTACTGGACGCAATGCCTCCATTACCTCTCTTCGGCTACTGGGAAGCCGGAGCACCGCTTCAAAAGGTCCTTAATAGACTCCCTTCTGGAATCCAACACCTTTACAATTTCTGCGATCTACGAACCCCTTTTGAAACAATGCCCGCCGGCTCTGTTCACTTCAACTGCCTCCAATTGGCTCAAGGACTTTCCAGGCGAGGAAACCCTACCCAACATGATTAAAGGTCTCAAAACCACCCTTGCTCTCACACCCAACTCAATATGGAAAGAGACCCAACTAAAGATCTTTCACCGTGCACATATCCCCTTCCTCTCGGATAAAAATATCCCGGACGCTCACAAATGTCCTTTATGTGCGGCAGAAAGGCCCTCGCTCCACCACAAGTTTTGGTCCTGTCCCGGCGTATCTAACTTCTGGGACCAAATCCTGACATTCATAAGGGAAGTGACCAAGATCAGCCTATCTAAGGACCCTTTGCTACTCCTATTCGGATATTGGGACAAACGCCTTCAAAAATGGTCTAGCGCATCTGTGAAACCACCTCGATTGTGGATCCTGTCCTGCTTACTCATCGCCAGGAGAACTATTCTCAACAACTGGATTTCCATATCTCCTCCATCACTCACTCGGGTTAGATCTGAGCTATCCTCGCTTCTCACAATAGACTGTGCTAACACTGATTTCTCAGCCCCCCCTGCAAGGGAAATCTTCTCTGAGAAATGGGACAACTACATTGCATATACTTCCCCTCGGACTGACCCCACCATGGCTCACTATGGCTTCAATTTTCGAGTCTCGCCCAATACTTTATCCCTGATCCCATGTCCATCTTCCAACCACATGAGTCATTAATGGTCCAAAGAATGTCAGGCAAAATGGTCGGCCCTCACGTATGCTCACTTCATCAAATCTGGCCCTCATTAAAAAAGTTTGGACACCCCTGGTTTAAGTGAAGCATTTTTAAGTTTCAGTTTTAACTATTTCAATATTGATGTTTCGTTAACTAATTCTTCTTGTTTTAAACCAATAATAAAATGACTGCGGCCAAAAAAAAAAGAAAAAAAAGACTATGTGTCCCGAAACATCCTGCATGTCCAATGTCCCTCAAATATTTGCATCAAGCTTGAACCCAATGCAAGGCTGGATATTTCAAAACAGTAATCAGTTAGCATCAGTAATATTAAAATGTATGACGATAGAACATCGCGCTTGTGGTAAGAAAGAGTAAATAAATTAATAAAGTGCTGAATATATGCTACACCAAATGAGGAATAAATAATGGTGTCTGTGTATGCAAAAGCTGCTTGCTGCAAATAAAGTGCTAGTGCTCTTTAAAACATGTGGGTCAGTGGTTGCAGCGCTGCTTTAACTGAAAAAACTACGTATAGTGTGCAAATTCCCATATAAATAAATAATGAGCAGTGATGCATCAAAATTCATAAAATACATAAAAATTCATAAAAATTAGTGGAAAAAATTGATGAAGAAAAATTACATATCGTCCATAATCTAGTCCATCAAAGAAATGCAAATAAAGTGCTTCTGTGCTTAATCCGTGCTTGGAAGGGGGTACCCCCCGCGTGGTTATCTACTTACCACAATGTGCTTTTAAACAGGCATATATTGCTGATCACACTCTTTGCATGAAAATCTCTGATGCTGCTGGTAAGATCCTTGATGGTGCTTGTTACTCCAGAGTTTCCCCATGTAAGAAAGAACCATCCATAGTGAAGATCGTTTTAGCAAGGTTTATTCAAGCAAACAAGAGTTATACTCACAAACATAATGAAAAATCAAGCATATAGGACATGACACGGTGGTTCGCTGCTCCCGCAGCGTGCGCTCCACCGGCCGGATGTGAAGTGGCAGTCCGCTCGGCCAATTTATAGATGCGTTTCGCTGTCAATCACAGCGTCATCTGTAGCTATGGATGGTTCTTTCTTACATGGGGAAACTCTGGAGTAACAAGCACCATCAAGGATCTTACCAGCAGCATCAGAGATTTTCATGCAAAGAGTGTGATCAGCAATATATGCCTGTTTAAAAGCACATTGTGGTAAGTAGATAACCACGGGGGGGGGGGGAACCCCCTTCCAAGCACGGATTAAGCACAGAAGCACTTTATTTGCATTTCTTTGATGGACTAGATTATGGACGATATGTAATTTTTCTTCATCAATTTTTTCCACTAATTTTTATGAATTTTTATGTATTTTATGAATTTTGATGCATCACTGCTCATTATTTATTTATATGGGAATTTGCACACTATACGTAGTTTTTTCAGTTAAAGCAGCGCTGCAACCACTGACCCACAATATTAAAAACAAAGCAAGGAGCTAGTGGCATTTGAACTTTGACTGAAAACAATATAATGGGTGTCTGTAACCTAATTTACCAATTGAAAATGGTAACTAATCTTTTGTTCTTCTGCATTTACAATACTTTCATGTTATGAAGCAATTATTAAAACTGAACTAAACTCATTGATTTAACGGTTTCAAAAAATAGTTAAATTTTCGGCATGCCAGGAATGCTAACTGTCAAATTGGCTTGTGCTCTCATCCAATTTGTAAAACCATAAATGGTTGGTGTCATAACGAATCACATGTGCAGCACCATGACAATTGCAGATCAAACAGAAGCTAAAATGGAAGCTTCCATGGCTGAAAAGGATAGCAGGGTTTAGTTCCGCTTGAACAGAAAGAAAAGCACACATCTGGCTCAGACTCACATTTTTAATCATTTTCAATATGCTTTGGGTAACAGCCCTTGAGATTTGGATTGCCTTATCCTGACACCAAATACAATGATTTTCTAAACAGATGAATCATTTTAAATCAGCTTTCCAAAATGATTGCATGTTAATGCAAGCACTCATCATCCCATACTGTATAACTATTTACAGTAAAGGGATGTTAGGATACCTCATTAGTTTGAAAGTTTTCTGAAAGCTGTTGAAATGCTAAAAAATGGCCAGGATTTGTCTAATGTTTAAATGTTTTATAAAATGCTTACTTTAAAAAGCAATAATCTTAAAATGCTGGTTATGAAGAAATTGCTGGTGGATATTTGACCATCTGATCTACAGTAAATGCTGACTCTTCATATGTTTTTCACATTTATTTATTATTTAACAAAAAAAAGTTAACTTAAAAAGAATTGCTGTCTGACCTGTGATGTTAATTTTAGCTGACCACTTGGATGTTCCATCCAAAACACTTTGCTTTGCTGACTTGGTATGATGTACAAAGTCCTCTTTGGATATTTGGAAAAGTTCTCGAATAACCTCAAAAACTTCTGGATGGTTTCTTTCTCGGATTTTCATTCTTTCTTTCATTGCCATAATTATATGTTGTGTTTTGTCTTCTGCACCATGTTTGGAACTTTTTTCTGCAGCTCCTTAAGAGAAAAACATTTCTTTTTACATTTGTAATAATTAACAATAAATTGAATCTAAGTCTGATACATTTACAAACGCACCAAAATCTTTTTCTGTAATTTCTAATTTTATCATAATGTTCATATAATAGTCATAATGTTGTTGCGAGATAGTTGCTCACTAATACAGTAAAACCTTGGATTGCGAGCATAATTTGTTCCGGGAAACATGCGTGTAATCTAAAGCACTCTTATATCAAAGTGAATTTCCCCATAAGAAATAATGGAAACTCAGAGGATTTGTTCCACAACCATTTATTCATAAGTCCTTCAGTTTATAGTCCATATAAAAAGATTATAGCAATGTGACAACCATAAAATGTGTAACCATAACATGTCAAACCACAAATGGCAGCCCCCACAAGGGGATTAGAAGAAAAATCAAACAGGAGCTACACATTATAAAAGAGAAGAGAGGTGCCTCTAAGTGTAGCAATATGTTTAAGTTTAATGAAGGTACGACATTTAGCAAATCACATGGCTGATAATTAAAACAGGCACATCTAAGTATGCAGGCATCCGGGGTAAAACTGTCCCCATAGACCATCCTCTGCACCACCGTCAGTCTTCAATCATGACCGGGAAGACTACCCTGCTCGTGCTCGTGGAGCGCAGCATGGAAGGGATGACGTCGATGGCGGTGCAGAGGATGGTCTATGTGGACAGCTTTACCTCGGATGCCTGCATACTTAGATGTGCCTACTTTAATCATCAATCATGTGAGTTACTAAATGCACTTTCATTAAATGTAACCATATTGCCACACTTAGAGGCACCTCTCTTCTCTTTTATACTCAGTTGTGATGTGACGCTACTTGTATATCAAGACATCGCTTGTTTATCAAGTCAAAGTTTATTAAAAAAATGTTGCTTTTTTTGCAAAACACTCTCTGTTACTCTCAATCCAAGGTATTACTGTATTTCAATTTTGTGAGGTTTCAGTTAAATGACACAAATTACAGCTTCTGAAACTCAGTAATGTCTCCAGTGCTGCTATTTCTTCATTCTTAGTTTCACACAACTATAAAGCCAAACAAAGTTGTTAAAGCCCAACTCCAGCCCAATTATTTTTATTTTGCTTTGGATACCACAGGGAAGAATTTAGAGCTTCTGCCAGGTTTTTATTGTGATCTGCGGAGAGATATCCTCTCTTTTCTTCTCAGAACTAATAGTAATGGGAAATATTGGCAATGAAGATGTAGGCATAAACCAAAGTATTTTAGTGGAATGCAGAAGGGTTACAAACTTTGTTTTATTGTTGTCTGTACCTTCCTATTCTGGTGACTTTCTTACCCTAGAGTTACAGGGACTGAAAGTAAGAGAAAATCTCCCCAACGGGGTCACAAACAGAGATAACAACCTAAGAAAAAAATGTACCCACTCTATTCAAAATTCATGATTTTTTGGGTTAGGATTTTTTTTCATAATCTAAAATGTTTCTACAATATACAAAGTAGATATAGGATTTGGAAGTAGCAGGGAGTTGCCTTTTACATAAGTCCTTTTTACAAGGAGAAAGAACTGAACCATTTTCTCATCATCAAAAAGAATAAAAAAATAGTTTTTTTTTTACTGCATATGTTAACACCCATTGTAATCGAGCCATAAAAACTGAGGCCTGCTGAATCATCCATACTAATTTGGAAATATTTGCTGTTGAAAACTAGGCATCTTCACACGCTTGGCCAGTTTCCTAATGCTCCATATGAAGCTGCATCTAAAACATGACACTGAACATTCAGGGTGAGAACCATTAAATACTCACGCCTGTTAAACAGCTGTCCTTCAGAATTAATCCAATATCCACAGTTATCAATATGTGTCAGAAGGCTGTTGGTGTGGATTGATTATATTTTCAATGCATCAGTATACAGCTAAAACCTCCACATATAGCAGAAACATAGAACCAGCTATAACCATCTCAAGATAACAGAATTTTGAGGTGAAATGGATTTGTTACTATATTTTTGACTACTTTGATCATAATAGCTGTTGTAAATGTATTTGTTAAACTTATTTTCATGTAAATGTAAAAAAAAAAACTCCAAGCAAACTTATAGGAGGACATGTTTACTGTGTTTTCTTTTTCTTGTTTTTTTTTGCTTTTTGTTTTTTTATGAACTCTGTATGTACAAGTATTGAATTAAAAAAAAAGTTCAGTCGGTGGTTAAATATTCTTCATAAACAGGATATATGGATTTGGCAGGGTCTTCTGTTGAGGTGAATTATGACTAGCATGTGTGAAATGACTAGCTGCACCCACCTACATTAAATTGGTTGTCATCATGAGGTTTTGGTCAGGGCCATCTTACCGAATGGGCATGCTGGGAAGTTGCCTGGGGGCCCCACTTGCCCAGGGGGCCCCACCTGCCCAGCAACCCAGCCAAGCATTAGTCCCGATTCCCACGTGCATCCCGCCGCCAAACTTAGCAGGTGGCAAGCGCCTGTCGGCCCTGCGCTGCTGTCAGGCCACCTGGCCCGTGGAGGGGGGAGCCCACAACTGCAGGAATGCCTGTCCGCCTCCATGGGAACAGGCACTCACAGGACAGTAGAGTCTGACTCCCATCTGTGTGTGTGGTCACCGGACCCAGCTGCCAAACTTGAAAGCTGTCATTAGCTTGGCACTGCTGTACCAATAAATATCGCCTTATCGATAGTTTGCATCTTTATTCTCGTGGGTGATTGTGTAGGCAGGGTCCCAGTGCACTGCATTGCCCGGGGCCCTTTAATGCTCTTAAGATGGCACTGGTTTTGGTAAGTGAAATGGAACATTAGTTTTATTATCCAACCATTTATTTTATTCTATTGGGTACCAGACAGATCAAAATATTCCCCCATAATAGCATTTTTTCTTTGAATTTTATTGCAGATTGATAGAAAAGTTTAACCTACAAACACATACGCCTTGGAGGACATTACCTATGTTGGCAGAAGAAAGTATATTATTTACAGTTCTATAGTTTGTGTTTTCTGTTAGCTACAGCAACATCTACTGTATGTCATTTATATATAATAATGCATTTATCTGTGTGCTTTAACCACTTATGCTCCCTACAAACAGAAGATAGCACTACTGTAAGGTTGGCTAGTTCACATCTTGTTCTGCAAAGATACTGTAGCAAGCCTTTTGCACAGTTTCCCCTTTAGCAGTTGATTTTTCATTGAGGCTAATATTCCTACTGCTTCATGGATGCCTCCAAGAATGAATGTGCAATGCTATATTTACTGAACTGGGATGTTTCCCAGCAACCCCAGAGGTAGAGAGTTCATGTACTGTGTCTAGCTGGATACCAAGCATGCAGTGGTCATGGCTGGCTAGCAGCAGGCAGTGGCAGAGTCCATTAACCAAGCAAAGGTCAGGGAAGGCTGCAATCAGTGGAATAAACAGTGTCCCGGCAAGGGTCAAGTAAAGAGTCAAGCAAGAATAGCAATACAAGACAAGGCAGAGGTACAGGAATCTGAATGCTATTACAAGTTCAAAGCCTTGGGCTTGTGATAATTAAATCATCACAGTGCCACCAGCCACCAGGTTGGAGAAATTGAATCCACAAAAGAAGTGAAGGAGGCATTACCCAACAACCGACTTTTAAGGAGGGAAAGAAAGGAAACAAAAGAGCAGCTGCGGAAACAGGAGAAGTGGATTCAGGGAAATGGAAAGTACACTAGATGCTCTTAACAACTACAAGTAATTTTAAAACCAACTTTGTATTAGTTTAATAGTGTGCATTTAACAATTCATTTGACTCGACAAACTACGCATGAACGATGAGGTATTTCAGTGTTCATCCCTGTGGCTGTTAATTTACCAATGCCCACTGTTCCATATAATAGATCTTGTTGATATAGCAACAGCATGGGTAATATAACTCTGTGAAGTTACAGCAAACAATTACGAACTCTTTTTAGTAAGGTTAGACCAGGACAAGATGGGTTCATATTGGTTGCTAAGAGTAATGCACTTTACAGTATTTAATAGAATAAGCCTGTAGGCTTTGCCATTATGGATGCTCAATCAGTAACCTAAAGTTTTTTTCTACTGTGGTTTCTACAGTTTATCTAGTGGCTTAAAAACATGAATATTTGATAGCAAATAAATTGAAGAGGAGAAAAATCAAATGACAACTAAAATTATCTCTGTGCAATTCTTTACTAAGGGGATGGGGGTGTGTGTCTCCCAGCTGATCACATTTAGTTTGCACCCCATGGTTTTTTTTTTTACAGCCATGCGTTTTTCATTGCCAGTCATGGATTGGAGCAGGCGGGGGAGGATTGGGCGGTCTCCAATCCCATCTGTTTCCCATCCATCTATTAGCAAGCATGTACTTCCCTTTGTGAAGACACTTGGACACTCAGGTTGAGTAGTGTTATTTAGTGTTAGGTTCTGCAAGAAACGCAGGATGCCTTGTCGTTGGCCTTGCAGCTTCCGCATGCATTTGCAAATATGTGTTAACTAAACTCCTGCTTTTAACTTATATTGTTAGACAGGTTTATTTTGGTTTGTTAGCAGACTGGTGGGTAAGTATTTCAAACTAGGGACCGGCTGTTTTTCACACACCTTCGTTTATCCCATCTTGCTTTTCAATTGACTATTCACAGGGATGGAGACACTGAGCAGTGCTCGTCAGTTCTCACATAAAGTCCCAAATTGTCCATTTCTTGAATTTTAATTCACTAGCTTGGATATTATTGTATATCAGAGTTTGCTTTTAGAACTAAAAATAAGGTATAAAAAGCTTAAAGCTGAACTTCAGGAATTCAGCCACTTTATAAAATATGCTGGCTTACTATAGGTTAAGTCCAACAAGGTGCATGCCGCCTGAATGACTTTTCTCGGACTCTAAACCTCATTTGCCACAAAGTTGCCCAATTAAACAGTCTATTGAGGTTGGCTTGTAAGTTGGAGACATCCTGTAAGGACATTATTCCACTGCAGAGCTTGGTGTCATCTGCAAAGATTGAAATGGTACTTTTAATCCCAGACCCTATATACATTCACTATATTGTCAAAAGTATTGGGATACCTGTCTTTACATGCACATGAACTTTATTGGCATCCTAGTCTTCGTGCGTAGGGTTCAATATTGTGTTGGCCCACTCTTTGCAGCTATAACAGCTTCAACTCTTCTGGTAAGGCTGTCTACAAGGTTTAGGAGTGTGTCTTTGGGAATGTTTGACCATTGTTCCACAAGCGCATTTGTGAGGTCAGCCTCTGATGTTGAATGAGAAGGCCTGGCTCGCAGACTCCACTCTAATTCCTCCCAAAGGCGTTCTATTGGGTTGAGGTCAGGACTCTGTGCAGGCCCGTCAAGTTCCTCCAGCCATACTTGCTCTTCTTTATGGACCTTGTTTGTGCACTGGTCCAAATCATTAGGTGGAGGGGGGATTTTGGGATTGGGTTGTTTTTCATGCTCCTAACTTTGAGGGAACAGTTTGGGAATGGCACCTATCTGTTTCAACATGACTGCGCACCAGTGCAAAAAGCAAGATTCATTAAGACATGGATGAGCAAGTTTGAGGTGGAGGCAAAGAGTCCTCATCTCAATCAGACAGGACACCTTTTGCATGAATTAGTGCGGAGACTGCGAGCTAGACCTTCTCCTCCAACATCAGTGCCTGACCTCACAAATGCACTTATGGAACAATAGTCAAACATTCCCATAGTCACACTCCTAAACCATGTGGACAGCCTTACAAGAAGAGTTGAAGTTGTTATAGCTGCAAAGGGTGGGCCGACTCAATATTGAACCCCAGGGAATAAGACTAAAGTTCATGTGCGTGTAAAGACAGGTGTCCTAATACTTTTGACAATATAGTGAATGTATCAATGATAAAGGTTCTGGGAATAAAAGTACCATTTCAATCTTTGCAGGTGACACCAAGCTATGCAGTGGAATAATGTTCTTATGGAATGTCTCCACCTTACAAGCCAACCTCAATGCACTGTTTAATTGGGCAACTATGAACTGTTTTATTGGGAAACTATGTGGCAAATTAAGTTTAATGTTGATAAATGTAAAGTTATGCCCTTGGGAGCTAATAATATGCCTACATCATACATATTAGGGGGAGTAAAACTGGGGAATCAATGGTGGAGAAGGATCTGGGTGTTCCAGTAGATCATAAGCTTAAAAATAGCATGCAATGCCAAGTTCCGGTTTCCATAGTGAGCAAAATCCTTTCTTATTTTCGGTATCAAAAGAGGTATAGACTCCAAAGAGAGAGATATTATTCTACCCCTGTACAAATTATTAGTAGGACCTACCTCATCTGGAATATGCAGTCCTATTTCGGGCACCAGTTCCCAAAAAGGATAATGGGGAACTGGAGAAAGTGCAGAGAAGAGCAATCAAACTGATAAGAGGCATGAAGGAGCTCAGCTATGAGAAATATTGGAGGAACTGAATTTTATTCTCTCTCGAGAAGAGGAGATTAGGGGGGATTCGATCAACATGTATAAATACATAAGTGGTCCATATATTGAACTTGGTGTTGAGTTATTCACTTTAGCCACTTTTTTCCTGCTTTACGTCCAGGCCACTTTTTGCAACTTGGCACTGTGCAACTTTAACTGACAATTGCGCAGTCATGCAATGCAGTACCCAAACTAAATTTGCACACTTTTTTTCCCACAAACAGAGCTTTCTTTTGGTGGTATTTGATCACCTCTGCGCTTTTCATTTTTTGCGATATTAATAAAAAAATAGCAAAAATTTTGCGAAAAAATTGACATTTTCTATTTTGACAGTTAAAATATATCCAATATATTCAAATATTTAGGCCAAAATGTATTTAGCTACATGTCTTTGACAAAAAAATTCTCAATGAGCGTATTTTTAACCGCTTTAAGACCGGAAGATTTTACGATTCGGCACTGGCTATATTTTGCGATTCGGCACTGCATTATTTTAATGGACAATTGCGCGGTCATGCAACACTGTACCCAAATTACATTTATGTCCTTTTTTCCCCCACAAATAGAGCTTTCTTTTGGTGGTATTTGATCACCTGTGCGATTTTTACTTTTTGCGCTATAAACAAAAAAAGAGCGACAATTTTGAAAAAATAACAATATTTTTCACATTTTTTTTTTATATGATATTCCCCCCCCCCCCCCTCCAAAAAAAAAAATTTAAAAATCAAAATTTTTTAACATTTTAGGCCAATTTGTTTTCTGCTACATATGTTTGGTAAAAAAAATCGCAATAAGCGTATTTTGATTGGTTTGCCCAAAAGTTATCGCAGCTACTAACTACGGGAAAGATTTATGTAATTTTTATTGTTTATTTTTTTACTAGTAATGGCGGCGATCTGCGTTTTTGTTGCGGGACTGCGACATTGCAGCGGACAGATCAGACCCCTAACTGACATTTTTGACACTTTTGGGGGTACCAGTGACATTACTACAGTAATCAGTGCTATAAATATGCACTGTTACTGTAATAATGACACTGGCAGGGAAGGGTTAACTTTATTAGTGATCAAGGGGTTAAATGTATGCCTCATGCTTACTGACGTGTGTGGGGGGAGGGGATTGTGTGACACAGGCACAGATCGCAGGTTCAGCTATGCTGAATCCTGTAATCTGTCCCTGCCTGTCACATAGGAGATCCGCCCGCTTTGTTTACACAAGCAACAGATTTCCTCACTCGATCCCCGACGATCGGGGAAGAGCGGCGG
Source organism: Pelophylax lessonae (assembly GCF_965119305.1). Lineage (NCBI taxonomy): Eukaryota > Metazoa > Chordata > Amphibia > Anura > Ranidae > Pelophylax > Pelophylax lessonae. The sequence goes on along the minus strand of NC_138771.1, from coordinate 94,885,267 downwards.
TGATCACCGCCTCTCCTCCCCTGGGCCATCTCCCGCTGTGTCTGAATACAGCGGGAGCGAGCCTCCAGCGGCGTGCGCCGCCGAGAAGGGGAGGAGTCCAGCGACATAGGTCTACGTCGCTGGACGATAACTAGACACTTTGCCGCAGTACCAGCTCAGTGAGCGGTCGGCAAGTGGTTAAGGGGGCACTCTTTACGTCTGAAGGAAAATAGATTAAATCTCCAAAAATGGAAAGGTTTCTCATAGAAAGAGCTGTGAAAGTGTGAAATAGACTCCCCCAAGAGACAGTTCTAGCCAGCTCAGTAGATTGCTTTTAAAAAGGCCTGGAGTCTTCCTAAATGTACATAAAACTGGATATTAACATTTTATAGGTAAAGTTGAGCCAGGGAATATCCTATTGCCTCTTGGCAGGTCAGAAAGAATTTTTCCCACCGTTGCAATATGCTTTTCTGGGGTTTTTTGCTGTCCTCTGGATCACATGTGGGTATAGAAATGTGTATATAAGATTGTAGGATTTTACATTTTCCCTTTTATTGGTTGAACTAGATGTGTCTTTTTTCAATGTTACTATATATTCCGAAGAAAGATTATTTCAAAAACATTAACCATGACTCAGGCAAAGTGTGATTGTTTAGGCCCTGAGCCAACATGTCTGCCATTATCTTGAAGGAGAACTAGTGATCAACTGGTTAGTGATCAGTTGGCCAGGGAATCTCTGCAGAGGGGACATATTGCCTTTGGGCATACAATCGCTTCCTGCTCCAAATGTGGGTGGCCAGATCAAGCAAAATCATTTCACATCTATGGGCACTTTTAGATGGACAGATTGCCCTCCTCCAACTCACATTTGTCTTATTTTTCTGCATGCTGTGCTTCTATCTGCCTACATAGTGCATTAGCCAAGAAATTAAAGCCAAGATTCTTTTTTTATGAGATGTAACATCATTATGGCCAACAATAATCTCTCTGGAGCCCATTACTTTAATATTATTGTCAGCCTTTGCCAAAGCACAGTATAAATCCAGCAGTCTAGTCCTTTCCAAGATTTTCCCAATACTTTTAGATCCTCTTAGTGTATGAGTTATTGGAATGAAACATGGATTATTCCAATCACCATTTCATTATGTGGGTTTCCTTGGCCAGCAGATAAGACATAAATATACATAGATCACCTAGAAGGCAGGGAATAGCAATCATTCTGAGCAATGTAATGTGACTTAAAGGGAAATTATTATTAAATATGCTGTCAACATTGTGCAAGCTCGTTTTCATTACAGTAATCAAGTGCTTGATTCTAATTTCTCTTTAAGTGATTTCCTATATTTCATAGTCTGTCAAGCATCAACTGGAAGAAAACAGAAGCAAGAGAAATAGGAAAGCTGCTTTACTGACTGATCCTTATGAAAATGATAGCAGCCTGACAGTCATATTGATTGAATGGCTTCAATACCAACCTGAGCCAAGCATGTAGAACAAAAGCTCTGACTCTGATATAACTTGTGATGCTTGTTCTAGTTGAGTGACTTAGGAAAGAGTTGGAGCTGGAGATGGCCCAGCAAAAAACACATTTTCTGAAAGAACTAAGCAGTATCTAAATATTTTTCTCAGTGCAGGTTTTTTTTAATAGAAATTGTTGCCCAATGTGCTCATGAGAAGTTGTAGCTTCATTGTGTATAGTCTGGACTTTTCATGTGTATGTACTACAGGTAGGAGTGGCATTGAAAGATAAACCTGCTTTTTGAGTCTATGTCCCATTGTCCCATTGTTGGTGTGCTTATTTTAGAAGGTCTGCACAGTATGCAGGCATCCTGATTTGGTGTACAGCTTCAACATATATTTGTGAAAGTATTGCAAAGTGCTTGGGACTGTTCTGCATTCATAGTAAGTTGCACAGTAAGTTGCCCCTTCCAGTGTGTATCCATCATGTTGTTTTTTTTGTACATCAATCAAGTTTTCAGATTGGTTTTAAAGGCTAAGTCATTCAAAATAAAACCACAAAAAAATCAGCACAAGGGACATAACTCACAGTCAATAGAATGTGTCCCTTGTGCTGATACTTTTACTGTTATGTAAAACCCTCACCCTTAATGCCCCTACTGGCATAATCTTGCAGTGCAGCAGGGAATAAAAGACAGATGGGAGCTGTCATTGGCTTTCCTCAAGAGTGCCCATCTATGTCCGCTCAGTTCCTCCATTCCTATAAATCTATGAATGGAGGATAACACATGATTGAAAGGTCCACTCCCTCTATTCATAGATCATTTAAATCAAGTTGTAGTACAGCTTTTATGTATCGAGCAGCTGGGTTGAAAGGGCGGGCATAGTTGGGCATTTTTAGTGAGAGCCTGTGAAAACTCCTACAGTTCTATTAACCCGCATTGTGCCAGAAGAGTATGGTGGTGGGGGAGGTGGGGCATTGGACAGAGGAGGATTTCACCTAACAGAGGCATAAGCACAAGGGACACATACTGCTGACTGTAAGTTATGTCCCTTCTGCTGATTCTTTTTTTTTTTATTTAATTATTTAGTAAATTAATCAAAAAATAAAAGCAGATGTGGACATATGTAAAACAGACAGTTTATAAAAGTAAAAAGTATAACAAAAATATTATCATCATCTCTTTTTGAATATGCAGTAATTAGGAGATTTGCCTTTAAACCTTCTATCATAGCCACTCATTCCCTTGTAGCTGAAATGTTCATTTATCAGTTTGGCTGCATTTGTATTTGTGTTCATCATTTTTAGGAAGCACAAACCATTTGGTACCATGTTAATCTGTGCTTTGAAACCTGTATTTTACATTTAAATGGCCACAATTTGTACAAGACACATTTAACTTCAGTTTGTGAAGCTTCTTGAAAATATACCAACAGCAGTTATGTCCATTGTAAAAGCTGGGTTTTATTCCAGCGCTGCTCCAACACTGAATACATGGTGATTTACCAGGCACTCTTAAAAAGGAATCACAGGTAGCACCAGATAGCAGAGGCTGCATTATATTACTGGCATCTATATCAGATTCGCTGCAGGAGGGACAGTTTGTATTCCTGGCAAGCAGAATAGCTTTAAATGAAAATAAAGGTTAGAGAGGACAATACTGTATGGTCTAAATATAGTGATTTTTACACATAGCAAACTGTTGAATAAAAAACAACTTCAAATAATGTTTTCTTATAAAATAGAAACTCTCCAGTTCTATCTAAAATTTTGGAACCTTTTTAACCTATTGAAAATTATTGGGTAGCTTTACCTCATCCTGGTGAAAATTAACATTTTTTTTAAAGTTTTAGTTGACCCTTAGGGGCAGAATGTAACAGTTATAACCTACAACATGGTGGACTGTGCTAAATCTATGCACCAGTAGGCAAGAAAGAAAGCTTAAAGGGTAGAGACTTTAAACAGTCAATCTTAAAGAGATTCTGCTGGGGGAGGGACAGACAGATATGAAGTGCAGCCACGTACGGGTTCCTGAACAAACCTGCAGCAGCCTCAAAATCCTTGCTGTCCTAACCAAATTCTGGGCCATGAAAAGCCGAGCTAAGTTTTTGCAGAGTTCTATTGGCCAGTGCTAAGAATTGGCTAATAGAAATACATGGAGGAGGGGGTTGTGGCAAGATCTAACACCCAGAAATGTTAGATCTTTATGAATAAGTGCTTCTAGATGCCTACAAAAAATATCTTCAGCAGATTTAAATACTCTCCACACTATGCCCCATCCCAAGTGTGTCACTCAAGCATGTTGAGAAATGGTCAGCCACTTCTGGTACTCTCCTATCTGTCATAAGCTGTTCCTACTAGGACTTGCTAACCAGGAGTTAGTTGCAGAAACTAAGACTAGGCAGTGGCATTGGCCATGGAGGAGACACAGATGGCTACAAGGAGTCTGAGATAGGCTGTATACCCATAGGCACCAGTTGGAGAATCCACCATGTCCTGCAGAAAAGCAGAGGTGTAAGCCCTTAGAAGGGCCAAGGCACAGAGTCTACCTGTCTTCTTTAGACCTCTTGAAGGTGGAGATGGATTTGGCTGCAGACAACACCCAGGTTGAGGCCCTCTGACTCCCCTGAGGAGGCAGCTACTGTGAACTGAGAATAGGTGTACAGAAGAGAGTCCCTTGTAGTGCTGGGGACTCACCGTTCAGTGATTAATACAGGTAGACAGAGTCTACCTGTCTTCTTTAGACCTCTTGAAGGTGGAGATGGATTTGGCTGCAGACAACACCCAGGTTGAGGCCCTCTGACTGCCCTGAGGAGGCAGCTACTGTGAACTGAGAATAGGTGTACAGAAGAGAGTCCCTTGTAGTGCTGGGGACTCACCGTTCAGTGATTAATACAGTCTAAGCAGTCAGGAGTGCACAGAATACATTGGAAGCATGATGCAGGCCAGGATTTGTAGGAAAGCAAAGCAGGAAGTGGAAAAGGGGGTGTTAGCATCAAGTGGCTAGTTCAAGCACTCAGTGAATTACACAAGGGTTGAAGAGCAGGTTACTGGCAGCACATAGATGATAGCTAGAAGCACACAGGAACTGAAGGAGTCCCTTGCAGTGCCAAGGTGCAGGAATCCATTTGTAACATAGTCTAAAGAGATAGGGGTGCATGGAAACACATAGAGGCACAGGTGAGGAAGCAGACTGATGGTGTACAGATGCTGGTAACAAGAGGATGGCTGGAACACACAGGGAATCACACTTGTGATGAGGAGTAGGTGGCTGATTGGAGTAAATAAAGAGACATGGAGCTGTTTTTACTTTCTACACTTTTGCAGATATCTTTCTTTCTAGGTCAGTTTTTGACATTTTTTAAAAGCTAGTCATCTCCAAATTCATCTCCACACCTTCCACAGTGATTTGGCATTTTTAGGGGTACAGGGAAAAATTTGGCAAAACATTAGTCGAGCTTTTAGCTGACCTGTTTTTAAGTCGCGCCCTGACATTGTAGCATCTTCATGAATCTAACACTAGACGTTATTGGCCGCCCGCCGTACTTTGAATACCGATTTCAGACGTAAAGATTCGCCGGTTCGCAAAAATCCCGGCGTTAGCCAAATAGCGGGACTATGAATTAGGCCCATAGTGGCGATGGAGTATACAAGGATCGCAGACTTGATTGCAGGGCTGGAGAACACAAGTATCATTGAGCTGGAGCCAGGCTGCAGTACATAAGGATCTCAGGCCGGAATGCAGCCTAAAGTATACAAGGATCACAGGACAGAAGACCCAATGATGGAGCATAGACCAGGTGAGTGGGACACCAGTACTGTAATGTTATGGGCCAACAGAAGGTGTAGAAGGGAAGGAAAGATGAAAAAGCTCTTAACACTAATAAGAAGTTTCCAAATTTACATTTGAGAGCACACTAGGACTAAGGGCACCTGCAGAAGCTGCATCAGATGTGTAAAGAAGGAGCAAAGGTTGCACACCATACCAGGTGAACTTTAGAAGAGAATCCCAGGTAAAACATAAAATCAAGCAATTGAAAGTATTAATAAAAGACTAGCTACCTACCTGTGTCTGTTTTATAGAAGGTCTAAAGACCCACATCAAATTTTAGCTTAAAATAATTGCTATGGAGGTGACCGAGGGGCGTGGCTGCCAGCGCGGAAGATGGCCGCATGTTAGGCTAGCTCCGTACGGCCACCCGGGACAATCACCGATATAAGGGCTTCCACATACCCCAGGAACGCCGGACCAGCTCCGTGACCCTCCCGAGCACAGCGACGATGGCCCGGAGAAAGAAGGACACCGGTCAATCAAACAAACTGACGGGATTCCTCGTCTCGCAGGCGCCCGGACTCCGCCAAAATGGCGGCGGAGACCCGAGAGGCGGGCAGCGCGGGAAGCAAGGGCCGGCTCCGATGAACAAACTGCCGCATCTCCCGTCCACCCCGCCGCAGCGCCGCATAATTGGCAATCCGGACAGCGGGCAATCCTCGGGCTCACCATCCCCACCCTCTCCGTCCTCCAGGAGCCCAGCAAAGAACAGGCAGCGCAGGGACTCTCCTCCTCTCCCAGCAATGGAACCAGGTATGGACGTTACTTATCCCTCACTTGCTGCTGCAGCCTCTAATTCTCTGCCTGTGGATCCATTCTCTACATGCTCCTCTGGAGGGAACCCGATCTCAGAGGCTTCCATGAAAAACATGCTCCATTCCCTTAGAGCTTCTATGCAAGCTGATATGCAGCTACAGACCAAACAAATAACATCTGAGATCTCCTCCCTGGGTTCCAGGATAGATCAAGTGGAACACTCTATCTCCACACACGCTGACTCCATCAACATGATTATCGATCGAACAAACACCCAGACCGATGAAATCGCTTGGCTAAAAAACAAAGTTGCTGACCTAGAGGACCGATCCCGTCGCAACAACATTAAGGTGCGGGGTGTTCCGGAATCGGTCTCTCCCACACAATTGCTGCAATATGTTACCACCTTGTTTAAACTATTGGTCCCTTCTCTGCCAGAATCAGAGCTCCTGATCGACAGAATTCATCGATTACCCAAGCCCTCTTTTTTGGCAGGGGAAGTGCCTAGGGACATACTGATGAGGGTTCACTTTTTCCACGCAAAGGACCGCATAATGCTAGCAGCTAGACAAATTAACCAGCTACCGGAACCTTATGGAGGGGTGCAATTGCTACCGGACTTGTCCAAGCACACACTACAAGCCAGGCGCAATCTGGCCACGGTTACCAAAGCCTTGCGAAACCACCAGATCCAACACAAATACAAAAACAATACCTATCAGATCACTGGAGGAAGGCCTCTCTGTACTTCGTAGATGGCACATACTGCCAGTGGATCAGATTCCATCTCCTCTGTCTATGCCTCTACGCCCTATGGACAGTGAATGGCAGGTGGCGTCCCGCAAGAGACTCTCCAGGTCGAATTCTGCTCATTCTAGCCCTATTCGCGACTGAAATCACACAATCTTGTCCTAGGCCACCGATAGTCAATCTATCTGGCCCCCCACTGCTTTTTTTGCGGACAGTTCCGCTCTCGGACTGCCGAGACAGTCCTTTTTTTAGGCTTTTTGTCCCCTTCACCCTTCTCCCCTCTTCCCTCCCCCACGACATGTTTGGACAATAAGGATGGCACACCAATCATAAAAGTTATGATCACTGCTCGGGATTCTCAGCGAACGGACTTTTGTGGACTCTCATGACCATTAAGTTGATCTCCATTAACGCTAATGGGCTGAACCACCCCGCGAAGAGGCGTTCCCTGTGGAAAGAAGCGATATCCCGTAAGGCGGACATATTGGCGGTGCAGGAGACGCATTTTCAGGAAGGAAACAGGCCTCAATGCACCCACAGGAACTTTCCCCAAATCCTACTTGCCTCTTGCACGGAGAAGAAGAGGGGTGTCATGTTGGCATTCAAGGACTCTTTGGCGGTCACCCTCCACAAAACTGTTCTAGACCCGGAGGGCAGGTTCATAGTCGTAACATGCGATATCAACGGACTGCCGATGACCCTCTGTGTACTGTATGCACCGAATACACACCAACTCCGCTTCTTGAAGAGAACTCTTAAGCAAGTATACAACATTAAGCATGGTCATGTGTTACTTTGTGGGGACTTCAACGCTGTTGTCGACCCCGGGTTGGACTCATCAGCGTCCCCCCGGGACCGACAACAGTCACTGGGGGCCTTTCTTCACTGTGAAAAATTATTTGATGTATGGCGGTGTCAACATGCCTCGGAGAGGGATTATTCGTTCTTCTCTCCGAGGCATCAGTCATATTCCCGGATAGACATGTTTATTGTGGATATGTACCTTCTGAACAAGGCGACTTCCTCTACGGTTGCAGACATCACCTGGTCTGACCACGCAGTGGTGGAGCTAACCATAGAGGAATCTGCTAGATCCTGCCAGACATATGTATGGCGTTGTGACTCACGCATGTTGCAGAATGATGAGTGCCGCACTAGACTGACTAGGGAAATACAGGAGTTTCTTGAAATTAACAAACCGTCTGTCTCCGACCCGTGGGTGCTGTGGGGTGCACTTAAGGCCTTCACCAGAGGGGTGTGCATCCAGCAGCAGTCGCGGCTTCGGAGACAGCGGAGAGACAAGGTTGCATCACTGACAAACGATATACATAGACTGGAAGTTACGAACAAATCCCACCCCAATGACACTGACTCACTTGCCCTGATCAAGCTAAGGCAGGAACTACGGCTCCTGCTTATAGAACAATCCGACAAGCACCTCCAATATCTCAAACAACAGCACTACTTTCAGGCCAACAAAGCAGGGAAGTTTTTAGCCAACCAAGTCAAAAAAAAGCAGGCCAAATCCAGGATTCCCCACTTACTTCATCCTTTGACTAAATCCAAAATCACGCACCCACAGGATATTGCAAACGAATTCGCTAACTTCTATAGTGCTCTGTATAACCTCCAAAATGACCCGACCGAACACCAACCTACCACGGCAGACATTGATAGGTTTCTCAACGCTATCTCCCTACCTTCACTCACTGAAGCCCAGCTACATTCACTGAACTCCCCGATATCGGTGGACGAAGTTCTATCTAATATCTCCACCCTACCTAAAGGTAAATCGCCCGGCCCGGATGGATTCTCTAACGAATTCTACCAAATCACGTCACCCTTCACGAGTCCCACCCTAATGGCGGTGTTCAATAAGGCCATGGAAGTATCTGCACTTCCGCCGGACATATTGGGGGCCCATATTGTCACCTTACCCAAACCAGGCAAGGACCCCACCACCCCTGCAAATTTTCGCCCCATATCGTTATTGAACTCCGATGCCAAAATCTATGCGCGCATCCTGGCCAAACGTCTACAAGGAATACTACCCTCCCTTATACATAGGGACCAAATGGGGTTTACAGCAGGCAGGCAAACTTCAGACGCCACTAGGAGGATATTAGGGATCATGCATCTCGCCCACAAGTCTAAGACCCCATCAGTGCTGCTCACTTTGGACGCCGAAAAGGCATTTGATAGGGTCCACTGGGGGTACATGCGAGCCACGCTACTAAAATTCGGTTTTAAGGGCCCTATACTATCTGCAATTACGGCGTTATACTCGTCCCCATCGGCGCAGGTGTACACATCGGGTACACTGTCCAAAAGATTCCTCATAACAAACGGCACCAGACAGGGATGCCCCCTCTCGCCATCAATTTTTAATCTGGTCATAGAACCCCTGGCAGAAACCATTCGTTCCAATGCTAAAATCACAGGCTTTCATCTCCCATCATACCATCACAAAGTAAATTTATTCGCAGATGACATCATTTTAATGCTTACACAACCGCAGATTTCCCTTCCCGAAGCATACGCGACACTCCTACAGTATAGTAAGGTTTCCTACTACAAATTAAATGTATCCAAGTCCACGGTCCTCAACATAGGAGTCCCCATAGCAACTCAGGAGAGCCTCTTGGAGGCTATTCCTATTCCCTGGTCCACGGACAGCATACACTATCTAGGCATAGATCTTCCTGCTAATCTAACTCGACTATTGACCGTTAATATGTCCAGGATCCTCACGAAGATAAATGCAGATATCTCCCGGATGCGCCCCCTGTGGCTTTCTTGGAGCGGCAGGGTGGCAGCATATAAAATGTTTATTTTACCCCAAATACTATATTTATTTAGGGCACTTCCTATACACTTCCCCATGACACACCTTCACAAATTGTCTAGATTACTGATGTCATACATTTGGGAAGACAAACGTCCACGTTGTGCATTCTCCACCCTAGTGCGGAAGAAACAATTCGGGGGTGCCTCCATCCCGGACATACCATCATACTATTGGGCCACCATCCTGGCGCAAATGCGTCATTGGTTCCATACGGCAGACCCTCCAATTTGGGTAGATCTGGAGAGGGATGTTGCGCCCGCACCGGACCTTAAAAATCTACTCCTAAGCGACAAATGGAAGGTCTGGAACCTGCCGGACCTCTCCCCAACTATGCAAGCTTCCCTGCGGGTGTGGCGTCGCTCTCCTGCTCCGCTCAATGAAAGGGATGTACTCCCTGAGATAACTCTGCCGATATCTACCCTCCAACCACACATACCTGATGTCCCCATCCATTCATTGCACCGTTGGGGGATAATCTCCGTTAATTCCTTCTACAGCGGTGACACTCTTATTCCAGTCTCTGACCTGATTCGCAAATACGGCCTCCCGTCTCATTCTTTCTATCATTTGCTTAGAATAACACACTTCCTTATGTCTAATCCTCTGAACAAAATACTGGTTGATGGTAAATTATGGGACCTGCTTACTACGCCAACGCCAAAACCCCCTAAACTTTCACACTACTACAACATCTTACTGGATAACATGTCATTCCACAAGACTATGCACATGTTCAAATGGGATAGAGATCTGTCTACCGCCTTCCCCATTTCCAAGTGGAGGAGAGCGTTGAGCTCGATTCACACATACTCCCACTGCGCCAACCACTGGGAAATGACCCTTAAGATAACATGTAGGTGGTACTACACTCCCTTCCGCCTGGCAGGTTTCTCTCCAAGGTACTCCCAACTGTGCTGGAGGAATTGCGCACAAGTGGGCACTTTGTTACACACGTTGTGGTCCTGTCCTTCACTGCGTAGTTTCTGGAACCAGGTGTTCTCCTATATGTCCTCTCACACGGGGTGTCTGATGACGCCATCCCCAGCTTTGGCGTTACTAAACCTGGGAATAGATGACTTGCCAGTCACGTTCAGACCATGGATTACTCATGTTCTACTTGCGGCTAGAACGGTAGTCCTATGCAGATGGAAAAATCCAGCTGCCCCAAATCTATCAGACGTTGTCAACCTACTAAAGATAAACTACCAATTTGAAAAGGCTATTGCAATTAACCAACTAACACTACAGGCATTCAATACACACTGGAACTTTTGGGCTATCTCCTAACCAGGATTTAATGCTGCTTAATGCTATTGTAATTTAATGCTATAGTATTGTGTTTACATTCTACCCGTACTCTGATCTGAGATGTCTTCATGTCATTGATGTATATGTGCCATATCCATACCCGTCCATATCTTCCCTTGTCCTACCCTGTCCTACCCCCTTACTCTCCCTACTCCCCATTCTAGGTTGCGTTTAACCTGCAATTCTGTATTAATGTTGATCCTGCACTTGTTCATGTACCACAGTTTTGTACGTTTGTGCAATTACATTGTATGCATTTATCTTCAATAAAAATTATTTACACAAAAAAAAAAATAATTGCTATGGCCTGCTTATGGTTTATGCTCAAGGAGGACAGTACTGTTGTCCTGCATTTACACAGACTAAGCTGAACAGATCCACCCATATTCAAGAATTGTAATAGGGTAGTACCTGGAAAATGTATTGTTAAACTTCAGTATAGGGGTTTTGAAGCTCACATTTAAAACAAAGAAATACAAAGTTAAAGATAAACCTTTTTAAGCTTTGGATATACATGGATAGAGTAAACATTTCTATCAAGTGTCTATTGCTGTCTGTGACACCCTTGGAAAGATTTTACCCTATTTCCTGTTGACAACAGGATAGAAAATGAGACAAGAGGTTGTCACTGGGACAGAAAGACATGGACAGTAATAATTCCCTAACAAAAATTCTATCCTTTCCCTATTTTACTGTTTTGTATTTTGTGTTAACAATGGTGGGATTTTGCCCATGATGAAGAGCTTGGTGTCCCTTGGCATTGGTGCTTTGCCACACTTGCTGTCCTCTGGCTATGGGGATACAGGCTTGTATTGTCTTATGGGTCAGGCTGATTAGCTTTGGTAAGGGGGAAGGGGCCATACTGATAATTGTTTAATTTAAAAATAATGAAAATGTCAATTCTAGAAGTGTAGAACAACTCAGTTAGGCAAACTGCATGTATAAAACATTTTTGATGAGATGTCAGGTAAATATGCATTGAAGGTAACATTAAACCTAAGGTGAATATTACAGAAAGACCCTTCTATTGAAGAGTGTTGCCAAATGACAGGGAACATAATTTCCATTAAGCAAATGTTCCGTGAATGTCCACAAATTTGGATTTTTACATAGGGTAAATGTTGCTCAATTATTTCAGATGGATTTTGGTAAATTTGCCATTTAGTCTACTTTAAAACATTTCATGGAGCTGGAGGGAATGAGACTTTAAATGGATTGATTCCATGGCTACAGATAGCAATACATAAAAGGTCCCTGGTGGGTAATAACCTTATATCTCATTATAGCTTCATTATAGCTTAATTTAGTTAATGACATGTTAAATTATGGTAGCTCTGACACATATGATTTTGCCTGAAAACTACATGTTATAAGCTGGAATTCAAAAACGAACCATTTACTGTAGCTCATTTCAGCCGTGTAATTCCGTAATATATTATGGAAGCTTCAAAAGAAAGCAATATTCCACAAAAACAATGCAAATGATCCCAAACAATGTGCATGTGGCTTCACTTAGAATTTAACAACTTCGTTTGGCACTATTAAGTTATATGAGTTATAAGTCAGACCATAGAGAAAGATAATAACTCAAAGTTACAGCACTTCTCATTGCTTTATTGATGCTCTAAAAGTACATTTGTAAATAACACAGACTGATACAAGAGAAATTCATCTCTGGTCTGCTTAATGGAAAATCAGGCATGTAGAACACTACTTTCAAGCAATTACTATCATTCACTGGATAGATTATGGCACGTAACATATGTTTGTGCAATTAATGAGGAAGTAATGATTGCTATACCCCCATTACAGCACATGCAACAAACTTATCAGTCCCTTGCAACTCAATCTTCACTCATAAGCAAGCAAACATGTTTAGGTTATATTGCCAGCTTTATAACAGTCACAAGGTATTCTGGGAAAATATGTGCCAACCTAAGCAATAATTATTTTAATGCTCCAGAGGCAATATTATTTTTTGCAGACTGCTTTGTCTTTCAGGTACTATACAGTAGTGATCAACTGATATCGTTTTTTTAGTGCCGTTACTGATATTTTGCTCATCGGATATCGGTATCGGCCGATATTGGCCAATATTTTTGGACATTTAAAAAAAATTATTATTTTTTTTTTCACAGGTACAGTTGTGTAGGGATTTGGCGGTCTAAAAGACTCTGCACTTAAAAGCATTCAAACAGTCAAGTTTGGCTGTTTTGAATGTTGTCATTTTTTTTTGATCTGGCGCTGAATACCTGGAAGTGATGTCATGACATCACTTCCAGGTTTTTACAGGGAGACACGATCAGAGCCGAATGCGGCTTTGATCGGGTCTTCCCTTCGGCGGCCATGCAGGTAGGATGCCCGGGTCTCCTGGTGGGACGGGAGACCTGGGCCAGCAGCGGAAGGGGGGGGGGCGTCCCCTCCCGATCCTTGTAATGACAGCCAAGCGGCTTCTCAGCCGTATCGGTCGTCATTACAAGACAGCTGACCGTCCGATATGGACGCCGGTACTGGGATGATGCCTCTAGCTGCAGGGATCACTCCGGTACAGCACTTTCCTGTAATATCGGCAATATTGGTAACCTCAGGGGCCGATTCCGATATATCGGGGAAAGTGCATATCGGCCCCCGATATATCGGCATTGTCAATAATCAGTTGATCCCTACTGTACAGTCTATATTTTGAATAAAATTCTTGCATTTATGGAATTTAGGAAAGTTCAGTTAGTTTAAAATATCCAACCATGTGCAGGCGAATTACAAAGGGGGGATCCTTCCACAGGATTGGATGACTAAATGGAACACAGTTTCAGTAGGTCAAGTGATTCAATTATTCTTCACCTTTAGTAAATCAATCCCTTACACTTTGCACTTTATCTATACACAATTTCAAGACCGTTTATCCAGATTTCTAGGGACTAGAAACATGCGGAAGCTCTAGCAAATAATCAAAATCCCTATTCTATTGCTCTATTTTCAGTAAAATTAATTCTGATTGGTTGAGGTACCACACTTAGGGTTGCACACAAAGTTTACACGCCCTGTGAACAGAATAACCGTAGTCCGCAATATATTGAATGCATTCAAATGGCTCTTGTATTCTTCATACTGCTTCTAGTATCCTTATATTCATTAAAGGAAACCTCTAATTGCAGATGCTTTACACAATTACTAGTGGAGAAAAATGATGAATTACTTTTGAATTTTTGCATTGCAGGGTGCTGGCATTTAGGATAATGGTCCTAATCCCACATATACTGTACCTATCAAACTATTTTTAGAATCGCCTTATTGATTTCACTTATAGTAAAATATAATTTGGATTCCATTTTGATTTGAGCCTTCACATATTTGATAAATATTTTTTTCAAATCTAAGCATGATTAATGCATGAGTCATAACAGTTTATGTCAAAATTCTGTAAAATGTACACATTCTCTGAGAACAATAAACAATAAAAAAAAAAAAGTTAAAATGGATAATTATAGTTAGTTCTTTATACCAGAAAATGGAATAAAAAGATACAGATATAAAAGATAAAACCAGGCGAAAATCCAGCTCTGTGAAAAAAAAAAAAAAAACACTACAAAGATCACTTATTGTGAAAAATATCAAAATGCAAAAAAAAAAAAAAAAACTCCTCTGTATAAATGAGATGTAATACATATTGTATCTGGTGCTTCACCAACTGAAAAGCCCTATTCCTGCCACTACAGTTCTACTCTGGCTAAATTGTTTTGAAGACATTTTTGTCTTTTGTCTTTTGGTGATTACTTGTGTGTATGGTACATATTCTTAGCAGTGGCACTTGTTTATTATAGTTTATCTTTTAAACTAAAACCTAAAATATGTTCTTTCTCTTGCTAGGCTGGATTAACATTTTTTTTTTGTTTAGCAGTGCTACATTTTTTCTGAAATACAATTATTCTTGAATTCTCTTTTGTACTTTATTCTGCATATTAACATCATCTGCCTTAGCTTTGAATGACCTGCTTAGATGCACAAAGTACTGTTGCATTAGGTAAAATTCATTAAAAGATTTGCAAATGGAAAATCCTGGAAAGTTGTATAGCAGGGGGAACTGAATTCATTTCAGGGGAAGTGTCTTTATCTTTTGCAGGTCGAAGCAGAACTGTTACAAAATTACAGCAATGCGTCCACTGTATGCTGCTGACATCTAACAGTTAGTAAGTAAGTATTGCTTCACCTTGGAGAAAACATAGCCACAGATGGCTTTTCCAAAGCAAAGAGAACATGAAGAGGCAGGTGTGGATGCACCACAGCGATTGTGAGTCTTATGGCTCATGCATGCTGTAGCTTAAAAAAAAAAAACAACTGCTTTTACAGGCATTTGAGCTTTTTTTTATTTCTAGAAGCTTGTGCTCTTTTGCACATTTTTATTGAGCTTCTTTGAGCTTTTTTGAGCATAAACATTTTTTTCACACACCCTTCAGTTAATTTTTCCTTTTTTTGTGCATTAATCAAGTTCATTTGAGCTTTTTATGTTTTTTTAAACTTTTTTTGGCGCTTTTTCACGCTTTTTTTGGGCACTTAGGCGTCTTTTCTGCTCATAAGCTCCTCTCAAAAACACAAGTTTGGTAATGGTGTGGGGGGGGGGATGGTGGTTTCTGCCTGTAAGAGCATATGCCTGTAAACTCCTAAAATAGCTACAGTATAGTGTGCATGGACACATTGGCTAACATAGAGGGGAGTTTCCAGGCAGAAACAATGAGAGCTCAAAAAAGCTCGTAGGAGCAGCTTCTTTGAGCTTCTTTGAGATGCAGTGCACATGAGCTCTTATTCTTTTCTTTTGTCTGGCAGTAGAAATCTGGTAACATGGACTCTCGATTATGCTAATATTGCATCACCCTGGTAAAAAAAATATTCTTTCTTTTAACAGAGGTGGACATGGTAGAGGTAAGAGTAGATCCATCTGCAAAGACTTTACTGGCAATAAGAAGAGCAAAAACATTTATACAATGTTTGTGTAAAGACGGGAATCCTATACCTCAAAACCAATCAGATTTTTTTATTGTTGCTATGTCACTAATAATACATTTAATAATACTATCTTAAGGAAAGCTTACAATTCATATTTATAACTTGTTATTCTGGCATACTTGGTAGCAAAAGACAAAAAATGCATCCAGTACTAATGGCCTGCCATTACATGGCCAGGTGGTTGACTGAGTCAGCGAAGCCTACTAGCAAGTCAGTCTTTCTGGTAAATATATTATTTACCAGAAAATAAGTCTAATCTTTATTACAACAAATCCAAGCTAATGTAACATTTTTAGAAGAGTCAATATAACACTACATTTTAGCACATGGAACAGACTAGACCTATCCAGCAACTGATATACTACAACACATTAAAATACATTATAATGCTAGAAAATGTGCTAAAAAAGATACCTACTTTGCAAGCAGTCAGCATTAAGAAGGTCTTGGCATTTTTCATGACACTTGACCCCACATTCTGTACATCTCATGCCTTGTCTTGCGATCCCCCATAGCAGACCTTCACATTCATAGCAGTATGTTGGTGTTGTCGCTGTCCATATTTCAAAGTTGTGAGGGGTAGTGGATGATATTGGGTAAATAAGGGCTTGCAAGGTCTTTTTGAAAACATGGGTTTTCTATTGAGTAGAACATCAAGCAGACTGTTATTAGTATCAAGCAGCCTCTATGTTTTCACAGACAGTTATTCTGCAGTGGTTACAGTACTATACAATCAGTTGTTGGCTGATGCATACAGAGAAGCAAAACACTTATATAAATTGCATGTTACAACTGAAAACTGTTTTCTCTTTTAATCAATATACAGTACTAAAACATGCCATTCTGGCAAACCTATAATATATGACAATTATTTACAGAAAGTAAAAGTAAAATCTAACAACAAATGTCTTTCCATTTTTCCACCCATTGTTGCTGAGGATAAAAAAAAAAAATACTTTTGAAATGTTTTACAAACATAGAACAAACCATGTATTCACTCACAAAAAAAAAAAAAATAATTACTGTTCTTTTATTTGAATATGTCAGAAATTATCTCTTAGTCTATTTAAAAGGAAAAATGATTTCTAGGTTAATAATCTCTCATGACAGGTCTTTGTGGGAAAGCCTCACCCACTGAGTTTTTATGTTTCCTTTTGTTTCTACTAGAGCCACTGGGGGACATTTATAAACAGCTTTACAACTTTTTTTTCCAGTTGGAATAAAAAATGTATGCTAAATATTCTCAATATTTTTATAAAAGTAGAAATATAGCCAAAGCTTTTCCTTCTGCACTCTTGTGACTCGTTTTGACCTCCTCCGAACTGTTTTCAGACAATAGATGACATCAATCAATCGGTTCAGGCTCTGAAAAGATTCCAACCATTTGGTCGGGATCCACCCACAAGCCTAAACTGGCAGCTGGTTCTGCCTCTTAGCAAACTGCTGAGAGCCTGAGCTAGCCCCAACCACCCCCTTCACAGTCCGGCACTCTAGTGAGCGCCGGAGGGGCCATCGCAGCTCTCTGCTCAGAGCAGGGGGGGGGGCTGAGCATTTAGCGGTGTGTGATTGCTCAGTTCTCGGGGTAGAGCAGACGGGGAACAACTGCAGCTGGCATCAGTGCTGCAGCCATCTAGGTGACCGAGTTCATTTACAAATAGCGACAGATTACCGCACACAAGTCACGAAAGGCCTTTCAGGCAGATTTATTTGTCACACTGCCAAGACATACTCCTAAGGACTTCCTAATTTCTTGACAACTGTATAATGAATATACAGTATGTGGTAGCAAGAGATGTGGGTTTTCACCCACCCATCACACATGTGCATACACCATGGCATGAGGTTGTATGCTGAGAGTGTGCTCATTGTATGCTCCAAGCACACTACTTGATCTGTCACTGATAACTTTCGGTCAAGACTTCTGATTAGAAGCCAGTGGGGTTAGCTCCTGATCATGTGATTACTGTGCAAAATAATCACAGTGGTCACATGATACAGAAGCTGCATTAAACCCACTTAAAGGGCTGTAGGGAGGCAGCGTTAGGGAGTTAATACAGTGCATATATAGTGTTCTGTCTTGCATCTCTCTGGAAGTCTATCTGCCCTCATCACATTGCTGCTTTCTTATACCTATAAAAATGGTCTATCACCTGTCCTCCCCACACCTCCACCCTGCAGTAAGGGTGCTTTGTTCCTGGCTATGTCCCACAGTATTCAGAATGCAGCCTTTCCTATGACTTTCTCAACTTCCAAACATAACACAACTCTCTTTGTCAACTCACCATCCACCCCCCTACCCCACAAAAAGCATACTACTATCTCTGATCTTTCCACCTCACTTATAACCTTTCTTTACTGAGTGTTTTCCAAGCTTCTTTCAAGGCATTAGTCCCTGATTCTCTTCTGTCTCCCGTAGGTTTAAATCCTGCTTTAAAAAAAAAACACTCCAACCTTCCTTAGTTCCACATACAAATCCACGTATTTATGCATTTGGTGAGACAATATGCACTAAAATAGAAACACAGTTGAAATATGTGCTTAAATTTAAGAATGGAACCATTTACTGGAAACAATGTGTGTAAAAGGGTTGATAAATGTCCCTCATTGTTTAATAGTTACTGGCAAGCTGATGCATTGCCCACGCAGACCATTTTATCTGCTAGAAACCCCACTTTATTATTATTTATACACAGGATTTATATTGCGTCTACAGTTTACGCAGCGCTTTACAACATAAGGGCAGACAGTACAATTGCAGTACAGTTTAATACAGTAGGAATCAGAGGGCCCCGCTCATTAGAGCTTACAATCTAAGAGGGAGGGTCAAGAGATACAAAAGGTAATACCTGTAGGGGATGGGCTGATGGAGAAAATAAATGTACAGTTGTTAGGTGGGGGCTGGATAGGCCTCTCTGAAGAGATGAGTTTTCAGTGATCATCTGAAAGTTGACAGAGTAGGAGATAGTCGGACAGATTGGGGTAGGGAATTCCAGAGGAGGAGATAGGCTCTGGAGAAGTCCTGACAGTGAGCATGGGAGGAGGTGACGAGGGAGCTACAGAGCAGCAGGTCTTGGGAGGAATGAAGAGAACAATTTGGTTGGTATTTTGAGATTAGGTTAGTGATGTAGATGGGGGGCTAAGTTGTGGATGGCTTTGTATGTTGTTGTTAGTATCTTGAATTTAATTTGTTGCATGAGTGTGATATTCCCAGTTTAACCCAATGCAGCAATTATTAAAAAGTCAAATGGTGGTATCCCCGATGAAATCTCCATTATAAAATAAACAATTGATTATAGCTACAAGAAAGTCACCCCTTTTTTGTAGCCACGTGGGAGTAGTGAAAACAATTACTACAACAGGAAAAATGTGTGAAGTGTTTGGGAGATATAAAAGCAGGGGTTTAGTCAAACCCCCACCCTATTGGAGTACCCCCATGGATTATAAAAAAAATGTAGGTGTCTTTGTTTTGGGTCTGAGGGTGTCACAGTTCTAGAACATTCTTCTGAGTCAAGGGTGGATATGGTGTATGAATTCTTGACACAGTGGGCACAGAGCTCATAGGTTGACTGATACTAACCATCATTCAACTCCGAATAGGAACAAAGCTGCATGGGTGAGTGGTGAGTGTGCAGTGGACAATTTCGGAAAGGAGTTGAGTCAAGCAATTGAGTTTTTCAAGATGTTAGGGAATTTATAATGTTTTGCCCAAGCTGGAATTGGGCTTTAGGTAAGCCTAAGTAAACATGTTTTATGTAGAAAAAAGGATTAGAACATTAGCAAGGTGACCATGAAAAACTTGTGGTAATGGCCTTATGGTCACATCAGAACTGCTTCTATTCCCATTCAAGTCATTAGGAATGCAAATGCAGCTTTAAGCAGGTTGATGGAGCTTAGAAAAAGATTGGAGAAGGAGGTCAACTGCAGTTCATATGCACCTATCATTTTACTCTCATTGATCTCAGAAGCATCTCCAAATGATCCTAAATGCAAATTAAATGCACTTGAAAGTCTATATACTGCTTGTGCTGACAAGCCTACTTGCATTTTTGTTTTACATATTGCTTTATAAAACAGTACCTACCAGTTCCTCATTGTTCACAGATGTCCGGATAACCATTGCAAGAGAGATTCCAGCTTTCCTTGCAGCCAGTGTCTAGTAAGCAGAAAGACTGCACGTCACTCTCAGCATAGTGTAAACATGACATCAACATTCAATATATGAGGACAATGTAATAAAGCAGAATGCTCATTCATTATGACAGAGTGCATTATAAGAGATGAGTTGCATAACAAGTATTTTAAATTAAAAAATATGAACTGCCAGGATTACAAATATTATGTAAAACAGTATTTAAACCTTTTTTGATAAACCAGTGAAGCCAAGGAAAAATATATTTGCACACAATTGGAAGACATCAGTACTATAACACAGTTTTCTGCTGCCACACTGTGATTCTTTTCATATTATTATGCATTTATTACAGGTATGTATATAGCACCATCAATTTATGAGGTGCTTTGCATACTATTCATTCATATCAGTCTCTGCTTTCAAAGAGCTTAAAATCGAAGGTCCTTATCTAACATACATACAGGTACGTTTACATACTACATTTAGACAGGAGCCAATAAACAGCATGTCTTTGAAGTGTAAGAGTAAACCAACACAAGCATAGGGAGAACATGCAAGGGCTATGCACATAGTGTCCTAGTTAGGATTCAACCTGTGGCCCCAAATTCTGCAAGGCAGAAATGCTGGGCAGGGCAATGTGTATGTAAAGTGGTCCCCACATAAAAATATCACTGATAAAAATGTCTACTTTCAGAAATAGTTATTAAGTACCCATTTTGCCAAGACACAGTTAAATAACGAGTTCCTTCATTTGAGACGAGACGAAGCTGTCATCCGCTTGCTCAGTGGGGAATCAGTGGATTGATCCCCCACTGAGCAGCATGACTCCATCGATGGAATGGAGCCGTGTGAAAGGTGCCTAAAGGTAAAAGGTAATGTGCAAAGGTGTAAAAACTAGTAACCTCTAAAAAATAATTTTCTTTGGTACTCTTTTGGTACTCTTTTAAAAAATAAATCTAAAAGGTAAAGGAAAAAAAAAAAAAAAAACACCCACACAATTGAAAAGGTCCTTTATTAAAATAAAATAAATAATAGCACCCCCTGTTGCAAATCCAGTTTCAATCACATCATTCAACAATGTAGATCCATGTCAGTCAAGATGATTTCCTGCATGTAAATTACCCACTACACCCAACAATGATAACCTGACCAATCATGATGAGCCGCCAACATGATATTCTGCCATTCTTGACAATGTTAAACTGGCGCTACATGTGACACGCTGTTAGTAAACGAGCCATCGGGGATCCTGGGTGACATAACTGACCAAATAAGTTAAAAAAAAAACAGAAGCAAGTGAGGAACTGTCATTTAGCACATATGGTGTACTTGTATTTGTGCTGAAATTGGGGAGATCAAGCTGTCATCAACCTCTCCTGGTTTCCAACAAATGATCGAGAGACAGGAGCCAGAAGCCAGGAAATAGGTAATCTCGATAAATCAAACTGTCCAAAAGGCATGGACTTAAATTGAGGCTTTAGGCAGTACAGAGGCACCTCTGTAAATATAATCCATAATATTGCACTTATTGCAGATTTTGCAGTTCACCACAAGTTTAAGATATTGGTAAGTACATGTAAACAGCATCTAAATTAAAGTGCAAATCTTGATTATATAAAAAAAAAGTCCAACTGAAGCATATGCATGGAACAGACTATTTGAGTGCCCATCCTGTAAACGTAGATTTACTACATTCAATCATGCTGTGCAGAAATCACTGAGACATACAATCATGAATGCAAAACGCTTTAAAGGCTCTATCAAAGTTCAGAGCGATCACACCATTGGTATGAATATATTCAATATATATTAGCAAAGATATTTTTTGTCTAACCTAGTAAACACATTTGTTACAAATCCAGATAGTTGGTCTGTGGGTGATATACCAATTGCGTGAAGTTTAGAGACACATAACTATCTCCTCTGAATCACAGCAGTTCTTGCATATAGAATATACTGAATATTGGTGTCAGAAACAATGTAGCAATCTGTAAGTCAGTTCCAATCTGCTAGGCTGTGGTACAATATAAACAGGAATACAAAATAAATGTGATTGAGCAAGGTATGCAGCCCTATAAGTGCTTGTACAGTATGTTTATCATATATTAGCCTCCCCCAGGTGGACAGCAGAGTCACTCCAGTGTCTCTGTTGTTAAAAAATGTCATTCATATAGATGCATGCAGACAGGATATGGGCCATAGGTGTATCTCATATAGCAAAAGTCAAATGTAAATTAAAAACATAAGTCACTGAAAATTTCACATATTTACAGTCTATCACAGTGATATAGGCCCTCACTGGCTGTAGCATAACACAAACTTATATTAATAAATTCATACATGTCTCCATGGACAATAAAGTCATGGTAGTTTGCTATATGTGTAACCCCCTTGTCTTAAACAGGGGCTACCAGCGAATTTAGCTGTGCTCGGTTATAGTTAACCTGGATGATTTGTTGTCTTTGTGAACATTTGGGTTTTCTCCTAAGTCTGGTGTGGCTGTAGTTCCTCCCCTCTGTCAGTAGGTGGCAGTGTTACCTTTGTTATTAGTATGATCAGCTACAGTAAACATAGGTCATGAACATGCATACTTCTCTCAGCCAATCAGTAGGAGTTTCATGGGCACTGTTGCATGCTGGAAGAGGGTATATATATTTTCGGGGAGGTCAAGTGATCAGGGTCCTCCCACCCAGACTAAAAGTGACTGATGCCCATTGTTCTGCAACCGTCCACGCCCACCATGCCTGGAAACTAGCACCCTGAGGTGATATGTCAGCTCTCTCTGATAACGGGGGATCAGGGGTGTGCTATATATGGAATCATCTATTACAATAATATAAGTAGAGATGTATATTACCCAGGTCTGGATGCTTTGGCTTTAGAGACTGCAGAATCTGATAGTTTAACCACTTGCCGACTGCCTAACGCCGATCTACGTCGGCAGTCAGCCCCTCACAGGCACAGTGACGTAGGGCTACGTCACTAGCTTGTGAGGGTCTAGGGAGCGAGCGCGCGCCCCCGGAGGCACGCTCCCGCTCCCGCTTGGTCACGGACCCCCCCGCGCGTGTGACCGGCGGACACGATGTCCGCCGGTCACTCTACGATCAGCGGGGGAGAGGGAGAAAGTCAGGCGGCTTGTGTAAACAAGCTGCCTGTCATTCTCCCCTGTGTATGAAGGATGATCATACGGTTCTACTATGTAGAACCGTTGATCACTCTTCATACATCTGAAGCCACAGCCAATCACAGTAGAAAGCACGCCCCTAGGGACACACATAGCCCCTCCCTTTCAAAAAAAGTTAACCCCTTCACTGCCAGTGTATTTTTACAGTAACAGTGCATATGTATAGCACTGATTACTGTAGAAATGTCACTGGTAACCCCAAAAGTGTCAAAAATGTCAGTCAAGGGTCCGATCTGTTCGCCGCAATGACGCAGTACCGCAAAAAAATCGCAGATCGCTGCCATTACACGTTAAAAAAAAAACAACAAAAATGACAAAAATCTTTCCCTTTGTTAGTAAACGCGATAACTTTTGCACAAACCAATCAAAATACGCTTTTTGCGATTTTTTTTTACCAAACATAGGTAGCCGAAAATGTTAAAAAATTTTGATTTTTAAATTTTTTTGGGGGGGAATTTCATATAAAAAAATGTGAAAAATATTGCTATTTTTGCAAAATTTACACTCTTTTTTTGTTTATAGCGCGTGATCAAAAAATCGCACAGGTGATCAAATACCACCAAAAGAAAGCTCTGTTTGTGGGAAAAAAAGGACGCCATATTCGTTTAGATACAGCATCGCACGACCGCGCAATTGTCCGTTAAAGTCACGCAGTGCCGAATCGCAAAATACCCCCTGGTCAGGAAGGGGGTAAAATCTTCCGGGGCTTAAGTGGTTAAATACACAGAATTCAATAGTTCCTCTTAAACTTCTGCTTACACAATCATTAAAAGAATGTTCACAAAAAAATTGTAGAATTCCCCATCAAACCAGGAATAAATAAAAGGAACTTACAAGGCACTTAATTCTTTTAGGGACAGGTAGATACAGGGAACAGACAAATTTAGTCTAGCAACGTGAAACAAGACTTTTCCCTAAATTCACAGAGTTCCACAGCACAAAAACCTGCAATGCTATATTTACCTTGACAGGATATGCTGCACCCAATCTCTATCGTTTTTTCTTTCTCTAGTACACAGGGCACTTGGAAAAAAAATCCCTACAACTGTATTAAACACAAATTTGCCAATACGATGTGCTGATTTAGATCCAAATAGCCCCCCACACAATCTAGCTTTAGAAGTTATTTTGAAAAAAGTTAATCTTGTTAATTTTTTTAGTCATAAAGAATTCAAAAAAGGAAAAAAAGCAAAACAAACAAGGTATTAATTCCCTTCAAGATACCTATCAGAAGGGGAACTGTTTGTCATTAAAAAGGCTTGACCTTTTGTCCCCCTAATAACATAGACATTGAAACAATAAAAGACCTACAATTATTTGCTAGAAAAGCAATTCTAGAATACTTTAATGCTCTGAAAGATGACCACCCCTTGGCAGTTTAGTTGGGAACTGGAACCAATTAAGTCAAGCAGAATATAAAGCTTTAAAAAAATACATTGCAGTAAAAAAGCTTTGGGAAGAATTCCACACAGAGGCCAACGACAATATTGTAAACAATTAGGTCCAGCTTGACTCGATTACTGACTTCTATTTTTTCTATCTTTTTCTTTCTTTGACTCTCAAAGATGCCACTTTTGTCAGCCAAGTTACCAAGAAAATTGACACATTGTTTGTGGATACTGTCAAACAAGGTAACCTTGACAAAAAGAAATTGGAAGACCTCAGAACCTTTTCCAACTGTGACTCCTGACCAAAAACTGGTTGACAAGGGTGGCAACATGGTGGTAAAAGACAGAGGTAAATATGAAGCGATGTGTGAAAAGATGTCTGAAAACAAGGCCTGGAATGTTAGGTCTACCCAAAAACTAATATTAGAAAATGAAAGGAATTTTTTTTTTTTTTTTATTGATTTTGATGTACAAGATTATAAAGATACTTCTTTATTTAATAAAGTGGATACTACCTATCATTCTATGTTCTATGCCTTGCCCAAGGTACATGCCACTGACTAATTTTCATGGAAGACCTGATCTCTGGTTGTGGATCCCTCAAAGAAAAAAAAGGACCAATATATGGATTTCATTTTATGACAGCAAAAACATGACCCTCCTATGCTTGGGACAAACAAAGTTTACTTGGAATATTGGCAAACCATAATGTTCCTATGGAAACATTAATTGTGTCCTTTGTGAGCCAATGAGCAATTTACATCTCTAAAATGTGCATCATTTACAGAAGGTCTAAATATATTAGAGGTTATTTGGTAAATTTTCATAGATGTAAATCATACTGCTTCCACCTTAAAGGCACATTCAAGTACAGTTTGTGCAAATACATTAAAACAACTTCCTAATGGCAAATTTATTTTTTCCGAAGATTTTGTCAACTGCAATATTGAGGGTGTTACTTTTACTATTTACTTTTATGTAAAGGCTTCTACAAACTGGTTGTGAATTTTAGAAAGAGGAAGCCACCAATGACCCCAAAGGAGTGGATGTGGAGGTAGTAGAGAGTTACAAGTATCTGGGGGTGAACATAGATAATAAGCTGGAATGGAGCAAGAACACAGAGGTGGGAAGAGGCAGAGCTGTCTCTGCTTTTTGAGAAAACTGAGGTCATTTAACACCTTGCAGACGATGCAGAAGATGTTTTATGAGTCTGTGGTGGCCAGCGCTCCCCTGTATGCTGGGAAAGCAGGCTTAGGTTGTCCGACACCAAAAGATTTAACAAACTGATTCGCAAGGCCAGTGATGTTGGATTGAAATTGGAGTCTTTTACAGGAAAAAAGAATGATGTTCAAGTTATATTCAATCTTGGATGACTCCTCCCACCCACTCCACAATATGGTGGTCAGTCTGTGGAGTACCATTTTGTGTTGTTTTTATAGTATGTTGGTATTGTGTTGGTTATTATTTGGGGTGGTGTTAGAGGAAGTGGTGTATTATTTGCATTTGGTAATTTGATTGTCTGTTATTTTAATTCATGTTATTTATTCTTTTTTGTATTTTAGTTGTATGGATGTTTTATTTGTAGTGTGGTTTTAACTTGTTTTATTTGGTTCTAATGGTTGTTATTGGTCATTTTTTTTTTATGTTTTTGTATCTTGTTCAGTTTATTGTTGTGAGCTTGTTTTGCCTTTGTAAAGTGTGTCTGTGTTTCAACAATTTCCCTTCGAGATTATTAAAGTATTCTGTATTAAAAACAAAACACCCATTTAAGTTTAGAATTTCAGATTATGTTTAAGACATCACCGATGGCAGCTTCCGCTCACAATTAGCTTGTCATGCATTATAAGGTCATGCAGGACAGATTAAAAATCTTTAGTCTGGCCATACATTATACAATTCTCTTGTACAATTTTCCTTTATATTTGCCCAAACCATAATATGAGGTCAAACCTAAACATTTTCAATTTGTATGCAAACAGACAGGCCCTTGCACTACATAAATGCAGGTAAATCTAATGAAAATAGAACAAGAAAATCTTGTAATGTATAATCAGCTTTACTTATTGGTTGAGGATAAAGTATACAAAAATGAAGGGGTGTAGACTTTAACAACAGCCTTCTTTAATTTTAAAGTCACTGGGTCTACAGGATAAAATATACTGAGCCTAAAAGTCTGTATATACTTTTACCTGCTTGTTTGTTTTTTTTTATTAATATTTTTTTATAAAACAAGTATAAAAATGCATATATTTTATATCTTTCAAATTGCCCCGAGTCCTGCTCTGCTAAACTTTGAACTCCAAGTCTATTTGTTTTGCAATCTCCAATGTATTATGTTTTCACACCCTATTGTTGGTTGACCCATTGCTGCCATGGGAAGGGGTGCTGTATTGTATTATCATTTTCACAATCATTATTATTTTTGTATACCTTTCATTTTATTTGGCACTTTTTTTTTGTTTGTTTTTTTAGCACTTTATATCTTTTAAATTATTTTTATGATATTTCTTTGAATATTGATAGTTTTTTTTTTTATTGTTTGCCTGTCTGTGAACTTGCTAATGTTAAATACGTTCATTCTGTTTTTGTTTATCTGAACATACACCCACTATAGTTTTTTGAACAATATCATTTTTGTTTGAGCTCCATTGTTTGGAACATAATCTTATGGTATTTTCCATGTGGCACAATGATGTATATACAATCGGTAAAGAAAAAAATCCCCCCTCCCCTTTAAAATAATCCTATTTAAAATAATCCCATTTTGTTGCTTTGCAGCCTGAAATGAAGACAGACACAGTTTTTTGTTTTATCCAGCTGTATTTACTCAGTGCAACTTCTAACATTCAAGTGAAAGATATAACCAACATGTCAGAAAAAAAAAAATCAAAAACAGAATCACTGAGTTGGAAAAAGGATCCCCATTATGTCAGTATTTTGTAGGACCACATTTTGCTTTTATTCCAGCCTTTAGTCTGTTGGGTTATGTCTCTACTAACTTTGCACATCTAGACTCTGCAATATGTGCCCACTCTTCTTTGCAGAACTGCTCAAGTTCAGGTAAATTTGATGGTGACCATTTCTGGACTGCAGTCTTCAAGTCATTCCACAGATTTTTAATGGGGTTTTAGTCTGGGCTCTGACTAGGCCATGCAAGGACATTTACCTTTTTCTCCTTTGACCATTGTGTGGTAATTTTTTCAGTGTGCCTTGGGTCATTTTGGAAGGTAAACCTTCTTCCCATTGACAAATTTCTGGCAGAGGGCAGTAGAATTTCTCTAAGAATATGGTGGTATTTTGTCCCATCCATTTTTCCTTCTATCTGGTGTTTGGTGTTTAGGCCAAATAATTACATTTTAGTCTCATCCGACCACCTTAAACCCACCTTGAAGATTCTGAGGCCACATGGAAAAAGGTCTTATGGTCAGATGAGATTCAAATTTAATTATTTGGTCTCAACCACAAACAGTATGTCTGGCAATAGGATGGAGGTGGTAATATCATGTTATGGGGGTATTTATCTGCAGCAGTGACTTGAACATTTGTCAGGATAGAAGAAACATGGATGGGACAAAATTCCATCAAATTCTTGAAGAAAATCTGCTGCCCTTTGCCAGAAAGTTGTAAATGAGATGAAGGTTTAGTTTCCAAATGACAATGACCCAAAGCACACTGAAAAAATGGCCACTCAGTGGTTAAAGGAGAAAAAGGTGAATGTCCTTGCATGGCCTAGTCCGAGCCCAGACTTTAACCCCATTGAAAATCTATGAAATGATATGAGAACTGCAGTTCTAAATGGTCACAATCAAATTTAACTGAACTTGAGCAGTTCTGAAAAGAAGAGTGGGCAAATATTGCAGTCTGGATGTGCAAAGTTAGTATAGACATATCCCAACAGACTAAAGGCTGGAATTTAAAGCAACAGGTGGTTCAACAAAATACTGACACAAGGTGGTGATCCTTTTCCAACTCAGTGGTTCTTTTTTTTTTTATTTTTTTATTTCTTTTTTTGACATGTTGGTGTAATATCTTACACTTGGATGTTATTAGTTGCATTAGTAAATACAGCTGGGCAAATGAAAACATGTGTCTGTCTTCATTTCAGGCGGTAAAGCAACAAAATTGGATTATTTTAAAGGGGGGTGATTTTTTTCTATACTCATTGTACATGTGACTATAAACAGCAATGTCAGGCCTCCACTGTTTTTGGATATTCAAAAGTCCACCAGAGATTGCCACTATTTACAAGCCACTCTGCTTGACAAAGGTGTTGTTTAATTAAATAAAACACACTGTATATGCAACATTGTAGTGGCTACACACAGATATTCCTATTACTGGCAAGTTGTCCTTCAGTCCCGGTTTATATATATACGAAGCGGGAACCAGCATGATTCCAGTGCGGGTTCAAGCATCCCATGTCACCTCCCGGCGGCCCACACTCACATCTGTGAACTGCTGTGGGTGTTAATGCAAAGTTAATGACACCCCGAGATTGGTTCGCTCTCGCAGTGCGAACTACCAAATCAGATCACATGGGTTTGAACACCCAAGTGATCTGATTCCAGTGCAGACCATAAAAAGGGTCCTGCACCATGCAATCTGTATGGCTGAATTCACATCGCACAAACATCGCATGTGATCTGCACAGCAGTGCGGTGCGAATCACATGCAATGTCTAATATTGCACTAGTGTGAATCCAACCTCTTACTACAACATAAAGCCATTGAGTATTATCTCCATACATTGTGTCTCTGTTGTGGACACACATTGCACCTGTGTTTTGGGTGAAAGATGACTATTTAAACATAAGGCCCTAATAAGTCGCAATAAGTTCTGTCTCTCTTAATTGGCTCCAGACCTTGGTAATATACATCTTTACATTGGCTTTATTGTCCATGGAGATATGTATGGATGCACTAATATCTATTTGGAGTTATGTTACAGCCAGTAAATACCTATATTACTGTAATCGACAGTGGGCATGTTGAATTCTTGGTGACCTATGTTTGCAATTGATACTTGCCATTTAAATTTGGATATATGAAACACAAAAAAAAAAACCCATAACCCATCTGTTGAATATGTGAATTGCATTTTTCAACACTGAAGACAATGGAATATTCTCCACGATGCCACTACAATAACCACAGACTCTCACTCTTATACAAGTAAGTGGTCCTCCATCCTACAATGTTCTATCTGCCTCCCAAATTGGGATAAAATTTGGTCATCTACATCCAAGATCTCTAGATGTGTGGCACAGAGAGAGACAGCCTATAAAATATTGCTATTTTGGTGTTCTGTGTTAGCCGGAACATGTTACTTAAAAAAATATGGAACGATTCACAAGAAATTATTGCTATTTTGGTATAGGACTCCAGAGGTTCTCCACTGCCAAAACCGGTTTCTTTCCCCCTTATGTTGGTGCTGTGGTAAAGCAAGAGGTACCCATTTTCATATTTTTTGGCAATGTGAGCTTATTAAACCCTTTTGGTCCTCGGTAATGTCCCTGCTCCAACAGGTACTGGAATGCCTTTTGCGTTGGATCCGCTACGTTATCTTTTGGGCCTTCCCTTTCACTCCATAGGGACATTTCCAAATAAACTTGCTTCCTTTATTTTGCTGGCAGCCAAGTGGTTAATACCGCTACATTGGTTGTCTATCTCCCCACCCAATCTAACTCAATTATTTAAGATGATTGCTGATACACGTAGAATGAAATATATGACGGCATTGGTGGGGGATACCATCCCTCACTTTAATAAGACATGGTATGCTTGGGACTCCTTCTCTTTTGGTTCCCCTTTGGGCCCAACCTTGATAGAGGCCGCAGGGGACCCTACTCCCTCTTCACATTAATCGCTCCCTGCATCCAATGACTTAGGTCCCCTTGTGTAACTTGTGACTTTCCGTTATCTAACCCAAATAACCCTCAGGTCATATGGTTACAGGTTTTGTCCTTGCTACTCTTTTGCTCTTTCTCTTTCTCTACCTTTTCACTCCTTGTCTTTCCTTCCCATTCTTTTTCCTATTATATGCAATGCTTAGGCTCTTTGGAATTTCATTTGTTCTTGTTAGTGTATATTTCTATTGTTGTTTGAAATGTCCCTTTGGGATTTATTTTTGTACTTGTTTCCAAATTTTCTCAATAAAAATACAATTAAATGACTTTGCTGTCCACCTGGAGAAGGCTAATATATGACTAATATACAAGCACTTGCATGCTTGCTTACCTTGTGTAATTACAGGTTTTATGCAACTACATACAGTATATACTACATTTTGTAGTATATTTATAATATACTAGAGCCCCTAGCAGACTGAAACTGACTAATGATTTACTACATTGTTTCTGACATTTATTTTCAGTCTTTTTTTTATATGTAAGAAGTGCTGTGATTCAGAGGAGATAATTGTATTTCTCTGAAACTTCACACAACTGGAATATCACCCACTGACTAGCTATCTGGATTTATATCTAGCGTTCTTACTGGGCTAAACAAAAATCAAGCTTTGTCAATTGATATTGATAATATTTGTACCGATTGTGTGATTCCTCTGGCATTTGATACAGCCTTTGAAGCTTTTTGCATTTATGATTGCATTTCTCAGTGATTTCTGCACAACATGATTGTATGAAGTAAATCTACTTTTGCAGAATGTATACTTAAATTAGTCTGTTCCATGCATATGCTTCAACTGGGCTTGTTTTATGGAATCAAGATTTGCACATTTACATGTACTTAACACCATCTTCAAGCTGTGATGAACAGCAATACCTGAAATAAATTTTTTTGCATAATATATATTACATTTAAGGAGGTGCCTCTTTACTGCATGAAGTCTCATTTAACATTAGTTACATTTGAACAGTTTGATTTGTTAGGATTACTGACCAAGTTATAGGCCTCGTGAACTCTTACTTACTCCTGTGCTGAGGCATAAAATCCCTGGTGCTTTCCGATTCCAGGCTGTTGCATATGCCGGGTACAGCCGCAAATACAAGTGAATGGCTGTACATGAGCAATTGACCAAGCCCATGTAAATTTGAATGACAGCTTCTGCAATATCGTTGACCGCCACTTGTGCATATGGCACTTCTCCCTGGATGCGCAACTTTCGTACTTAGGAGGTTTCCAGGGACAGTCCCCGGACCAAGTTTGTCCCGTTTTGTCCCCGGATTGGATTTGAATAGGGGCCCAGGTAATTTTAAAATATCAGTGCAGAATAAAAAAAAAAATTCTGAATTACAAGGTGCTCCGCTGCACCTACTAGCTTAGGGAAGTGTATTTTTTTCCATTATCTGTGCCCTTTTCTGATGATCATGTGCTGGTCAGAGCGGAGGGGCTATTTCTTCAATTTTGGTTGCATCCTGCTTGCATGTTCTTCTGCCTAGCCTCAAGTCCCGGACAGCCGCCCTCCTGCTTATCTCTTTACCTTTCCCGGCGGAGTGATCTTCCTCCACTCAGCTCCGCTCCCCACCCAGTGGTAGCGGGGACCCAGAGAGTGAGACTTGAGAGGCTGTGAGGTGGGCGGCAGCGGCAACAGGCAGAGAGAGGCAGCTGAGCTCAGCTGACAGTGTCCAACAGCAGGAACAGAGGGGAAGAGGATCCCATCATGCCAGTGCCTTCAAGGCTTCAACACAAGTGTGGTTTGGGGGTTTCTGTGAATAGACTACATTGCACTGTACCTGTCTCTTGGGCATCAGGGATGGTATCATAACTCACAGGCAGGGGGCGCTCTAACATGGCTCTGGCTGGCAGTGCTGATTTTGTTAACTTAATGGTCATAATATCATGTGACACACTGTGACATAGCCAGCCAAAGCCATGATAGAGCGCCCCCTGCCTGTGAGTTATCATAACGCTGATGATCTTAACCAGTCGCCAACCGCCCCATAGCAGACTTACTGCCACAGGATGGTCATGCTGCGCAGAATAGTGTGTGTGTGTGTGTATATATATATATATATATATATATACATACATCTGGGTATCAGAGTTGATCAGCAGGTCTGGTGGACTCTATGTCCGCCTGTACCCACTGATCGCTCTGTACACAGGCAGAACAGTGGTCTGCCCATGTAAACAAGGCAGATCGCCGTTTTGTCAGTATGAAAGACATTGATCCTGTGTTCCTGCAAAGCAGTGACAAGGATATTTGCCTTCCCTTGGTAAAAGCTCCTCCCCCACAGTGAGAAAACAGTTGTAAGACACACATTTAACTCCTTGATTACCCCTGATGTTATCCCCTTCCCAGTCAGTGTCATCAGTACAGTGACAGTGCATATTTTTAGCACTGATCCTACACGTACCACCCACCGCCATACACTACACACCCCTCTCCTACACGTATCACCCACCGCCTTACACGCAAAATACTCCTCTTTACATTTACATTTTTATACAGGCTATACACTTACTACTTTACATTGTAGCAAAGTGTAATTTCTTCAGTGTTGTCACATGAAAAGATATAATAAAATATTTACAAAAATGTAAGGGGTGTTCACACTTGATTTTCATACATACAGTATCTCACAAAGGTGATTAAACCCTTCACATTTTTGTAAATATTTTATTGTATTATATTTTATTATATCTTTTCATGTGACAACACTGAGACATGGCACGCTACAATGTAAAGAAAGAAGAAATTACACTTTGCTACAATGTAAAGTAGTGAGTGTACAGCTTGTATAACAGTGTAAATTTGCTGTCCCCTCAAAATAACTCAACACACAGCCATTAATGTCTAAATTGCTGGCAACAAAAGTAAGTACACCCCTAAGTGAAAATGTCCAAATTGGGCCCAATTAGCCATTTTCCCTCCCCAGTGTCATGTGACTCGTTACTGTAACAAGGTCTCAGGTGTGAATGGGGAGCACGTGTGTAAATTTGGTGTTATCGCTATCACTCTCTCATACTGGTCACTGGAAGTTCAACATGGCACCCCATGACAAAGAACTCTCTAAGGATCTGAAAAAAATAATTGTTGGTCTACACAAAGATGGCCTAGGCTATAAGAAGATTGCCAAGACCATGAAAATGAGCTGCAGCAAGATCATACAGCGGTTTAACAGGACAGGTTCCACTCAGAACAGGCCTCGCCATGGTCGACAAACGAAGTTGAGTACACGTGATCAGCGTCATATCCAGGGGTTGTCTTTGGGAAATAGATGTATGAGTGCTGCCAACATTGCTGCAGAGGTTGAAGGGGTAGGGGGGTCAACCTGTCAGTGCTCAGACCATATGCCGCACACTGCATCAAATTGGTCTGCATGGCTGTCGTCCCAGAAGGAAGTTTCTTCTAAAGATGTTGCACAAGAAAGCCTGCAAACAGTTTGCTGAAGACAATCAGACTGTCGCAGCCTGGTCAGCGAGCCTGACATGTTGAGTAGAATCTCTCGTACAGGACCGGCTCGGGGGACACTGATAGTTACTAGAAGCGCCTGCAATCGTCCAGTAATCCATGTGGCAGCAATCAGCAGGAGGATGAGCAGCAGATAGGCTGGTGGTAGGTAAGCTGGCACAGAGCTTGGCAGACTGAAGAAGCAGCTGAAGCAGACTGGAAGTGCAGGTGCAGAGTCAGACAAGCCGGGTCGGTAACGTTCAGATAGAATGAGCAGAAACAGCAGGCAGAAGAAGAATCAAAAGACAAGTTGAGGTGGGGGTATTAGACAAACGTAAGTCAGGAGTAAGACGGATCAGCAGAGGAAACAGGAATAGCACAAGAAGCTGCAGAGCAAACATCAAACAAGTTTATACTGCAGCCAGTTTAAATAGCCCACTTGGCGTGAGCATTAGTGACGTGTGTGCACGCGCGCGTTGCATATTCCTTGAACCACAACCATGTTATTATGCGCCACAAACCTCCACCTGTATGGGTATGTCTTCCCCAGGACATGGATTACTGAAACCATGTTCTGTGGTCTGATGAGACCAAGATAAACTTTTTTGGTTCAATGGTGTCAAGCGTGTGTGGCGGCAACCAGGTGAGGAGTACAAAGACAAGTGTGTCTTGCCTACAGTCAAGCATTGTGGTGGGAGTGTCATGTTCTGGGGCTGCATGAGTGCTGCCGACACTGGGGAGCTACAGTTCATTGAGGGAAGCATGAATGCCAATATGTACTGTGACATACTGAAGCAGAGCATAATCCCCTCCCTTCAGAGACTGGGCCGCAGGGCAATATTGCAACATGATAACGACCCCAAACACACCTCCAAGATGACCACTGCCTTGCTATAGAAGCTGACGGTAAAGGTGATGGACTGACCAAGCATGCCTCCAAACCTAAACCCTATTGAGCATCCGTGGGGCATCCTTAAATGGAAGGTGGAGGAGTGCAAGGTCTCTAACATCCACCAGCCCAGTGATGCCGTTATAGAGGATTGGAAGGGGACTTCAGTGGCAACTGGTGAAGCTCTGGTGAACTCCATGCCCAAGCGGGTTAAGGCAGTGCTGAAAAATAATGGTGGCCACACGAAATATTGACACTTTGGGCCCAATTTTAACATTTTTACTTAGGGTTGTACTCACTTTTGTTACCAGCGGTTTAGACATTAATGGCTGTGTTGAGTTATTTTGAGGGGGACAGAAAATTTACACTGTTATACAAGCTGTACAATCACTACTTTATATTGTAGCAAAGTGTAATTTCTTCAATGTTGTCACATGAAAAGATATAATAAAATATTTACAAAATTGTGAGGGGTGTACTCACTTTTGTGAGATACTGTACATGTGAGCACAATATAGTAAATTTTTATGTTAATTTTATAATTACAGCATTATACAAGTACTTTTTAGAGGGTGTGCATGTAATGAGATGAAGATGTTTATGGAAGATATGGAAACACTGAAATGAAAGAACCATTGGAGGGAACAGAGGACATAGAGACAGGGTTGTTGCAAAGCTTTATTAGACCTATTTTAATACACGTGGGTCAGAAAATTTGGTAAGAGTCCGGGGAAGTGAGTGGCAGGGGAGCCCTCACCTTTGACAGTTTACGTATTCCTGAGGTGCTGGACAGTCTGACTTTTATTGAACTTTGATATGCAAGGAGGCGTTGGGAGTTTTTTCAGCTGCTGGGGGTTGACATTTGGAGCACTGGTGGATATCTGAATTAGATTTTCACTTTGCAAGTGAATTTTCAAAGTGTAAGAAAATCTTTTCCTAGCTTAGTGAATTAAAGGTCTGCTTACCCATCCATCATCTAATCATGTGCAAGGAAAATGAATGCTTTTTTTTTTTCCTAATGCGTGATGGGTATTCTTTGCAAAAAGAAAAAAAAGAAATACCACATTCACTGGGCAAAGTGAAAATTCAATTTTAAAGTAAACAGCTTATTTGCCTTTTGTAAATTCCCCTAAAGTATTAAGCAAGTGGTCAGCTAGGTAACTAGTATTATAAGGTGATTTGAAATGGCTTCCCTTTGTTGTAAACAGGATTAGGAAAGGTTTCTTTTGTTGACAATGTGGAAAAAAATGGGACTTTAATTCTAATCATTTGTGTCCAAATGTCTTGTAGATTTTTTTCTGTTATCTGAAGCTGAGAAATATGCCCAAATACAGTATTAAAAAAAAAAATAGCTCAGTTACTGTGGCCTGGGCTTGGGTATTGTCCACCTGACTATCGCAGGCTGGAAAATGGCTATTGATCCTCCCGGAACTGTCCAATTGGAACCAAATCTCTTTATATGTTAATATCTGCCTGTTCATGTGAAAAGGTTTCTATCTCTAAAACATATTCAATGGCCACAAACAACCGTTAAGAACATAGACTGTCAATAATAACCAATAGTGTCTATAATGAGAATAGCCATGCATGAATTGATTTGTGTGCCAGAATATTAAAGTGCAAATCTAGAAGAATAAGGAGAAAGTGGAATTTGATGCAGATGTTTGATCCACAGTAGAGGAGAACTGAACACTGACACAGCTGATACACTGTATACTTATAATGATATGACATTCAGTACATTTAGTACTTTCAAATGAAACAGCTCTATTGTCGGCCTGTCATTTTGTATATAGAAAAGGAAACCATTTGGGACATGTGAGACACTACCACTCAATAAAATATCATTTCCAGTGAGACAATTTATGGAGTGAAAATGATTTTGTATCTTTAAAAGTATCAGCTGAAGTTATGCTGTGTTTTTAAAAAAGAATAACAATGGAATGGCGGGATGGAAAAAGTGCAGTAAGTTGAACATACAGTAGAAACACAGATGACTGACAACATAAAAAATCAAGTGGTCCTAAAGCTGTTTTTTTTTTTTTTTTTTTTTAATTTATGTATATGTCATGTTTCTTTATATGTACTTACTGTTGATTAGCTCAATACCTCTGCTGGAAGTCTGGTCAAAGCATCCACTAATGTTAGGTACAATAAAACATAACCTTTGGACAGTTCTAATGCTAGCTTAAGGTCATGCTATGTTCTTGATCACATTAAAAATACTGCCCTGTTGAACCTTATTTACACCTTAAGGGCTCATTCACATGGGCACGTGGGGAGAGATAAAAGCAGGATGTTGGGCCATAGTTTTGACCTCTACCCCACCCGATGCCCACCTAAACAAAGCAATGCAGCTTTTTAGGGGCGAACCCATTATGTAACTGCAACAAAATGTAAACATCATGCCACATTTGGCAGGTGGCACTGCCACTGAATGTAACCTATTTAAATAATGCACCCTGCATTGCACATGGTTGCTGAACATTAATACAGCATTTTGAGGGTCAAAAAAGGTGGTGAGAAGATGACAAATCCCCTCCCCACCACCTGTCACATTCTCTCTGAGAAACAATCCTCCATGGATTGCTTTCAGAGGAGTGACTATGTTTGCCACACATTTGAACAAGATTTTATTGTATTTATAAGCTTAAATTATGTTCTCTCTTGCCCTTATTTTTTTGAGGTTGTACTTGTAGGGATCTGCTGCCCTCTTTTGTCTGTATTTGTGATGGATGTTCTATGAGTTATTCATGTACATAATTTCCTTGCTCTGTGGGGCTGGGTTAAAAAAAAACAGAAGTATATAGAGAGAAAGCAGAACCGAGTCACACAACCTTACACATACAGGAGCTGTTGCTGTTGTGTATTTCACCCAGACCAGAATTTGAGACTATTGTGCAAGTATTTCTATGTTCCAATAGGTTAGCTGCAGTTTTCCATTGCTATCCATAGCTGTCCATAGCTTTTTGAGTGTGTATCTGAATCCTTGTGACAGACAGAGTATCTTTGTCCTATTGTTATTATCTCACATGCACAGTGCCAGAAAACTAGATCTGTACTACTGTATAAGTGTAGTGGTCTACTTCCAGTATATTAGTAGGTGAAACTGTTTATTGCAATAGAGTTTATATTCAGCTTCTGTTATTTTGGATAACCCTGTCCCTTCTGGTCAGTTTTAGCTCAGGGATCAATAACCAACATAGGCCACAGTCAGGTAAGGAATTTGAAAGCCACTTCCAGTAGTTTGAGTTCTGGTTGCATGACAAATTAGCAGCTACTATGGACTAAGCGCAGAGTAGATAGGCTGACTCTGAGTTCTAGTGCTATACCATGCTTTCTGTTGGTGAAAAGCTGTATTCCAGACTGGTTGGACAACTGCACTATGTTCTTTTCATCACCACAGATCTTGTCTTCAGGTCTCCAATACCAAGACAAATGCCACATAATGATCATCCTCATGGGCCCCTGCATCTGGACTTTGCTACAATATTAATCTCATGTATCATGTATCTCAACTATATGTACCCAGGTATATGTGCACAATTCCACCAGGACTCAAGTGGGCCCTTTTCTGATGATACCTGTTTGAACATTGGATGTATGCTATATTAATTATCTTTTCTTATATAAAACTTGTATTAACCATCCTGGTTTGCATCTATATACGTATAGTTAATGTTAAATGTTGATTGTGATAGTTCTTCTTCTTCTAATTACTTTGATAAGAATACTGTTCATTTCCTAGGAAGGGAATCACCATTGCTCTGGGTGGAGACACTGCCAACTTTTTCATCAAACCCACTCTTTCATTTAGCAATGGTTCTGCTTCTCTTATTTGCCTATAGGTTTAGCACAATATCAGGTTGGGGGGGGGGGGGGATTTTTCCATCCCCCCCTTTCGAATGAGGGATACATATTCATTACATTTTTCAATTTCAAGGCCATTTACAGTATGCACACAATGAGTGGATTTTGAAAAACATAATAAATAAATGTTATTGTTCAAGGAGATAAGAAACCCTTTTTTTTTGATGGGAACAATTCTTCTAAAAATGTTGTATGGTTAATATACTGCATAACTGAAGCCAGAACTGTCTGAAGATAAGTTTGAAGAAGAAGAAATGACAGACCCCACACAAAGATCTCTGTTAAGGTAAGAAAGAAGGCCAGAGCAGTAAGTAATCTGAGTTAAGTGTCTTTTTATTCTGGATGATTGATTAGGTTACATGCCCTACTGACAAAGTCAGCAAGTAAGATGACTGGATCAATGGAACTGACGGAATGGTCAAATTTTTGCAAAGGAAAGCACCTCAGACAAAAGAACATTATTGGTGTTTTAAAGTAAAGCTGGCAATTTGCTCTCCATGACAAAAAGATGGTCACAAAAACCATTGATGTATTTCTGGTCGGTGTTTTTCTTTAACTTGCATTGTCTATTAAAACTATTGATGTAGAACTAAGGCCCCAGTCACATCTAGCAACAGTAGAGCATCGTGATTTTAGGCACATTTTTAAATGTGTGTTTTTTGCAGTTTTTTTTTTTTTTAGCAGCACCATTCACTGCTCTCCACTCCAAAAACACGCCAAAGTAGCACCTTTTTTTTGGGGGCCGATTTTGGCATGTTTTTGGTAAGCGCAGTTTTGGATGTTTTGCGTGCAATTTGTCACACAACAAAAGGCCAGTTTCTTTTGTGTGTTTGGGGTGCCATTAACAATAATGAGACCCTAACCTGTGTTGCATGTTTTGCAGTGACATTACCGCGTTCCAGAAGCGCAGGCAGAATTGCATGCTTCTGCCAGCAATTCTAGAACATCCAGATGTGAACAGGGCCTACATCAGGTTTAGGAATACACAGATTGATGGCAGACAGAGGCAATGGCAGTATAATCCAGGCTGGCAGAGGAAGCAGTCATAATACTGTAAGTTGTTTGTATGCATGATATTTGCTATTATGCTGTGAGGTCTAAAGCTGGCTTTACACTAGTAGATTATCCAATGAATGTGAAAATTTGTATGAAATTTCATGGCTTGACAAATGTAGTTTGAAAGTAGTTCTAAAATTTGTTTGATTTTTACATTTGATTTTGGCATCAATGGACTTTTTTTAACTAAATCATATATGCTGTTCGAAATTAATTAGTTCTAGAAATATTTTTCCTCTTGATCTTTCAACTTTTCTGTGGTCAAAAATAAATGTTGGCTTTACCCCACAAACATACATTCTTAACCACTTGCCGACTGCCTAACGCCGATCTATGTCGGCAGTCAGCCCCTCACAGGCAAAGTGACGTAGGGCTACGTCACTAGCTTGTGAGGGTCTAGGGAGCGAGCGCGCGCCCCGGAGGCGCGCTCCCGCGTGGTCACGGACCCCCCCGCGTGTGTGACCAGCGGACCCGATGTCCGCCGGTCACTCGGCGATCGGCGGGGGAGAGGGAGAATGTCAGGCAGCTTGTGTAAACAAGCTGCCTGTCATTCTCCTCGCTGTAAAGACACTGATAAAACGGATCTAGTATGTAGATCCGTTGATCAGTGTCCTTACAGCTCAAGCCACAGCCAATCACAGTAGAAAGCACGCCCCTAGGGATACACACAGCCCCTCCCTTCCAAATAAAGTTAACCCCTTCACAACCAGTGTATTTTTACAGTAACAGTGCATATGTATAGCACTGATTACTGTAGAAATGTCACTGGTAACCCCAAAAGTGTCACAAATGTCAGTCAAGGGTCCGATCTGTCCGCCCCAATGTCGCAGTACCGCAAAAAAAATCGCAGATCGCCGCCATTACGCGTTAAAAAAAAAACAACAAAAATGACAAAAATCTTTCCCTTTGTTAGTAAACGCGATAACTTTTGCGCAAACCAATCAAAATAC
This sequence comes from Pelophylax lessonae, assembly GCF_965119305.1. Lineage (NCBI taxonomy): Eukaryota > Metazoa > Chordata > Amphibia > Anura > Ranidae > Pelophylax > Pelophylax lessonae. The sequence goes on along the minus strand of NC_138771.1, from coordinate 94,844,510 downwards.
GCTTTTTGCAATTTTTTTTACCAAACATATGTAGCATAAAACAAATTGGCCGAAAATTTTAAAAAATTTTGATTTTTACTTTTTTTTTGGGGGGAATTTCATATAAAAAAATGTGAAAAATATTGTTATTTTTGCAAAATTGACGCTCTTTTTTTGTTTATAGCGCGTGATCAAAAAATCGCACAGGTGATCAAATACCACCAAAAGAAAGCTCTGTTTGTGGGAAAAAAAGGACGTCAAATTCGTTTAGGTACAGCGTCGCACGACCGCGCAATTGTCCGTTAAAGTCACGCAGTGCCGAATCGCAAAATACCCCCTGGTCAGGAAGGGGGTAAAATCTTCCGGGGCTTAAGTGGTTAAAACAAAAAATTTCTAAAGAAATTCTAGTAAAGTATGGCCAGCTTTAGTGCCCCCAAAAAGCACAGATACATCTACAAACAATATAAAGTCAGTTTATACAAATGCAGCTAGGGGACCGGAATAAACTCCACTACTGCTACAACAATTTGGCCACCAGTTCTTGCACTTATAAGAAAAATTTCAAGATAATTGTGATTGTGCATGTTTACATATTGTGAGATTCGCATCAAGTGTAGAGCGTTTAAAGAACACCGCCACTCGCTTTTTCTTTCTTTTAAGGGCTTTCCTCACCCATGTTTATTAAAGGAAAGTTCATCAAGAAAAAAAATAACAGGTGTACCAATGCAGGGGTTTCAGCATTTCAATCCTCAGCAATAAGCAATCATTCAGCCTTCCTGGCTTGAACTTGCAGTGCTGCTGCTCTGGCCTCAAACTCCAGGCCCTTGTCTGTCTCCCACAGACTTCACTCACCCAACAGGGTGCACACGGATAGCAGCCTCGTGCTGCACTGACTCCCACATGGAGCCCTCCTGCAGACCTGTAAGCTCTGGAATCCAACTGCAGCCTCTATCTCTCTCTCAGGGATGGTGGGAGCCCTCCTGACTCCCACACAGACCTCGTGTCTGTCGGTTGGAGTCCTCCTGACTCTCTTGGGCCAGACCTCGTGTCTGCCCAGGTGCAGCTGTCTCCAACCGGGAGCTCTGAGTGCTAAACCTTGGAATAATATGAACCCAGCAGGCCTGTCTTAACCAAAGCCAGGCGTAGATTGCTAACACACACAGTGACCCGGGGTCGCCTTCCTACAATATTTATATCACTAAAATGTTATATTATTGTATGCCGTGCTACCCTATATGAACTCAAAACATTTTAAAGTAGAACTAAAGGCAAAACATGTTTTTCTTTTTTTTTTGGATAGCGTTAGGGAGTGTTATAACCCATGCCAGTTTTTTTTTGCTATCTCTGTCCTATTGGGTAGATTTCCCTTCATTTTGTGTCCCATAGCAAGTTAAAGGAAATCCCTCCGAAGTGACTGAATCCCTAGTTGTCACCAAGGTCACCAAAACTAGTGCGCACATTGGAAGATTTACCCTCTATTACTGTGCAGGGAACAACCCATAATTAGGGATTTTCTTTCACTTTTATGTGGGAAAAAGTGAGGTAAGGTGGTGCTGCCTAATTATGGATGGTGAAACAATGTTTGGTCTAATGCTCACAAAATAAAGTGCTATAGTGTTGGCTTAAATAATAATAGCCAATCCAAAATGTGGAGTGTGAGTGCGTGAAAAAGTACAAAAACAATTTTATGGAGTAATCTCCCCAACTAAGTGCTCCAAAGTGTTAAGTGCAATAAATAAGTAAATAAATAGATGTACTAATATACCAGTGAAAAAAGGCAGTGAAAAAATGTGTGGGTGATATATTCCCTGAATAAAAATATGATCTAATGCAATGAATCCAATAAATAAATAATTCAATCTGTAAAACAACCAGTGTGCCCTCACCAGAGGTATATACCCCTACAGGGGTGGTAAGCCTTGATACAGTATCCTCTTATCCAGTGATGTGTGGGGCTCCTGGGGGGAAAATATCCCTTTCACCTGGGTAGTGGGGTCTCCCCTTTCCTCAATCGATGGTAATATGCAAGGAAGAAGCGCTAATATAGTGATGTACCATTTAAAATACTTTATTAGGCAAATAAAAGTCAGGTACTCACATAAAATCAATGGTAAACAGGCATCCAGAGCAGTAGGGGCCGCGAGTCCCTCGTTGGCGGCTACTTCCAGGACGCTATGCGTGTCAGCGGCCGGATCTGCGTTGCAGTGGGGTGGAAATGATGTAATCGCGCACGACGCGTTTCGTCAGAGCTGACGTCACCTGGATCACCTTATAAGCACCTTTAAGACTGTTTGTCACTTTTCAGAGAATATCACTTTTTTATTCATCACTTTTTTTCAGCATCTAAGGGACTGTTTATTTGTATATTGGACTATTATATAGTTTTAACTGTGTGATCACCATTACTATTTTTATCTGTTTTTACCGGCACACTGGTTGTTTTACAGATTGAATGATTTATTTATTGGATTCATTGCATTAGATCATATTTTTATTCAGGGAATATATCACCCACACATTTTTTCACTGCCTTTTTTCACTGGTATATTAGTACATCTATTTATTTACTTATTGCACTTAACACTTTGGAGCACTTAGTTGGGGAGATTACTCCCTAAAATAGTTTTTGTACTTTTTCACGCACGCACACTCCACATTTTGGATTGGCTATTATTATTTAAGCCAACACTATAGCACTTTATTTTGTGACCATTAGACCAAACATTGTTACACCATCCATAATTAGGCAGCGCCACCTTACCTCACTTTTTCCCACATATATAGATATAGTCTTTTGACTATATTTTGAGGTCGGCTACAGCCCCCTTCCCTGTCCATAAGCGCGGAATTCTTTCTATCCTTGTTCTTTCACTTTTACTTTGGGTCATAATGGCAATCATGAAAAATAGAGAAGGTGAATTTCCCTAACAGGGACACAGACAGCAATTCTAGACAGACACTCTATCCAAAAGATCTAAAAAAAATGCTTAAATGATACTTTAATATAAATTTCTTAAAAAAATTGGAGGTGTTGTCTGCAGTTATCTAATTTGTAATGTAAAATAGTAAATTCATTCTCATGTCGGATCGGCTGCAATTGGGAACCCCACATTTTTTCTAAGGACTGTAATCTCTAGCCTGTTACATTTTATGAACATCTAGCTTTATAGGTACTGTAGATAATGAAAAGTGGAGGTGTTGTATGCATTTAGCCAAATTCTATTGCAGATTAGTAAATAATTCTGATGTCTGATTAGCTACAAATGCTTATTTTTTCCAATGGCTTTAATCTCTAATCTGTTAAATACAATTCCCCTACTTTTATTCTGTACAATTTCCTGCCTTTAATATTTTAAATACAGAAGACAGTTTGCCTGGGTCTACTTAGCTTACAAACTGATGTGTACTAGTTTATCTGTAGTTTTCCCAGCTGTATACAGCTGTGAAGCATCATAAAAGTCTTTATAGATAATTTCAGGTAGGTAGATTTACATATCCCAGTGGTACCCGAGTCAAATGCATCTCATATTTACGGCACAAATTAAAGGCCAAAAAAGCAACAAAGTAATCCCAACTGATGTTCTTCAAGCGTGAACATCAGAATAGTGAATAAAGTATATAGCTAGCATTGTGCAATTCTTCCTTAACCCCTCAATGCCTGAAGATAAAAAAAAAAGCTTCACATCTAAGCACAGTTTTACAATTTTGCATGTGTTAGTTGAACTGTGAAATCTAGGTGGTTATGCACTATATTACCAAAAGTATTGGGACACCTCCTTTTTACGCACATGAACTTTAATGACATTCCAGTCTTAGTCTGTAGGGTTCAATATTGAATTGGCCAATCATTTGCAGCTATAACAGCTTCTGCTCTTTTGGGAAGGCTGTCCACAAGGTTTAGAAGTATGTCTATGGGAGTGTTTGACCATTCTTCCAGAAGCGCATTTGTGAGGGCAGGATTTGGACAAGGAGAATTGGCTCACAATCTCTTTGTGCACTGGTCCAAAACATTTGGTGAAGGGGGATTATGGCGTGGGTTTGTTTTTAGTGGTTGGGCTTGGCCCCTTAGTTCCAGTGAAGGGAACTCTTTAGGCATCATCATACCAAGACATTATGGACAATTTCATGCTCTCAACTTTGTAGGAACAGTTTGGGGTTGGCCCTTCCTGTTTCAACATGACTGCACACCAGTGCACAAAGCAAGCTCCATAAAGACATGGATGAGCAAGTTCAGGGTGAAGAAACTTGACTGGCCTGCACCTCAACCCAATAGAACACCTTTGGGATAAATTAGAGCAGAGACTGTGAACCGGGCATTCTCTTCAACATCAGTACCTGACCTCACAAATGCACTTCTGGAAGAATGATCAAACATTCCCATAGACACTCTCCTAAACCTGGTGGACAACCTTCCCAGTGTAGTTGAAGATATATAGCTGCAAAGTGTGGGCAAACTCAATATTAAACCCTACAGATGGAGACTGGGATGCCATTAAAATTCAATGTGTGTGTGTGAATGCAGGCACCCCAATACTTTTGTTAATATAGTGTATTATGAATATTTTTCAGGACAAATTAGGCCTTTGTTTGGTGATACATTTTAATGCATATCTGGCATGCATGGTGATACCACATATGTGTGTTTTATTTGTTGTTTGTAATTGTAGTAGGGCCTAGGGACAATATTGCACTTTTTTTTCCTACCCAAAGCCAGTGGCCCTGGGACAAACATTGGCCTAAATGAGTATCCTGTGCTCCAGTATATCCATATATATTTGGGCACAGGCACAGTTTTTTTTTCAGGTATTTACCAAAACATATTCAAGCTATAATTATATAATGGATATGGTCTGAAAGTGCACACTCTCAGGTTTAATTTGAGGGCATGTACATCCAAATCGGAGGAAGGATTTAGGAATTACAGCTCTTAGGAATAGCCATTCCCCCTTTTTCAAGGGACCAAAAGTAATTGGACAATTGAATCAAAAGGTGTGTTATGGCCAGGTGTGGACTACTTCTTTGTTATTTCTTCATCAATTAAGCAGGTTAGAGGGCTGGAGTTGATTCTAAGTGTGGTATTTGCATTTGGAATCTATTGCTGTGAACCTACATCATGCATTCAAAGGAGCTGTCCATGCAAGTGAAACAGGCCATTGCAAAGCTTCAAAAACTAAACAAATTCATCAGAGAGATAGCAGCAACATTAGGAGTGGCCAAATCAACAGTTTGGTACATTCTGAGGAAAGAAGAACGCACTGGTGAGCTCAGCAACAAAGGCCTGGACGTCCCCAGAAGACAACAGTGGTGGATGATCGCAGGATCCTCTGTATGTAAAGAAAAACCCATTCTCCAGACAAGTGAAGGATGCTCTCAAGGAGGTGGGAATGTGATTGTCAAAGTCTACAATCAAGAGAAGACTACACGAGAGCAAATACAGAGGGTTCACCACAAGGTGCAAACTGTTCATAATATTAAATGCCCATGTAGGCACTGTAATGCAATTTGACTTTATAAGCGTATATTTAGACTAATAGTTGGGACTCTTTTCCTCCCTTATATATTTTTATGATTTCCCTTTTCTAGGTTGGTCTTGGGGATATTGTTACCATCTACTTTAGTGTGATCTTTGTTCTAGTTACAGCTGTGTATTTCTATCTTAAAGATATCTTGATTTTTGTTGGTGATCTCATGCATATAACTTAGTGACCCTATCCTACCCTGCAGATCTCTGCATTCCCTTCCTGTCCCTGGCGGTGTTCCAATGCATGGTGGCTGGCTCTGGTGCCCCAGTTCCCACCCCCAGGCTTTTCTGATGAGCACTCCTTGATCCACCAATAGGAATGTGAGCATTCTACATACTTGGTTATATTAATGTTATATATATATATATTATGTTTTGTTATTGATTTTTATATATTTTCTTATACATAGTGCTGCCCTACTATTATATGAGGTCCTGGGGAAGTCTGAACCAGCAAAACATTGACCTGATTACCGGAAATATACAGATTTTTACATGCATAACCACTATCTTGCTTTATACAAAATCTATTCTATTATTTCCCATATTTATAGTTGGGCATATGATCTTGAGTTTGTCAACACCTGGATCTTGTGGAGGCAGTTCACGCCTATGTTTTACCTTTACTGAGCCTATAAAGTCTGGTCTGTATAGGCAGTGCGTACATTATTTCAGCCCACAACCATTTTTTTTCATGTGTATATGCGGATGTGACTTAGTGAAGTCAAAATATGTTTCTTCTGACACTAAGTATTAAACCTTTTCTTTACCTTGCGTAAAACACACTGACATTAACATAGTAATTTCCATTGCCACTGCCAATGACCATAATGCTGACACTAGCACTAACCTAGATTATACCCTATCTTTTTTTTTTTGTACAAAGACGTACTGTAGGGAGTAGATGTAGAGGAGGAATCTAAAAAAAGTGATCGTTGTGACTGAATATAGCAGTCATCATGTGATGTGGAGTCACTCCTCCCAGCTCTTGATCATTAGTCCAAGACCAGGGGCTGTCAGTGACAGCTTGGTCTCTGTGCTTAGAAATCACTACAAAGCATGCCTCCGGAACAAAAACATAACACATATATGAAATGCCACAAAAGAAAGGCCACCACTGTGAGGCCACATACAGTATGTGATAAATCATTGTCAAGAGGTTAAAGTATAACTTAAAGAGTAACTCCACTTTTTTAGTAGAGTGTACCTTGACAGGGGAAAGGAGGAACCTGACCCCTAATGGAATAGGCCTGAACCACCATCTGTCTGATCCCTCTGGAAATGGTTGCAGAGGAAGTGGACAACCCTTTGCGAGCTCCGTTCATGAGCACAAATAGACAGTCTGACTTCCTAAAAGACTTCGTAGCTGTGAGGTATACCCTAATTGCCCAAACGACATCCAAGGCATGCAACGTAATTTCCTCCAGATGAAGGGACCACTCCCCTTGGTCCAATGCTTGCCGACTGAGGTAATCCGCCTGCCAATTTTCCACCCCGGGAATGTGCAGCGTGGAGAGGGCTGGAACGCACCATTCTGCCCACCTTAGAATGCCAGCTACCTCCAGAGCCACCAGGGCACTTCTTGCACCCTCTTGGTGATTGACATAAGCCATGGCATTGTCCGATTGAATACGCACTAGGCATCCCTGAAGATGATCCGTCCAATTATCCAGACACAGTCTGATCGCATGGAGTTCAAGGACATTGATCAGTAGTCTGGACTCTTCCAGCATCCAGATCTCCTGAGCAGAATGCTTGCCGAGGACGCCTCCCCAGCTGGACAGGCTGACATCCGTAATGACCACTGTGCAATACAAGGGGAGGAAGGATTTTCCCAGCCGAAGCACCAGAGAGCGAAGCCCCTATATCAGGGACTCCTTTGTTCCCGACTCAGCCGGATCTGATTGTCCAGAGACTGTGGAGTCTTGTCCCTCTTAGTCAGAATCTCCCTTTGCAGGGACCTCATGTAGAACTGTGCAAATGGAACTGTCTCTAAGGTAGATACTATCAGACCTAGCACTCACATGCAAGTGAGGAAAGATGGCCATTTGTTGGACAGCAGGAGGTGAATTGCAGCCTGCAATTTCTGGAGTTTGTCCAGAGGAAGGAGCACTCTGGCTATGGCTGAGTCCAGAGTCAGGCCCAAATAGTCCAGCTTTGTGGATGGAACCAGCGCAGACTTCTGAAGATTCAGAATACAGCCAAACTCTGGCAGAGTTTGTATTGTGATCTCCAGGTTCTCCCCAAGAGCAGAGGGAGACTCCGCTCCCAGAAGGAGAACATCCAAGTAGCCCAGTACTGTGATTCCCCATTGGCGTAGCAAGGCTAGCACCGGAGCCAACAATTTTGTGAAGACCCAAGGAGCGGAGGCGAGACCAAAGGGTATTGCCACAAACTGATAATGCTCCTCTCCCACAAAAAAGTTGAGAAAACGCTGGTGACTGGCACATATTTGAATGTGAAGATAGGCATCTTTGATATCTATAGAGGCGAGGAAATCCCCCTGACGCAGGGATGCCACCATCATTCATATGGACTATATTTTGAACTTCTTTACCTGCACAAAGCAGTTCAGCACCTTGAGGTCCAGGGCTGGATGCACTTTGCCTTCCTTCCTGAGGACTGTGAACAGGTTTGAGTAAAAACCCTGAAAACGTTCCAAAATCAGAACCGGAACGATCACTCATTGAAGGAACAGGTCTTGTATCGATCCAAACAGACCCTGCAACCAATCTGCGGACAGGTGCAGGTTGGAAGAACAAAACCTTGCCGGGGGACAAGAGCGAAACTCAATTTTGTAACTAGACCAAATTACTTTGTGGACCCACCTGTCTTGCACCATAGAGGTCCACGGGTCCGGAAACCAGCAAAAAACGCCACCCCACCCACGATACGGGTGAGGGCGCACCCTCATGAAGAAGGAGCCTTGTCCCTGGGCCTGGAGAAACCCACTCTTGGCTTGCCAGACCAGGGTCGGTTGGATCCGTCAGAGGAGGCCCTGAAAGGCTTCAAGCCCTTGTCAGTCGATCCTGAGGGATGAAAAACCTTCTTATGAGCCGAGAAGGAAGGTCCACATCTACGACGAGGTTCCATGCCCTTAGTAGCCTAAGGAATAAAGGTACTCTTCCCCACATCAGACCTTTAACCTCTTCCAGTCTGTGCTATACCCAAAAGATGGCTACAGCGCGGACCTTAATTGCTGGGAGGGCGTCCATGTACTTCCTCCCGTGCATGACATGCCTGCACACTCCCGGCAGAGTGCTGCGGCTTGCTCTGTGATCAGCGGTCCCGGATCCTTACCACTTACCAGCCAGTGACAGCTGATCATGTGATGTAAACAGCAGCCGGCGATCAGCTTTTTCTTTATCCTTACGCTATCAACGTAAGGAGGAAAAAAGCCGATCACCATCTGCTGTCAGAGGGACATTGGTCCTGAAGAGGATAGGAGCATCTGTGCCAACCAGTGCCACCTACCAGTGTCCACCAGTGCCCACCAGCACCACCTACCAGTGCCCACCAGCATCACCTGCCAGTGCCTATCAGTACCACCTATCAGTTCCCACCAGTGTCACCTATCGGTGCCAATCAGTGCCCCATCATCAATGCTGCCCATCAGTGTCACCTACCAGTGCCTATCATTGCACATCAGTGCCACCTATTAGTGCCCTTTAGTGCCCATGAGTGTCACCTATAAGTGCCATCTATTAGTGCCATTCAGTGTCACCTACCAGTGCTCCTTAGTGCCGCCCATCAATGCCACTTATCGGTGCCACCCATCAGTGCCCACCAGTGCCGCTTTATCAGTTCCGCCTTATCAGTGTCCATCAGTGCTGCTTTATCAGTGTCTATCAGTGTCGCCTAGCAGTGCCCATCAGTGCAGCCTATCAATGCTCATCAGCACACATCAATGCACTACACGTGCGGCAATCAGGAAGCTCCAGGACTAAAGGATAAGGAGGGGCTCCCACTGCTGAAACCGCCGCTCATGGGGCTCCACTGTTATTGCCACCGCTATTTGCAATGCAAACCACAAGAAAATGGCCACTGGAATACACAAACATGGCCATCATGTATAGGAATACACAAGACAATAACAAAATGGCGGTGCCACAAGGCCTACAGGGGTCCAGCAATCGAGAGACCAGGCCTCAGAAAAGATCCAGACAGGACAGAGGGCTCTGGCAGGAGCCCCCACCAGGTACAACCCCCCCCCCCGCCAGTCGATTGTCCGGTCACTGGCAGCCTTGCTTTCTGTGCCCTCATTAGGGAGATTCTCTTTATTAGTCCTGTTTACTGTTATCATTGAAAGTAAAAGAAAATCCTATAATGTGGCCCCCAGAAAAGCAATAGAGGGGAAATCTTCTGATGAGGACACTAGTTCTGGTGACTTGAGAGGCTCCAAGTGATTCCTCTAACTTCCTGTGTTGGCTATGGGTCAGGACGTGAAGGTAAATCTCCCCAATGGGGGCACAGATGGCAAAAAAAGAGCTGAAAGAGGTCATTACCCTCCCTTACTCTATCCAAAATAAAAAATAAAAAAAAGTTTTGCCTATAGTTCACCTTTGCATACTGCATACTATGTAAAGCATATATGCTATAGTATCCAGTCTTCCAAGCACTTTATTTTAAGGAATATTTTTAAAAATTTGGAAGCCATACCTGTGCTTTAAGTGCGTTTTACATGCATCACCATTGAACTCTATATAATAAACATTTTGGTGAAAATACATCAAAGATGCAGAAAGCAATATTCTTTTAAATGTACCACAGCTTAAACTCATCTTAATAAAACACACAGGTTTGAACAGGGCCTTAAGCCTGGTACACATGTGTCGAATGTCAGGCCACATCGGCCGGTTTGATAAAAACGGGCCGACATTTGGCCCATGTGTATGGCAATCGGTCCAACAGAAGCCAGGTCATTTGATTTCCAAGGCAAATAGCCAAAACTTATTCCAACACCAATGCCTTAAAGGGATCTGAGTTCCCATGTACTCTGCAATATAATTTAAAAAAAAAATAATTTTCCTTTTAAATTATTTTCTGTAGCTTTATAGCTGCACCATCTAGAATGACCTAAATTGTATTGCATATTAGAAAGCTCTCCTTTCAATCTTGAATATTTGCAATATAATGCATGTATAAAAATATCAGTGGTCTGATGGAAATGTCCTTTTTTTTTACAATTAAACCTAAAACAGCAAATCTCTACGATTTATCCCCGGTTGGTGGGACAAAACACGTCAAAGGTGTGGCCTCAGGAGGAGTAACAGGCTGAGGCCATTTACATCTCTTTCTATCTGATGAGCTGGTGGTGTGCTGTGTCTCTTTGTTCCCATTTACTCTATTGCTTTCTGGATGAAGTATTTAAATGCTAGCACCTATTCAATACTGCGGGACACTGGACCTGTTCATCATTATAACACCTTATTACACTATAAGCTTTTATACGGTAACGTGATCAAAACAGCAAAGTCACGCTATGTAAATAATCACAATCAAAAATCCATATGTGAAAGTTCCAAATCTATAAAGGAGACAAAATGTTTGACATTTATACATTTTGCTGTGTTTCCTAGTATTCTAGACATTTCTGGAGATAGAAAAAGTTGATTTGTTTTTAGCCGATCTGCTCTTTCTTTATATATCATTACAGAAATAAACAATGGATTAACACAAAGGAGATATTGTGCATTTGTCAGCTAGATACATGCAAGCTTTATCTAATTCTTTTAAGTTGACGGATATTGCACTAGCAAGAAATCCCAGTTTGAGATTTCTGGCATGATGAAGTCAAATTTTAATCTTTGATCTGAATACCTCTCATTATTTCTTTGCTGGTTTGTATCTCAAAAAGGGGGAACAAAAACCTGCAAGGTTCTCATGGGCATAAAACAATAAAACAGGACATGGCAGGAAAGACAGCTTATCAGTAGGCTCGTTTGATGTGTATATTTTTTAAACTTAAGACAAATACCCATGGAGCTGAGGATGTTTTGAAAGATGAACATTTACCTGCTTTTACACCAGAGCCAGATAAAGGTGCATTAATACAGCAAATACTTTTTTTTTGTACATAGGTTCTTAATTACATTGTTACATAGTTAGGTTGAAAAAAGAACATCTAGTTCATCTATCTCAACCAATTCAGAAAAAAAAGCTCCATATCTACACTTCTTTACCCAGAGTTGATCCAGAGGAAGGAAAAAAATCCCAATTTGCACCAGTGTAGGAAAAAAACAATTCCTTCCTGATCCCTTCTACTTATGTTGTCCTGTGATCATAATCTACTATAGATCATATAACTCCAACCCACACTTTTTTTTTATACTGCTCAAAAAAATGAAAGGCACAAAGGCCAATCAGAGAATTCTCAAAAGCAATCGCAAAGGAATGTTTGGCGTCCCGAGCTAGGAGCTTATATCGCATGTTTGATATACAACACTGTAAGTGCAATTTTATTTGATCTTTAATAAAGTCGATAATACTGCACGATGAGGTCTCTTTCTATTTCAACTTTTATAAGGTGGATCTGTTCCTGGATGATATTAATTGGAGACTGCTGCGATCTGAGTAAGAGGAGATAGTGATCTGGGGTGCTGTATACCTGGTGCTTTCCTGTGATCCTGACTGTTGAGAATAATATAAAGGCTTGATCCCATTAACAGTCTGGTGAGTAGGGGACTGAGAGGGGAGCACCCGGACGCACAAGCACTGAGCACTTTTTATTATCTCCATATTGGTTTAAGACAGCAGACAAGCACTAAGCACTTTTTGTATGAAGAGAGTTTATTTACTGTCACCAAGCACTGGACACTTTGAATAATATTTATTTGGATTTATTTATATATTTATGCAAATTTATTTTATAATTAGCACTAATTAGCAGTTTATAATTATTTCTGGATATTTTAAATATTTTTTATCTGGTTTTATTTATGTACTTACGGTATTAAGATAATATCACTTATAATATACTTCATTTATATGGTATATTTCACATGGTATGGTATGGTAATGGTATTTTATTTAATTTAAAATACATTTTTGCACATATTTAAGCACAATAATTGCACATACTAATAGCACAATATTAATTACTGAGCAGCGCTGATACTTACCTATTTAACTCATGTAAAAAAAAGGTCTTTCCCCCTTTTTTATCAGCAGCAGCTTATTCCAATTTTTAATATATATTATTTTAATATATATTATTTCTTAAATTATATTTATTACCTAAGTGCAGGCACTTTCCAATAACATAGAACTATAACCAATGCATTTAAATGCATCCAAGCATCTCTGGTTATAGTGTCATTATGTGGGCAATATACTAAATTTGAAAAGGTTTTCTATGCTATTCATTAACAAGAACTTTATGCACAATATGTTTTAACTTGGCTGTTGACCCTTTGGAACCTGAAATATCTATTTAAATAAACTACTTCAAACTTCCTAGTTAAGCCTAGTAAAGGGTTTTGGTTTTTCTTCTTTCATAACAGTTCTCAATACAATTAAAGGTTGTGTGGGCAAGAATGCCTAAGTCATTTATTTACAGTATATATATATATTTTTTTTTTACATTGTTCCCTCTCAGAACTTATAGACAGTAAATTAGTTACACACAAATAAGGAGAGATCTACTTACCATTGCCTGTACTCGCAGAAGGCATATTGAGAGAAAAATGAAAAAAAAAAAAAAAAAAAAGAATTATTAGTAAAAACATAAAAATAACAGTAAATGCAAATTAGCAATTTCCAGAATTGTCAGTGATTGATAATGCTTCCTGTGAAGAAGAATAAAAAGAAGTTGCATTACACTTATTACAGCGAGGTATTAAAATTAATGTTACTGAAAAAAAAAATGTCTAAGCTTTGGCTAGAATGTTCTGTTATAAAATATAATTAAGATGGAGGCATATACAGTATCTTGATCTTAAATTAGACCTACAGGGCTGTTTGTAATATTTCTTGGCACTTCTAAATGTTTATGTCACCTCCCCTAAATACTGGTTTCTTAAATAAAATGACATTCCAAGCTTCAGAGATAGCCAATGGACCCCTTCTGATGTTGGGGGACTGTATGCTGTCCCTGATTATCATTTGGATTGGGTAGTTGGAGAAGACCAGCTGGTGGTTTAGTTGATTAGTGGAATATATTTAATTTCATAGTGTGAAAATTGAGGTATCCAGATGTTCAAATATTTTCCCGTAATTCAGATTCCTACAATACCTTTTTCAGCATCTCTCTTACTTTCACCACAAATATGCAGCTTCCCCTGAATATATCTGTTGCTCTCATGCCTAGCAATAATATGCAAGCCTGGACAGCCCCCACAGAATAAGCAATGGCATAGGGTGAAATCCTGTATACCTTATCTCCCTGATGAGATAATTATAGAAGTTGGTTTGTGTAAAATAGACAATACAAATTGTTTTTACTTAAGCAGAGTAAAAAAAAAAATATGCTCTGTCCTAATCAATAAATGTCTGAGTTTGGCACAAAAGCAGGAAAGCTATTGGCCTTTTTTGGACATAACCGAATATAGTCTGAAAATCATAGACCATTTAGGAACAAACCTAGACAGAGCAAATTCTGAGCATGTCTCTATGTGCAAGGTCCTCTTAGTCCTTATACTGAAGCCTCAAAAGTACCCTATATAATATGAATCCTACCACCCTATCGCTCTTATTATTACAGATGCAAGCATTTTACCCTATACCCTTTTGATGAAAATTCGTCTCAGTCTATACACTGCCCCTCATAACTTCATATTGTTGACCAATTTAGATGTCTAACCACCTGCCCCTTAGATCCTGCTCCCTCGCATATGCTACGCTCACCATCTGACTGTATTCTGCACTCACTAACTCACATCTTCAACCTCTCCTCTCTTCTGGCATCTTCCCTAATTCTCTAAAACATGCGCTAGTCACTCCTATTCTTTAAAAGCCCTCACTGGACGCTACCAATCTTCACAATCTATGCCCCATCTTCTTACTCCCCTTCTCCTTCAAACTCCTTGAATGACTGGTCTATAACCAACTGAGAGACCATCTGACTAAGAACAAACTTCTTGAACCCCTCCAGTCTTTATTTCTCCCTCAACAATCCACAGAATGCTCTCCTTAAACTCACAAATGACCTACTAACGGCTAACACCAATGGACACTATTCTGTACTACTTCACCTGGACCTCTCTGCTGCCCTTTACACAGTGAACCACCCCCTCCTCCTCAAAAAACTCCACTCCCTTGGTCTATATGACTGTACTCTTAACTGATTCTCATCCTACCTATCCCAATGCACCTTTAGTGCTACTTACTGTGCAACTGTACTAGTGCACTCACTAGTGCAACTCTACTACCTCCTCTCCTCTTCCTTTCTTCATTGGGGTCCCCCAAGGTTGTGTTCTTGGACCCCTCTTTTTCTCAATCTACACCTCCTCCCTGGGTCAGCTGATTGCCTCCCATGGCTTTCAATATCATCTCTACACTGATGACACCCAAATCTATCTCTCCACCCCTCAGCTCACTCCATCAGTCTCCTCACTCATCACCAACTTACTAACAGAAATATATGCCTGGATGTCACATCACTTCCTCAAACTCAACCTATCCAAAACCAAGCTCAATATATTTCCTCCCCCACATTCCTCTTTCCCTGATTTCTCTGTCAAAATCAACAGCTCAACTATAAACCTGTCCCCCCATGCCAATGTCCTAGGTATAATCCTGGACTCTGAACTATCCTTTCCACCCACATCCAGTCACCATCCAAGGCTTGCCGCCTCAACCTCCGCAACATGTCCAAGATACGCACCTTCCTAACCAACAACACCACAAAGCTTCTAATCCACTCCTTCGTAATCTCTCATCCTCCCTCCTCATTGGCTTACCTTTAAATAGGTTTTCCCCCCTCAGTCTATCATGAGCACTGATGCCAGGCTCATCCACCTCACAAACCGCTGGGTGTCTGCTACCCCTCTTTGCCATTCCCTCCATTGGCTGCCACTCAACCTAGGAATTAAATTCAAGATACTGACCATAACTTACAAAGCCATCCATAGCTTGGCCCACAGCTACATCACTAACCTGGTCTCAAAATACCAACCAAATTGTTATCTTCGTTCCTCCCAGGGCCTCCCTTATTACCTCTTCCCATGCTTGCCTCCAGGATTTGTCCGGAGTCTCTCCCATCCAATGGAATGCTCTACCCCAATCTGTCTGACTATCTTTTACTTTGTCCACTTTCAGACAATCCCTGAAAACTCATTTCTTCAGAGAAGCCAATCTGGCCCCCACCTGACAACTGTACATTTATTTTCTCTATCAGTGCATCCCAGAAGAGTTTAAGCTTTTATAGCTGCAAAGGGTGGGCAACTCAATATTGAATCCTACGAACTAAGCCTGGGATGCCATTAACCGCCTTAGCGGTATCCCCGAGCGTGACTCGGGGTAGGAATTTTCTGCTATTAGCGGTATCCCCGAGTCACGCTCGGGGTCAATGGGCAGAGCGTGCAGACAGCGCAGCGGAGCTTCTCTTACCTTATCCTGGCGATCCAGCGATGAGCTCTCATTGCTGTGACCGCCAGTGAGATCTCCGCCGCTCGTCTGTCGGTAGGAGGACTTCCTAGTTCCGTTCCCTGCAGCAGCAATGCTGCATGGGAGCGGAACTAGGGAGGGAAAGTCAAAAAAAAAAAAAAAAAAAAAACGTTGCACAAAACACATAACACATTTTATATTATATATATGCATATATATATATATGCATATATATATATATGCATATATATATGCATATATATATATGCATATATATATGCATATATATATATATATATATATATATATATATATATATATATATATATATATATATATATATATATATATATATGCATATATATATATATGCATATATATATATATATATATATATATATATATGCATATGTATATATGTATATATATGTATATATATATATATATATATATATATATATATATATATACCTATATACACACACACATATATATATATATATATATATATATATAAAATTATATTATTGATTCGATTATAATTCATGCGTTATATATATATATATATACACACACACACACATATATATATATATATATCTATATACACACATATATATATATAATATATAACACATGAATTATAATCTAATCAATAATATAATTTTATTATATATATTATATATTAAATAATAAAATAATATTATTGATTCGATTATAATTCACTTGTTTGTGTTTCAAATTTACCACATCTGGGATGTCTACTAGAGTCTTGTTTTGGTCAGGTTTAAGTCAGTAATTACTAAGAATTGTAGGCCTATAATACATAACGCCAAATTTCCATGAAAAGAATTGTACCGCTTTTGGAACAGAATTCCTGACAGAATCATACCACCAGGGAGGTTAAAATTCATGTGTAGGTAAAGGTAGGTGTCCCAACACTTTTGACAATATAGGGTGTATGTATATATATATATATATATATATATATATATATATATATATATATATATATTATCAGGTTGGTTGTTGTGTCCAAAAGGTCATTTCATATTTAGTTATACTGTATATATATATATATATATATATATATATAGAAAGAGAGATAGGCTATTTTTAAGGTCAGTTGGAAGTCACCATTAAGGCTTTAATAATTACTCATTGTTATGCCAGCTCAATCTATAATAACAATGTGAGTGGTAAGTGTTAGAACTAGCATTTAGCTAGTCAGTCTAACCTGAAATATGCTACGCATCTCAATATCACACTGATGCAGCCTTAACAATAATTTGCAGAATATAAAAACTAACTATACTTAAAGACTTGTGTTTACATTGCATTTTGAAGCATTTTGTTTACTCTGAATGTACGAGGGACATTCAAGTCAAACTGGGACTTTTCATTTTTACAGGTATAAGAACGGATGTTAGCATGGTGGTACTACACCCAGTAGCAAGTGGCAAGTGTGTCCTATTACTGGTAGGTGCTGCACATGCAAAAATATCAGGAGTTAGAAAACCAGGTACATGATGGTATGATGGTATTTGAGTATATTAAAGTGCAGAGAGTGGGAAAGGATTAGAATTGTCTGTTTTTTACAGTAATCTGGGGCTCAATTAGGGAGAATAAAGCTGGCCAAAAATGGATTTTTGTAAAATCTTACCGTAAAATCCTTTTCTCTTAGCTCATCGACAGACGTAGTCCTCGGTGATACACCACCTTCGGGTTATGTTACCTCCGCAGGAGCAGGACTAGACAGGAAATTAAAAAGCTCTGGCCACACCCTAGGGGCAGTCCCAGAGGGTATATCCTCTCTCTCTCTGCCTCATCAAATCAGTTATGTGAAAAAGCAGTGCTTAGAGAATTTAACCCAACCCAACTCCAAAACAGAGGGGCGGGGACTACGTCTGTCGATGAGCTAAGAGAAAAGGATTTTACGGTAAGATTTTACAAAAATCCATTTTTCTCTAGCGCTCATCGACAGACGTAGTCCTCGGTGATACACCACCTTCGGGACGTCCCAGAGCAGTATCACAACTGAGGGGTGGGAAAATGGAAATCAAATCCCAATCTAGAAGGCCCAACCGGTGCCAACTAGAAGTTTACAATGCTCATCCTTAATGATGAGACTCAACCAAAAAAAGAGAAAACAAATTTTTTTTTTTTTTTTTTTCAAACAGAAAAAAACCCTCGAGGTAGACCACCGGTCTCCTCAAATTGCGGCCTGCAAAACCTTGCGGCCAAATGAGGCATCCGCCGATGCCGTCACATCAATTTTATAGAATTTTGTAAAGGTATGTACCGACGACCAGGTGGCCGCCTTACATACCTGGACCACTGACGCCTGATGGCGAAAGGCCCAGGAAGTACTGAGCGCTCGAGTGGAGTGCGCCCTAACAGGGAACGGAGGACTCTGACCCTTAATAGAATAAGCCTGTACCACCGTTTGTCTAATCCATTTGGCAATGGTCGCGGCAGATGCAGGCAAACCCTTTCTGGGGCCATCCGTGATCACAAAAAGTGAATCCGTCTTACGGAATGATTCCGTAGCTTTCAGGTATACCCCGATTGCCCGAACCACATCTAAGGAATGCAACGCATGTTCCCGATGATGCTTGGGCTGAGGACACAAGAAAGGTAGTACAATATCTTCATTCAGATGAAAATCTGAAACCACCTTGGGAAGAAAAGATGGCTTAGGATGAAGTACTACCTTATCCCTATGAATCACTAGGTATGGTGACTGGCATGATAATGCAGCCAGTTCTGACACCCTGCGAGCAGAAGTAATAGCCACCAAGAAGGCCACCTTCTGGGATAAAGTAAGCAAGGGAATCTCCCTGATGTTTTCAAAGGGAGGTTTCTGTAGAACCGACAAAACCAAATTAAGATCCCAGGGCGGTAAGGGCGCGCGGACTGGAGGAGCCAGGTGCCGCACCCCCTGGATGAAATTCCGCACCAAGGATTTGGTAGCTAAAGGCTTCTGAAAGAAGATTGCTAATGCTGAAACTTGACCCTTGATGGTGCTCAAGGCTAGCTTCTGCTCAACCCCTTGTTGCAAAAAGGCCAATATTCGAGTCACCGAATAAGTACGTGGAGGAAATCCTAAAGATTCGCACCACGCAATATAAGTCTTCCATGTGTGATAATAGACTTTGCTGGAAGTCGCTTTCCTTGCTTTAATAAGGGTAGGAATGACTGAAGTAGACAAACCTCTGTCCTTCAGTACTTGGGTCTCAATGGCCAGGCCATTAAAACCAGCGACTGTAAAGCACGAAGGTAAATTGGTCCTTGAGACCACAGACACTCCCTGAGACGAAGTTCCCACGGAACGTCTGCGACTAACATGTCCAAGTCGGCCAGGCCGGCTTGAGGAGGCCAGCCTAGAATTTCTAGGACCACTGGCGCTGATTGGATCTGAACCAGGCGTCCCTAGAGCTATCTGGCCCCGACCATCCGAGAAAGTCTGGTCGTTTTCTGTTCCCACACATTTATCAGATACCTGATAGTTATCAGGAAGGGTGATCTTTTCTGGTTGAACCTCAGGGACCGAAGTCACCCGACTAGAGGCTACTTGGCCTATCTGGTCAACCAGATCCGATTCCTGTGAGGTATCGGGACTAATCTTAGGAAAAGGTAAAGGAAAAGATCTTTTCAGGGAACGGTAACTACCGCTTCCTGTGGTACTTAAATGTTGGAAGGGAAGAATCGCACCGGTAGTAGTGGTTGATGCTCGATCTAATGTCCTGAATACCGGTGAAAACGTCCCCCCACCCTGAAACCGGGTGGGGGCGCACCTTCAGGCTGTGTACTCCTTTGCTTCGGGTTTGGCTGGGTTGGTCCCCTTCTTGAACCCTCCTGGAGGAGTCTTGCCTTTCCCGCTAGTACCAGCCGGGCGCCCTTTATGGGCGGTAAAGAAAGGTCCTCGCTTGTTGCGAGGTCCCTTAGCTTTTGCAGCCTGTGGCAAAAAAGTGCTCTTGCCCCCAGTGGCATCCTTAATGATTTCATCTAGGTTGGCTCCAAATAGACGATTCCCCTGAAAGGGGAGATTGGTCAAGGTCTTTTTGGAACCTAGGTCAGCTGACCAGCATTTTAACCACAGCACACGTCTGAGGATCACTGCTAACTTAGATGCATGCCCTAATAGGGGAGTAGTGTCCAAGGCTGCGTCACAGATAAACCGTAGCCCTTGTATGATCTGTTCCATCAAATCAGATGTCTCCTGGGGAATATCTTTTCCCCTAAGATCTTGGCGTACCATTTTCGCCCATTCCGTAAGTGTCTGGGAAACTAGACCAATAACGATTACTGGTCTAAATGCTGACCCTATCAGAGAAAAGATAGTGCGGGACTCTGATTCTATCTTTCGATCCACCGGATCCTTAAAGGACGAAGTGTCCTCCACTGGAATAACCGTGGCTTTATTCAGCCTGGAAATAGGCGGATCCACGACTGGTGGTACCGTCCATTTCTTAATGATGGATTCCTCAAACGGATAGCGTCTAGCAATACGCTTGGAAATAGTAAAGGTACGTTTAGAATGCTCCCATTCTCCTTTAATCTGATTACCAAAACATTTAGGTACAGGAAAAGCCTTCGCCGTCTTAATGGGCTTATTAGTCCCAAAAGGCCTCTCTGTTTCAGTTGCCTCTGCCGGTAAAGCCTCAAGTTTTAAGGTTTCTTGCACTGCCACAACTAGTGCGTCCACCAATGCTTCTTCCTGAATTATAGCAAGAGAAGAAGCGTCCTCCTCACTGTCTGAGGGGGCTTTACCTGGGATAACAGCCCTTGCAGAGGAACCTGCAACTGCCGTGACCATCTCTGAATCTGAGTCAGAGGTGTCAGATGGTATAGGGGTAGGCGGGGGTCGCTTCCTTGACCCCCGTCCCTGACAGGCCGCCTCCACCCGAGCCACCATAGACTCCAAAATTGCTGTAAATGACTCTATACTCTGTGCACCGGCGGGTCCCGAGGCCCCCTCGAGGGAAACAGGTGGGGGAATATGTGTGGCAGGGTCCATAATAACTCCAGTTACTTCCTGGATAATATAATTCAAAAGTAAAGAAAAAAACTTTTTTTTTTTTTTTTTTCTGACCCCCAGCGCCACAAAAAGCCCCTTAGTGTTACCTGCTTAGGGATCCCTATCGATCGAGAGAGAGAGAGATAGACCCCCAGGCTCACCACTTGATGCTCAGAGTTAAACTGCAACAGCTTACAGCGCTGTCTTGACAAACAGGAAGTCTTTTGGCTGGCTGCCCAGGAAGAAAGGAGGCGGCTCCGCCCCTCTGCACACCTTCCGGCGCCTCCCCCAAGCTCCACGAGGTGTAGGATCACCTCAAACATGGCCGCCCCCATGCTGGAGACACGAGGCTACGCCAAAATGGCGGCTCGTGCGATCCAGCAAAAAAAATGGCGGCGGTCTAAACTGAATAGCGGTGTGCTGCAGGGCACACAACACTCTCTCTGCATGGGGATATGGCGTGGTTGGCGGTACCGGCCCTGGCGGACCGCGTGGCCGTTCGGGAGGCCTGCTAATAGCTGGAGATCTGATTTGGAAGGCAGTCTACATGTCCGTGGCTTCTGACTGGTAGGTAGCTTATACTTAACCCATAAGATTCCCAGAATGCCACAGATTACATCTTTAAAACATGTATACAATAGATTGTTAGCTCCCAAGCCAAGCCTCCTGGCTTTTGCACACATAAATCACACTCAAAGTAGGAGGATTTGTGACATGTTATAGGATAGAAAGGACTCTTTCTTACCATACAGAGAGGGGCCCGCGTTCACCACAAAACCCGTCAGGGAAAAAGGGGGAACATACTACTCACCATACCGGAACCAGGCGGGCACCAACTCCTGACAGTACCCCTCTCCACCGGGGCGGGAGGGCTGTCGACCGATACGGACGCCGTGACTCATGGTCTTTGGCGTTTCGGCGAGACGTTTAACTCGCGTGGACAGTCCTTTAATGGGACTTTGTCGCGGCCGACCCAGCGCGGAGCTATGGCCTGCACGCGCTCGTAGGCTGAACTGGGGTGACCACCGGATCTCAACATCCAGCCCGTCGCCCAGTTCAGCTTTCTTGCTTGAAGATCTCACAGGAACACTGGAGAAAAAAGCTGTCTAAAAAAATCCTTTAAGAAAAAATTCTTGCCAGGACCTAAGATCCCAGCAAGGTGTCTAGGTCCTTACTCCTAACTAGACAGAAAATAACTGATTTGATGAGGCAGAGAGAGAGAGGATATACCCTCTGGGACTGCCCCTAGGGTGTGGCCAGAGCTTTTTAATTTCCTGTCTAGTCCTGCTCCTGCGGAGGTAACATAACCCGAAGGTGGTGTATCACCGAGGACTACGTCTGTCGATGAGCGCTAGAGAAACATTGTTTTTTTTTTTTTTTTGCGCTTAGCCAGTGAAAAAAAAAAAAACTGATTTCTCCATCACTTGGGACAACAAAAATTTTCCAACATGTACCTTCGACAGAAGTTGATCAAATTTAATAAGCTTATGTTGATCGGGAACGGCTGCACACTGATCAAAATTTGGCCTGTACTTGCTGAACTGGTGGAATTTTGATTAATGTAGTGTATGGCGAGCTTTACCCTCACTTCCAGTCCTGTTGAAAACAGTTTCACCATATATGAAGTTAGGGAAGATCTACAAAAGCATCACACACAAAAATAAATATCCGAAATGGGCTCTAGCCCTCACCTACTCTACTAAAAAAACATGTTTTTCTGTATGTGTAGCCTCCAGATCCCAATAAAAGCGTAAAAACGTGATGAAGTTCTAACTGTTCTCCACTGTATCCAAAACAAGGAAGAAAGCTTTAGCTGGACAGACACTTTTAAAATTTGTTGTACATTATCAAATAGGCATATGATTTTGGCTTGAAGCCAACCTATACTTACCTCCTCTTGTTTCCTCTCTAGTGCTAATATCTTTAATAAGTCCTCTTCAGGATTTTGGATCTTTGGTCATCTTGACAGGCTGCACCAAAGTGATGCAACTCTTGCACATGCGAAAAGGAGCACCCGGCACAACTGTCATCTTGGCACAACTGCCTTGAATGGATAATGAGCTGCACATATTCTTAAGGAGTTTTCAAACAGGCAGCTAGGCTTCCTTTATTGCAGAAGAGGCAAGAAGCTCCACTATACTTGATTTTCAGATGAACAGACTCCCAACAATGGTCTCAATGTGTCTTAATATGTGCCTTCCAATATCTTAATCTATCTCCTAGAAAATCTGCAAGAGTTGTTTTTACTTTCTAGTGTCAGCTTTTATTGTTTACGTTGATCATAGGTTAGCTTTAAAGTGTAATCTATCACATTTTAAAAAAGCAAGAGTTTAGGTACTAAAGAGGACAGATCTTAGTAGCATCAAAACCTTAGGGTAAAAACACAAAATAGTGTTCTAGGATAAACTGAAATATGATGGCATGTATCTGACTAGTTTTCAGAGAGAGTAAACTCGCTTCGCTTACAAGAAACAGGAGGAGGCGGAGGTGGTAGCAAGCTACCAAAAAAAAAAAAAAAAACAGCTGGTTGACATTTGCACACTAGAGCCTTCCAAATTTTAAGGGCTCGTTAGGAAAGCTGAACCATTATATTGACACCTACACCTGAGAATATGAGACTCGGGCAGCATTAATTGTCCAAACACTCCAGCCATACTAATATAGCCAGGTCCTAGACCTCTAGGCAGACTATAAAGGGAAGAAATTTGCGCTTAGGATAACATTAGCTTGGCTGCGGCCTACCTTATATATATATACCCCCAACAAGAGGTTTATAGAGTATAGTAAAGGGGAGAGTAGAGGTAGATGTCGCTGCCGGAAATAGGTGTATGTAAATAAATATCACATAAAATTAGTAAACAATAGATATAATTAAAGTGACAAATGTGAAATAGGTGCAATAGTGCAATGTGTAGCGTCACTAAAGGTCAAAGGTGACACAATGTGCATAAATAAATATACCAGGTAAATATGTCACTAAATTGACTAAAAAAAATTAATAATCAAGAATTAAATAATCACTCCAGTAAATAAATAAATAAAAAAACAGATTAACAGTGATATCGTGACTGGGTAAGTAAATGGTTAATAAATAATTAAAGTGATTAGTGCAAAGGTGACCAAGTGTACAATTCGTAAAAGTCCATAAAGTGCGGTCTTTACTGACTGGGGAGCACTTGTTTCCTCACCTGCACAAGTCCCCTTTGGATTACCTCAAGATCTACAACTTTGGGACTCCATTAATCAATATATATGTACTCACTTTATGGACTAATTTTATGTGATTTATTATTGCATACACCTATTTCAGGCAGCGCCAGATACCTTTACTCTCCCCTTTACTCTAGGCCAGGGATCCTCAAACTATGGCCCTCCAGATGTTGCGGAACAACACGTCCCATGAGGCATTGTAAAACTCTGAAATTCACAGACATGACTAGGCATGATGGGAATTGTAGTTCCTAAACACCTGGAGGGCCATAGTTTGAAGATCCCCGCTCTAGGCAGACTACATTGCAGCCAAGTGATGCAGCTTCATCTAGGAAATGCTAGTCTGAGACTTTACAATGAAGAAGAAACAGCACATTAGAGCAGAATTAAACCCTCATATCCTCTAAAGCCATAAAAGCTTGCCCTAAATGTAACTGCTTTGGTAGACAGTAAAAAGTAGGACTAAAATCTGCAAAACATTCCTCTCCTTCAATGGTCCTATGGCTCTTGCCGACACTTTGATCTACCCAGCTTCTTCTGGGTGTCGCTCCGTGGCCGTCTTGATTGGCTGGAGCAGGATGACATCAATCCTACGTATACACAGGAGTTTAGTAATCCCATTACACAGGATCTGTGGTGGAAAGTAAATTGAGCTGCACATGCACAGCTCAGTGTACATTCTAAAGAAGACTGTGAGTAGGCAGGTAGGTTTATTTTATTGCGGAAAAGACATTGCACATCTCTTCTGCAATAAAAAGCCTGGCTGCTAACAATTTTCTATTTTGACACTTCTGCTTTAAATCTATAGATTTAGTTTGGCATTAATGTAGTTTTCCCTTTGCTTTCCCTTCCTATAATCATGTTCACAAGCAATACTGCTTCAGTAAATCATCCTGAATGTTTGTGAAACAACCAGAAAAGGACTATAAAGTAAATGATGTTTAAAGGAAACATTCTGATGATTTTTTTTTTTTAACAAACGCCAACATTTTGTACTGTCTTCCATTTTTATATATCTCTTCAATAGCCTTAAATGACCTTGTAGTTATTTATATGACAATGTGAAAGGCTGAATTTCACACAGAGATAACTGTTCTCCATGGAGCAATGCAATCACTGTTGCCTTTTTTCCAGAAAGTAAGAGAAAGGGGACATAGGAAATATAGCATGGTGAGCCCTTCTTTGCCTATTGCTCCAATATGCCTTATAACCAGATAGTTTACATAGCACCCCTGTTTCTGCAGAGATAAACATTTTTTTTTTTCAGTTGAAGAAATTGCAGAACAGAGGTGGGGAGGAAACCTGTGCTCACTTGATCAGAAATTTCAAGTGAAAAAAAAAAAAAAAAAATCACCTTGTCCATTACCATTTCACTTATTTTCTGTAGCCAGTGAAGATTTCATCAACCTGACCAACAATGACATAATGCAGCAAAGGTCTGTATCAGCTGCAGGCACTTCTGCGCTCAAGTCTCTTGGTGGCTTACATTATCTTCCTAACACAGCAGTTGTCCATTACTTACAGTTTCTATGTGTCTAGATTCATACAAAATAAAAAAAGGTTTTATCCATAATGCTAATTTAATTTAAAAAATTGTATTTTTTGGCTGCTAGCTATTTAACCCAATCTAGAATTAGGGATGTATTGAGAGTTATATATGTATTTATAGCCAAGTGATCTCCTCACTATAAATAAAAAATCTAGCAGAGTTACATATCAAAATAAAACAAATTGAATTACCATATTAAAATCACAGCAAGCTTTCATACCCCATTTCATTAGTTTTGCAACTGATTTTGCAATTTACTAGCCTGGAAGGTGTTTTGCCACCATACTATTTCTTTTATTGTTAAAAATTAAAACAGAAGTTCAGGGTTAAAAAATAAATAAATAAATAAATAACATTTGTACTCAACCAGATAAAAGCGAGTGATCAAAGACTGCTGATCACTTAGTTCTCAGTCAATAAGCAGGGAGTGACTGTCAGACATCAGCTCTCAACCCTGTCCCTCCAGCGCTCACTGGAGCACCAGGATTTAAAGGGGCAGAAGCGGCTGTCTCAAGCTCTCAGCAGCTTCCAGAGAGGTTGATATAGCTGCTGGTCCAGGAATCTGGGTGAATCCCGACAATAAAGTCAGGATCTATCCAGAATCTGGAACGGGTGAGTGATGTTAGCCTGCTAATGCCCTCTGTCGGCTCAATATGGGTCACAGGAGTGTAGAATGAAGTACACTCCTGTGATCCCCAGGAGAAGTATGGCAAAAAGCTCTACATCTCCTTTAAAGGTACTGCGATTGAACAATGCACTACACTGGAAATCTGCAAACCTGGTCCTGTGCCACCATATTATTCCCTCAACTTTTCACAATTAAAAGTACTTTGATCCAAGGATCAATTCATTACACTGACCTTTGCTCATCCCATAACCTGATCTCCTTTACTTTCACTTTAACTAGTTTGTTTGGGCAAAGCTGGCCAAAAAAAAAATATTTTCTACACAAAAAAGGTGCACCCACTGGGCTCTCTGTATAAAGAGTATGTAGCCTCAGCTAAATACAGTATACAGATCTGTTTTCTGGTAGTGGGATGGGAGTTTCACTTCCCACACTCCAAACAAAATTGAGTAGAACTGAGCACCGCTCAGTCATTCATAGGCAGCTTTGTATTCCTTGATTGTCAAAAACAGTTGGAGATCCTGATATCTTCCACCTGCTTCTTAGTCTCAGCCAGTACAAATTATTCATAGGATACGGCTGTATGTGGCAGTATGCAGGTGTATGCAGCTCTGAGCGTAAGCATGAATATACACACAGACATATGTCTCTGGACTGCATCCATTGGTGTATTTCTGTACATGTATGCATGTTTCTGCTCAAAGCTATGTGTACCAATGGACAACCTTGTACAGTCATATTCTATAATTAATTTGTGCATGTGGCTGTACACAACACCTAGGGCTCCCAGGTGCCGAAATAGGGCCATGTGCACAAGCATTACGATTTTCGGTAAAGTGCTACTCTATAAATCCACTCATAATGCTATCACACAGGTTTATGGAGGCAACATATTTTATCTAGTGGCCCAAGCATTATAGTTGTACAGAGAACATTGGTACACAGTACTATGGCAGCTTATTACAAATTAGTGTTTAATGGTACACCCCCTACTCATATTGCCGCACAAAGGCTTATGAGTCAAAATCTTTTATCTAGTGGCTTATTTTAAAAAAAGAGTACTAACACTGACATGCACTACAATGACAGCTTATCCAAAATGTATTGTTTAATGGTGTCCTACTAGTTATCACACATCACTGCTTTTTTGACTGTTATATGGAAAAAGCCCAACAAGGCTTCAAATTATGCATCATAAAATAAATTCATCCTTACTTTATCCTAAGCATTACTTTTTTTCATTACACCTCCACTACAAGTATGTATTAGTCAAATAACATAATTTCAAGGATTACGACTTACCACATCTCTAACTATAGGCAGAGTCTTCTTTCTCCGTAGATCTGGCATACTGTCAATCCCATATAGCCCACTTCCAGGTCTGCCAGAAAAAAAAAAAAGACACCTTGGTTAAAAAGTAAAAAGGTTTTATTTTGATCCATTTTAATGCTTGCACTGTAACATTTTCGGTTAACCTAAAATTAACCAACCAATGAAGCGCAATAAGTGTGCTGCCACTGCTGACCTTCTGAAATAGCTAATTGCCAAGCCGATTCTATGTCATTAACATTATATTCATAGTACATTTATTAAAACATGCCAGTTAAAGTGGAATTAAACCCAAGAGCAAACATTCATTATACTGTATTGCAGTTTACCAGTTCTTAGATGTTATGGCTGTTTTAGGCTTTCTTTCTTTCTTTTACTTTTACCTGGTGATCCTGGCAGTAGCTCTGTTTTCTAACAGAACAAACTTTCCAAAAGATGTAGTAGTTAGAGTGTTTAGATAAACCATTTAACACTGACAGGGGTGCTTAAATTGATCTTTTATTTATTAAAAAATGTATTCCAAAAGAAACAAAACTATTGCTGTATTTGCTTAAAAAGTGTTAGTTGGAATGTAGGCACCTAATACAGGAGGTGTGTTACTGACCAGACCACCTGGCCAAAGCAGAGAGAAAAAAGTCTAAAAAAAGAAAATGAATGCAGCCACCAAACTTGGTAAGCTGCAATAAATTACATTTTTAGTTTTGGGTTATATCTTGCTTTGAACTGAGTCTGTTATTTTCAACTTCCTTTAACAGACCAAGTTGCCCAGCAACAGTGGAAGGGTTGAGACAAATAATTTACCACTCATAGGTGTGCTTACAGTAGTCAGTTTTTGATTATTTATATAAAAGCTTTACCCCAAAAAGAAACAGAGGTTTAGAAAGTGTTAGCTGGAGTTTGGCTTTAGTTTGTTAGTTAAGTTCATTTAAATCTGCAATTACATCTAACACTACCGATGTTCCTTCATCCACTGAGGAGACACCCTAGACAAGAAGAGTGTCTGGACAGATTGTCTATTAACCACTTGCCGACCGCCACAAGTACATATACTGCGGCGGTCAGCCCCTCAAAGGCAAAGTGACATATGGGTACGTCACTAGCCTGTGAGGCTCTGGGGAGCGAGCGCACGCCACCGGAGGCACGTTCCCGCTCAGTCACGGACGCCCCCGCGCGTGTGCCTGGCGGACCCGATGTCCGCCGGGCACTCGCGATCGTCCGTGACAGCGGGAGAAAGGCAGGCGGCTGATGTAAACAAGCCGCCTGTCATTCTCCCCTGTGTATGAACAGTGATCATACGGTTCTACTATGTAGGACCGTATGATCACTGTTCCTACACCTCAAGCCACAGCCAATCACAGTAAGAATCACGCCCCTAGGGACACACACCACCCCTCCCTCTCAAATAAAGTTAACCCCTTCACTACCAGTGTCATTTTACAGTAACAGTGCATATGTATAGCACTGATTACTGTAGTAATGTCACTGGTACCCCCAAAAGTGTCAAAAATGTCAGTCAAGGGTCCGATCTGTCTGCCGCAATGTCGCAGTCCTGTAAAAAAATCGCAGATTGCCGCCATTACGCGTTAAATAAAAACAACAAAAATAACAAAAATCTTTCCCTTAGTTAGTAAACGCAATTACTTTTGCGCAAACCAATCAAAATACGCTTTTTGCGATTTTTTTTTTACCAAAAATATGTAGCATAAAACAAATTGGCCTTTTACATTTTTTTGGGGAATTTCATATAAAAAAATGTGAAAAATATTGTTATTTTTGCAAAATTGACGCTCTTTTTTTGTTTATAGCGCATGATCAAAAAATCTCACAGGTGATCAAATACCACCAAAGGAAAGCTCTGTTTGTGGGAAAAAAAGGACATCAAATTCGTTTAGGTACAGTGTCGCACGACCGCACAATTGTCCGTTAAAGTCACACAGTGCCGAATCGCAAAATACCCCCTGGTCAGGAATGGAGTAAAATCTTCCGGGGCTTAAGTGGTTAATAAGCTGCAATATATTACATCTTTGTTTTTGGGTTCACTAGTGCCTTAAAAATTTTTTTTTTTTTTTTTTTTGTTTTTTTTTTTTTTTTTGCTTTGAAATATTTGAAAACCTGTTATGGATCATGGTTGAGAGAGGGAAGCTACAGAGAAAGGTCATTGTATCAATTACATTGGAAATCCATTGATAACCCAGACATGGAGTTTACTTTGATTTTAAGAGATGTAAAAAGACATGTATAGTATATTTGGGTCTTTTTTAAGTCTTATGCCCCTTTCACATATACGGACCATTAATTTCATCAGTTCAGTCACGTGTTTTCAAAGATAATGGTTCACATCTGTTTTCATTAGTTTGTTATCCATTTTTCATCCATTTTTACATCAGTTTTTTACATCCTCCAGCTAGAGTCCTTAACTACTTGAGTCCGGGAGCCATTTTTTCACGTAAAAATGGATTGTTTGTCCGTTTATATCAGTTTTTCATCCAATCCGTTTTTTTTTTTAATGGATGAAAAATAGGGCTATGATTCATTCCAAAAAACAGATGTTGATGGAAGTGGATGTAAACAGATGTAAATGGATGATCATCCATTTAGATCCTTTTCTCCATAGAGATGTATTAATGGTCCGTTTTTCACCAGTCAACGGATGGATGAAAAATGCACAAAAAAACGGTCTGCATGTGTGAAAGGGCCCTTACTTGTATAGACTTTTTTTTTTTTACTTCTTGCATTTCCAGTTAGGTACTAGGAAATGAAAGAATAAAGTGGTTACATTAGAGAAAAAAACATCTTTATGTGCAGATCCCCACTGCCCCACCCTAAATACTTAACTGAGCCTGATTTTGATCCAGTGCTGTGCCTGAGAGCAGTGGTGAGAGACCAATGGGAGCCACTGGCTCCTACTGCTGCCAATCAAATTCAGTGACAGAGAAACAGGGGTGGGGCCAAGCCACAGTGTGTGTGTCAATAGACACGAGTGCTCCCATAGCAAGCGGCTACATGGAACATGGAAGGCAGGACCAACCATGAGCACCAGTGGGGCACCCCAGTAGATGAGGATCGGGGCTGCTCTGTGGAAAACCCCTGCACTGAGCAGATGAGTATAATAAGTTTGTTGTTTAAAAAAAAAATACAATCACTTTAATTGTGGTTCACAAAATCTACTTTTTTTTCAAAGTTTGATATTAACCAATGTGAATATGTCTTTCCTGCACACCAAACGAGATTCTGTGAACTTATGCCTGCCTTTTGAGAAGAGTGTCCATAGTCCGCGTCTATTCATTACAATGTATTCTCTCCTCTCTTGATAGTTTGCTAGTTCAATCATTTATTAGTTTTTAACAAATACAAAAAGAAGAAAAATAATGCTTTAACCGCTTGTCGACCGCCCGCTGCAGATTTACTGTGGCAGGCTGGCTCAGTGCCCGAACCGATGTAGGGGTACGTAGGGGTACGTTGGCTCGTGGGAGCAGTCCTGGGGGCGAGCACGCCCCCACTAGGCAGCGGGGATGCTGATGCCCATGACCGGCGGCACCAATTGCACTAGGCACCCGCGACCACACAAGCCCGCCCCCCCCCCAACATTTAGCAAAAACTCCCCTAGGCTCACATTTAATCTGTTGATCACCCACTAAGTTAAGCCCTTCCCTGCCAGTGTCATTATTACAGTAACAGCACATATTTCTAGCACTGAGTACTGTAGTAATGTCACTGGTCCCCCCAAAAGTGTCAGTTAGGGGTCCAATCTGTCCGCCGCAATGTCACAGTCCCGCTAAAAATCGCAGATTGCCGCCATTACTAGTAAAAAAAATAAAAAAATAAAAATGACATAAATCTTTCCCCTAGTTTGTAGACGCAATAACTTTTGCACAAACAAACCAAAATACGCTTATTGCAATTTTTTTTTACCAAAAATATGTAGCAGAATACAAATTGGCCAAAAAGGATAAAAAAATTGATTTTTAATTTATTTTTTTTGGGGGGGGGTGTTATATAGCAGAATGTGAAAAACTTTTTTTTTTTTTCAGAATTGTCACTCTTTTTTTTTTTATAGCGCAAAAAAAAAAAAAAAATCGCACAGGTGATCAAATTCCACCAAAAGAAAGCTCTATTTGTGGGTGAAAAAAAAGGACATCAATTTTATTTCAGTACATTGTCCATTAAATTAAATAACGCAGTGGCGAATCACAAAAAATGGCCTGGCCATTAAGGGGGCAAATCCTTCCGGTCCAGAACTAGTTAATAAGGTTGTACAAACATACAGTTGGTCCGCCTTAAAGGGACAATACTTAGTACATAGGGGTTCTAGAAACTTGTGCAATGTTTATAGATACATAACACAAAACTAGCCAAAATGATTCCAGGCGGAGGAGGGGTAAGAGGTGGGAAAGGACGAGGGCAAGCAAGAGTGGGGTAAATTAAGGAAGAGCTAAAGATCATCAGCTTAAAGATCATATAAGTAATGCATAAGATTTGTCAAATGTTGTCAAAATACATGTTTGTACCATACATTTTGGGCGATTGAGGCAGATATTTTTCTTTAGTTTATTGTTTTAATTAACTTATGCCTTAAATATTTAGGCGGTATGTTTCCTAATTCATCTTTTTGACTGTATAAAGATGAGTGCATAGGAAACACAAATTGCTGATGCTCAATTTTTTTATAGCTGTCTATCCAATAATATTTTCTTTATTTTAGAAATACAGTTTGGGGATAGAAATCCAGAAAATGAATCAATATAAAACAAAACTGCTGCGGGCTGTACATTTTAATATTGCTGATCTTCTCAGTTTGCTGTCCCCCACTGTGCTTTTTCTTTCTTAAAACAACCTAAGAAAAGATATCTAACAACAAAAGTGAAACTGTTGATTGTAAAAACCGTGCAGCGGTCATATCATATACCAGGATTCACTGTTCCACCAGGGTAGCTTCTAAAACAAAAATATACAGAAGCAGATGATGCAAAACTGCCGATAGCCCAGCCTGAGATTAAAAAGGAATTAGAGATTCTGTTCACCACAAACCAACATTTCAATATGTGTAATGTCAGCAGGCTGAAACCCTTGACCTAGGCTAATCAGCTAGGCTCCAGCATCACCATATATTTTTATTTTACTTAGCTACACGGTTAGGGTGAAAAAAGACAAATATACTTACAGTTCAACCATAAAAAATAAAAAATAATCTTTCAACTTATAAAGGCAAAAAAAAAAAAATTGTGAAGCAAACGCCAATTTGCTACAACATGAAAGTAAAATCCTGTCTGACCCCTAAAAACAACTGGATACTCTCCATACTCTGGATCAACATACTCTATAATGTTATTTTTCTATAAAAGTCAATAGCCAATTGTATTTTGTGTCTTAGAAACACATTCAGCTCTTTTTTAGGTGATCTATAGAGTTGACTAGAACAAAGTTTCTCAACCTTTTTTCAGTCAAGGCGCCCTTTAAAAATTTTGGACAATCTTGAGGCACACTTTAAAAATGATGGACAGTCTCGAGGAACTCTTTAAAAATTTTTGACAGTCTCAAGGCACCACATTGTAAAATGTACAAGCTATTCTTAGGCTCCTTTCACATGGTCCGCTTTCCGGTGTAGACCGTTCTCTGCTCAGCGGGGGATCGATCCACCGGTCCACGCTGAGCAGGCGGATGATAGCTCCGTCTCCACACTGTGTGCAGAGAGGGAGGGGTCAGAGCCCCACTGCTCTCTATGAGGGAATCGGATGAGAGAAGACCGCCTGATCCGATCCGATCCCCTGGACGGATGGAAAATAGGGTTTCCATCCGTCCGGAATTCACAGACAGGATCAGATGCGGATGGCAGCGGGTGTCAGCGGACATGTTTCCGCTGACATCAGCTGCCCAATAGGGATGCATGGAGGATCCGATCAGATCTGCCTAAAAAACAGACAGGCGGATCTGATCGGATCGTTCGTGTGAAAGGGGCCTAATAGTTTTACATAATGCAGCAACATCCCCAAATTCAAGAAGGACACCCAATGTTAGAAGTGATTTATTCTTCCAAAGCAAATACACTTTTGCAAACTGGTTCTGACCAGTATTCCAATGTTTCTCTTCTCCCTCAGTTTTTCTCTATCACTCAGCTAATGTGACCCCAATGCTGGTGAAGAAGGACAGGGGAGTCTCAAACAAGGATGCTATGTAGGTGACTGACATCCTCCTTATCATTTGGTGATGCCATTGGTCATTGGGATGATTGCAGCAAGAAGGCTTTAATAGTGAAAAACTGTGCCTTAGTGTATCTAAAAAGGCAGCCTTCATCTACATGCAAGCTTGTGTACAATTTTTGGGCAATTTTTAGGCATTTTTGCCATGGAACCCCTGAGGAAACCTCAAGGCACCCCAGGGTGCCTGGGCATCCTGGCTGAAAAATGCTGGGATAGAATCAACTTTTGGGGAAGTCTATTAAACCTTTAAAGTGAATGACCTTTCATGGAGTGTATCTTATGAACCATTTATGGTTTTATACAAGGTGATCATATCTCCCTTAATTACCTTTGTTTAGAGAGAAATACATTTAGTTTAGGTAATCCTTCTCCATAGTCAAAGTCCCCAGTGTTTCTTATGCATTTATTTGCCCTTTTCAGCATTCTTTTCAGTTTCAGCATCCATTTTGAAAATGGGTACCCAAAACTGAAAGGGGTATTCAAAAATAAATATTAATACCACATTGTGTGGATTTACTAAAGATAAACTGCACTTGCAAAGATTGTGCACTTTGCAAGTGCATTTGCTCTCATTTTCTCCAGAACATAATAAATGTGATAAGCTCTGCTGAATTCCATCATCCAATCATTTACAAGAAAAATGTTTTTCATTTTTTTTTTCCTTCCACCTGATTGGGTATACAAAGCACAACTTTACAACAATACATTTACTGAGGAAAATGAGTGCAAGTGCACTTACAAAGTGCATAGTCTATTTCCATTTAGTGACTCAACCCCAATGTATAGTGATTTTATTTCTCTATTTGAGTCAATGCTACTTTGATACAATAAAGTATGTATCTCGCTAGAAGCATTTAAAAACTTTATTTTGGAAAAAGAAAAGAAAATGGAACTTTACAGTGCTCAAACAACTCAAAATAAAATACAATCACATGTGTGTAAAAATAATCTTTTATTACAAAAAATAGTTTTCCTTAAAAGCACATACCACATATCAGCAGCTCAGCATCCACTTTCCACATACAAATACCATGAACATAGCGTTAATGGCACCTAAGTTGAAAATATTAACATCTCCAGTGGGACAGATATGCTGATGGACCTCTACACGTAATGCTATTATAACTTCATCAGGAGATCTTTAAAAGTAAAATATGGAAAATATGTGGGGGGCACCAATCACAAATGGGGAAGATAAGACTAGCTCAAAATCTCCAAAACATGGTCATCCAAGCAGTGGCGGATCCAGAATCTAGTCTTGGGTGGGGCACCGTCAAAAAATAAGGTGTTGCTTACAGAACTGATTTTTACGTATCATACAGTGTACAATGTTCAGAGTTCAGTAGTAGGTAGAGCAGCATACAGATGTCAGTAGTATGTAGGGCAGTGTAAAGGGGTCAGTAGTATGTAGGGAAGTGTACAGAGGTCAGTAGGATGTAGGGCAGTGTACAGAGGTCAGTAGTATGTAGGGCAGTGTACAGAGGTCAGTAGTATGTAGGGCAGTGTACAGAAGTCAGTAGTATGTAGGGCAGTGTACAGAGGTCAGTAGTATGTAGGGCAGTGTACAGAAGTCAGTAGTATGTAGAGCAGTGTACAGGGGTGAGTAGTTTGTAGGGAGTATGCAGTAGTCAGTAGTATCTAGAGCAGTGTACAGAGGCCAGTAGTGTGTAGTGCAGTGTACAGAGGTCAGTAGTATGTAGGGCAGTGTACAGAAGTCAGTAGTATGTAGAGCAGTGTACAGTGTAGGGTGCTTTAGAGAGGTCAGCAGGATGTAAGGTGGTGTACAGGGAACAGTAGGGCAGAGAACAGGGGGACAGCAGGGCAGAGGAGAGGAGTTGACAGGACAGAGGATAGGGGGTAAGTAGGGCAGAGGACAGGAAGCAACAGGACAATATACAGAGGTCAGTGAGATGAAGAGCAGTGTACAGAGGTCATTAGAATGTAGGACAGTGTACAGGGATCAGTAGAGCAAAGGACTAGGTGTCACCAGGGGGGGTCAGAAGGGCACACACTGGGGGGTTTAGAATGGCACACACTGGGAGGGTTAGGAAGGGCACACACTAGGGGACTGGGAGAGAACACACCAGGGGAGGGTCAGGAGGGAACAACCCGGGGGGATCAGGAGGGCACACACCAGGGGAGTCAGGAGGGCACACACCAGGGGAGTCAGGAGGGCACACACCAGGGAGGTCAGGAGGGCACAGTACGGGATCAGGAGGGCCCATACCAGGAAAATCAGGAGGGCACACACCAGGAAGGTCAGGAGGGCACAGTACGGGGTCAGGAGGGCACACACCGGGGGTTGGTAGGGCACAGTACGGGGTCAGGAGGGCATACCGGGGGGTCAGGAGGGCACACCAGGGGGTCAGAAGGGCACACACCGGGGGGGGCTTCCCCCGGGGGAGCTGGGAGGGAACACACTGGGGGTGAGGAGAGCACACTCACTGAGTGTCGAGAAGGCACACATTGGGGGTTGGAAGGGCACATACTGGGGGAGTTGGAAGGGCATACCATGGGGGGAGGGTCAGGAGGGCATATACTGGAGGGATCCGAAGGGCACACCAGGGGGCAGTCACAATGCTTTAATGAGCCCAATTTCTCACTGTGCTACATGAAAAGGAGATGCAATCCCATTTGTCAGCTAACAGCACCTCTATGCTAAGTTGCAGTAACTCAGCAGACTTAGCATAGGGGTGTATTTAAACTAACCCACAATGTCTGCTAGCTGAGCTTACCTCCAGGAACATTCACTCGGCTCCCTCTTCTCAGCTGCTCACACCTCCCTCTTCAAGGCGGGTGCGATCTCGGGGGTCAGGCACATCCTCATCCCACCCACTCAGGCTGCAGAAGCCAAGAGGCTCCTGCCCACTCAAGCTGGAAAACTACTGAGGGAGGTACAGGGGGTGGAGAGTCAAGTGCCAATGTGTAATGGCTGTGAGCTGTCCTGACCATGGCTCTAATTTCCCAGGGCGGGCTCGGCCTCGGAGTCGGTAATATTTTCTCTGGCAGAGAAAATGCCCCATTGCCCCCCTCCTGAATCTGCCTCTGTATCCAAGAGCGGTAGACCCCCATATAATTATAGAGGGACAAGATACACAGCTTGGGCAAAAATAGGGGGCTCTGCAGTTCACCCCAAAGCAAGCAAGGGGCAAGGGTGCACTGTCAAACAGATGCCAAGGCAGCATGCACAGCTCCTTTCAACCTTTTGTGCACTGTATACATTAATGAGTCGCCTTTAAATAATGCAGTATGAGAGTTTATCTTGCTGTTGTTGTTGGTGCCTTGTGAATATGAGTGCTGATATTGCCCCCAGAGCAGAGAAGAGGTACAGCTTTCATATATCAGTTAATGAGAGAGAAAGCCTGTAGAGAACTCAGAAACAAGCATTTATTGCAGGTCTACTTATTGCAGGGTCTTAGACAGCCTATCATTGCGGTGAGTTTTGAATCACTCTTTATGGTGGAAGGATTTTCATGGCTGGTGTCTTGATTGGTGAAGGATTGAACATGAACAATATTGAACTGTGTATGCTCACGTGCAGTTTGCAACATTCTTTTGCAATCTTATTGGTTGGATTTATTTTTAACGAACCTTTACAGTGGATTACTTTAGTATTAATATGTTTGGTGGATTTAAATAATTCCCAAAATATGGTTTTGAGTGCGGCAGATATTTTTCATATTGCTATATAGGTGTATTGTGCATCTATACCTACTGCATGCAGTTGCAATAAAACCTTGGATTGCGAGCATAATTCGTTCCGGAAACATGTTTGTAATCCACAGCACTCTCATATGAAAACAAATTTCCCCATAAGAAATAATGGAAACTCAGATGATTTGTTCCACAACCATTTATTCATAATCCCTTCAGTTTATAGTCCATATAAAAAGATTATAGCAATGTGATTGTGGTTGTGTAACCATAAAATGTCCATCCACAAATGGCTGCCTCCAGAAGGGGATTAGAAGCAAAATCCAGCAGGAGCTACCGAGTATGAAAGAGAAGAGAGGTGCCCTAAGTGTAGCGATATGGTTACATTTAATGAAGGTGCAACGTTTAGCAACTCATATGGTGGATGATTAAAACAGGCACATCTAAGTATGCAGGCATCCGGGGTAAAGCTGTCCACATAGACCATCCCCTGCACCGCCGGCTCTCACTGCTGTCAGTCTGTAGCGGTGACCGGGGAGACTATGCTACAGTAGAGCGATCTAAAAGCGAGGCTTGAAGCGCCCGTGGAGCACAGCATGGAAAGGATGACGTTGATGGCAGTACAGAGAACAGTCTATGTGGACAGCTTTATCCCGGATGCCTGCATACTTGGATGGGCCTGTTTTAATCATCAACCATGTGAGTTGCTAAATGTTGTAGCTTCATTAAATGTAACCATATTGCTACCCATTTTCAGCAGACAGCAGGATGAAGCTTGCTGTCTGCTGACATCACAGAGCCAGTCCAGGCTCAGGCAAGATCATGACAATGAAGACGGGATCCCCCCACATGTCTAGATCGGCACCTGGCTCAGCCTCCCAGTGAGCCACTTAGAGCCTGAGCCAGCCACCCCTGTCCCCTCCACAGCCCTGGTCTCCAGTGAGCGTGGGGGGGGGCAGAGCAGAGAGCTGCTGACAGGAGAGTTAGCAGCTCTCTGCTCAGGGAGCCCTGGGAATCGAGCAATCGGTGGTGTTTAATCACTCGGTTCTTTGTGTTAGAGCCAGCGGGGGACAGATGCTGCATCCAGCCAGATAAGTATGATTCAAAAATAAAAACCAAATCCATACAGTAAAACCTTAGATTGTAAATAATATGGTATACAAGCATTTTGCAAGACGAGCAACATTTTTAAAAAACAATTAAACTCAATATACGAGCAATGTCTTGC
This sequence comes from Pelophylax lessonae, assembly GCF_965119305.1. NCBI lineage: Eukaryota > Metazoa > Chordata > Amphibia > Anura > Ranidae > Pelophylax > Pelophylax lessonae. The sequence continues at coordinate 94,805,653 of NC_138771.1, read as the reverse complement.
AATACGAGTAGCATAGAGAAATATGATCACAGTTTTAATGTATAAAAAGGGGAATGACACTCACAATGTTAAAAACAATATCCTGCTTTAATGAGTCTGGTGCTCATTTGTGTAAAGCAGCTGGCGTTTACAGTATGTGGCCAGGGGTTCCGGGGGCACTGGTGGCTCCCAGCGCTTCCTGGAGAACTCGGAGACACTCCCAGACGTGGGTGGAGCGGGCGTAGCACACAATCAGAGCACCCGGAAGTAACATCAACAGTTCCCCCGTGTTTCCAAGTTCTCTAGGAAGCGCTTAAAGCCACCGGCGCCGGGGGGCGTGGCGACCGCCGAACAGTATGGCCGCTTAGCGAGGGAGCTCCGCTGCATGCCCGATAACAGCCACATCTACGGCCCATCCACGTGAGTGTTGCACCACCTCACATACAGGGATCTTCGGGGGAACACCCTCGGCAGCTGTACATCATGTCGCGGAGGAAATCGGACCCGCCGGCGGTCCGTAAATTGTCGGAATTCTTTCACCCGGCGGCCTCGGGACCAACGAAAAATGGCGCCGGAGCCTCGCAGAACCACAGCGATGTCCGCCCTCTAGTGTCTCAGGGTCATGTCGCGGCCATGACATCACCAGCGTGCCCAGACACGGCGGACACGAACAGGCAGACGAGGCCAGCGCGCTCTGCCGACTCCTCACCATCTACGCCATCCACCCACAGCCCTGCCAAATCAAAGCCTCGGTGGGAGGAGAGCCATTTTACACCTCGCCCTACATCCATGGAGGTGAGTGACCAGGACCCCGCCACAGCTCCTTCATGGACATATGTGCCTACACCAGACCCCTTTGCTTCCATCCCTACAACAGGACAGCCTATCTCTGACACTGCCTTAAGGGATATGCTGTCCATGATGCACAAATCAATGCAAGCCACTGTTTCATCCTCCATAGCTTATTGCCAAAAAGAGCTACATAGACTGGGCGAAAGGGTTAATAATGTGGAATGCAAGATGGATGAGTTTGCCGTCTCGTACAATGCCTTAGTGGACTCTCATACAGCCCAACAAACCGATATCAGCCGTATCCAAGCCAAACTCGCGGACCCCGAGGATAGGTCCCGGCGAAACAACTTAAAACTCCGAGGCATTCCAGAGACTGTCCTCCCTAACCAGCTTCCGAACTTTGTGCGTGACCTTTTCCAACTGGCTGTCCCCGCTCTGACCAACGCAGACTTGACCATAGATAGGATTCATAGAATCCTGAAACCTTCATTCCTTCCGCAAGATATTCCTAGAGACGTCCTGCTTCGCATTCACTTCTTCCAAGCGAAGGAAAAAATCTTGGACGCCTTCAGACGTAGGGATCACCTACCGGAACGAGCAGCGACGATCCAAGTGTTACCTGACTACTCCCAGTATACCCTGCAGCAGCGCCGCAACCTCAACACTGTAACCAGGGCACTTCGAAACCACAAAATAATCTACAAATGGAAATATCCTGCAAAGTTGTGCATAACCCACCAAGGCTCGACCACCCAAGTCACCACCATCGACCAGGGAATGCGTGTGCTTCGCCAATGGGGTATTGTACCCGATGCCCCGGAAACCTCAACTGCCCGTGTTATGCCTCCACTACCACCCCGCGTGCAACCTGAATGGCAAGTTGCGTCCAGAACCTCAAGATCCCGCAGCCGTCACAAATGACACTCACTGTCAATTCGTACCGGGCATGCCCGGCCCCCCTTGCCTTGAAGTAGCACACTTCATCGTGCTCTTTTCACCCCTCCGCAGTTTTTGTAGCTCCAGCTACCCATTTGGCCCTGGTTGGCCATGTCTTTTTTATCTGTTGAATGTCTTTCTGTTTGTTCTTTTTTTTTGTTCTATTGTTTTGATGAGTCCCTCATCGCCAACCATGCCGTGCAAGTGACTGTGCCTTATCTTTATATATATGCAGTTTACAACTTCTCCCACAGCTATCGAACAACTGAACCTACTGAGACTTCCACCTACAACTACCCCCCCCCCCGCGCAATTCCCACGCAAGACATCCGGGACTACCCATCCCATGGACTTGATCAGGTCTTGCCTTCCGCCACCCATGGCGACCACCTCAGGTACTGCTTTTCTACCCCCTTTTATCCTCCTTAGCCTCTACACTGGTGGGCTCGGTCTCCCCCACTCCAATTCATGCTCCCTATGCCCCTTTGCCGTTGGATCACCCATCGTTATCTTGGATCCTCTTATAACCGCCCATGCCTACTAACTTCCTATCCATGAACGTTAAGGGGCTGAACCACCCCGCGAAATGCCACTCGATGTGGAAAGCGAGTTTGGCTAAAGCCGATGTCCTGGCAATAAAGGAGACCCATTTTATCCTTGGAAATGCTCCCCGATGTACCCACCCTGATTATCCACATGTGTTTTATGCTTCTTATACTGCTAAAAAATGGGGGGCAATGTTGGCTTTTAGTAATTCCGTGTCCTTCTCCTTCTCCAGGGTGGTGGAGGACAAGGAAGGCCGATTTCTGATTATTAACTGCACTATAGATAAATGTATGTATACAATAGTTAAAGCGGAGTTCCACCCAAAAGTGGAACTTCCGCTTTAGGGAGTCCTGACCCCCTGACATGCCACATTTGGCATGTCATTTTTTTGGGGGGGGAGCGGGTACCTTGTTTTGACAGGTACCCGTTCCCACTTCCGCTCGGAGCGCCGCGGCGCCCTGAACGGAAGTTCTCCTCTCCCCCTCCCTCCCTGCAATCTTCTGGGACACGTCAGCGGTCCCCGAAGATTGCCGGCCAATCACGGCGCGCAGCGCGACTCGCGCATGCGCAGTGGGTACCCGGCTGTAAAGCCGCAAACTGTAACAGCCGGGTGCCCACAGCAGTGATGCCGGCGCCGAGGGAGAGGATCGAGGCTTTGGGCGGCCGCATCGCTGGACCGTTGGACAGGTGAGTGAATGGCTGGAACTCCGCTTTAATGTTTATGCCCCTAATGTACGTCAACCTTCTTTCCTACGTAAGCTGTGTTCAAAGGTTTTGAAACTAAAAATGGGTAAATTGGTATTTTATGGGGATTTCAATTTAGTAGCCAATCACGCCTTAGATTCTTCGGCCAGACCCAATTCTAGGCTCCCCTCTTTAGCTGCTTTATTACATTCAGAAGGGCTACATGACGTCTGGAGATATCAGCATGCGGAAGAGAGAGACTACTCTTTCTTCTCGGCAAGCCATAACACATACTCCAGGATCGACACGTTTTTAGTAGACTCTGCCACCCTGCCACTCCTTGTCGACCTCCATCTCCATGTCCACCATCACGTGGTCGGACCACGCTGCTGTCCATATGACCTTGTCCACTAGCCCGCCTACCACCACCTCCTTTATTTGGAGGTGCAACAACTCCCTACTAGGGATGATCGAACTTTTGAAAAGTTCGGTTCGGCCAGAACATCCGAACTTCCCGAAAGTTCGGCCCGGATTTCAGAACCCCATTGAAATCAATGGGACCCGAACTTCGGTAATCAAAAAACACCATTGTTAAGCCCTAAAACCCAATAAATGCCCCTAAAAAGTGCCTAGGGTTCTGGGTCATGCCGCATTAACTATTAATCACACAAAAAAGTTCTTAAAAATTGTCATTTTTGATAAAAAAGCCAATTATTGAAAGAAAAAAAAAAAAGAGAGAGATTTTTTTGATTTTGACTTTGGATTTAGTATCTGGGGGGTCTAAAAAGTGTACATGTGAAGTTTCAGCTCTGTAGCATGTCCAGAACCATGAAAAAAAAAAGATAATTTTTCAGTAGAACAGGGATGTGGGACCCTCCTTTTACACCTATATGATCTTTTTTTCTGGTTCTGGACATGCTACAGAGCTGAAACTTCACAGGTACACCTTTTAGACCCCCCAGACACAAAATCACACAAAAAAAAAAGTTGTTAAAAATTTTCATTTTTGATAAAAAAGACAATTATTGAAAAATGTAAAAAAAAAAAAAAAAAAATAAAAGAGATTTTTTGATTTTTACTTTGGATTTCGTATCTGGGGGGTCTAAAAAGTGTACATGTGAAGTTTCAGCTCTGTAGCATGTCCAGAACCAGAAAAAAAAGATTGTTTGTATTAGAAAACTTTCAGCACAGGAGGTTGGCTTCGCTGCTGTAACACCTTGCCGGTTTAATAGCAGGCATTTTTTTGGGTTCTTTGCAGTCAGGAAAAACATCTGAACTTGTGTATAGTGGTACTGTGCACAAGTTCTGATGTTTTGCCTGCCTCCAAAAACCCCCAAAAAATGCCAGAAAAACACACCTGGGCATTTTTTTTTTTGACACTAGCGGTTTTTTTTGGGCATTTTTTTGGGTTCTTTCGAGGCAGGCAAAACATCTGAACTTGTGTATAGTGGTATATATACACACATACTTTTTATGTATATAGACACCTAGCCATATATAGGTGTGATAGTAGCAGAAATATATTACTGTAAATGATTTCATTAGCGCAAGCATATATTACTGCTACTAATCACACCTATATATGTCTAGGTGTGTATATAAATATATGTATGTGTGTATATATACCACTATACACAAGTTCAGATGTTTTGCCAGCCTCAAAAGAACCCCAAAAAATGGAAAAAAAAACGCTAGCGTCAAAAAAAAAATGCCCAGGTGTGTTTTTGCTGGCATTTTTTGGGGGTTTTTGGAGGCAGGCAAAACATCAGAACTTGTGCACAGTACCACTATACACAAGTTCAGATGTTTTTCCTGACTGCAAAGAACCCAAAAAAATGCCTTCTATTAAACCGGCAAGGTGTTACAGCAGCGAAGCCATACTCCTGTGCTGAAAGTTTTCTAATACAAACGATCTTTTTTTTTATGGTTCTGGACATGCTAAGGAGCTGAAACTTCACATGTACACTTTTTAGACCCCCCAGATCTGAAATCCAAAGTAAAAATCAAAAAATCTCTTTTTTTTTTTTTTCAATAATTGGCTTTTTTATCAAAAATGACAATTTTTAAGAACTTTTTTTGTGTGATTTTGTGTCTGGGGGGGTCTAAAAGATGTACCTGTGAAGTTTCAGCTCTGTAGCATGTCCAGAACCAGAAAAAAAAGGATTGTTTGTATTAGAAAACTTTCAGCTCAGGGGGTTAGCTTCTCTCCTCGGTTTTCACACCTTGCCGGTTTCAAAGCAGGCATTTTTTTGGGTTCTTTGCAGTCAGGAAAAACATCTAAACTTGTGTATAGTGGTACTGTGCACAAGTTCTGATGTTTTGCCTGCCTCCAAAAACTCCCAAAAAATGCCAGCAAAAACACACCTGGGCATTTTTTTTTAGCATTTTTTGGGGTTCTTTTGAGGCAGGCAAAACATCTGAACTTGTGTATAGTGGTATATATACACACATAATTATATGTATATAGACTTCTAGCCATATATAGGTGTGATAGCAGCAGAAATATATTACTGTAAATGATTTCATTAGCACAAGCATACATTTCTGCTACTATCACACCTATATATGTCTAGGTGTGTATATAAATATATGTATGTGTGTGTATATACACCACTATACACAAGTTCTGATGTTTTGCCTGCCTCCAAAAACCCCCAAAAAATGCCAGCAAAAACACACCTGGGCATTTTTTTTTGACGCTAGCGTTTTTTTTTGGCATTTTTTGGGGTTCTTTTGAGGCAGGCAAAACATCTTAACTTGTGTATAGTGGTATATATACACACATAATTATATGTATATAGACACCTAGCCATATATAGGTGTGATAGTAGCAGAAATATATTACTGTAAATGATTTCATTAGCGCAAGCATATATTTCTGCTACTATCACACCTATATATGTCTAGGGGTATATATACAGACATATATGTGTATATATACCCCCTATACACATGTTCAGATGTCATGTCTGACATCAAACATGTCCTCAAAAAAGCACTGGCAGTGGCAGCCCCTGCAGCATGAAAAATGCTTGGCTGGTGAGAAGCCATATTTCTGTCCCGAAGCAATTCAGAGAAATTATCATTTCTCTATAGCGGTCACCCTGCTATGGAAGGGTTTTATCACCCTGCCATAGCAGTCACTGTCAGTTAACCCTACACTACACTACGGTCCCCTTACACTTAACACTTTCCCTACAGAAACTAAATTTTTGAAGCTAACTTAAGTGTAAAGGAGCACTCTAACTACACTAGATATCCCTTTCCTCACACTAATAAATGCTAAATGACACTTTTAAAGTAAAATTAACAGAACTGCTTCCACTCTCTTCCATGTCCAGTATAACAATGCTAGGAATATGGCGGGGCGATCTTATATACTGGGGGGCGTATTCACTAATGATTGGTCTAGGGACCCCCTAGTCACTCCAATCACATTCCTAGCATTCTCCTGCCCCCTCAATTGGCTTTTGCTAATGGTTCTGGTCCAATCACGGGCTTTTAAAGCCCATTTCCTGAAGCATTGCATTTTGGTCGGTTCTGGTTGCCGAATTCCGAACTTTTTGGGCAAAAAGTTCTAAATTCGGCCGAACCTCGAACACCCAATGTTCGGGCCGAACCGATGGTGGACCCGAACCGTTCGATCATCCCTACTCCCTACTCTCAGACCCTGAATCCCTACAATACTTGAGAAAGAACTTGCAAGAGTTTTTCCACCTTAATTACACCCCAGATGTTTCCCCTTCCACTTTGTGGAACACGCACAAGGCGTTCATTAGAGGTCTACTAATCCAATTAGGCTCTCAGTTAAAAAAAGGCGCAACTCTGCTCTCCTGCGCCTGACTGAATAAATCCATTCCCTTGATGAGCTGAACAAAACTTCCCCGACCCCAATGTATGCTTCTCGGCTGACGTCTCTCCGCGCGGACCTCCGCAGACTGTTAACTGAGCAGCATGATAAAATGCTGGCGCGTATTCGTGCTAATTACTACTCTTCCCATAATAAAGCCGGCAAATTTCTGGCTTCTCGCCTCAGAACTAGACGGCTTCAGTCTAAAATAGACTCCATTCAGCACCCGCACACAAACGAGAGACACACTCACCCCCAAAAAATAGCTGACGCTTTCGCGGATTATTATAGCGCCCTCTACAATCTGAATGCTGATAACTCCACACCGCAACCCACAGATGCTGACATAGAGGCTTTCCTTCAGCGCCTACACCTCCCATCACTCTCATCGGACGCACTATCACTTCTCAATAGCCCCATCACCCCTACAGAACTATCTATAACTCTCAAATCGATGCCATCCAACAAATCCCCAGGGCCAGATGGCCTGACTAATGAATACTACACAGCCATGCATGATATAATTTCCCCGTATATGTTGACCCTTTTCGCACAAGCTATAGACACGGGACACATGCCCCCCGAAATGCTGCAGGCTCAGAGCACCACCCTGCCTAAACCTGGAAAACCCCCCACTACCCCGGCAAACTTTAGGCCAATCTCTCTACTAAACACGGACTTAAAAATTTATGCAAAAGTCATAGCGAATCGCCTAGCCAAGGTCCTACCATCCCTGGTGGGGGCTGATCAGATGGGATTTGTCCAGGGTCGCCAGGCTCCGGATGCCACTAGGTGTGTGGTAAACCTGATGCACTATGCGGAGCGCACTCGGACGCCTTCTCTGCTCTTGTCTTTAGACGCGGAGACCGCGTTCATTGGGGATACATGCGAGCAGTCCTGCAGAAATTCGGTTTCTATGGCCCCATCGTCTCTGCCATCTTTACTCTTTACTCAAACCCCTCCGCTAGAGTGATGTCGGCCGGCACACTCTCTAAACCATTTTCCATCTCTAATGGGACGCGCCAGGGATGTCCACTTTCCCCCCTTATGTTCAATCTCCTGATTGAGCCGTTAGCAGCGCAAATACGGCAGAGCCCACTAGTATCAGGATTTAAATTCCCCAGATCCCACCATGTCATCACGCTTTTTGCAGATGACGTTATTCTGAGCCTCACAAACCGCACAGTCTCCTTACCAGCCACCCACAACATTCTTCAGTATTTCAGTAAAATCTCATATTATAAGGTTAATTTCAGCAAGTCGTGATACTGAATATGGGAGTCCACCCAACTGCCAGCTCCCACTTGCAAAATGTCCTACCATACACGTGGTTCAACCAACCCCTACACTATTTGGGTATAGATTTAACATTTCCTACGTCAAACATGATCACCGCTAACCTGTCCCCTCTTATTAAATCAATCGCCTCGGACGTAGCCAAGCTCAAGACCATCAAATTATCAGGGATGGGTCGCATAGCAGCGTTTAAAATGGTTTGTCTACCTAAAATCCTGTACGTTTTCCGCACCCTGCCCATCCCTTTTCCCAAGAAAAGCATCCATCCCTTAACCAAAATGTCACATACATTTGTATGGCAAAAGAAAAGGGCTAGATGTGCACATTCTCACATGATTAAACACAGATCGGTAGGAGGCCTAGGGCTACCAGATATACTCGACTACTACAATGCGTCACGCCTGGCGGCATTGCGACACTGGTTTGCAGAAAGTCCTACTACACCGTGGGTCTCTGTTGAATCGACCGTATCCAAGGCTACCACCCTCTACCAAGGCTACCACCTACTGTTAGCAGACATGTGGAAACCATTGGATACAAAGTCTCTGCCTTTGCCCACACAAGCCACACTGGCATCTTGGCGATCCCTCCTCGCACAGCTGCCTACTACCGCTATATGCAAGCGTGTTCCGCTTCCAATTACCACATTGGATATATTACTTCCATACACCAATATTTCCGCTTTTCAGGCAGCCGGCATCAACACTATAGACCAGCTCTTTCAATCCAACTCCCTCAAACCATTTGAGAATCTACAGCTAGAGTTCAACCTACCCCCGAAGGCACGTTACACATACAACAGCCTGGCAAGCTTCATGCGCAAACCCCCCCCCCCCCCCCCCCCACAATTGATATCCCTATGCAAATATGGCAATTCCTTATGTCCCCCTCGTTCCCAACAAAAGGTATATCTTTATTTTACAATTTCCTCAGTCACAAACTGAAATTTTCAAAATCTCCTCATGTGCTAGCATGGGAAAGGGAACTTCAAGCATCTTTCTCTGAGGCTCAATGGAAAATTGCCATACGCAGTTCTTATAAATCCACCCAATGTGTGAATCATTGGGAACAAACCCAGAAAATTCTTACCCGGTGGTATCTGACACTGTATCGACTTTCAAAAATTTATGACTCCCAACCGGCTAAAACGGTCATAGCACGTCACTGGAAACAGCCCATCGCACCCTCCCACACGGAAGCAATCCGTCTAGTAAACTTGCAGTGCTCTATGGAAAAGGCGTATGCTTATTCCAAATCCCGGGGTCCAAAATTCTACAAGGGGTGGCAAGCTTGGTTGCAAAGCCCGTATTTCTCCCCTGCACCTGGTTAATGTCTGCGCTGCAGATTACCTTTCTTTCTTTAACTACGGTTATGGTTCTCGTTCTGTTATTTGTACTTCTATGTGACTTCTTACATTGGTGCATATGTAATACTTTGCGTACATATATTGTCTGCATATGTGCAAGTTTTCATTTTCATGTTCATGTGCATTTTCTTAATTATGCTCTTGTTACGGTCAATTCATGTTGAATACGAATATGGTTTAATTCCTTGTATTCTGTAAATTTCAATAAAAATCTATTGAAAGTAAAGCCACCGGCGCCCCTGGACCTCTGGCCACATACTGCATACACCAGCGGCTTTACACGGATGAGCACCAGACTCCTTAAAGCAGGATATTTTTTTTTTTTAACATTGTGAGTGTCATTCCACTTGTTTTTACATTAAAATTGTAATCATACTATAGTACACTTAGATGTTGCTGCTCTTATTGTTCTTTGTGTCACCTGATTAGGACTTTTAAACAGAAACAACCTCTGTTAAATCATTTTTATATGAACAAATAGTTGTGAAATAACAGTTGAATAAATAGTTGTGAAACAACAGTTTCCATTATTTCTTATGGGGAAATTTGCTTTGATATATGAGTGCTTTGGATTACAAGCATGTTTCCAGAATGAATAATGCTCGCAATCCAAAGTTTTACTGTACTTCTCTTTTAAATGTTTATCTTTAGTGAGTTATTGGCACTATAAATGTTTAATGTGACAAAATACTGCATATGATATGCCTTTTTTGACCAACTTAGTGGCTTGACAGTTAGATCAGCCACAAACCACAATGTCATTGATATCTATCTATCTATCTATCTATCTATCTATCTATCTATCTATCTATCTATCTATCTATCTATCTATCTATCTATCTATCTATCTATCTATCTATCTATCTATCTATCTATCTATCTATCTATCTATCTATCTATCTATCTATCTATCTATCTATCTATCTATCTATCTATCTATCTATCTATCTATCTATCTATCTATCTATCTATCTATCTATCTATCTATCTATCTATCTATCTATCTATCTATCTATCTATCTATCTATCTATCTATCTATCTATCTATCTATCTATCTATCTATCTATCTATCTATCTATCTATCTATCTATCTATCTATCTATCTATCTATCTATCTATCTATCTATCTATCTATCTATCTATAAATTACATGGTGAAAAATGTCCTAATCATTTATAAACTCAGCATTCATCTGTAATGACAGACAGAGCATATGGTACATTGTCCTTGGAGTGGGCTGATATTTATTTTTTGGGTCTCAATGTGTCTTATATTAATAAATCTATCAGTATCTTTTAAAATGTAAAATTATCAGCCACAGTGTTTTAAATGCAATTCCAAATACGCACAGCCTTTTTTACTGGCTTGCCACTTAACATGGAGACTGAATTTTTGGCATTAATATTTTGCACAAATATGGTTAATGATTTGTTTTAAACTACCTGGAGTTAATTTTTTCTCCTGATGTTTGTTTCCTTCCACACTTTTGAAAATAGCAACTAAGTTGATTTGGCTTCTGCCTGTCTTGTCCATCCGAATGTGTGAATGCATTTGCTTGTATACTGTGACCGCAGTGGTCTGTAGACCTTGACAGACTGACGTGAATGGAGTAAATGGACACATCTTTTTATATAGTTGGACTGAGTATGAGCCATCATTTTGCATGTGTAATTTCTGCCAACATAAGGTTGTTATACATTGTAACATTAAAGGATAACATTCAAATGACCCGAAGGCACAATTACTATAATTGCCTGTAATCATTTGGTTGTAGTAGTTCCATAATACAAACATGAATGAAAGCATCTTTAGAGTTCTTTAATAAGCCAAAGAACACAGCAATCAGCAATCATCTTTTATTGTTCTGACCGTTCTGATGACAGCTGAATTCTTATTGGTCTTTAGATATCATCACCATTCTATGATCTGCCTTATTTTAAAAGCAACAAAAGGCTTCATGTTTATCATGCGTGTCCTCCTGATGTTGAAGTTATTCACGTAACTGACATTCTAAAGCTTTTTCCTCTTAATAAGATAAGAAATTTTAGTGGATGCAGTAAGTCTGAAGAAACCCCAAGAAATCTGCAGAAATCCCAAGGAACACACCAGCTACAGAACTTCATTTTCCTACTTAGCATGTCATACCAAAAATGTCAATTAACATCCAGCCCCTTGCGGTAACAGAACCATCTGGCCTACTGAAGATTGGCAGAAATGATTTTCTTTTTATGACATAGTCAAGCCAAAAAAAAAAGATTATTGGCTGATAAGACATTTTAACAAAAAGCAGTGAAGGTTTCTGGATCAGTCTACTGATATGATCAGTAAAAACTAAACTGCTTACAATGTTAGGTTGCTGGATATTTGGAAAGAGATTGTAACAATTTTTGTTCATTATTAAACAATAAAATAAAAATTCCACCTTGTATACTAAAACAAAGCCTGCAATGAGTGGTCCCTTATTTGAATGAAAAATTACTGCTTATTATTATTTATTGTGGAAATTATACCTGGTAGGCACTGCTATGACAAAACCTACAATATTGTATTTGGAACACCACCATCTCTGAATCAGAGAGAAAGTGATGGGGGCCGAGGAATAAGTCAGTCACTGGGATCAATGTTGTAATTAGAAAGAATAATACTGTGTTATTTCCTGAATGGAGGACAAAACTAGGATGTCAACATTTTTACAGAACAATCCCCCTTATCCAGGCGTAAACGATGGGATTATTCCACTGAAACTTTGCCATTGCTGTTTTCTCCTCTGCATCTTAAATTAAACATGGGATTTCCCCTCTTAATTACAGTACAACAATGCCTCCTGGACTTCTCCTCTGTTACAAATATCAGACAGTTGTTAACAAACAATTTGCTAAAAATAATACATTATTTTTTAGAAATGTTACTGGCTGGAGAGGAAAAAATATTGACCTGCTTTGCCCAGTCAGCAGTGCATGCCTTTCTTGCTAGTCATTTAACTAGTTAAAGCAGCCTTTTTCAACCAGCGAACCCTGGGGTGCCTTAAGGGGTGCCTTGGCAAAATGCCTAAAAATTGATCAAAAATTATATACAAGCCAGCAGGTGGATGAAACTTTTGCTTTGAAAGAAATCACCGCTAACATTAGGTGTCCTACGTGTTGTTGCCCGATGAGGGGTTTATGTATAAAACTCCATCAGTAATTGTAAATATATATTAATGAAAGTAAATGTACACATTTTTGATTGCAAACTCATACTTGGGAATTTATTGTAGATATATAATTTGCGTGAGCCAGACGGACCGGTTTTAGCAATCAATGAATCCAGTGTAACACGTTCCTTTGAAAGGCCAGCTGGCTATTTACATGTAAACACATAAAGTGAATACCTTTCAACTAGTCTGTTTGAGTTTGAACTGTCGGGTAGCCGGGAGGGAGCCAGTTGATGTGCCTCATGGTGTCACCCTGCGATTACATCTCTGGGAGCTAGACATTCTGGGGCCAATGAGCTAGGATGAATAGACTGACATGCCCGCCCTGATTTGTATCCCTCCATATCAAAGAACTCTCATTTTTAACCCAAATATTGTCTGAGATAAATTCAATCTCATATGGTTTGGGTAACAGTGTGAATGTTGCTGCATTATGTAAAACTATTAGAATAGTTTTTTACATTTGAGAATGGGGTGCCTCGAGACTGTCCACAATTTTAAAGGGTGCCTTGAGATTCTTTATGATTTTAAAGGGTGCCTTGACTGAAAAAAGGTTGAGAAACACTGAGTTAAAGTATTGCAAAAGCCAAAACTTTTTTTTTTTTTCAAGTTTTGGATACATCAGGGAAAAGTTAAAACATCTGCTAATTTGTATCCTTTATTCTGTATCCCATTGGAGAGATGTTTACCACTCCCTGCCTCAAGACACCGCAGGACAGGAGAAAAGATCTCTCCAAAGTAGGGAAAATCCTCTCTGTTCACATGTAGGCGTTTTGGGGCATTTTTGGGGAGTTTTTCTGCTCTAGGATCAGCTCTCAAAACGCCCAACAAGACAAATCCTATTCTTTTCAATGGCCCCTGTTCACATCTGAGCGTTTTGACGCTGTGAGCAAAACACCCAATGCTCTAAAAAAGTACATGAGCTTCTTTTTGGGCAGATTACAGGCGTTTTCCATTGGTCTCTATTCAATCTAAAAAAGCCTGCACAAAAACGCCTGTAAATCGTGGTAAAAATTGCGGTAAAAATCGCGGTAAAAAACGTGCGAAAACGCTACGCTCAGGTGTGAATGTAGCCTTAGGGCTGGTTTACACTAAAACATGGTTCAGGAAAGGAGCTGTGCGTATGAATTCACACCACATGCGGAATGTGCTGCCCTTAATAGACAAGTGCTTGTGCCATTAATCATTAATGGCACCCCAAACACATGCAGCAAATGTGGCGCACTTGCAGACACCAAACCATATGGTAGGGTACCATGCATTTTGGTGTGGCGCAATCTTAAAAAAGTAGTGCCTGCCTTACAATGCCTTTCACGCATTTGGCAGGCCATTGCAATTGACTGAACACATATGTTCCAGTGTGAACCAGCTCTTCAGCACCGTTCACACATGTTTTCTTGCCTGGGGTCTGGTGTATCCCTGTTCACCCGTTCAGGTGTGAATCAGGTCTGAATTGTAGCCTGAATGTGCACTTGAATTGGATCAGAAGACGAATAGGACCCTTTTTAAATCTGGACCGTGGCCGTCCCAGACATGTGTGAACCAGCTCCATTGAGAGCCAGTCACACTTGCCTACCATGCAAATTGGATGTGGGGAAACCCGCATCCAATTCACATATGTATGTGTGAACCCTGCCTTAGACATCACCATAAAAAAAAAAAAAAAAGGTTCACATCGGAATATTACTCTTCTATTCCTGACCCAGTGATAACTCAAAATTTTCCCTCTGTCCATTTAAATATGATTACCAGGATCAATAAAGAGGATACATCCCCTCAGCAATAAAGGCCAGACAGAGGTTTCAATCCTTTTATGCTCTATTTAAAACAAAAGAAAAAAATATATGCCCTAGATGCACCTTAAACTGTATGTAAAGGAAAAACCTTTTCTTTTTTTTTTAAGAGAGGGGAAAAGTTTCATCCCTGTCTGTTTGGGAAGACTCACCCACCCCTCTATTTGTGCTGTGACCACTGTCAGTAAGATAGAAATATAGAATATAGGATAGAGAGTTGTTACCAGAGCAAGAGGTAAAAGTAAATCTTTCACTGGGGAGACCTGTCCCTGTTACATTTATCTATGAGATGAACTTGCCACACTTTTTAAAATCTCTCTAACTTCCTTTTGCAACTTTAGAACAGTAAGTGAAAGGTATTCTACCCAATGGTATGGGGTATGCAAAGTGCAACAAAATGACATGATGTGTTTTAACCGTTATCTATTATATTTAAAAAAATAATAATAATAAATATATATATATATATATATATATATATATATATATATATATATATATATATATATATATATATATATATATAGCTTTTATACACTTTTTTATAACTACACTTAAAAAGGATAGGATATGTTCAGCTTTTAGGGTGGAACATGTAACATGTTCCCGACCCTGCAGTGGCTCAGTGATCCAAGCCCTGTGTGTGACAGCAGTATAGGGAGAAGTTCCCCATACTAGCTGTCACTTTTTGAAAGAGTGCTATCGCATGGGGCTCCGCCTACACAACCACATCTGTGAATCTGTGAATGAAGAACCTTCAAGAACCAACATCCTTTGTGGCTGTTGGCTTACAGTTCTTAAATGAACTACCATGGCACCATTGAGCGCTGTGGAAGTTCATTGATTATTTTGGTCAGTGTGAAAGTGCCTGCCTGTATGATGTACAGGGCAAACAGCTCACACTGACGGCCTGCAGGAGACCTGCATGACACCCATGGTAAAAAAATGTGCATTTATTTATTTTTAAAGGTGAACTTATCCTTTAAGCTGCCATGTCTTCAAGGTGTTAATAAACATTTATTACACCTTTTTTGCACTTATCCCTATTTAAACCCCACACCTAGAACAATAATTAGGATGTCAGCACTGTAACAAGAAAGGCAACAACTGGGATTCAAAGGAATTACTGCTGATTACCAATTGTACTGATGCACTTTGTATAAAAACTACATGTGAGTAGCTTTCTTTGAGTTGTGTTTAATAAAAGTGAGATTTTACACCATGTGCAACAGAGGGTGAGTGATGTCCAAAGGGGAGTAACATCACACTGGGAGTGCTATTCATGCTGTTCACATACATAATATGGCAACCAATCAAGAGTGGCCACTGTGTGTTTATTGGTATATAAATCAAAATACTGAAAGATCATGTGTGGATATTATTGGATGCTGTATGAACACTTTTTATTTAAAGGACACTTTTGTTATTTATATATATATATATATATATATATATATATATATATATATATATATATATATATATATATACATACACACACAGACACACACACACACACATATATATATATATATTTACACACACGTATACACACTATATTGCCAAAAGTATTGGGATGCCTGCCTTTACATGCACATGAACTTTAATGGCATCCCAGTCTTAGTCCGTAGGGTTCAATATTGAGTTGGCCCACCCTTTGCAGCTATAACAGCTTCAACTCTTCTAGGAAAGCTTTCCACAAGGATTAGGCATGTGTCTATGGGAATGTTTGACCATTCTTTCAGAAGCGCATTTGTGAGGTAAGGGAAAGAAGGTTGGATGATAGGGTCTGGCTCACAGTCTGCGCTCTAATTTATCTCAAAGGAGTTCTATAGGGTTGAGGTCAGGACTTTGTGCAGGCCAGTCAAGTTCCCCCACCCCAAACTCACTCATCCACACTATATTGCCAAAAGTATTGATCCACCCCTCCAAATCATTTGGTGGAGGGGGGTTATGGTGTGGGGTCGTCTATCAGAGGTTGGGCTTGGCCCCTTAGTTCCAGTGAAGGGAAATCTTAAGGCTTCAGCATATCAAGACATTTTGTACAATTTCATGCTCCCAACTTTGTGGGAACCGTTTAGGGATGGCCCCTTCCTGTTCCAACATGACTGCACACCAGTGCACAAAGCAAGGTCCATGACCAAGACATGGATGAGTGAGTTTGGGATGGTGGAACTGGACTGGCCTGCACAGAGCCCTGACCTCAACCCAATAGAACACCTTTGGGATGAATTAGAGCAGAGACTGTGAGCAAGATCTCATCCACATCAGTGCCTGACCTCACAAATGCGCTTCTTGGAGAATGGTCAAACATTCCCATAGATACACTCCTAAACCTTGTGGACAGCATTCCCAGAAGAGTTGAAGCTGTTATAGCTGCAAAGAGTGGGCCAACTCAGTATTGAACCCTACAGACTAAGACTGGGATGCCATTAAAGTTCATGAGCGTGGAAAGGCAGGTGTCCCAATACATTTGGTAATATAGTATATATATATATATACATACACACACACACACTCACTGGCCACTTTATTAGGTACACCTGTTCAATTGCTTGGTAACACAAATTGCTAGTCAATCAATCAACTCAATGCAATGCATTTAGACATCTAGACGTGGTTAAGATTACTTGCTGAAGTTCAAACCGAGCATTAGAATGGGGAAGAAAAGAAATTTAAGTGATCTTGAACGTGGCATAGTTATTGGTGCCAGACGGGCTGGTCTGAGTATTTAAAAACTGCTGATCTACTGGGATTTTTACGCACAACCATCTCAGGGGGTTTACAGAGAATGGTCCGAAAAAAAAAAAAAATATTCAGTGAGCAGCAGCTGTGTGGAGGGAAAGGCCTTGTTGATGTGAGAAGTCAGAGGAGAATGTGCAGACTGGTTTGAGATGATAAAACGACAACAGTAATTCAATCAACACTTACAACCAAGGTTTGCAGAATACCATTTCTGAATGCACAACCCATTAAACCTTGAAGCAGAGGGGCTACAGTAGCAGAAGACCACACCGGTTGCCACTCCTGTCAGCTAAGAACAGGAAACTGAGGCTACAATTCATACAGGCTCACCAAAATTGGACAATAGAAAATTGGAAAAATGTTGCCTTGTCTGGAAAATCCTAAATTCAGTCACACATTCAGATGGTAGGATCAGAATTTGGCGTAAACAACATGAAAGCATGGATCCATGCTTATATCAATGGTTCAGGCAGCTATTGGTATAATTTTCTTGGCACACTTTGGGCCCCTTGGTAAGAATTGAGCACCGTTTAAATGTCATGGCCTACCTGAGTATTGTTGCTTACCATGTCCATTCCTTTATGACTACAGTGTACCCATCTTCTGATGGCTCCTTCCAGCAGGATAATGCACCATGTCACAAAGCTCAAATCCTCTCAAAATCATCTCAAAATGGTTTCCTGAACATGACAATAAGGTCACTGTACTCCAATGGCTTCTACAGTCACCAGATCTCAATCCAATAGAGCACCTTTGGGATGTGGTGGAATGGGAAATTTGTTTAATGGATGTGCATCTGCGTAAAGCTATCATGTCAATATGGACCAAAATCTCTGAAGAAAGTTTCCAATACCTTGTTGAATCTATGCCATGAGGCATGAGGCAGTTCTGAAGGCAAAAGTGGGTCCAACCCGAGGAGCAAGGTGTACCTAATAAAGTAGTTGGTGAGTACCATTTAGTAACGCCTTGACAGAAATGTTTCTACTGTCAGTTGTGTTACCACTTTAATCCATTTATATTACAGTTCCCTTTCCTCATGATAAATGCAACTGGAACCAATAAATCTGTTAATGAACTATAATCCCAATTACAGCTGTTTTTTAGTAATGCTTTGGGAGTTGTAGTTCAGCAACATCTGGAGAAGTGTAGGTAAGTGACCCTTGGGTATTAGCTCTGCACATTGCTTGTCATGCTGGGCTTTGTTTGCAGCTCAGCAAAACACGCTTGCTGCTTCATTATTAAACACATAAAAATGTGGCACAAACATTGTCAAGCAGATGTTAACTGATATTTTACCTGCGCTACAAGCTGCGAGTTCTGTTCCAAAATGGAGGATGAGGCAACTACAGTATATTGCCATTTTGCACTTCCAGTATATCATAACATTTACACTAGCACAAAACAAGTATTAATTCCAGGTTCATAAGTGCAAATAATAATTTTGTACGAATTCACTGTTATACAATATATGTATGGCTAATGCTATACAAAACTTTATGATGTTATGAAATGCCTAGTGAAATTTACAGTATTTTAAAAAACATATAAGAGTTCCATGTCCCTTTAACCACTTGGAAACTGCCTGCCGCAGTTTTACTGGCTGGCTCGGCTGCGCGAACCGAGGTATTACTACGTCCGTCATGCAGGTGGTGCTAGGGGGCGAGCACGCGCCGGCGGCAGCGCGCTCCTGCCCCTCTAGGCAGCGAGGATGCTGATGCACCGGGCCAGCGGCCGCGTATGCCGCCGACCACCTGCAATCGCTCCCTGTTGAGAGAGAAGGACGATCAGCTGTTGTAAACAGCCATATATAGGATCACAGGTCTTCTATATAGGATCACAGGTTTCTATGGTCATTTCACAAGCCCCTCCCCCCACAGTTAGTAAACACTCCCCTTGGCTCACATTTAACTCTTTGATCAACAACTAGGTTAACCCCTTCCCTGCCAGTGTCATTATTACAGTAACAGTGCATATTTTTAGCATTGATTACTGTAGTAATGTCACTGGTCCCCCCAAAAGTGTAAAAAATGTCAGTTAGGGGTCCGATCTGTCCGCCGCAATGTCGCAGTCCCGCTAAAAATCACAGATCGCCATCCTTACTATTAAAAAATAAATAAATAAATAAAAACAACATAAATACTTCCCCTAGTTTGTAGATGCAATAACTTTTGCGCAAACCAATCAAAATATGTTTATTGCAATTTTTTTTTACCCAAAAAAGTAGCAGAATACAAATTGGCCTAAAAGGATGAAAAATTTTGATTTTTAATTTTTTTTTTGGGGAATGATATATATATATATATATATATATATATATATATATATATATATATATATATATATATATATATATATATTTATTTTTTTTTTTTTTTTCAGGACTGTCTCCTTTTTTTGTTTATAGAGCAAAAAATAAAAATTGCACAGGTGATCAAACACCACCAAAATAAAGCTCTATTTGTGGTAAAAAAAAGAAGACATCAATTTAATCCCGGTACCGTGCAATTTTTCTTTAAAGTAACGCAGTGCCGAATCACAAAAAATGGCCTGGTCATTAAGAGGGAAAATCCTTCCAGTCCAGAAGTGGTTAAAAATACAATAAATGTAATTTCTATTCATGTAAATGATTCTAAAGTAATGTCATGCATTAAGAATATCCACACAAGCTTAGGATTGACCATTACCAATTGTCTTCCATATAAAGTCACCCCCCTGAGGTAATACAAGGTGAGCTGGAGGTGTGTGTACAACAGTTTATTGTTTAAAAAAACAAGGCCAAAAAAGTGTTTTTTAATAATATCAAAGCAAAATCCAGTGCCCGTTTAGGTAGAAGACATTCCCAGCACAGCCTAGATATAATAGTTGCTCCCCTATATGAGGATACTAACTTACATAACACTCTAGGGTAGCGGTAATGCTGAACAAGAAAACCCCTATGGGCAGCAGTAATGGTATGGTGATGGAATAGTCATGGCTGGTATTTTCGGTAGCTGGAAGCGGTGGACCACAATCACCAAAGTGTTTTAGGTCCGTATGTGTTGGAAATGATGACAGCCACCAAGGGAACCAGGAAGGAGCCACTACAGTGCAGGAGTAATGGAGATGTGGCTACCGGGCATGCATGGAGGCATGTTGCTATGACAACGCATTTCACACCAATTCGCTTTATCAAGTCGTGCACCTTCCGTGCTAAACGATGACGCTGGTTACGGTTGGGTGGGGATTCTCACGTGACGTCATTCCACACACTGGGTGGAGGCTTGGAAGGTGCTTGTGTACAGAGTTCCATGTGTAACCTTATTATTTCAATAAATGGTTTGCCTAAAATACTACATTATGTTGGGCTCCTTAATCCTCTGTATTGAGTGAACCGACTTAGGAATGAACAGAGTGTTATCTCCTGGATCAGGATTTATGTAGTCGCTGAGCAGCAAGGCGTTCTTTGATCTCTGGGTGAGATCTAACAGTCTAGTAAGGAGCTTATTAACTCTTTGTGGTGGAACAATCTTTCCTTTGGTGGTGTTATCTGCTCAAGAATTTCACACAGAAGTAGAAGAGTGTGGAGGATTGTATATTTTCACTTTATTTGGATTATTTTCTTATTTATAATGTACTTGTATCTTATATGACATTTATGTGTTTAGTACACATACAGTATGATTTTATCACATCCAATACCCACATAGGTGGTGGGTTTCGGCAGTCTTCTAACTTTATTTATTTAATTTATTTATTTATTTTGAATGAACGGATTGGTTGGAATTATTTAATCTATGTTACTCATTAGCACACAATTATTCTTTAGGTTTATAACTGTATAGTACTGCAATCCTACTTATGTAGATTCGTTTACTAAGACAGAGCAAAAAGGAATGATTAACTGCATAAGACAGCAGCATATAGCAAGCGATGATTTTTTTTAAATTTTAGACTAGCCATAGATGCTTGGAAGTCTATACCAGGAGGTAACAAAGCTGGCTGCCTAATAATGGGGAATATTTTTATCAGGCAAAAATATTCCTGACATCCCTAAAGGCAATCACTGTTGTACTATAGCATTATGGGATTATGGGATGAACTAATGCTACAGAAAAAGTTAAGGTATGCAATTCGGTGTCGATATTGTGTAAATCTGGCTTAAACTGTTACTAAACCCATGCAGTAAAATCAGTCTGTATATGCAGTAAAGCATGTTTGCTATATGCACTGTGGAACCTAAGGGGTTAATCCTCTGCATTGTGTAAAAAGGCTGTTTGATCTTGTCTTCTCTGATCCTCTCCTTCTTTCACAGTCCCCAAACCATCTCCTGATAGAACAGAGCCTTGCGGGCAAGCTGCATATGCTTAGCTTGGTGTGTTTTTTTTTTTTTTTTTGGGAGGGTGCAGGTAATCAGCACAGTGCCAATCAGAACTGTCCAGAGAGAGGGTCAGGGGTCCTGCAGCCTCATAAGACAATCAGAGGAGAATAAAAACGCCTCCAACAAGCTCTAACCAGACACTGATAAAAGTCACAAGACTGCTCTAACTGCTGATAAGAAAAAGGTATTTATATTTTTTAAAACTATTGCATTTCTATGTTCTGTGTACTGAGGGAGACCAGATATAGTAAGGGTCCTGGGTTTAGTAACACTTTAGGATCACCAGGCTAACACCTCTAAAGGCCAAGCAAAACTTCCATTTATAACCAAAGTCACAAAATATATAAATCAAACACTATATGGGTCTGATTTATCAAGTTGCAGTGGCCTGCTAAACTGTGGCATGATAATACCTGGGGCTGCCAATTGTGGGGTACAGAGAGCCCCAATGTACTGGGCCTAGGGGGGGGCAAGTTTAGCTTGAAAGCAGGGCTAGTCCTGCACAGTGTAGAGCATAGGGCACAGATCCTTGCAACTGTCACAGGATCAAAAAAGGAATGCTGCAATCTACCCAACTCACTGTCACTGGACAGTCAGTAAATTAAGGGGGGTGTGCAGCATTCTTTGTGACCCCTTGACTTTTTTTAAAAATACTGCAGGACTTATACACAATACATGTGTTGGTACGATGTGGTGGCATACATTCGGAATAACACGCCAATGCACTTTGCCACAGGTACAGTCAGGTCCATAAATATTGGGACATCGACACAATTTTATTTTTTTTGGCTCTATACACCACCACAGTGAATTTGAAATGAAACAAACAAGATGTGCTTTAACTGCAGACTTTCAGCTTTGGGTATTTACATCCAAGCCATTGTGGTGGTGGTGTATAGAGCCAAAAAGATTAGAATTGTGTCGATGTCCAAATATTTATGGACCTGACTGTGTCGTCCTCCCAAAGGGTGGTGTGTGCAGTATTCGTTGGCAGCTCAGTGCACGTCCGTTGTAAGGTGTGTATGGGTGCCATTTAGAGTGATGAACAAACACATGTAAGGTGCATTGCCAAAATGTCATACTGCACCAGATAAATAAACACATGTAACATGGAGGGGGCGGGGGGGGGTGTCAGCTAGGCTTTTATGGGCCCTGTGATTGCTAATGGCGGCCCGATAATAACAACTTAAAGGCTAGATTACCATGCACTTAAGTTTGCCTAAAGGTACTTTGGATTCACTTCAAAATTGTTCCTCTATTGCAATAGAACAATCTATTTCTCAATAGGTCTATGGTAGGTAACTTTCTGATGTTTGGGAATATACACTACATGTAATAAAATGCTTTCTAAAAGGAAAATTCATAGCATTCATTTTTTTTTTTTTATAATATTTTTATCTTCTAAGGAAAACATCCGACACATTCAGTAGCAAATACAACAGACAAGTATTATTTTTTTTTAGCATTTTGAAATCAAGCTACACTCAAGAAATCAAAGAATGTTGAAAGAAGAAAAACAATTTAATTCTCAAATTTCATCTTTTTTTTTTTTTTTTTCAATGCAAATATGTACACCTGGACTTGTGCTCAAAACTGCCTTTGATGTTGAATGGAAAAAAAGCTACTAAGAAAAAAAAATATACATTGACTTTTTCTTCGTTGTCTTGTGCTTCGTTTTGCACAGTTCCATCCTGTAATACATGGATACAGGGACAAAAAATTGTGTGTTTTTCTTTCATAATATTGTGCGCATTTGTTTTGCTTTGGATGTAAATTGGTGAAGCATGTATTGAGGAATAGAATGCAGTGTTTGAATTGTAAATAGCATCTTACAAAGCAGTTTATTTTTGTTTTTGCTTCATATCATATGAATACACATATTGTAATATTTGCTGCCCATTTAAATTGAGACTATTACACAAAAATCGAAAACTGAGACTATTACAAGCTAACAGTTGTTCCCTTGCCCAGGAAAACCACATAACATCAGTGGAGAAAATTATTTATATTAAAAATGCTAAGATGTTTTGTGCCCTATGTATATGTCTCTCTATGCATTATTATGCAT
The DNA here is from genome assembly GCF_965119305.1 of Pelophylax lessonae. Taxonomy (NCBI): domain Eukaryota; kingdom Metazoa; phylum Chordata; class Amphibia; order Anura; family Ranidae; genus Pelophylax; species Pelophylax lessonae. The sequence continues at coordinate 94,782,047 of NC_138771.1, read as the reverse complement.
TTTGTAAGTATTTTTTTCTATATTATATTATATTATATAATAATACAACAGTGTGTTCTGCAGCAGACCTATATGGACGGGGTAACTATTATATTCCTAATACTGTGCTGCATTATTTTTTGCCATTGGCAACATTGACCTTCAAGTAGTCTAACCTTACAGCCCCTATTAAAGTTAATCTTCCAAGTGCTGACTGGCATCAAGCTAGAAGACACCTGAAGAAAGCTACAAACATTTTAATTACCAATTTTGACAGAAGATACATTTAATTCTTTCAACACAGTCTTTCCTGCCTCTGCATCTTTATGTAATAGCCTGTTTGGAACTTGGCAGCAAACACATTATAGCACAGCTTTCCAACTTTGTATACTTTCTTAACCTTCTAAGTCTATCATTGCTTTCTTAGTATTCTGATGAGACACTCGCCATGCATATCATCAGCTGAACAGTTAGCCATTGCAGGGGCCAAGTAGGGTACGAGAAAAGTTTTTCTTAACCACTTAAGCCCCGGAGGATTTGGCTGCTAAAAGACCAGGGGGTATTTTGCGATTCGGCACTGCGTGACTTTAACGGACAATTGCGCGGTCGTGCGACACTGTACCTAAACGAATTTGACGTCCTTTTTTTCCCACAAACAGAGCTTTCTTTTGGTGGTATTTGATCACCTGTGCGATTTTTTGATCACGCGTTATAAACAAATAAAGAGCGTCAATTTTGCAAAAATAACAATATTTTTCACATTTTTTTATATGAAATTCCCCAAAAAAAAAAGTAAAAATCAAAATTTTTTAACATTTTCGGCCAATTTGTTTTATGCTACATATGTTTGGTAAAAAAAATCGCAAAAAGCGTATTTTGATTGGTTTGCGCAAAAGTTATCGCGTTTACTAACAAAGGGAAAGATTTTTGTCATTTTTGTTGTTTTTTTTTTAAACGCATAATTAGCGGCGATCTGCAATTTTTTTTGCGGTACTGCGACATTGGGGCGGACAGATCTGACCCTTGACTGACATTTTTGACACTTTTGGGGTTACCAGTGACATTTCTACAGTAATCAGTGCTATATATATGCACTGTTACTGTAAAATTATACTGGCAGTGAAGGGGTTAACTTTATTTGAGAGGGAGGGGCTGTGTGTGTCCCTAGGGGCGTGATTCTAACTGTGATTGGCTGTGGCTTGAGCTGTAGGAACACTGATCAATGGTCCTACATAGTAGAACCGTATGATCAGTGTTTCTACACAGGGGAGAATGACAGGCGGCTTGTTTACACAAGCTGCCTGCCTTTCTCCCTCTCCCCCGACGATCGCAGAGTGAGCGGCGGACATCGGGTCCACCGGTCACACACACTCGCTCCCCAGAGCCTCACAGGCTAGTGACGTATATATACGTCACTTTGCCTGTGAGGGACTGACCGCCGCAGTATATCTACTTGCGGTGGTCGGCAAGCGGTTAAAGAAAAGCTTTTAACCACGCTAGCGGTATCCCAGAGCGTGACTCGGGGTAGGAATTTCCTGCTATTATCGGTATCCCCGAGTCACGCTCGGGGTGAATGTGCAGAGCTGTTCAGACAGCGCAGCGGAGTGTCTTACCTTATCCTGGCGATCCAGCGATGAGCTCTCATTGCTGTGACCGCCAGCCGAGATCTCCGCCGCTCGTCTGTCGGTAGGAGGACTTCCTAGTTCCGTTCCCTGCAGCAGCAATGCTGCATGGGAGCGGAACTAGGGAGGGAAATTAAAAAAAAAAAAAAAAACGTTGCACAAAACACATTTTATATTATATATATGCATTTATATATATATATATATATATATATATATATATAAATAAAATTATATTATTGATTAGATTATAATTCATGCGTATATATATATATATATATATATATATATATATATATATATATATATATAAACGTATGAATTATAATCGAATCAATAATATAATTATATATATATATATATATATATATATATATATATATATATATATATATATATATATATATATATATAATATATAACGCATGAATTATAATCTAATCAATAATAATTTTATTATATATATTATATATTATATATTATATAATAAAATTATATTATTGATTCGATTATAATTCATGCGTTTGTGTTTCAAATTTATCACATCTGGGATGTCTACTAGACTCTTGTTTTGGTCAGGTTTAAGTCAGTAATCACTAAGAATTGTAGGCCTATAATACATAACGCCAAATTTCCATGAAAAGAATTGTACCGCTTTTGGTACAGAATTCCTGACAGAATTATACCGCCAGGGAGGTTAAAGAAGACCTTGCAGTAAAGTGCTAGGTCTGATTGCACTATTCAGTCCCCACCCCCATAAAAATCACCTGAATATACTAGATCCAAAACATAGCTGTAAAGAAGAAAGTTACATTTATACTTTCCTTACCCCCATCCCCTATGCATGGTGTCTAAGTGATGGTGATTTCACACTCCTTTAAGATTGATCCCAGAGAATAAAAAACAGGTGAAATTCTGGGAGAAGGTGCTCTTGCAGTGGGCTGCAGTGTTTTCTCATGGGATTTTGCCTGCACTGCATTTGCCCTAAATCTTACCTGATAGATGGTGACGTCATGCCCAGGGATTCTGAAGATAGGGACATTGTGTAGCAGAGGAGCATTTTCACTCTTTCATCCATCACTCATTATGGCCCTGCCATGTGGACCACCCACTGCCATATTCCAAACTGCTACTGGTATTGCTCTCAAACAGACCCTACTAGGCCCCAGTACAAAGGGTAGTTTCCAGCCAATGGCTCCATATAAGTTAGTAGAAAGAGCAGTATATGGAGGTGCCTTTTGAACAATTTACTAAGTTATAACATTTATTGCAGATCAGCCTCCCAGGGGACATCACATAGCTTCAAGTTTGCTAAAAGTCCGTAGTAGAGTTCAGAGGGATTATAGAAGTGTGGACAAGAATAGCTACAGGAGGGTTGTTCCAAAGTCTAACAGCCCCATACAGGGAGATGTAAGTAGTCCCATAATACAAAGTCCTTCATCACCTCATGGAGGAAGCACCATGGTAAAAGCCTTGCAAACACATCCTGAGTCTTGATGGCCCAACCACAGGTAATGCAGGTGGTCACTTCTCTCAGTAATGGCTTGCATTCCTGGCTTTCAACCTAGCAATTAATGTATTACCTCCTTCCCAGGGTGCCCCTCTGCCAGGGCAGGGCTGCCACTTAACCCCAGTGACTCCTAAAATCATAACTCACACTCCACCTATGCGGACATCTAGTGGAAAACTAGGACAACTACCACAGGCCATATTCATGCCCTACCCTACAGATGTTAGGTAGGTTTAGGTCTTTCCCGTACAGATGTTTTGGACCTACTATATTCAAGTGTTTTTTTTTTTTTTTTACCAGGGAGGGGTCCCCACAGTTTAGGTGGATCTAGCATTTTACTATAATGCCTTCTTTCAAATCTTGTCTTTAAAAAAACTTTTCACATACCATCCATGATCCCTATAATGACTAACCACACAGTCTCTTCAGAATACAAAGAAAACAATGATGGAAATTGAAGGTTAACCGATATTTGAAAAATAAATTATTTTTCTTATTTCATCCTTGTTTGATGTTTTGAGTGTAACATAATTTCAGGATGCTAAAAAATAATGGTTGCCTGCAGTATTTGCTACTGAATATTATTTAAAAGATAAAACATTTTGAAAAAAAAAGAAAACAAGTGCCATGAATTTTCTTTCTTGAACAATTTTTATTTTTGTGTGGTAGATATGCACAAACAGCAGAAATGTGCTTACCTTAGACCTTTTGAGCAAGAGATGCATAATATTTTTATTGTAATAAAAGAACAAGTTTATGCACTGGGTAGAATCTGTTCGTACTGATTCATTAGGCTTTGAGGAGTAAGGTTGGTATAAATATTTTTCTATATTTTGCACATACTAACATACTAACATCAGATGACCTTTAAAGGTGTAAGGATCCTCCCCTGTACACGTTACGTCGAATCCACGACTTCCTCAGCATGGGTATTGCTGACAGTCGTGGATTCGAGGTAACGCGTACGGGGGAGGAGCCTGCACACGCTGTAGAACCCATTAATGCTGTCTATGCTTGCACTGGCCGAGTGCCATCCCATGTGAGTGTTTTTGCTGTTTTTACCCCAATAAATCAGATATTGCAGAGAGCACTAGATTGATTTGTTTATTTTATACATGTACCCATGCATGACGGTGGAGAGACGGTTATGAGGAAGGGACCACTTCATCCCTTTTACTGTGTCATTGACACGGCGAGTTGGGCCACCATATCCCACCTGAGGCACTTTCATCCAGAGGGAGGACAGGAGGAAGCAGCCTATCCATTATCTACCAGCACCTGTGTGTGCAAAAAGCGGGTTTGGCTCATTATAATTAAACCAGCCAAACCAGGAGGTAAGCGGCCAGCATTTTCATCAATGCACTAAGTCACCTTATGAATTTAAGCACTAGCACTTGGTCACCTGATATCTGCACAGCACAGAAATGATCACCTACTTTTATTAACTTTGCACCATTTGTTGATGATATTTCACTTATTTATACTAATGTTCTAATATCCGTTATTATTTATTTGCACGGGCACTTTATTGTGATATTTTTATATTAAGTTATTCTTTATTTATTTAATCACAGATATAGTTTCTTATCACTTGGATTCATATTCATCATCACATGAGTCAAGAGCACATGCCCCTTTATTGTGGTACTCGCTTATTGATTTATTTATTTGATATTCACTTTGCTACATTATTATATCCTTTGGCACTACATACCTTATTACTGTATTTTCTGGCGTATAAGACTACTTTTGAACCTCAAAAAAATCCCCCAAAAATGGGGGGTCGTCTTATACGCCGAGTATAATATCTCCAAGGTAACTAAGTATAAGTATTACCGGTAGATGAAAATTAGGGGGGTCGTCTTATACGCCCAGTCGGAAAATACGGTAGCTTTTTTGATGATTTTTAGTATTGGGTGAATGCACTTTATGTAAGCAGCCATAGGTCTCCCTATTTGGCAATATTGGGGTCTTATTGATTTCTTCTTAGTGGTCAGCGCTGATTCACCAGCTGATTCACCATTCAGATACACCATCAGTTGTAGAAATATTCACTGCTGGACTGCTCTATCCTCCTCCTGTGGCTAAAATTCCACAAGAAAGGGGTTAATATGTTCTGGCTTTGGTCTGCGCTGCTATGAAAAAAGTTTCAGATGAGGACCTGCCCCCTCCTCCCTCCATTGAAAACATTTTTTTCATTGCTTTTACTGCATGTAACATGATCTGTGAATGGGCGAGTGAATTCTGTGACTCATCAGACTCTCCCCTATTCACAGATCATGTTACAGGAAGTGAAAGCAGTGAAAGACCTTTTCCCAATGGATCAGAAGGGAGGTGGTGGAGGCCCTCATGGAAAACTTTTTCACAGTACAGCTACAGGAAAGGGGTGGGGCAGTCCAACAGTGAAGATTTCTCCAGGATCCAGCTGCCTGCATGTCTTGCTTGAGTAAAAAAATTTGCTTTATTAAAAAAATATTGCACATTACTTAAGCAACCAATAGAATTACCTTCACCCAAACAAGAAGTAAAAAAAAAGACAATGTTGTCTATTAACAGGTCCTAGCAGCTGCACACACAGCCATGCATGTAGACAATACCTCTGTAAGGATTATTGAAAATCTAACCAACAAAGAGTCCAGGGGAGGAGCAATAGTTCCCATATCACATGGAATAGATACTTGTAGCTGCAAGCCAGCTTGTAGAAACGCACCCTATACACCACTGGGTCTATGTTTGTGGCAACACAAACAAAGCATAGTGTGGCTGTATGACTGAAAATCTAGCAGATGATCTTTGAGAAATGCCAAGGTGCACATTGTATGGGGTAATGAGATAGATTGTTTGAGCAATGTTCATTTTAATAGCACAGGCAGTTTCCTCAAAGTGCAAGTTTCAATGACTGCTGCCAAGGAGCGGTGGGGGTATGCTGATATAGTGGAAGGATTGTAGCCTAGGTGCATGGATGGAGGGGATGTATCCAGAAAAAATCCCGCTTCGCTGCCCCACGATACTTCGGGTCCAGGATCACCCGCACTGCACCAAAATCAGGCTCTCTCTCTAAATTGGGGTACAACAGATTATCTGTACATGTCCACAGCTGCTGTCCTGGGAGAGACCACTCAGATGCGTTTCATTTGCCAATTGCTGCTAACTTCCTCAGAGCGAGGAGGAGTTTACCTGCATCATCTTTAACTAATATTTTCTCAGTGTATAAATACCTATTAACTAGTAGATGCCATGCATTCACACTTCTCCTCCATATTCATCACGCTACTGTAGCTAAAATACTTGAATCAAAAAATTATTATGGCAATTCTAGCCACAAACAATTCAAAATATTCAAAGAAGGGGGGAAGATAGATACTAGATAACATAGTTAGTCAAGGCAGTGAGGAATAAATGGACCAAAGAGAGACAAAAACCCAGCTTTAAAGAGGTACTCTACTTGGGACATCTAGTTGGTGATTTATCACCCATAAAATACAGATAGGGGGTCAAGCCTCTAAGAAAGCTTGTAAACTGCATTCAGTATTAAGGCCATTGGGAATTAAGGATCCAAGTCTGTAAATCCACATTTTTTCCTTCTGTTGAAGGATGGTATTGAAATCATCTCTTCTAGTGGGTACATTTAGGACGTAAACACCATTCACTTTTAAACCCCTAGGTTTGGCCTGATGAAACTGGGCAAAATGTACTGCCAAAGAACGTTCATCGTCTTTCTTTTTAATACTTTTAACGTGTTCACCAATTGTAACACGGAGAGGGCAATATAGTATACAAACGACTCTAGTAGTGGAGCAGTAAATAAATCGGTAGATCTTAAAACTCTTTGTCCCGTAAAAATTGATGAACCGATCAGTTTTATAGACATATTTACAAATGTGGCAATGTCCACAAGGCATGCATCCCAGGTCAGTCAACCAATTTTTGGTTAGGGTTCTTTGATATTCAGAATGCACCATAGTATCATTAAGATAAATGAGCTCTGTGTGCAGTCATTAGAGGACGTGGTCCCACTATATCTGCAATAAGTGGAGATCTGGTTAGAATATGCCAATGCCTTTCAACTGGGCAACTTTTGACTTAACTTTATGCCATTGGGAGCCATAGCTAGTGATACTTCTTGGGTGCTCTAGCTTTTTGGCATAATTTTCATTTGTTTGTGATTTCCCAAGGAGATTCTCCCTGTTACACTCACCCGCCCTCTTCCTGGTTCTTCTTATGGTATTATGAGATTATCCTCTTTCCCTAAAGCGTTTCAAGCCCAGCACCCCAATCCAGTCTTAGTCTTCAATAACTAATATACTTCTCTAATACAAATCTCTATGGGAGTTCGATGAAATTTGCTGTAAATTTGAGATCTGTGAATTTTAAACAGGACTGCTGACTTCCCAACAGGTTGGCTCATCACTAGAGGGACTAACATGTGGACATGTGTCTTGCCATCCTAGGCTATGGGCCTGTGTGTTTCTGTTGGTGTAGGTAGGAAGACACAACTCTATTTCTTGAATGCAAGGGTGACTCCAAAGAATGCTGCAGGAGAAAGGAGCCACCCTGAAACTGGAAACCTCTGGCAGTGGTCATTGCACCACCTTAAACAGGAACATAGGCAGAGATTAAACAATAAAGAGGCTGTATATCTCCTGAAAAGTGCTTAACAAATGTAAGGTTTAATATACATTTTTAAGTTTGAAGATGAAACCTGTGTTGTGTTGGCAGAACTAACATACTGTACAGACTGTATAACAATGACAGGAACACAAGATCCATTATTGCCTTGGAATCCAGTTTTAGTAAATTGCATCAAGCCTGCAAAGTATTCGGAAGTGGCCACTGTAAAAATTGTTTTTACTTCCAAATGTTCATAATAGAAACTCATACCTACCTTTGTGACTGTTTATTTGCCTTCCATAATACAATTATAAAGAATGTGTAAATGTCAGGAGCATGTGAGCTCCTGCTCCATTATACCTGCTGGTTCCAGCATCCTGGTTTTGGTTGTGGCCTTCTCCTGGTCTGTCTGTCCACCTGTAAGGTTATTGATTGTGGCCAGTCTCTGGGTGGAGACCAAACCTAATTTAAGCCAGCCAAGCCTGCAGTCCCATGCTTGTAATAGTGTGTGTAATACATAATCAAGCTATTTGTTTGTCTGCCCTGCTGTAACATTCATGCGTTTTTGTTAGTGGATGGATTTACAGCTGCAGAATTATTACACTCAGTAGCCTTGTAGAGAATCTGTTAAACACACATATCCAACTCTCAGGACTTCATCACCGTGTACAGCCTGTTATATACTATATATATATTAATAGATGTTTAATGGAGGGATAGAGTATATGAGGATATATAGATGAGAGACAGGCTATTGTATGGTGAGCACTAGAAGTAGTATTAGGAGAGTTGCAGGTGATGGTAAAGCAGATTCTGATGTCAAGTATAGTGCAGATGGTAAGAGGACACAGATGGAGTATACTTAGACAGAGTAACCTAGTGCAAGGATAGTTGAAGGTAGTCCCAAGAGCTAACAGTCTATGCAAATGATAGTGAATAGATAGATACAGATAGTCTTGGTAATTGCAGTAGATGACAGTAGGAGATTTGGTTAGCAAGAATCCCCTGCGGGGTACTTATCACTTAGATAGGTTTAGAAGTAACAGTGTCCATTGGAGAGGGGTGATCCCGTAGCGAGATACGGATCACCAGCGAGGTTTCCGGCTTCAGTTCAGCAAGGGAGAAATGTCAGCAGCTCCGACTTCACAGGCGTAGGTGCGATGAATATGTGGGTTTGAACGAGCGATGAGTGAGAGCAAACCGGCGATTGAAATAGCCGCTCATAGCGGCGCTCGGCAATGATGTCATCCGGTCTTAAAGGTATATGCGTCCTTTGTTACACAAGATGGGACGCAATTAGGAGAGGAGAAATATGGAGACAAGGGTACCAGAGGTACCGGAACATTACACCTGCTCTGCTAGATTAGATTACCTTATTGACAGTCTAAGATCAGATATCAGGTATTCTGTGAACTCTGCCTACCTTTTGACTCTGGATTTTGACCCTGACTATTCTGAATCTTGCTTGTCTGCCAACTGCTGGTACCTGTTTGCTTTGCTCCATTTGCGCATGCCCTTGCGTGGTAGCCAGGCACTATAGCATTCTGTAAAAGTCCTGGGAGCAACCGAGTACCAGTATGCCTGCTTGCCTTTTGGGAAAGGGGGTTGCTATAGGTGAAAAACACAAAAGCCAGCTATAGTGCCTGGCCACCTGCGTTAGGGGTAAGCGTGAGAGTAAAATGTATTATTTATGTACTGTATTACTGTCACGAACCGGCAGGACTGGTAGTGGATCCTCTGGACCAGAGAGACGATGGCGCGGGTTGTACTAGAGGACCGGTTCTAAGCAGTTACTGGTCTTCACCAGAGCCCGCCGCAAGGCGGGATGGATTTGCTGCGGCGGTAACTACCAGGTCGTGTCCCCTAGTAACAACTCGATCTCTCTGGCGGCTGATATGGCGTGGTACACAGGGAGTAGGCAAGAGCGTAGTCGGACGTAGCAGAGGTCAGGGCAGGCGGCAGAGATTCAAAGGCAAGATGTCGGTAGCAAGGATTCGGCAACAGGCAAAGCAAACAAACACAGAAGGGAACGCTTTCACAGAGGCACAAGGCACAAAGATCCGGCAGGAAGCTGTGTGAGGAGAAGGTATTAATGAGCAGTGCACAGGTGAAGCCTAATTAAGTCAGCACTGCCTTTCACAAACCTTAACCCTTAATAACCAGTCTGGGCCAGGTACCAATCACCTGTGCACTGGTCCTTTAGATCTAAGAGTCCCGGTGCGCTGTGAGCGCTTCGAGGCCAGCAGGGGGCCCGGAGCGCTGAGCGTAACAATTACTACCATTCTCCTTTATTTTCCAGTTGTGTGTTGGAATTATTTCCTCTAAAAAAAGACAAGTGTTTACATTTCCCCCATTTTTATTTATGGACTCTCTTCAGATTTGGTAGTAATTTCTTTTGCATTTGCGCGCTATTCTTTTTTAATATACATGTCTTTTGGTTCATAGCTGCAGCAGCTTTGGAAATACATGGGTATGCTCCCCCAAATTTTTTGCCTGTTTATTATGTATTCGGTCTGACCAGACCACCGAGGTTGAGCAACCCTCCCCACCCCCCACACACACCTGTACTCAATGAGTGTCCACCATCAAGTGGATATAGGAGGAGTCCCCTGTAGTGCATTTGCACATCTTTCCCAGCAAGGAGTATTATCTCCAAGGGTTAGAAAGGCTGGATTCATCTCTTTTTCATGGATAGTGTAGGACCCACTGATAATGGGGTACTTTGACGCAGTAGTGGGCTTGAGCACGATATGGCCATATGGTGGGACCAAACCCCCATTTTTATTTATGGACTCTCTTCAGATTTGGTAGTAATTTCTTTTGCATTTGCGCGCTATTCTTTTTTAATATACATGTCTTTTGGTTCATAGCTGCAGCAGCTTTGGAAATACATGGGTATGCTCCCCCAAATTTTTTGCCTGTTTATTATGTATTCGGTCTGACCAGACCACCGAGGTTGAGCAACCCTCCCCACCCCCCACACACACCTGTACTCAATCAGTGTCCACCATCAAGTGGATATAGGAGGAGTCCCCTGTAGTGCATTTGCACATCTTTCCCAGCAAGGAGTATTATCTCCAAGGGTTAGAAAGGCTGGATTCATCTCTTTTTCATGGATAGTGTAGGACCCACTGATAATGGGGTACTTTGACGCAGTAGTGGGCTTGAGCACGATATGGCCATATGGTGGGACCAAACTCCCATTTTTATTTATGGACTCTCTTCAGATTTGGTAGTAATTTCTTTTGCATTTGCGCGCTATTCTTTTTTAATAAGTATGCCTGCTTGCCTTTTGGGAAAGGGGGTTGCTATAGGTGAAAAACACAAAAGCCAGCTATAGTGCCTGGCCACCTGCGTTAGGGGTAAGCGTGAGAGTAAAATGTATTATTTATGTACTGTATTACTACCATTCTCCTTTATTTTCCACTTGTGTGTTGGAATTATTTCCTCTAAAAAAAGACAAGTGTTTACATTTCTTTTTTCATCCACACATTTGCCATCTGAATCTCTGATTTTGCTGACTGAAAATAAGATACATAATTTTATTAAACATTAGCAGCCATAGGGTTGAATAAGACTGTCAAAGCTTGTTTTATGAGACATAGGCAGCTGTTTATATATTACACTAGGACCCTATGGCTTTTAGCTACATTTTTTTAATGAAGTTTACAAAGTAATGAAATATTAGTACTAACTATGCTAATACCGTATTACGCAAATTGAGGAAAAATTAAAGCAAAATGAAGAAGTTAGGTGGCTCACTTACACCAGAATTTGACAAAGCAACACAAGAAAAATCCTGCACAAATTTGAATAACATGCACAGTTCAAAAGCAGAACCAAATACTACATAAATTGATTTAACAGATAATGCTATTCAGAAAATATTCAAATTTGTATAGGGAGTGCAATTAGTTTTCTTGTCTGATGAATTCATTAATTCTGTCTTGGTAAAATTCCAATAAACATACAGACTACTTGACATGTGTTTAAAAAGTCAAAGCAGCCCAGTCAGAAAGGTGGAACAAGATGTCCGATTTGTGACACAATTTCATGAACAATTCCGTCAGATAGAGAAAATCTTCTCCAAACATTGGTCCATACTCCTTCATGACCCAGATCTAGGAACCAAAGTCTCCCAGAAACCTAAATTCTCATAACGGTAAGCCACAAGCATTAAAGGGAAAATTGCTTGAAACAAGGTCCCTCCCATTCCCAGACCTACTGTGAAACCTGGAAATGTATTTGAATACACTTGGAGTATCAATACAGGAAGCTAAAATGCCTCACTTGCAAACATGTCAAGCACAGTCAGAAAAGCTTTACAACAAAGGGCAAAACTTTTTCTATCAGTACATTCCCGAGTTGCTCCTTCCAGTTTGTTGGGTATTGCCTCACATGCTCGTGTGGTCTCCTCTATGTGGGCAGAACCATCCACACGTTACTTGCCAGAATCAGGGAACACAGGAGATTTGTGGAAAAGGGTACCCCGTCATTTCGCAGAACACCACAACAAATGCTTTGCATGCTTACGGGTTTGGGTTATTTAATCCATTTCACATAAACTCCCAGCCGCAGAACTTTTCTAGGAGAATCTGTGAAATAGACTGTCTGTCCCTGGCCTCAATGAGGAGATAGAGATAAAGACCGTCATCTAACACCCTCTACTCCTCCCTAGCCCTATATGCTTACAAACGCATATTGTGAAACAAAAGGAGACAGCGCTCAAAAATTGTGCACAATTCTAAATATAGATCACAAATCTTCCAAATAAATATGATATAAGTGATATACCATAAAGTATAAAAAAGAATATAACTGCGCTAACTAATAGGTAACAGCAGCAACTTAAATTGTGACAAACAAATTAAAACGTATATAGGGCTAAGTTGCGCTAAATTTCCCTATATCTGGTAAGGAGACTACATGAGTGTTGGCTTATTCTCTTCTGACCTTGGGATTCCGGATTTCGGACTGTGTCTGTCATTTGGACATTATTTTTGATATTATTGAGGACATTCCTTTTGGGTGTTTTTACATCAGTTATTGTGCTTTTTTTGATAATCATATACCATAAAGTGACAGTGCAAAAGTATATATGATATATATGATACAAATGATATACCATAAAGTGACAATGAAAAAAGGTGACTATGCAATTATAAATAAATAATTCAAATGCAAAAATAAATATAGTCCTTATAGCTTGAAAGTTCAGGTGTGACTTGTGCAGCAAACAAATCCAATATATTAAAGTGCTTGGTGCTCAAAGCAATTGCATCCTTCATGCAAAGGAGGAAGAAGGAGAAGGAATCCGTCACCAGATACTCCACACATTTACCAGATGACCCCTTGGGGTCTAGCACAGGTAAGTGGTAACTTGCAAAAGGATCCCGGTATAGATAGGTCACTCGTCCCCCGCTCGCTTGATAGCTCGGGAATCTCTCCACTATGGAAAGGACTGGTGTAGGTTCCCCTCGATACTTCCAATCAAGCTGTGCACGATCTCAAGTTCATTAAGTCTTTGGTATACGTGGAGTGAAGTGCAGTTTGTCCACATCACAAGCAAATGGAGGTTGCCAATCCGGCGGCGGTCGCACTTTGCAAAGTGTGTAAGTGTGGAGTATCTGGTGATGGATTCCTTCTCCTTCTTCCTCCTTTGCATGAAGGATGCAATTCCTTTGAGCACCAAGCACTTTAATATATTGGATTTGTTTGCTGCACAAGTGGCACCTGCACTTTCAAGCTATAAGGACTATATTTATTTTTGCATTTGAATTATTTATTTATAATTGCATAGTCACCTTTTTGCACTGTCACTTTATGGTATATCATTTGTATCATATATATCATATATACTTTTGCACTGTCACTTTATGGTATATCATTTGTATCATATATATCATATATACTTTTGCACTGTTACGTTATGGTATATCACTTATATCATATTTATTTGGAAGATTTGTGATCTATATTTAGACTTGTGCACAATTTTTGAGCGCTGTCTCCTTTTGTTTCACAATTTACCAACACACTGTTGTTTTTTGACTAGCAGCTCAATTGTTTGATTTATTTGAGTTTATTATTTAAATTTACACCTATTAATCCTAGGCGCAGTCACGTGATTAACAATTAGTTACTCACCTTTTTCCCTTTACAAACGCATATGTCTGGACTATAAATGCATGGCATACAAAAGATTCCTCTTGTTTATGACCACAGTCATGTAATGCCATCTACTTTTCCATATCCCTGTACATTTACAAACACACATATTCAGATTACAAAACGCATGGCACACAAAAGTGCGTAAAAAACTGCATATAAAATCCCTCTCATAACACTCCATAACTAAACACTCTGATCTTGTGTATGATTTAATGTTCTGTATGGTGCCTCTAATAAACACTCCTGCGAGAAACAATACATTTCTTTGTTATATCGCCTTAGTACACAAATTCCTGTGCATCATATTAGGTTACATTGCACCTACATTTTAAAATTTGTATTTTGAATGAGATTTTAATTTAGTTCCATGTATCCTACTAACAGTTTTTACTCCGCTTTCTAATTGTAATTGCCACATGCACAAATGAATCTAGGCAGTGTTCATAGAAATCCTCCTGGCCCCGCTTATATACTGTATAATGCACAATTTAAATATTGATATAGCTCACTATAGTTCTCTTATATGCATAGGGGGTGTTAGCTTGAGAAAGAGGCTTGGGCGCCCTTGAAATGCATAGCCCCGTTCCCCCCAGGCATCCTGATAACATCACTTCTGGTCTGTTCTGCATCCCACAAAAAGCTCTCTGCCATCTTGTTGGTTTCCACTTCCTTCCTAATCTAAACTGCCATGCAGCCTGATGTCCAGACTGCACGTTGTAGGAAGAGGCTCCCCATCCCAGATGCATGAGCTGACAGCTCAAGGATTACATACAAAAAGTGCTATTTCTTCTTCCTATGTGAGTTGCTAATTTACAAGTATTTCTCAGTACAATTAATACTGCATTTAGTTTGGTGCCCCCTGGTGTGTTCTCTTGGTCCTGCAGGTGTATCCATCCACCCAGTATTCCTATCCTGGTCTGAGGTTCCCTGTTGTTGTGAGACTGTCCATCGGAAGCCCTTACTATGTGATGAGCCTGATTTTAACCACCACAATAAATCTGGTAATATACTACACTCAGATTGTACACTGCTGTTCTTATGTTTGCCTAGCGATACTTCAGTCTCTTCAGAGGGGCTACATCTAGTGCATTGAGTGCAGCGGAAAGTTACCTTGAACACTCCAATTGGACTCTATGAACTTTTTGCTGTTCTCCATAGATATTTATATACACACAACACTTATTGTGCCATATACCCCATTACTCTTTTATTTAACACACAAAATAATTAAAGTGTCATTAAACCCAACATCTTCAAAAATGTATTTATTTTGCATTGATCCTGCCTTTGGCTGGTGCTGCCAGGCCTGTGTCCCCACTGCAACCTGAGATCCTATGGATCGCCCGTTGCAACCATACTGTGCATTCTCTGATGGCTAGCTGGTCACTTTGTCCTGTGTTCCATTATAGGCAGGCTACGTGACTATACAGTCATTTTGGTGGACGTACACATAGTGCTGAGTGACCCTTCCTTATTTCCTTCTCCCTCCCTCCTTCCTTCATGCCGTTGTATTCCAAGCCTCTAGGGTGGAACTAACAGGCATTGATAGAGGCTCCTCCCATACCCTGCAGACTGGAGTCAACAGGGAAAGATCATGTGACCTATTCACAGCACAGCTAAAATAAAGTATTTACTGTAGCTGTTTTTTTTTTTTTTTAATGAGAACCAGAAGCATCATGTATACACATTTTTATAAAGATCAGTTTCCCCTAAAACATATTTGTTAAATATCAGTTTAACAGTTACAATTTAAAATAAACAAAACTAAACATACCCAATTAGGAAGATGAGGCATGTTTAAAAGAATTATGCCTCGTACACACGCATCGATTATTGGCTGGGAATTTTCGGCCAACGTCCGATCGGACGATTTTCGGCTTGTAAGTATGATGTTTTCGACAACCGACTCCGACTTTTCGGCCAAATAAAATCTGGTGTGCAGGCTATAAAATTTTTGTTGGCCGTCAACACAACGGCTGATTTTCCATCAGTCAGTACAGATTTCGGCAGACAAAAATCTGATGAGCAAGACTGGGCATGCTCAGAGAAGAAAAAACACACGGAAAGTAAACCAGCACATGACATCACTTCTGAAGTTGATTTTTGTTGGCCGAGAAAATTCGTGTGCAGTCTAGGCACATTCCAACCAACAAAACACAACTCTGGACAAAAGTCGGCCGATCGGTCGGCCGATAATTGTTGCGTGTGTCTGCTAGCCAAGAAAACCTAACTAAAACTCCACCCTTGTCTCCAACCACACCCCACTTGATTAAGGACAGCTCCAGAATGTACTATTTCCAATTTGGCAAGGTACCAAGTCTCATTGAAAAACTACCACCATTAAGGACACTACATACCACCAGGTGAGCAACCTGCTTTGTAACCATTTCAACTTTTATACAGACCCCCAGATCCCCTAATCCACCAAGCTGCTGACACAATCACCTATAACACAAATCTGAAAGCACACATTTATTAAGGTAGGCTGGGTGACACAACCTTCTTTTCTTGTTGATCCTCCAGAATGAACCCCCAGTAGCCCAGTAAGTCCAACCTCTGCAGCTCCTTCCTGTCACCTGATCATTGACTTCCAATCAGACCATTGAATTCCAATCAGGTAAGGCCTATATTTCATTCTAACATTTTAACTCTCTCCTGGAGACTAGTCCTCCCCACAGTCATGCAGCCCCTCCATGTATTCCCTCTGGGCCCCCCACTGTGGATGCTTCGGGTCACAAAGTTTTTGCCTCTTTTTAATTGATCTGTGTTTCATAGACTCTTTTTAAGTTAAAATTATGCAGGCTTTTGTGGGAGGAGTTGCAACCTTTTATCACATTATTCTTTGCTGTGTTTCCCCCTTATCTGTGCACTGTAATAGGTGGTGCTCAGAGCTTAGGGAAAATGGCCTGCATTTTTAAATGCTGATATTCTGTTCCAAGTGGAATATAAATACCTGCAACTATGCAAATTAAAAAATAAATACAGCCACCTGCTACACAAGATAAATGTCAGGATGGATACACTGGACAACATTTTATTTTCCAAGGTTTGAAAAACTTTTAGTGATTATGATAGACTCCTTCAAACTGAACACAAACATAATTTCGGAATTACTGTATCATGTCATAATCTTGAGAAATATGAAACTAAAGCTTTACTAAACCCCGGACTCTGCATTCACTATATCTGGTCTCCCACAGTACACCGAGCATGAAATGCAATAGTTTGAATAAATATAAACTGCTAAATACCTTTTTTCATCATCAGTTAGAGCGGTCTTGTGACCAATATCAGGGTCTGGTTAAAGCTTGTAGGAGGAGTTTTCATTCTACTGTGACTACCTATAAGCCTGCAGGACCCCTGACCCTCTGTCTGGGCAATGCTGATCACATGCACTCTCCCAAGGAAAAAAAAAAAAAAAAACTCTCTAGCACTACACACTAAATAAAGCATGTGCAACTTGTCCCCTATACTCTGTTCTATCATAGTTACATAGTAGATCAGGTTGAATAAAGACAACAGTCCATCCAGTTCAAACTGTGTAGGTGTGCGTGGACGTAATCATCTCACATACCCTTGAATGTTATGATCCTTGAGATGTACGTCCAAGAGTCTTTTAAAAATAGCCATACTTCCCGCAGTAACTACCATTTGTGGCAGAGAAGTCCACAGTCTTGTAGCCCTTACTGTAAAGAACCCCCTGCACAGCCTAAGGTTAAATCTCTTCTCCTCTAATCGCATTGTATGGCCACGTGTCCCCATGCATTCGTTGCGACTGAACAGTTTTTTTCTATCTATCAGGAGATGGTTTAGGGATTGTGGAAGAAGGGGAGGATCAGAGAAGACAGGATCAAACAACCTTTAAACACAATGCAGAGGATTAACCCCTTAGGTTCCACAGTGATTATAACAAACATGCTTTACTGCACATACAGACTGATTTTACTGTTGTGGGTTTAGTAACACTTTAACTTTTAATGACTACAATGTATTTAATTACATAATGTTTCTGACATGCTGCATGGGTTAAACAGGGATAACAGTGTTTTGTTGTGGATTTTTAAACGTTTTGTCATTATTGACGTATCTTAACTATGGACCAACAAAAATGGCTTTATTAATTTTGGCATCAGCTATTCTTGGAAACATCTGTCTCAAATAAAAAAATCCTTCAACCTTCCTTATTCATGTTTTCACAAAATTTTTCATAAGTTTGTGTTTTATGTGAAACAGAGGGAAAAATATCTTTGTTGGGCCAACAGGTGGTTTATATGCCATGTTTTTCTGGCCTGAAACCAAATTATTTCTTAGGAGCGATTTCTTTTTAATGTCATGCAACTCTGTTGCAGAGCTGTCCTAGTCACATATGTAACAGCAGTACTTGGTACATAGGAGTTGCATTCTAAGCAGCAGAGCCACTTCTTTTAGATCTCCACAGATAGTACTTGGTATACTGAATGTGCTTCTACAAGAGTTCCATGCATTCTTATTTTCTTTCATGTGTGCAACATAGCCAATGGGTATTGCATATTGCAAAATAGAAGATTTCTAAAAAATAGTATTTGATCGGTTAAATTACAGGTTATTTTTGTGATTAGCAGCAGAAAAAAACTATAAGATACACCAAAAGGTGTTTAGGAAGCAAGATATTTGCTGTCCAGTAAAGGAGTAGCCACATCCTGCCAGACTGCGCCTCCTCGGTTTAAATGCAATTTTTTTATGCTGGACTATACAACCAGCCAAAGAGCTACACATGTGGCTGCAGTTCAACATATAAAACATGCAGACATGTTCATATTCACACTATTGCACTGCGGTAGTGAATGTGAAAGTGAACTTGTTACTGCAATGCATGTTACTGGGACCTAAAACTGAGAAAGGTGCATCATCTAAGCAGCTTTGAAGACAGAATGATTATTAGTGGCAGACAGTAGTTGAAGCACTGCAACTGCTGTGCTCTTGGGATTCTTACATAATCTAGTCTCTAGAGTTTATAGAGAAAGTTTCGGTTTCATGTCTTCATCTGTCTTCTTGTCATTAAGAATGTTCCTGTCTGTTGTAAATGTATATCTCTGTAACAGCTGAGCAATAAAATCGATAACCAGATTTCATCTTTATCTCTACGGAATGATAAAATGTTGTAGCTTTCCTCATCTTACACTTCTCCTTCTCTCCCAAGACCATAACCCCTCTTCCCTTCTTTCAATTCCATACTCTCTCCCCTCCCCCACTTTCTTTTTCTTTTTAATTCCCTCACCCTTTGAGTGAGGAGGTGGTCCTGTACGTTGTTGGAGGTGTGGTGCTATATACCCTGTTTTTTACACACACCAATACAGGTTGAACTAGACTGGTGTCTTAATTCAACCTTATCAACTATAATTATCAGTTTACCCACTTATGGACTTCCCCATGCAGATATACTGCGGCAGAGCGGCCCTCCCGACTGAACCGAAAGACCTGTACATCAGGTCGTGCTCTGGGTCTTGGGCTCTCCCTGTGTCCAATCACAGCAGGAGCCAATGAGCAGGTCAGGCGAACGCAATGTCCTCCAGGACCCACCGATTGTTCGGAGGAGAGGCAGAACAGCGGTCTACCAATGTAAACAAGGCAGACTGCCGTTCTGTCAGAGAGGAAGATGGAGATCTTGTGTTTCTGCTAAGCAGAACCATGGATCCCTGTCTTCCTCCAGTTAGGCCACCACCAACACAGTCAGAAAGCACTCCCTAGGAGCACATTTAACCCATTGATTGCTCCTGATGTTAACTCCTTCCCTGCCAGTGTCTTTAGTACAGTGACAGTGCATTCTTTTTAGCACTGATCACTGTATTAGTGTCACTGGTCCCCAAAAAGTGTAATTTAGTGTTAGATTTGTCCAACGCAATGGCGTAGTCCCGTTAAAAATCGCTGATCGCCACCTGTACTAGTAAAAAAAAATAAAAAAAGAATTCTATAAATCTATCTCATAGTTTGAAGACACTATAACTTTTGTGCAAACCAATCAATATAAACCTATTGGGATTTTTTCTTACCAAAAGTATGTAACAGAATAGATATTGGCCTGAAAATTCAATTTTTTTAATTTTTTTATTGGGTATGTTTTATAGCAAAGTAAAAAAATATTGTTTTTTTTTTTTTTTCAAAACTTTTATAGCACAAAAAATAAAAACCACAGATGTGATCAAATATCACCAAAGAAAGCTCAATTTGTGGGGGAAAAAAAGACATACATTTTATTTGGGTACAGCAGAGCGGCGATCGGTGATGCGAGATGTCACACTGACTCCCTGCATCTTTGATCACTGACGTAGGCTTTTTACCATGTGATCAGCCGTGTCCAATCACGGCTGGTCACATAGTAAACAGGAAGAGCCGTTGATCGGCTTTCCTCAGTACGTGCCTGACAGGCACGAGTAAAGGAGCGCCTATCAGCGGCTCCTCTGACAGGGGGGGGGGGGGGGTCGGCACTGGTAATCAGATCATTGATTACCAGTGCAGACCCTCGGGGGGGGCACTAGAACCACCAGGGATGCCCACCCATGACCCCGGGGATGCCCACTATGGCCACCAGGGATGGCAATCAGGGCTCAGGGAGCCCCCCATTGCCCTCACCATCAGTGCTGCCCACCAGTGCCCTCCCCATCAGTGCTGCCCACAAGTGCCCATCATTGCCATCAGTGCTGCCCACCAGTGCCCATTATTGCCCACCAGTGCCGCCTACCAGTGCCCATTAGTGCCCGTCAGTGCCGCCTATCAGTGCCCATCAGTGCCCACCAGTGCCATCTATCAGTGCCCATCAATGCTACCTAGCAGTGCCGCCTATCAGTGCCCACCAATGCTACCTATCAGTGCCGCCTATCAGTGCCGCCTATCAGTGCCGCCTATCAGTGCCACCCATCAGTGCCACCCTATCAGTGCCTCCTCATCAGTGCCTGTCAGTGCAGTCTCATCAGTGCTCATCAGTGCAGGAAAAAACGTATTTATTTACAAAATTGTATAAGATAAACAAAAAACTTTTTTTTTTCAAACTTTTCGGTCTTTTTTTTATTTGTTTAGCAAAAAAGAAAAAAACCTTGTGGTAATCAAATACCACCAAAAGAAAGCTCTATTTGTGGGGGGAAAATGACATAAATTTGGTTTAGGTACAGTGTTGCATGACCGCGCAATTGCCATTCAAAATGCAATAGCGCTAAAAGCCGAAAATTGGCCTGGGCAGGAAGGGGCTGAAAGTGCCCTGTATTGAAGTGGTTAAAATAATGCAGTGCCGTATTGCAAAAAAATGACCTGGTCATTAAGGGGGTAAAACCTTCCAGGGCTGAAGTGGTTAACAGTTCCAATTTAAAATAGCCAAAACTAAACATGATAAACCTCTAATAACAGTGATAATAAACAAGTTAACAATTTATCTAATATACGTTAAAACCTTCCAGCTGCCTCCTTTATAAATAAATACATTGTTAATGTGCCAACTCTCTTTGTACCACCATTTTCTGTTTCCTTCCAGTAAAAGTTTGTATACAAAAAAAAAAATATATATATATATATATATATATATAAATAAATACATATGTCACTTCAAAGGAGTTAAAATTATATTAGTAGATTTCAGAAGGCGCTAGAGTAGTAGTAAATATTAGTAGTAAAATTTAAACCATAAAGTGTAAAAGCTCATAAAAAAAGTCCATACAAAAGTCCCACAAGTGGTATAATCAGATGAATAACTGTGTTCCAAATGTGATTACCCATTCCACAGATAATCATCTCAAGTGCTCTCCCTATGTTTCACTCACCGAATAATTATGCCTTACATATACAGTACATGCTCGGCATAAATCACTCAGAATGCACCATTTCCTCTAAAGAGTATTTTCCAGACGCAGGCATGAGTAATATTCTGGTTGTCCCTCAGATATTGGGCAAAAAAAAGGCAACTTGCATAGTTTTTTGCCATAAAAATGTTAAAATGTATTAAACATTCAATACACTACTCACAAACACAAAGAAGTCCTAGGCATATCAAATATCTCAGCTGATCGCTAGCAGCACAGTTGGCTTTTCCACACATCCCCTGTCAGTGTGCCAGTAATCCATCTATCACCGGGCTCCTAAACGTCTGTGAGTCATGGTGACACCTCCAAGATAGTGTGTTGAGTCAATACGGATTGCCATGTGGATGCACCCTGACGCAGCATTCTGTCTACTTACTTTTTCAAAGGGCCAAGCCTAGCCTGGAGGTAACACTGTGACATTTTTTATGGTAATACACTATGCGAGTTCTCTTTTTTTACCCAAAATCTGAGGGATCACCAGAATATTACTCATGCCAGTGTCTGGAAAGACTCTTCAGAGGAAGTGGTGCATTCTGAGTGATTTATGCTGAGCATGCATATGTAAGGCATAATTATTTGGTAAGACACACATAGGGAGAGCACTTGAGGTGATTGTGGAATAGTTTAACCACTTTACCACTGGAGGATTTTGCTGTCTTACGTCTGGGCCACTTTTTGCGATTCGGCGCTGTGCAAATTTAACTGACAATTGCGCGGTCGTGCAACGCTGTACCCAAACAAAATTTACGTACTTTTTTTCCCACAAACAGAGCTTTCTTTTGGTGGTATTTGATCACCTTTGCGATTTTTACTTTTTGCGCTATAAACAAAAAAAGAGCGTTTATTTTGAAAAAATAAAAATATTTTTAACATTTTTTATATGAAATTCCCCCCCAAAAAAATGTAAAAATCAAATTTTTTTTAAATTTTTGGCCAATTTGTTTTCTGCTACTTATGTTTGGTAAAAAAATGAACACAATAAGCGTATTTTGATTGGTTTGCGCAAAAGTTATTGCGTTTACTAACCAAGGGAAAGATTTCTGTCATTTTTGGTGTTTTTTTTTTAATGAGTAATGGTGTTGATCTGTGATTTTTTTGGGGGGACTGCGACGTTGCAGTGGACAGATCGGACCCTTGACTGACATTTTTGACACTTTTGGGGGTACCAGTGACATTACTGCAGTAATCAGTGCTATATATATGCACTGTTACTGTAAAAATGACACTGGCAGGGAAGGGGTTAATTTTATTGGAGAGGGAGGGGTTAATGTATGCCTGGTGCTTACTGACGTGTGTGGGGGGAGGTGACTGAGTGAGTCAGGGACAGATCGCTATGCTGAACCCTGCAATCTGTCACTCCCTGTCACTTAGGAGATCCGCCCGCTCTGTTTACACAGGCGGGCGGATCTCCAAACCAGATTCCCCGATGATCGGGGAAGAGCAGCGGCGATCGCCGCTGCTCCTCCCCTGGCCCGACTCCCGCTGTGACTGAAAACAAGCGCCGCCTACAGTGGGAGGAGTCCAGCAACATAGTACTACGTCGCTAGACGATAACGAGCCACATTGCTGCAGTAGCAGCAATGTGAGCAGACGGCAAGTGGTTAATTACATCATCTTTCCTGCACATTTGGAACACAGTTATTCATATGATTATACTACTTGTGGGACTTTTGTATAGACTTTTTTTATGAACTTTTATACTTTATGGTTTTATTTTTACTATTACTCTAGTGCCTTCTGAAATGTACTAATATTATTTTGATTTCTTTGAAGTGACAAAACTAAATATATCCAAAAAATTAGATAGGGCCTGTTAGTCACAAGAAAGAGTCTTTGGTGTCCACTAGCAATAAAAACTAGCAAAAGAAGCATAACTAAAACCTGACCCTTGTCCCCAGCCACACACCACCCACTAAAGGGCAAATCCAGAATGTACTGTTTTCAATTTTGCAAGTGTAGCACCCTCCAGGGTAGGTGCTAGTGAGAAAGTATAGTTTGTGCTCTCTCTGCTTACGAGGAGCACTGCAGGTAAATCTATATTGTTCTCTGCCTACCAGAGAGCAGGATTTGTTAGTGAGGTCTGCTCATTGTGCTCAGAGTGCAATTCATTCTGTCTACAGAGTGTTTCACACTGGTCCAATAGGGAGGCATGTTGGACAGTGGGAGGAAACCTGGCGAATGGGTGCATGGGCTTTTGATACAGTCCTGACAATTGGCAGAGGGAAAGTTGCCTCGGTGCATGTAGGGATACTGTATAAAAGCCAGGAGCACATGTGCTCGAGGTCTTTCATTGGGGAGCGGAGCACCGGAGGGAGGGGGTGGCTCTGTAGAGGTGCCATGCGGCCTCAGGGGGTTGTCCTGAGGGCCGGAAGAGTAGCAGTGAGGAGCTAAACCCATAGGTCCAGGGAAGCTGACTGAGAGGGGAGACACTGGAGGATCTGTCTCTGCAATACAGTGAGTACAGAAACTTGTGTCAAAGGGGCCTGACCTGAGGGGGGCCACACCTGCACCTAAGATAGTCAGTGGACGGGTGTCAGCGGGAAGAGGATGCCAGTGAGAGTGTCCTGAAGATAGATTATCATCCATCAAGTTGTCTTGTTAGAGAGCAAAGAGAACAAGAGACTTAAACCCATACACACTAGTGGCCGGGTGGATTAACAGCCTGGCTGTTTCATATCTTTCCAAGCGGAGTTTTGAAGATAGAAGTCTTTGAACATTGTGAATAGTTCAATTGGAGTATCCCACTATTCCCTTCTCCTATCCCAAATAATCAATAAACAACAACATAAACACCCCTAGACCGTTCATTTATGCGACGAGCCATTGGGAACAAGGAGAGATTCAGAGACCTGTTCAAGTAAAGATGTGCTGGTAACCAGGGGAGCCCACAAAGTCAATAACCAGCAGTCCCTGCGGGTGCAGTGCTACACAGGTTACCAAGTTCAATTGAACAACTGACAACATTGAGGACACCCCATACCACCAGATGAACAACCTGCTTTGTAATCATGTCACCTTTTTCACAGACCCCCATAGACTCCTAATCTTTGAGGGATGAACTGATGGGAGAAGTAGAAGATTCAGTTGTTAGCTGAAGGCAGGATAGGCTGACCTGAAGAGATGAGTTTTCAGGGATTGCCTAAAAGTAGACAGAGTATGCGATAGTTGGACAGATTGGGGTAGTAGGTTCCAGGGGATAAGAGCTGCTCTGGAGAAGTACTTGAGATGAGCATAGAAGGAGGAGACTAGGGAGCTAGAGAACAAGACACTCCTCTGGGCCTCTCTTTAATTGATCTGTGTTTCACAGAATCTTTTAAATTAAGATTATGCAGTATTTTTACAGTGGAAGGGGTTGCATTCTCTCATCACATTATTCTCTACTCTATTTCCACTCCATCTTATCTGTGCACTGTGATAGGTGAAACAAACAACCCACACTTTTAAAGGCTCACATTCTATTCCAATGGTTAATAATCTGCCAAGACCTTAAAGATAGCAATAGTTTTTACAACATTTACTGCTGTTAGATTTCCCAAAGAAATAGGCCTAAAGAGGAGCAAATATACACACATCAAAGGCATGTCTTTGATCAAGGTGAATCATGTGCTTAACACAACATACAGAAAATAATCATGAAATAGTAAACTGTTCTTAAACAATAAGCCTTCTACAGTACAGTTATTATCATAATATATGACTATATTTTTACTTGTAATTATTTTTTTTTTTACTCATGCTATCAATTTAAATGTTTTAATGTCTTGTGTGTACACAGTACATTGCAATGTGACTGCATTACTTAACTGGGGATCCATTTTTAACTAGTAACTAAACAGAAATAATTGATTATTTTTGTGGCTTCTCCTGACTGGTTGACTGCTGGAATTTAAATTCTGTTTGGCTGGATATACCTCAAAATGTTTATTTTCATAGTGACCTCTCCTTTTAGCAAATACATTCTGTTGCATCATTCACAATCTGTCTGTTTTTTTTCAGTTATTTTTACATTCTTGCTTGCGACACCCCTTAGTAGTGGGTTGTTTAGCAATTTTCCGCACTAGGACCCATAGAAGTTTTAATGTATTTTCCAAGATGGGGGCCAGTGACCCAAATGGCCATCCATACGGTCCTTTGCTCAGCTTAGGTTCCTATTTACCTATTTATTCCTATTTGGCCCAAAGCTATACCAGGAGTCACACAAAATATAAATAAATAAGGTCTTATTCATACGTCATACGTGGGTGGACCTTCCCCTAATAAACCACTACTCATTTCAGACATAAATCAGATATTTTCTTTCACATTTTTCAGCTATTGTTATCTTACAAAGATTAGTAGTCTTAGTTAGAACCTCTAGCATTGCTGTCATTGCTGCCATACTGATATTCCGATCTACACACATCAAGAAGGTTTTCCCTCCTTCTTCCCATTTAAAACGTTCACTGTTTTTACAGGCATAACATAGAACATAAATCTTAGCAGACCTCTATATACCATACTTTTTCACAGTGCAGCAGTCATCTTTTTCTGTTCATAAAGTATTCAGTTTTAAAAAATAAAAAATACTGTACATGCAAAAAAGGGGTTTTACAATAACTAAAGACCACAATAACTAAGCCCTGTAAGACAACACTCCCTATTAACCATGCCTTGCAATCACTGTGGTGCTCCTTGTGTGGTGAACCCCTACCATGAAAATGCAAACCAATTTTGTTAGTCTAGCAGACTTTTTAAAGGTCTCCAGTCCTTCCCTTGTGTTGCTACACATGCATGCTTATTTGACCTCATGGTAAAGGATGACATTACTATGTACAAAGTGTAGTAACCCAGAGCAAACAGATTTCATATGAGGCCCATGTCAGTCTGGCCACGATGTTAGCAGCAACACGTCACCAGTAACAGACTGATTCAAACTCAACCTACATTACACTTTGTAGTTCCTTCCTCATTCCCCAGTCAGCACTCGCTGTCACTGACAGTTGAGTTTCAGCAGTATTTCAGACAATAACATTTCTTCTTCGACTAATAATGATAATAAAAACTGAATTGCACTGATATTGCCTGTCAGTGTCACTGAAGACAGGGCCATCTGTCCAACATGGCCCCTAATATAGTCAAATAATATATACTTCCGTGATTGAAAGATGTATTCTCTGTTCCTGTCCCGGTGACCATGAAACAGCTGTATGTAAGTCTGCAATACTGCCTCTATCAAAATATGTCTATATCTGTGCTGTACACTAGTGGTTCTGGATGTACTGATGGCTAAAAAGGTGAAAAATTAGTGCTTTGCATGACTCTGCCCATTTCCCCCTATGCATATCCATAAGGTCCTTGGCTTTGGGTCTTGTGCTGGAAGGGAGGATACGTAAATACATTCTGGTATACATACTTTATATGTAGTACTTTATATGTAGTTGTTTTGGTTCATTTTGCGTTGCTTCTCCATGACCCTAATGGATGTACTGTTCCCATGGATTGACAAGTTCTACACCATGGAGGCATATCTTGCACAGATGAAGGATAAAAGCCTGAAACAGCTGTTACACTGCCCACTTGCCCATATGCAGAAACTGAGATCCTTATTTCGGGATTTGATCTGGGAGGAGGACTTGTGAATACCTTCTGTTATGACAAGGCAATGCTGTATCTCACAGTACTTTAGAGGTAGATGTTTTGTTTCCTTTTGAAATACCTCATTCCACGAGCTAGGTTCACCTTTTCCACAATGCCAATGTTTAGCTTTGTGAAATGTTCATTCATTTTGCTGTCTTACCTGTAGGTCATTTGGCCACTCACAAGCCTAGCTGAAATACTCCCAGCCAGCACTCCTTACATTCTGCCTTGTTGCTAGGATGTGGAAACCATTGGACTATCTCTCCCAGCATTACAGGAGTGAAAGCCACATCACATCCCAGCAACACAGCAGGATAAGGGGACTGCTGAAATGCAATTTTCAGCCAGGCTTCTAGGGGGGCCCAAATGGCCTACAGCTATAATAATACACATTTTACAAAGCTACACAGATGTGTAATACTTACTGAAACCCCTTGACTGCTAGCTTTTACCTGGGAAATGTAAACCTAGCCTTTAATGGTTGTAATTTTCCCTTTCATATTCATCTGAAATGATGAACTTTGCAGTTCAATGGGAGCTCTTTTTATAAACAGACACAATAATGCTTGAATTTAAATTTTTTTCATGTTAATTATGTAACAATGTTGTTGACCAAATGGATGGAATCTGAACAGAAAGGTGCCATTACTGGTCTCTGCCTAGGGCATTGTCATATACAGTAATGCTTGTATATAGAGCAAATTCTGTGTGCATCATGTAATTACTGTGTCAATTTCTGGATTGCTTTGCTTTTCAAACTGATATCTTCTATTCATATCTCTTATTCCTATACACATTTGCTAATGCTTGTTTTGCAATGTTCTAACTCATCTCATATGACAGCCCTCCCAGACATTTTCTTTCCTTCTCTCTTTTCTTTATCGGCCTGCATATTCCACTAACATTATACTTTCAGTAAATTTTTCATGACACATTATTAGTCAGTGCTATTATAAGTCGAAGTGATTATTATAACTTTCATCCCAGAATTTCTACCATTACATCTAATCAAAACTAATGTTTGATGCAATAATAATAATAGTCTAATTTGATCGTGAATTGATAGAAAATTTGCCAAGACCTTTAGTTAAATACTATATCACATAAAATATTATCTTGTAACTTTTAAGGCATCATCAATCAAAATAAAATATAATAAAAATATGCATTATTAAAATATTTAAAGTCTCTGCAGAATCGTTTACTAATCCTATAAGTCTTCCTATAGACTGTGTTTCAAATATTATCTTTGGCACTAACCCATTGTCAGTCCACTAAATAAAAACTGCAACCTTATGTACCTACTATATAATGATTGGTTTTATATAAACAAAATAGAAAGTGAGTAAGAGTAATGGTAAATAGTTTTTCTTTTGCTTTATCCTAAAGCCTTGCCGGAAAAATAAATAAAAGAATATGCACAAGGGCCGTTAGTTCTGATGAATCCGCCCCCACCATCGCCATCATAATCTTCCAGTGCAGTGAGGGGTTAGTAGAACTGAGGGAGCTGCGACAGTCACTCATCAAGAGTGCCTGACTATGCCCACATTTTTCACCCAGGTTCTCCTTTCATAGAGGCTGTACTATTACTTACTATTACTATGAATGAAGCACCATCTATGAATGGAGGGATGGGCAGACCTTTCAATCATCCACCCCTCCTCCATTTATAGATATAAGCTTTAGTACAGCCTCTACAAACTTAAGCTTTAAGGTATACAGTGGGTACGGAAAGTATTCAGACCCCCTTAAATTTTTCACTCTTTGTTATATTGCAGCCATTTGCTAAAATCATTTAAGTTCATTCTTCTTCCTCATGAATGTACACATAGCACCCCATACTGACAGAGAAACACAGAATTGTTGACATTTTTGCAGATTTATTAAAAAAGAAAAACTGAAATATCACATGGTCCTAAGTATTCAGACCCTTTGCTCAGTATTTAGTAGAAGCCCCCTTTTGATCTAATACAGCCAGGAGTCTTTTTGGGAAAGATGCAACAAGTCTTTCACACCTGGATTTGGGGATCCTCTGCCATTCCTCCTTGCAGATCCTCTCCAGTTCTGTCAGGTTGGATGGTAAACGTTGGTGGACAGCCATTTTTAGGTCTCTCCAGAGATGTTCAATTGGGTTTAAGTCAGGGCTCTGGCTGGGCCATTCAAGAACAGTCATGGAGTTGTTGTGAAGCCACTCCTTCCTTATTTTAGCTGTGTGCTTAGGGTCATTGTCTTGTTGGAAGGTAAACCTTCGGCCCAGTCTGAGGTCCAGAGCACTCTGGAGAAGGTTTTTGTCCAGGATATCCCTGTACTTGGCCGCATTCATCTTTCCCTCGATTGCAACCAGTCGTCCTGTCCCTGCAGCTGAAAAACACCCCCACAGCATGATGCTGCCACCACCATGCTTCACTGTTGGGACTGTATTGGACAGGTGATGAGCAGTGCCTGGTTTTCTCCACACATACCGCTTAGAATTAAGGCCAAAAAGTTCTATTTTGGTCTCATCAGACCAGAGAATCTCATTTCTCACCATCTTGGAGTCCTTCAGGTGTTTTTTAGCAAACTCCACGCAGGCTTTCATGTGTCTTACACTGAGGAGAGGCTTCCGTCGGGCCACTCTGCCATAAAGCCCCGACTGGTGGAGGGCTGCAGTGATGGTTGACTTTCTACAACTTTCTCCCATCTCCTGACTGCATCTCTGGAGCTCAGCCACAGTGATCTTTGGGTTCTTCTTTACCTCTCTCACCAAGGCTCTTCTCCCCCGATAGCTCAGTTTGGCCGGATTGCCAGCTCTAGGAAGGGTTCTGGTCGTCCCAAACGTCTTCCATTTGAGGATTATGGAGGCCACTGTGCTCTTAGGAACCTTAAGTGCAGCAGAAATCTTTTTGTAACCTTGGCCAGATCTGTGCCTTGCCACAATTCTGTCTCTGAGCTCTTCAGGCAGTTCCTTTGACCTCATGATTCTCATTTGCTCTGACATGCATTGTGATCTGGAAGGTCTTATATAGACAGGTGTGTGGCTTTCCTAATCAAGTCCAATCAGTATAATCAAACACAGCTGGACTCAAATGAAGGTGTAGAACCATCTCAAGGATGATCAGAAGAAATGGAAAGCACCTGAGTTAAATATATGAGTGTCACAGCAAAGGGTCTGAATACTTAGGACCATGTGATATTTCAGTTTTTCTTTTTTAATAAATCTGCAACAATGTCAACAATTCTGTGTTTTCCTGTCAGTATGGGGTGCTATGTGTACATTCATGAGGAAGAAGAATGAACTTAAACGATTTTAGCAAATGGCTGCAATATAACAAAGAGTGAAAAATGTAAGGGGGTCTGAATACTTTCCGTACCCACTGTACATTCTTAACTTATAAAGCTGCTTCCTGACGTCCCTTTAGGTGGGCTTAAAAGCCAGGGAATCGGTGCAGCATCTTTATCATGTGATTACTGTGATTGGCTCTTACATTAGTCACATTATTTGAAGCCCATACTGCTAGCTCCTTATCAAAAGCTTTGACTGAGAACTCAAAGCCCACCTTTCTTGCCACTACATATATGCATTATGCAGTCAGCAAGAGATTAAAAAGGCAGTTTTGAACAGGCATTGTCTTCACAGGAAAAAAAAGCTAATAAAAAAACAATTAAAGTCCTAACCTGACCTAACATAGCTATATAGCCAAGTCCCTTTACCTGACAGGAGAATCTTCTGCTCAAATTTATGAAATGTGAGATTTTTACTTACGAGACTGCCACCATAAAGTGTCTCTCTGCAGGCCAACATGCCTTCAACATGCCTTCTTCTTTTAGCAAGGCCTTTTTAGACCTGATTAGGTCAGCTTTTTAGGAAATGCAGTTGTGCAAATAATATCCTTTCACAGCTGAGCTGAATTTTCCATTAGTGTAGTATAAAAGTGTAGTGTGACTTGGCTTCTTCTGCATTCTGCTTCAACTGATCATTTCACCATACATTCCATGTTGAGTGCAGTAGAAGCTGGTTGGCAATTGCACAGAGTGGGTAGTGAGCATCCTACTGACAATCTGGAGTAGGAGACCTTTCTGTGCCTACTATTCCCACTATGTCTGATCACTGAAGTGCTGCATGCAACACAACTCTTGACCTTACCAGCACAGTGGTAAAATACTGTAACACAAGCAGAGTACAGGACACTTAGGTGGCATTGGGGGCCATATGATCCCCCACGGGCAGGGGTGAGGTAACATTACAACCTCTGAGACCCCTATTCTTGCACCACTGTATACTGGCATCTACAAGACAGTTTTCTAATGAGACGCCAAGCAAGTTAAAAAGTACAGTGACTATAAGTCAGCTAATTTATCCCTAAGAAACGGCAAGTTTTTCTGTAGGGTGAAACTAACTAGTGTGCTGCATAGAGGTTTACAAAACTATGAAATGTAATACTATTTTTGTTAACGTATGAATCCAATTTATATTCAGCTTGTTTTAAACTTGTGACTTTGAAGAAAAATATAAATTGTGGACAACCAAGCTTTCCCTCACCCACTGCTTCTGTCAGAGGTGTGCATTGCCAATGGTGTACCACAGCCTTTGGAGTGATTGGCAGAGAGAGGTGGCAGACAATAAACTGTTTGTAAGGTGGAGGAGTCTAGCAGCAGCATTCATAATGTACTGAAACGGGGATAGCCTATGTAAAGGTAAGCCAATGAGGAGGGAGTTGCAGTGGTCAAGGCGAGAGAAAACCAGGGAGTGAATTTGGAGCTTTGTGGTGTCATTGGTTATGAAGGGGTATATTTAGAAAATGTTGTGAAGGATGAGGCGACACATTTTGGACAGTGATTGCATATGGGGCCGAAAGTAGAGTTTAGAGTCCAGGAGAACACGTGACCTGGCACCCTGGCTTGCAGGGACGGATTGAAGGTTGTGGCATTAATCTTGACAGGGAAGTCAGGGGAAGGGGCACGTGGGGGGGGGGGGGGGTTGGATAGGATAAGCTTAGCTTTGGTTAGATAGAGTTTGAAGAAGTGGTGTGACATCTAGATTGATATGTTGGTCAGTAAAATAGGGATGCGTGAGGAGACTGATGTTATGAGCTGAGGGGTAGAGAGATCGATTTGAGTGTCATCAGCGTAAAAATGATAAAAGTCGTGGGAGGATATCAGCTGACCCAGGTAAAGGGTGTAGTTTGGGAATAGGGAGAGGTCCAAGAACAGAACCTTGGGGTACCCCAATGGAAAAAGGAAGAGGAGGAAGTAGAATTGTAAGTAACACTGAAGGTGGTGTGGGATAGGTAGGATGAGAACCAACAGAGAGTACAGTCACAGAGTCCAAAGGAGTGACTTTTTTGAGGAGGAGGGGATGGTCAACCATATAAAAGGCAACCGAAAGGTCCAGAAGTAGGAGTACAGAATAGTGTCTATTGGTTTTAGCTGTTAGTAAATTGTTTGTGGGTTTTAGGAGAGCAGTTTCTGTGGAGTGTTAAGGGCGAAATCTAGACTGAAAGGGATAAAGAAGGTTATTCTTAATGGGATAGTCACTCAGTTGGTTGTAGACCAGGCATTCAAGGAGTTTGGAGGAAAATGGGGGCAAGGAGATGGGACGTAGGTTATTAGGATTAGTGGGGTGAAAGGAAGGCTTTTTAGGAACGGGAGTGACTAATGCATGTTTTAGAGAGTTGGTAAAGATGCCAGAAGAGAGGAAGAGATTGATGATGTAATTTAGAGAGTGTAGGAAAGAGTCAGGGGTGTGACCACAGTATTTGAGAGGAAATAGGAAATAGGGTCCAGGGGACAGGTGGTTAGGTGAGGGTTAGAAAAAATGTGGCAACCTTGTCTATAATAGCAGGGATATAATAAGGGAAGTGTTGAGTGTACCTGCAGACATTGGGTCAGAATATACATTCTGCCCAACAGCAGAGATACGAAGATCTAAAAATTGAAAAATTACATGTATAGGAATTCCATTTAAACTTCATGAGGTTACCAGAAATCAGAGACACAGAAATATAATGTAGACAAAACATGTTATTTTTGCTTAGTAGTATTTTCTCTTTCTAATGTTTAATACTATATTTCTCAACAAGCTATAATTGCATTGTGTTAAACGGTCTAAGTGTTCTTTGGAGTGGAAATACATAAACATCAGTAAAGCGTAACACAAGCTATTCTGAGCCAAGCAAGATATGTATATCCAATTGTATTGATAAGTACACATTATATTTTTGGAACCAGACAGCATTTTTGCTCATATCTCCAGCAAGTCTCTCTGCCAGCAACAGTGAAATAATAGACAAAGTGCATAAACCATATTCAGCATTTCAGTACTAGACCCAGTCCAACAGAAGGAGCACCATTTCACATTAGTGCCATAATGGTTTATGAGCCATTACCAAAACATATTGCACAATATTGTTTTATATCCTCTTAAAAATATGGAAATCTGAGTTTTTCATCTCTAAACAGAACACAAGGTAACCATAGCTTCTTTCATGCAAACGGTATAAATGTATGAATTGTAACTATAGGTAAGTTAAGCCCATCCATACATGGATCAAAATTTGGCCAGTTTAGCAGGGACTGAATTTTGATCCATGTGTGGGCAGGGTGGAAATCAGAATACAATGCAGATAGGGAAATTAGGTCATTTTTAGTTTAAAATGATGGATGAGAAAAAAAAATAAAAAAGAATCATTCATGGGCTATCTAATACCTAGTGACACTAGGCTAGTGTTAGATTGAATGAAGGATCTATAGCTCCCACCATTGGTGGGGGAAAACAAGGATAGGCAGCACTAAACTGCTTTCATCAAAATCCATATATCTAAGCACAGTTTAAACTAATTTCAGCCCAAAATGTTGTTTTTGAACAATGTGTGGGGTAATGTTTTGCTCCTTCATCAGGTTTTATTGCTGTCAATAGTCCTGGTGGGGAGATTCTCCTAGTATAAATGTTATCATTCTAGTATGAAGTGAGGGAAAATCTCTAACAGAAGCTCAGCAAAATAAAAAAAATAATAAATTAAAACAGGTTCTAGCCTTCCTCATGCTACAAAAAAATTGCTTTATTCCTGTTGTTGCATGCTCACAAGCATGCTTTTTATGAATAATTAATAATCACTTTAGATAAGCCACCCCCACTTTGGTGAATCAAGTTCACTTTCAAAATACTTACTGAGACTTAAAAAGGAGGTATATAGAAGGCGAACTGGTATTATCAAAGACAACATTTTTGTAGACTCCTAATTACCTAATTTTAATGAAATTCACCAAGTCTTATTCTTTCTAACCTGAAGATGCATGTTACAGGGGGCATGGTCAATAAAAAAAAAAAGTGAGTTTTAAAGTGGTTTTTACTTTAATGCATTCTCTGCATTAAGTTAGAAAAAGTCCCACTACCTGTTTCTTCGCTGACCCCCCCCCACCCCCGGCATCCTACTTAACTTATCCCTCCCACAATCCAGTGCTGTGCCCATTTGGAGCAGTGCTGTGGTCTCTGTTTCTTTTCTGACAGGACAGATTGAGAGCAGAAGAAGCCATCAACTCCTGCTTGTTAGGAGGGAGTGAGAGGCATTGCTGAGCAGGCAGCACTGTGTGTCTATGGACGCACGCAGCCTGGCTCGGTAGCGCACCTGCATATGTGCCCTCATAGGAAGTGGCCTGCTATGGTGGCACACTCAGGAGAGGAGAAGAGGAGGTAAGGGGCCACTCTGTGATGTGGTATATATAAACCTCTGTTTTATTTTAGTAAAAAAAGTATACCCTTTACAACTACTTTAATACTGGACACCAGGTCAAAATTTCATGTCAAGTGGGCTCCATGGGTACAACATTCTAGTTTTAGTCATTAACTCCTGCATTTGAGATAGGGTGTACTTGATCTCTGGATAATCCCCTCTTTGTCTGTGCTTCCACTCCCTCCCCCATTTCTTTTCCCTTCATTGTTCTCTTTTCACTTTCTTCCCTATTTCTGTATACTTTTCATTTCTAATGTCCTACTCTTTGCTAACCTATGGCATTCTACTTGCTATTGTTCTCCCGCTATAGGCTGAACTGTACCCAGTAATGTGCTGAGGTTTGGTGATGCCCAAGGCCAACTCCTTGACTGAATGCCCCTAAGGACCGGTTCACACTGGAATGCATGTGTTTAAACATGCACATTCCTGTTCTATTCCAATGTGTTGCGTTTTGACAGCCCATTCATGTGAATAGGCTACAAAATGCACTAGGCAGCAGAGGGGATAGCCTTTGTAAAGTTAAGCCAATGAGCAGGAATTTTCAGTAGTCAAGGCGAGAGATAATCAGGGGGTGACTTAGAAGCCTTGTGGCGGTGTTGCTTACGAAAAGGACTATTTTGAAAATGTTGAGGTGGCTAGATTTGGAGAGCGATTAGATGTGGAGCCGAAGGATAGCCGAAGCTACACCTAGCACCCTGGCATGTGGAACTGACTGACAGTTGTGCAATCAACCTCTACAGAAAAGTCATGGGAAGAGGCACATGGGGTAGGAAATGTTATGAGCTCAACTTTGGATAGACTGAGTTTGAGGAGGTAATGTGACATCCATATTGTTATGTCTGTTAGTAAATTAGTGATGCATGTGGAGACAGATGTGGTGAACTGAGGGGTAGAAAGATAGATGTGGGTGTCATCATCATGGAAATACTATTTGGCTGTGGGAGTTCATGCAGTTTCATTTCTAATCACTGTGGTTCCAAGCGTCTATGATTTCCAAAGACTTTACCAGGTTTATAAGTTTTGTCTTTACTCATTATGTGATAATGACAATTTTGTTCATCATATGTTGATGTCAGTCAGACCATCAGACTGTCAGACCTGAAATAGTTAATGGCTGCAGTTTTATGTCTAACCCACATCGCCAAGTGTCTATGCTGGACTTTATCAGGTTTAGAAGTTTTTCTCTTACTCATTGTAGAAATGAATGACGGTTATGTTCTCTATATTTTGTTGTCTGCCAGACTCAGACCTCATACAGCTCATGGCTGCAGTTTTTATTTCCAACCCACACCCACAGTGCCAAGTTTCTTTGATTTTCATACAGAGACTTTACCAGTTTCATATGCTTTGCCGTTATTCATTGTGAAAATGCTGGTTCTGTTCTGTTCAGATACTTTATATGTTGGAATCAGTGTGTCAGACCTCACCACAAATCGCCAGTAATCAGCTGCAGCAGAATGGCTAAGAAGTTGCCTGGCAGCACTCTGTGTCTGTCCTGTCTCTGGTTGCCCTTCCCCGATGGAGGCCCAGGGCTGCTGCACCCTTGGCCCCACTCTCTGCAAACCACTGACTCTACCTAAACATTAAATGGGCCTAGAAAACTCTTTGGGGGTGCTTTGTTCTGTCTGTATACTAGGTTTGCTTATTGCTATATAAAAGCTCTGTTTTGTTCTATTTGTGATGTTCTGGTGATTTGTATTATTACATACTGTACAATTTTTTGAACTGTGTAGGTGGATCCCCCTTATGTGCCTGCTTCTCTGTCTGTTACGTGAAAACAAAAATAAATATAAATAATAAATAAATTAAAAAAATACAAACAACTTTTATTACTCAAGGCTTAATTTTGAGCCAACTCCATGGAAATGTAAACACCTACTGCCATTTGGACAATAAGGTGTGTGGTGTGCTTTTTTCCAACAGCTAGGAAATCATTAATTAGAGAAGAGAAATGATGTGCAAAACTCTGTAACTTACTAAAAGAAAAAACAAACAATGAAAGATGTTGTGCTATGGGTTACTGAACTTTGCACATTTTTTTTTCCCGATAAAGCCCAAGTTGCCACAACATGCACCACTAGTGGGCAGGGCCGCTGATAGGGGGGAACCACCAGCCCTCTTGTAGGGGGCCCGAGCACACAGGGGGGCCCACACAAAGAGGGGGATTAGTGATGGACAACAAATACAGAAATCTTCCTCCAGCACCTGAACCTGATCTGTCCCTCTCCCTGCTATCAGCTTTTATCTGTTGAGAAAGAGACAGTTGTCCCTCACTAATCCCCCTCCCTTCTGTGGACCCCCCTCCCAGCACTTATCTCTGCTCAGGAGTTTATTTGTAACTTTGTTTCTCTCTCTCTGTCTCTCTGATCACTGAGCTCCAACTGCCCAGCCTGTATATTTTTCTCATCTCATCTTCTTTTTTATTAACAATAGTTTGTTTTTTAGATTTAGCAGGAATTATGCGAGTTATGTTATATTTG
Organism: Pelophylax lessonae; assembly: GCF_965119305.1. Taxonomy (NCBI): domain Eukaryota; kingdom Metazoa; phylum Chordata; class Amphibia; order Anura; family Ranidae; genus Pelophylax; species Pelophylax lessonae. Next base: position 94,744,523 of record NC_138771.1, on the reverse strand, counting down.
TGTCTGCTAATAGTGATTTTGTTGGAATTTTAGCTAAATATATCTTTAATATTTTCTTGGGGGGGCCCTGCCAGGTAGTCTGTATGGGGCCCTGCGATTTCTAACAGCAGCCCTGCTAGTGGGGAAGGCAATATTTTAGAATGAGGGTGAAATGTTCCCAAGAACAAGCCAATCAGGGATTGCCAAGTTAATATGTCAGGTGATGTCACAAATCAAATCACTGGGGCTGAAGAGAGTGAGATTAAAATAAAGTGGCCTTTCTTTCAACAGGTAAAAAGCTTCAGCTAAAAGTTATTGCTGCATAATATTTTTTCCTCTTAAGTAGTTCCTAAGTGCCTCTCATATTGCTAGAACATTTCATTGTTGACCACATGCAAAGCTAACTTCAGGATTATTCTGCTTGAGAAACAGCATAGGGCAAATTATATTTTTGTAATTGTATGTGTGCTTGGTACAAAAGTAACACAATTAAAGTTGAACCTTGGCCTCCCTCACTTTTGACAAATTACCTTCCTATGCTTGATAAGGTTGCCAAGATAGGTCAACTGAACCAGTAGGTGTTCCTACTAAGATACTAAATTGTAGAATAATAAAATATTCTACAATAATTTGAACTATACAGGCACGTATAGTTCAGTGACCTTTCAAGAGGTAATAAATCATTCTAAAACTTAAACAAACTGAGAAAGTATACGCAATTATGCTAATTAGGTCCACATTTTGAAAAAAAAAAATGCTACTTGATTTAAAACACAGGCACATGCTGTATATTGAAAGAGGAGAGCTTACTTTTTCAAAATCAATAGGAGACTGGTATAATTCTCCTTTTTTTTTTTTTTAAGATGGTCCTGCTTCTAAGCGGAGGTAAGATCTTATATGCTTAATGAATATGAAAAAGGATTTACCTAAGCTAAAGTTTTATAACACTTTTCTAAACACTTCTTAATTGACATTGGCTTTCACTATGAGATCAACCTAATTAGGAAACCATCCTTTTAAACAATAGCATATTTGTCTTGTCAATCTTTTTTTAAATACCCATAGATTAATGGCTTGTCGTGTATTTAATTATAGTTAAAATGCTGTAATATAATTTACATGAGTTAAAGGAGAACCAGTTTAATTATTTTAAATAAATTTTAATAAATGGCACTTATGCACGGCACAGAACTGGTGGTGTTCTAGAGTTCTACACACATGAATTATAAAATGGAACAAAGACACTACAGAAAATGGGTGTAAATGTCAGCCCATCCAAAACTGCTATGTCTGTTTTTGGTAAAACTAGAGTTAGTTAAATCACCTGACAGTTCCCTCAATCCCTCAGGGATTCTATTAATGAGATCTTTGCCCCCCCCCCGAGTTACTGGGTCTGCAGACCTGCTTTAGTCATTACAAGGTTCTACCAATCTCTCTTTCAATTTTGTTTATGCCTAGAAAATAGTTTAAAGCCACTCTCCAACAAAAAATAAATTGAATAACTGATTGCCCTGAAAGGAAGGCAGTAATTGTATACCCTTCCAACTGCCTGCACCCCCAAATGCTACTTTGGTGAAGAGAAATAACTGACAGAAATCTCTTCAGAAACCAACACTTCCATGAGTGTTAAACTCCTGTGTCCCACCCGATCAGTAAAGCCAAAGTAATGCCGCACTAGGTGAGTGACCGACTCTCATATGTTGAGAACTGGAACCAAGGGTGATGATGCACAGTTTGTCTGTGATATTTAATAACATGCACAAATTAGGAATATTGCTGCACTCCTTGGTATTTTCATTAAAGCATTAAAATGACATCCCAGGTATGACAGGAACATTAAGAGGTGCCACGTTTCATGCTAAATTCAGCGCTTACTCAGAGTAAGTTTTATGTGTTTTACTTTCCTAAAATGAGTCAAATGTAATAGATTGCAGAGTCATTTGACAAGAGTTTTGATCATATTAACAAACTGTGACTGTGACTGCCATGGATAGAAACATTTCCACCTGCTCAAATTGGTGATGGGAGAATCTGTTGGGTTTTCTAAGAGTTCAAAAAATCTTGTTTAAAATTTAGCAAACTTTTACTTAGAAGTCAAGACTAGTCAGGAAACACAAAAAGTACAGACTGGTGCTTTGCTACAACAATTAAGTTACATGAAGAGGTTCCAGCAGTGTCAATTTTTACAGCAGTAGGACAGTTTTAATCAGGGATAATAATATAATCAGGGATAAAAATGTACTAGAGACAAAAAGTAACGAATTAAGAGTTAGGAGTAGAGGTGTTGAAAAAAATCGTTGCATCCATGCATAGTGATGCGGCCTTAAACGATTCGAATACGATGCTGAGGAACGGCCGCATTGATGCATGGATGACGTCATCCCGACTCTCAGGACAGACCTGCCGGCTGCCAGTGCACTCAAAAGTTAAAACAAATTAGTGTCAGTGACTCCGTTTCAGGGACCCTTCCTAGTAAGGGTTAATGTAAACTGATGCTTGATTGATTACCTAATTATCTTCCGATCTTTTCATCGCCGTCAGTCTCAGCCGTCAGTCACGTGCTGTCTGGCCGGCCGATCTCCTCCTCCCCTCCTCCCCGCCGGCCGGAGTTGCGGAGTTCACGTGAATGACGGCCGAGACTGACGGTGATGAAAGGATCGGGAGATAATAAGGTAGTCAAGCATCCGTTTACATTAACCCTTATTAGGAAGGGTCGCTGAAACAAAGCCACTGACACTAAATTGTTTTAACTTTTGAGTGCACTGGCAGCCGGCAGGGCTTTTGTGTGGAGTGTGGGGGGGGGGGGGGCTGCTATATAATGTAAATTGGGTGTGTTATGTCAATGGGGGGGGCTGTGTTATGTCAATGGGGAGGCTGTGTTATGTCAATGGGGTGCTGTGTTATGTCAATGGGGGACTGTGTTATGTCAATTGGGGGGCTGTGTTATGTCAATTGGGGGGCTGTGTTATGTCAATGAGGGGCTATCTAATGTCAATGGGAAGCTGGCTAATGTTAATGGGGGGCTGTGTTATGTAAATGGGGGCTGTGGGCAGTAATCGCGATGCATCGATAATTCACATGATAATCGTAATCGAATCGAATCGTGAGACCAGTGAAGATGCGCAGCCCTAGTTAGGAGACTGCAAATAATACAGTGATGAAAACAAAACAACCCAGGACAGTTACATTTGGGATAGTGGACCTAACTGGTGTATGCCTAACTTTGGTGGGAAGGATTACAGTGAATGTGAGTGATTTAAAGGAGAACTATATTCACCAGGTCTATGGCTTCCTGGTGTTCCCTGCCCTGCTAACATCTTCAGTTGGTCTGCTTCCAGGTACTGACCTTTGTCCATTTTTATTGACCTGGCCTAGATGTAATTTATCTTGACATTGTCGAAAGTGTACACTGAGCTTCAAGTAAAGGGTGGACAGGCAGGTAAGACAATTTAATGCAAAAAAGAGTTAGGGGTTGATTTACTAGAACTTAAGAGTGCAAAATCTGGTGCAGCTCTGCATAGAAACCAATCAGCTTCCAGGTTATTTTTTGTCAAAGCTTACATGAACAAGCTGAAGTTTGAAGTTAATTGGCTTCCATGCACAACTGCACCAGAGTTAGCACTTCCAGTTTTAGTATATCAACCACATAGTATATCTCTTCTGTATTGAAAATCTTGCCGTGGTAACCATTTATTTTTATTTTTTTGTAAAGTTCCACTTTGATGTGAGATGGTTTAGGTGTACACCGTGTTTGCACTTAACACTTTAATTTCAAAGTATGCAGCAGATGAAGATAAAAGACAATTTAACCAGTTCTGGACTTAAAGGATTTGCCCCCTTAATGACCAGGCCATATTTTGTGATTCTGCACTGCGTTATTTTAACGGACAATTGCATGGTTGTGCAATGCTGTACCTAAATAAAATCGATGTTCTTTTTTTCCCCTCAAATAGAGCTTTCCTGTGGTGGTATTTGATCACCTGTGCAATCTTTATTTTTTGCTCTATAAATGAAAAAAGAGCGACAATTCTGAAAAAATAAAAAAAAAAACTATATTTTTCCCATTCTGCTATATAACATTCCCAAATAAAAACAAATGAAAAATCAATATTTAACATTTTACGCCAATTTGTTTTCTGCTACATATTTTTGGTAAAAAAAAAAAAATCGCAATAAGCGTATTTTGATTGGTTTGTGCAAAAGTTATCGCGTCTACTAACTATGGGAAAGATTTATGTCATTTTTATTTTATTTTTTTTTTTTTTACTAGTAATGGCGGCGATCTGCGATTTTTTGTGGGACTGCGACATTACGGCAGACAGATCGGACCCCTGACTGACATTTTTGACACTTTTGGGGGGACCAGTGACATTACTACAGTAATCAGTGCTAAAAATATGCACTGTTACTGTAATAATGGCACTGGCAGGGAAGGGGTTAACACAGTGGGTGATCAAGAGGTTAAATATGTACCTAGGGAAGTGGTTTCTAACTGTCGGGGGGGGGTGTGGCTTGTGAAATTACCACAGAGACCTGTGTTCCTATATAGAAGGATCACAGGTGCTCAGTGATCATTCCAGGGAGAAGAACAGTCAGCTGTGTTTACAACAGCTGACCGTTGTTCTCTCTCAGCGTGGAACAATCAAGGGTGTCAGGCAGCAATCAGAGCCATCTGCCCCATGCATCGGCTTCGCCCCCTAGCTGCCTGCACACGACCGACGTATATCTATGGCGGTTTGCACAGGAGCGCCTGCCTGCCGCAGTCGTAAAATGGTAAAGAACAAAATATTTAAAAACAAGTGAATGCTCACTTTGAGCACCTAAAACTTTAAAAAGGCCCTATCAATATGAAATAAAAATAAAAAAAAACCCACAAAGGAAATGAAAACCCCAAAATACCTGCACTGAAACAAATGTCTACTATTTTAACTGTTTTAAAGAGAAGCCTTGCATTAAAAAAAAGCAGTTCCCCCTCAGCCTACCTTATATTCACCTGAGTCCAATCCCAATCCAGCATGCACAAGAGCGGAAGCTTTCCTGGGTCTCTCTCTCCTCATTGTCTGAGGCACAGCGGCGGGAGCCATAGACTCCTGCTGCTGTCAATCACAGCCAGTGGGGAGGGAGCAGTGGGTTGGGCTGAGCTGCACCTTGTGTGTCTCATAAACATACAGAGATAACAAGGGAACGAGTGCCCCAGAGCAAGTAGCTTGCTATGGGGGCCTCAGCAGTGGGGAGGGGCCAGTAGTGCAGGCAGGGGACCCGAAAAGAGGAGGATCAGGGCTGTTCTGTGCAAAAAACATTGCACAAAGCAGGTAAGTATAACATGTTTGTTATTTCAAAAAATAAATCTGAAGCTTTACAAATTCTTTAACAGCTTTCCGACTGCCCCATAGCATATTTACTTCTACAGGGCGCCCACTCTGTGCAGAATCATGTAAATATATGTGCACTGCCAGCTGGCTCCTGCTGCGATACTACAGCGGGAGCTGATCAGCAGGTTCCACTGACCCAATGCTCGCCAGGACCCACCGATCATTCGGTCCTCTGACAGAATGACAGTCTGCCTATGTAAACAAGGCAGACTGTCATTCCGTGCGTACGGAAGACATGGATCCAGTGTTCCTGTGAAGCAGGAACACTGATCTATGTCTTCAAGTGGTAAAAGCTACTCCCTCGCAGTTAGTAAGCACTCCCTAGGCACACATTTAACCCTTTGTTCACCCCCTGATGTTAACTCATTGCCTGCCAGTGTCATTAGTATAGTGACAGTGCTTATTTTTAGCACTGATCACTGTAATAATGTCACTGGTCCCCAAATACGTTTTAAAAGTGTCAGTTAGGTATCCGGACTTGTCTGCTGCAAAATATCGCAGTCCCAGTATAAGTCGCCTTTTTCTGCCATTAAAACAAAAAAAATAAAAAATATATCCTATAGTTTGTAGACACTGTAACTTTTGCGCAAACCAATCAATATATGCCTATTGGGATTTTTTTTTTTTACCAAAAATATGTAGCAAAATACATATTGGCCTAAATTGATGAAGACAATTGATTTTTGACATTTTTTTGCTGCATTTGTCCCTTCAGTGTCTGCAGTGAGAACTTAGTGATCAAAGACTGCTGATAATTAAGTTCTCCCCTCCACTCTGAGCAGAGAGCCAGTGACTGTCAGTCACTGCTCTCTGCTCTGTCTCTCTAGTGCTCACAGGAGCGCCGAGCTGGGAAGGGAGCTGCTGGCCCCAATCTCCCAGCGGCACAGCTGAGAGGCTGAGCCAGCTGCCGGTCAAGTCATCTGGGTGGATCCCGACTGTAAAGTCAGGATTTTACCCCAGCCTGGACCAGGTAAGTGACGTCAGCCAACAGCACGCTTTAGCCCTCTGACGGCTGAAAACGGTGTACGTCTCCTTTAGGGCTCTTTCACATGGGCGGTCCGATCAGATCCGCCTGTCAGTTTTTTAGGCGGATCTGATCGGATGCCCCATTCAGCCCAATGGAGCAGCGGATGTCAGCGGTGACATGTCCGCTGACACCCGCAGCCATCTGATCCTGTCCGTGAAATCCGGACGGATGGAAACCCTATTTTCCATCCGTCCTGGGGATCGGATCGGATGGGATGGGATGAGAGCAGACAGGCGGTCCGCTCTCATCCGATTCCCCATAGAGAGCAGCGGGGGCAAGCGGAGACGGAGGCGCACTGCAAGCGGAGACGGAGCTGTCATCCGCCGGCTCAGCGGGGATCGCGGATCGATCCCCGCTGAGAAGCACGGATCCGCCTACGGAGGCGGGCCGTGTGAAAGAGCCCTTAATTACAAAATAGAATAAATTACAAAAAAGGCCCAATAATAAGAAAAACAATGCAGAAAAGTGGGTTATTGCCCAAAGAGCTAGCAATCACAATAATAGCACAGTTTCCTAACGATTTATAGTCTTTCCCAGTGCTATGAAGTTGATTTACTAAAACTGGAGAGTGCAAAATCTGGTGCAGCTGTGCATGGTAACCAATCAGCTTCTAACTTCAGCTTCTTCAATTAAGCTTTGACAAAAAACCTGGAAGCTGATTGGTTTATATGCCCAGTTTTAGTAAATAGACCCCAGTGTGTCAGCTGTCTCAATATTTTCCCTCCAACAGCTTCCAATTCACTGATAATATGGCTGCTCTGTGCCCTCATTCCACATTTTATAGTCAGATGGCTGGCCTGACCAAAAACCCCAAATTGTCCTTTCTAAGCCTACTGGTCATAGATGAAAGGCTATGCAGTGCATAGTGAAAGGTTTGAAAAGTTCTCCCTGGTGAATCTGCACATAAATTTGCCTGGACTGCAAATCTCAAATTTACAGCATTCCCTTAAACCCATGGTAACAGCGAGCCCAAGTCTCATCCCTAGCTCTAATCCATACATGATAACAATGTATATTAACAGTTGGAATATATTTGGGTTGATATCAAAATTAATCTTCACTGCGCTTAGAAAATATGATGAAGCCATGCACCATTCAACCAGCCAATCATTTATTTTCCGTGCACATAATTGAGTATATAAAGTAAACATAGGTTCACCTTATTTACCAATATTCACCCTGCAACCGCTCCTGGGCAAAGCGACGTAGCTCTACGTCACTCGCTCTCAGGAGGCTAGGGGGAAAGCGCGCTTCAGCCGGGGAGCCAGTGCGTGTGTCAGGCATCTCCGATTGCTGCCTGACACCGGCGATCCCCCCCCCCCCCCCCCCGCTGACAGAGAAGGACGGATGGCTGTGCGATCCTGCTGTATAGGATTGCATGTCTCTGTGATCATCTCACAAGCCCAACCCCCCCACAGTTAGAATCACTCCCCTAGGCTTACATTTAACCCCTTGATCACCAATAGTATTTACCTCTTCCCTGCCAGTGTCTTTATTACAGTAACAGTGCATATTTTTAGCGCTGATTACTGCAGTAATGTCACGTATACCCCCAAAAGTGTTGAAAATGTCAGTTAGGGGTCCGATCTGTCCGCCGCAATGTCGCAGTCCCGCAAAACTCGCAGATCGCCGCCGTTACTAGTAAAAAAAAAAAACAATAAAAATTACATAAATCTTTCCCGTAGTTAGTAGATGCAATAACTTTTGCACAAACCAATCAAAAAACACTTATTGCGAATATGTAGCAGAAAACAAATTGGCCTAAAATGTTAAAAAATTTAGATTTTTACATTTTTTTTTTGGGGGGGGGGATGTTATCTAGCAGAATGTGAAAAATATCGTTTTTTTTCAAAATTGTCGCAGTTTTTTTGTTTATAGCGCAAAAAATAAAAATCGCACAGGTAATCAAATAACACCAAAAGAAATCTCTATTTGCGGTAAAAAAAGGACGTCAATTTTATTTGGGTACAGCGTTGCAATTGTCCGTTAAAGTAGCACAGTGCCAAGTCGCAAAATAGGGTCTGGACGTTAAGCAGGAAAATCTACCGATATTAAAGTGGTTAAAGGGTAACTCCACTTTTGAGGGGAAAAAATAGCAAATAAAGAAAAAACAATATAGCGTATACAATTGCAACACAAGTCATATTGTAATTGAATGCTATTAAAAATTACCTTTCCTTTTCAATCTGCAGCTGTTGTAATTTTCTGAAATTGCAATGCAATATGGCAACCTGGAGCTGTTCTGTAAACAGAATGTGAACACGTCTAAAGGGATGCAGGCCCAGCAGATTTTCTCATTACAGCCCTGCAGCTGCCACAGCTGATATAGATTTATGAAAACGCTTCCATTTGACCCACTCAGCACAGAGGAACAAACAATGATTTCTTCAGAATAACAAATAGTAGGAATCTGCAATGTACAGAGATCACCCAGAGGGGAAAGTTTTTTCTCAACAAAAGTGGAGTTACGCTTTAAAGGGTAACTCCACTTTTGTGGGGAAAAAATAGCAAATAAAGAAAAAATAATATAGTGTATACAATTGCAACACAAATCATGTTGTAATTAAATGTTATTAAAAATTACCTTTCCTTGTTAATCTGCAGCCGCTGTCATTTTCTGAAAATGCAATGCAATATGGCTACCTGGAGCGGTTCTGTACACAGAATGTGTACTAACCACACCCCAGAAACATCATTTCCTGCTTGTGTGATTGGCTCACTGATTTTACCAGAAGTCTGCCTAAGATACAAGTCAGATTTCTGGCATCCCCTGCAACAAAAATGTCATTTTTGGTGAGATATAGTATAGAAAAATAAGCCGCGCTGCGTGAAGTGGGTAAACAAAAATTAATGTCCAAACAAAAATCAATGTCCCATATAACAACTTGATTGACGCTGAAGACATAGATCACACTCCACAGTCTCTGTAGGAAATGTGCTTACCGGATAGCCACTAAAAGTCTGCAAAATTCATATGCCGAGATATGGTCACAGATCCGGGAGATGGAGGTTGTCAGAGTCCTCAGCGAATATTGTGAATGATATGCAAAAGAAAAAAACTTACATAGTGTGATACCGTAATGTAAAGTATCCACCACCAATAGGGAATCCCTATCAATCGTGCAGCAGCTCACCAAATGAATAATGAGTATAGCGTGAATAGCCCAGTGTAAAGAGAGAAACGTGGAACAAACCACCACCAATTGTGAAGCCTCTTACCAAAAATAGAGTCAAATGAGCAAATAAGTAAATCCAGATCGCCAAGAAACCAGAAACGTCACTCAAAAGCCCTGTTGGCCTCTTACCAGATGACAAATATTCCAAGCAGTAGATCTAATAACGCTTTCCCATCATACGTGAAGCTCCGGGACCAACAGCATCAATGGTGTTAACTATGAACTCAGTACCAAGATACAGCCTTTGGCTCCGTGGTGTCTGACACTAGCAGCAGTGACACCTCTGCCGAGATCAGCTCCAGCCCTCCACATTCAGCCCTCACGAGTCAGCTGCCCTTTAGTCTCCGCCCCCCGGCCAGGCTCCAAAAGCAGAAATATTTGGAATATTTGTCATCTGGTAAGAGGCCAACAGGGCTTTTGAGTGACGTTTCTGGTTTCTTGGCGATCTGGATTTACTTATTTGCTCATTTGACTCTATTTTTGGTAAGAGGCTTCACAATTGGTGGTGGTTTGTTCCACGTTTCTCTCTTTACACTGGGCTATTCACGCTATACTCATTATTCATTTGGTGAGCTGCTGCACGATTGATAGGGATTCCCTATTGGTGGTGGATACTTTACATTACGGTATCACACTATGTAAGTTTTTTTCTTTTGCATATCATTCACAATATTCGCTGAGGACTCTGACAACCTCCATCTCCCGGATCTGTGACCATATCTCGGCATATGAATTTTGCAGACTTTTAGTGGCTATCCGGTAAGCACATTTCCTACAGAGACTGTGGAGTGTGATCTATGTCTTCAGCGTCAATCAAGTTGTTATATGGGACATTGATTTTTGTTTGGACATTAATTTTTGTTTACCCACTTCACGCAGCGCGGCTTATTTTTCTATACATTATTTGAGGGTGTGGTCGCACTTGAAGTCGCTGCTCTTTACATTATTCACTTTAGCGCGGTTATTTTTTCCTTTTTTATTCTTTTTTTTTTTTTTTTCCTTTTTTATTTTTGGTGAGATACCCCCAATAGGAACACGTCTAAAGGGATGCAGGCTCAGCAGCTTTTCTCATTAGTGCTCTGCAGCTGCCACAGCTGATAGATAATTATGAAACCTCTCCCATTAGACTCAATGAACACAGGGGCAGAGATGAACAAACAGGGATTTCTTCAGAATAACAAAAGGTAGAAATCTGCAACAAAGTTTGTTAAAATCTCTGCAATGTACAGAGATCACCCAGAGGGGAATGTTTTTTTTTTTCTCAACAAAAGTGGAGTTATGCTTTAAGGCACAGGTGTCAAACACAAGGCCCGCGGGCCGAATTCGGCCCCCAAGGTCATTTCATGTGTCCCTCGCACCCTTCCTGCAGCTGCGGCACCCCCCTTGTGTCAGCCCCCACCTTCTCTCAGTAGACAGCAGCAGAGAGGACAAAACTTCTTTGTGAACCTGTGCTTCTCTGTGCCACTGCAGAAAGGCTTGTCTGCCCCCCCCCCCATTTCTCAGCAGTCTGCAGCAGAGAGGAGGGCAGAACTCCTTCTACAGATCCTGCACCTCTCTGTGCAGCCATAACACCCCCTTGTCCCTGCCTCCCCTGGTCTCAGCATTCAGCAGACTCTGTAAGCTGACTCCAGCCCTCCTCTGGACCTCCTCCAGACCTTGCACTTTCTTCTTCCAAGATCCACCTGCATTTTCTTCCTGGCAGTAGCACAAGGTAAGGGGTGCATTGTGATGTAAGGAAGGGTGGGTGACTCTTGACTTATGATGGTGGGGGGCTCTTGACATCTCATGTAAGGGGGCGTGGGGTGCTCTGGCCATCTAATCTTATAGATATAACCGACCCTTTGAGGGCAACCATAATGCTGATGCGGCCCACGATGAAATTGAGTTTGACACCATTGTTTAAGGTAACATAGCTTCATGTATCTACTGCTTTAAAAAAAAAATCATCTCAACAGAGTTTTCCAAGCAATTTAAGCTAAATGCAGTAGACTGAATAAACAGAATGTAATACACGTGCATAGTGATTTCGCCGCATAGAAAACAGAATGGAACACTCACATGATTTATGCTCTGCCTGTGCTGTTATCACAACCGTTTATCCATCTGTTTTTATTTTGATTGTGGTTGTTCCAGCTATGGAATTACACTAAAGAATTATAAGGCTAATTTGGAATTCCAACATTACTGCAATCTTCAATGGACAGACCCTCCGTTCTGTATTTAGCCATTCATTTCGGCAGAGTTGGCTTTCCACAGGATAAGGGGATTTTATTTGGACTCAAATCAGTGCCACAAATCTGTAGCACTGACTGGAGATAACCTCCAGCATGCTGGAAATGATATGCTTATGTAAAGCAGAGGGGTTTGTCATGGTACCTACAGACAAGAGGTTAATCTCAGCCCGTATTATTAGCAGCTGGCAAAGCCATCATGTTTGTTATTTGGCACACAGGATCAGCTTACATCCAATGGTTTGCAGTTTTTCTAGCCTGGTGCAAATGCTGCTCTGTTTCTTCTATTCCTCATCCATCTTATGCCAAGTCATCCTTTGGCTTTCTGCAGCAGCGGTCAATGTATTATTCATTCACAGTGCTACTATGGTCCTAATTATGTCTCAGTTCACAAATGTTAGCTTAGGTTACCAAAGCTAGCTATGCCAACAGTTACGACCCAATTTGTTTTCTCATGACACAGGTGTACATTAGGGGCATATAAAGAGGTGAATCGGACATTCAATAAACATTCAATAGACATTCAATAAACATTCACTCCAGGTGTATGTGTTTTCAATGGCAGTGATTGATTACCACTAGAGAATGGAAAGAGGGCACAAGACCAGGTGCCCTCAAACATGGGACTGGGGATGAAAAAAATAATTAAATTATTTATTTCATTTTAAAATTGGTAATAGGGGTCTTCATAGTTTATAGGTAGCGGCCCCTTTTAAGAGCTGGGATCTCTCCTAAAGGTGTTTGGGCGGGAATGCAGGGCAGCACGCACCCCTCTAGAACATGGGTGTCCAACCTTTTGGCTTTTCTGGGCCACATTGAGTGTAGAGAAATTTTCTCGGGCCGCATATATAATATATACTTTAGTTAAGGTATATAAGTAAAAAAACGCCCCCGCGCTGCTGCGCCCCCCCAGCACTAATTTAACAGAATTAGTGTATGATCTCCTCCGAGGCAGCCTCCTCCTACAGGTAGTTGGAAGCCGCTGGGGCCGTGCCCCCGACTCGACTTCCTTCCTCCCCAGCAAAAAAAAAATAATTGTCAGGAGGCAGTGGGCCACATTGCCTGCCGGGCTGCAGGTTGGACATGCCTGCTCTAGAACATTCTGTGCCCCCTTATATAAGGGGGTCTGTGAGGTGATCCCCTCAGTGACTCGCGGTCTGCCGGGCGAGCTCCCCTCCCTCCAGTCGCAAGGCACTTTATGTGGTAACGTCACCCTTGAATCAAGGGGGGACTTTGTGTTTGGATACATTTAATTTGGATCTCCCTTGAGTTCTGGGACTAAGCGGGATAGATGGATGTTTATATAAATTATATTTGTGTAGTTTGAGAAGTTTTATAAAAGTATTCTGAATGAATAATTTAATGTATTATTTAAAACCAATAAAGTGCCGCGGCCATTTCCTATGCCATTAAATGAGTTTGTGTGTTTTGTTTTTATTACATAGATAGATTTAGTGATTAAGACAAATACATCCTCCTGTCCCATGTCTGGTTATAGTCACATTCACTGCTTTATAAATAAAACCACAGGCAAGGATAGGTGCAAGGCCTGAGCAAATGTAGAGGTCAATACTGTTCTTCAATTGTACTTACAAGGATAGAAATATGAGAGTAGCCATGGCTAACTTGGTAATATAGGTAAGTTGTGCAGAAGAGGTATGGGAGCTGCCAGTACTTACATTTTCCTTCTGAAAATGCTAATTTCCTGGCTGTTAAACCAAATCAATGCTTTTAGTACATTTTACACACAAAGACAGACACTGTTCTTCATCTACTTGTTTACAAATTTCCAAAGACATGACTATGGTGAATCATGCTGCGCAAGTTTTGAATGGAAGGGAGCTGAGATGAAGAGCATGTTTACACAGGTCTATTGTTATTGATAATCTCCGTGTTTAACAGTGATCATTTTCTGTATGTCAAATAGTGGTTCTCTGCTGGAGAGATAATGCCTTTTGATTTTGTACTTTAAGAGGGACTTTTAGTACATGCTTCTAGGTGTATTTTATATTGTGATGTAATGCTTTTTTTTTTTTTTTTTTAGCTCTACATTTTTATTGGAGTTATAAAAAAGAAATATTCTGCACAAGCGTAAAAATATATACAGCGAGACACAAATTGTAATAAAGTAATTTGCACCTATGAGTATAAAACTGGGTAAACAGATATTGTGTGAGCGTCTTGAAGACCCCGTTCACACTGGGGCGACGCTACTTGCCGGGGCGACTTCACAGGTCACGGTGCGCAGCTCGCACCGTGACCTCGGAGCGGCCGGCACGGACTTCATATCATTGAAGTGAATGCAGGTCACTCCAGGTCGCCCCAAAGAAGCTTCGGACCCTTTTTCTAAGTCGGAGCGACTTGTGTCGCTCCTATTAGAACGGGTCCACAGCTACTCTATGGCAGGCGACCTATGGCGACCTGTCAGGCGACCAGGTCGCCTGACAGGTCGCCCCAGTGTGAACAGAGTCGAAGGGTACACAAATGAAAATATTAGAGTAAGTTATCGATTAGGTAACACCAATACAGTACCACTAAATCTCTTCTTGATACCTGTAAGAACTAGATCTGATATTATAAATATTTTGAGGAGATTAAATATGTGCCATGCAGTCCAGATGATTCAACCATACATGCCACTGTTTCCAAAAGGGATTCACGGTTGCCATTTTTGATGGCAAACAATAATTCAAATTGTGTTTGCATATTGAGATTTTGTATGAAGAGTGACTGGTCAGGAGGGCTTGTTTTCTTCCAGGCTGTGGCAATTGTTCTTTTGGCTGCAATGAGGCCATGAACAATAAATGGAGTATATGTTAGAGCCCATGTGTGTGTTGTGATGCCTTTTTATTTTTTAAATGCATTTTTTGTATGTATTTTCCAAGGGTATTGAGTTGCCTGTTTAAAGGGCCTTGGTATGGTGGCTAATTTTTGGTCTGTGAATGAGTGGTAGAAATGTATTTTTAATTGCTGTGAAGTGGTAAAGAAGGACCGTGGAGCAGTGACTGCATTGTCTGGTGCAGGTTAGAAACAGTGATAGGTGACACAGTTACGTGAAGCGCTCAGTGTAGGAAGGTTGGGTGGCATTAAGCTTTCCCTTTTGTTCATAGAAGGACACAGCTGAGATCTTTGGGTTACAGCATCAACTAGGAGTGGGACACTAGGTACAAAAGAGAAAATTACACCCTTGGAGCGCCCTTACCGGTGCCCAAACTCCCATTTGTTAATGGCAGCTCAGTGTTTTGCCTAGCATTGAGGAGTAAGGACCTAGGTTTTCTGCAGGGAGTAATAGTTCCTTTCTTCTTTGCAATGCATGTTTTTCAGCTATTCTTTGTTTTCAGTTTTCAAAAACAAAGAACTGACCTAATGAGAAGCAGGGCATTCTAGATCTTTGCAGTTCCCCAGCTCCAATAATGAACGCATGCAGATACTTGCTACATGCAAGTTCGTCTGTGACAGCCATATTTCAGATTTGGACAGCCTGTGAGATATCCCATGGGGGGGGGGGGGGATACATGACTGAGTGACCTGTTTCTCTGTCACAGTGTCACCTTCAGTAAACAGAGGTAGGAGGAGGTGGTCTGTCTCGGGAACTTGGGAATAGGTAACCCTCCATCATCCTACGGGATGCGGTAAGTATGCTCATTCTCCTGCCTTCCTTAATCCCTGTGGTGGTTAGAGGTGATTGGCAGGTACCTCCTATTGCTGCTTACCCTTTCCATGCTTTATCTGCCCAGAGGAGTGTTTACTTTGGTAAGCATGTGTCTTGTGGATCATATTCTTGTGCCTGCCATGTACAAGCCTCCTGGGGTTCAGAACAACTATTGGGGCTCTCAAAATATGCTACTAGCAGTATCTTTACTCACTGGGACACAGTGGCCTAGTTTTTTTTCTAAGTGGCAGCAGCCGTGGTTTTTAAATGGACAGGTTCTGGCATTGAAGCCACACCTGGTGCTTACACTATGTATGCTGTAAAAAACAATGCATTATCTCTCTTCCTTGGTGAGCAGATTCAGTACTCTACCTTTGCTTCTCCCTGTTGTAGCTGTCATGCATAAGTTGTCTCTCATAGATGGCAGTGAGTTTACTGGGCTTTTTACCCAAATCTTCAGCAGCACCTTTATTTTGGGTAGTGCTAGCGTGTCCCATGGTGATGTTTGAGTCATTTCGGAGGACTAGCAATTTCACTACTATAGATGCATAGGGATGGAAAACCTATGTACTCTTTGTAAGGTCGCCTCAGCTAGTTTCTTCTTAGACCCTCTCTGTGTCAGAGTAAGTCACTTAGGGCTTTGCCAGCATCCCTTTCACCATTGTGAATCTCCAGTTTTTTTTAAATCAGCCACTGGTGGTCAATTTACACATTTATCAAGTTAGATTGTGCTCTTGTGTTACCCTGATGCTGGGATTGGTTGCAAACACTTATAGGCAGCATTACCCTTACCTAAGGGGAGTGTTTTGTTCCTCCCAACCCTCAGTAGATATTGCTCCCAACATTTAAGATCCAAAGATCTCTGCAGTGTCCTTCAAAAAAATGTAGAGAAAAAAAAATATATATATATTTTTTTACTCACTGTAAAATCCCTTTCTCTTCATTTAGTGAAGGACACAGAAAACTCCCTGCTGGTTTTCAGGTCTGTGACCCATTGTTGCCTATGTACAGCTTTGTGATTAACTAAGCTGCCTCTTGCACATGGCAGTTTGGCCTCTCCGCAGTGAGTTTGTTTTTTGTTTCTAGTACCCTACTCCTAAAGGTGGAGCTTTAATCCTATGGTCAAAATCTAAATATTCACTGTGTCCTTTATTGAACACAACTAAAAGGATTTTATGATTAGCGCAAAAAAAGTTGTGAAGAGATGTAGGGTCAACAGCAGAAGAGGTTGCCAAGTAGGAATGTATGTCAGTGGTGGATGAGGCAGCTATTGAAGGATTTGTGCCAGCAGCAGTTGAGGTGGTGGAAGAAGTATGTATATCAACAGTGGGTGAGTTGGCTGTGGAGGGCTCTATGTTAGCAGCAGGTGACGTGGGCAGGGACAGTCTACTCTTAAAGTCTTAAACTCGTAAAACATGCTTTACTCAACCAACAAAATAGAAACAAAAAGTTGCTTCACTTCTAGGGGTATGCCCAGCAAAATGTCAAACTAAAAATACAGGTGTCTCGCCAACTTTGGGCTTGGCTTGGTAACTGCAGAAACAGGTCTTTCCACATGCATCCCAAAAAGGAAACATCTTGCCCATTTTAACCATCCATTAGTGGCTTAAAACCAGCTAGAATTCTGACCTCATCTCATCCTGTGGCCATGGAGCCCAACCTCCCTTTTGGTACACAAAATACAGGAAACAGGATACTTGTTAAACTCCTCATATCCTGGAGCTGGTATAAGATACATCAACTTGAGGGCACAATGACATGCTTTGTGCCTTTAGTTGTCAATAGCTGTAATAAAACTAATTCAGTTGTATTCAATAAAAAAAATAAAAAAAAAAAGAATTGCTCATTACGAAGGAGACATTTTTAGTGAGAATTTTCTTGAAAAAAATGCATGTGTGCCCTTGTAGCTATTTCTTTTTTTTTCTAAGAAAATCATGCTGAGCAGGTTCAAAGAGGCTGATTAGGTTCCAAGGAGTTTCTAGAAGAAACAATTTAACATCAAACATACTCTTTGTTTTCTGATTGGAAGTGTTTTATTCTTAGTTTTCTGCATACTAACCACGTCACTATTAACCCAATAGAAAACAATCTTATTTTTTAAAAACCCAATAGCATTTATCATAATATAAAGCCAGCACAGTATGCCAACTGAGCTTTACTGAAAACAATTTATCCCAGAATGTTGATGGATAGGAAAAAAATGAAAAACATCTACACTATTATTTAAAATTTAGCTTTATATAGATTTATATAAAATTAAAAACTGTACTATAAGACAGTAAACAGACTGTTGGTTGTCAGCTCATGACACCTGTAGACATCAGTAACACATCAATTTATTTAGAAAATCACATTGTTATGGTCTTTTCAAGTCTCTCTATTATGAAGGAAGGTGAGCATAGTTTATATTTAGATCTGTAATATTTACATTGAAGACTCTGTGCCTTATGCAATGCTGCTTCATTAAATGGTCCTCTTTTTTGCAAATACATAAATAAAATACAAATACAAAAAAAATAAAAATAGGACTAGTGAAGATATGTTGTTTCCAGAACGAACAAAGTTGGGCTGGAGTAGTGGCAGGTACAGTGTAGTGATCGACCAATATAGTTTTTTTAGTGCCGATACCAATATTTTGGTCATCGGATATTGGCCGATATTTTCGGACATTTAAAAAAAATAACATATTTATTTTTTATTTTTCACAGGTACAGTTGTGGAGGGATCTAGCTAGGGGTCTAAAGGACCCCAAACCCCTCCTCTGCACTTAAAAGAATTCAAAACAGCCAAATTTGGCTGTTTTGAATGCTGTCATTTTTTTTAAATCTGGCGACGAGTACCCATGACATCACTTCCGGGTTTTTACGCGGAGACCCGATCAGAGCCGAATGCGGCTTTGATCGGGTCTTCTCTTTGGCGGCCGTGCAGGTAGGATGCCCGGTACTCCCGTTGGGATGGGAGACCCGGGCGAGCCGC
Source organism: Pelophylax lessonae (assembly GCF_965119305.1). NCBI lineage: Eukaryota > Metazoa > Chordata > Amphibia > Anura > Ranidae > Pelophylax > Pelophylax lessonae. The sequence goes on along the minus strand of NC_138771.1, from coordinate 94,726,110 downwards.
GGAAGGTGGCGGGAGGGGGGGGGGGGACGTCCCCTCCCACTCCTTGTAATGACTATGGACGCCGGTACCGGGGTGATGCCTCTAACTGCAGGCATCACTCCGGTACAAGCACTTTCCTGGAATATCAGCAGTATCGGTAACCTCAGGGGCCGATTCATATATATCAGGGAAAGTGCCTATGGGCCCCCGATATATCAGCATTGCCGATAATCGATCGATCCCTAGTACAGTGGTGAGCATCATCAGTGTCCCAAAAAAATACATTAATATTTTTTTTTTTTATAGATTCTAAATGCATGCTCAATCGCTCAGAAATTGTGGCCCATTTAAACAGGCTTTTTATCTGTGGTACAAACCTGTATGCTGTCTCCTTTGTTGGTGTCCAAAAAGCACTAAAATTGTATTTTTTTTTTTAGTGAATGCTAAATGCCTGTTTAATTGTTCATAAACTGTGGCCTGCCCATGCAGGCCTAAAGTGGTTCTAAAGCCTTAAGGTCTTTTTACATAATGCATTCCTTGCATTAAAGTAAAAAAGCTTCTGTTCCCAGGAACAACCCCTGCCCTCCCAGCCCATTCTTATAATTACCTGGGCTCGATCCCGATCCAGCAATGTGCCCAAAAGCTCGCTCTGCCTCTCCTCACAAGGCCATTGGCTCCTTGGCTCCTGCTACTGTCAATCAAATATTGCAAAGAGGGAGATGGGGGCAGGCCTGAGCAGCTTCCTATGGGGACATTTGCTAAAGAGAAAGGGCTAGTTGCACTGGCGGGGGACCCCAGAAGAGGAGGACCGGGGCTGCTCTGCGCAAAACCATTGCACATAGCACCTACATTTATTATGTATATTATTAACAAAAATAAATAAATCAGGTTTAGAAAAACTTTAATAACTGAGCTGCAAAACTCTAAGTCCAGTTCACACTTCTGCGATGCGGGAACACTGCGAATATGCAGCGTGTTCCCGCATCGCATCCACACCCCTGGCAGTTCACACCGCCATATGCGATACGCAGGGGTGTCAATTAAAAGTTAATGACAACCCCAGTAGAGATCGCATATCGCAGTGCGATCTGCAAGTTCGCACAGAATTGGATCGCACTAGTGTGAACCACCATGCGATCCAATTCTGCTACGGATCAAAAAAGGGTCATGTGCGTGTTTAGTGTGATTGCGGTGCGAATTCAGCCCTGATGACGTCATGTGCTGGATGACGAAACGCGTTGGATCCCGTGCTACTCCCCACGTCACTTCCAGTTCCTTGGAACGCAGCTGGAACGCAAACCGGCTGCGGCGCTATTGAATGCTGTTCCGTGATAACCTGAATGTAAGTGGCTACATTTTGAATTAAAATATGGTACATACATACTACACCATGAAGCTCCTCTATTTCTTTATGGCTTAATTGTACAATGCTTGAGTGAAGTACCGAGCGGAACCCACATCAGCCCTTCTTACCTAGTGGAAAAATTCCAGAGTGTATCAAAAAGCGGGGTGACGAGAGTCTGGCTGAATACCGATACCTTCTTTGAAAGCTACCACTTACCTATGCTAGACCCCAAGGGGTCATCTGGTAAGTGAGTGGGGCACTTGGTGGTGGATTCCTTCTCCTTCCCTTACTTGCATGGAGGACGCAATTTGTTCTGAACACTAAGCACTACAATCACCTTAATTTGTTTGCTGCACACCTGCACTTGCACTTTCAAGTTTAAGGACTATAATTTGCATTTGTATTTCTTTATTTATAATTGCACTTTATGCTTCTCACTTGGGGCAACCCATAGTTGATCAGTACTGTGTAAGGTTTTTTATATATTGAATTGCACTGTTTACATTGAGCGCTGTCCCCCTTTTGTTTTCACATATAAACTTTATGGCTGAAATTTGCACCGCACAGAGATCGCATGTAATTTAGGAGCGGTGCATTCCGAATTACATGCGATCTCTGTGATCGCGCTAATGTGAACCCGAACTAATATTTTTATACATCTTTAGTCTTCGAAAGAAGACACAAATTTTAGATTTCAAGGTACAATCTGATTTTTCTCTCTCCTTTCAAAAACTGACATTAAAAGCTGTCCTTCAAAACTTTTATTTTTTTCAGTCCTCAAACCTAAAAAAACAAAACAAAATTAATTGTAATGCAATGTGCCTGCTCTCTCCCTCTTGAATAGAGGAATAGGAAAAAGGCTTTACATTTTTACAATTGTTTGGGTCTATGGTCTGCGAAAAAAGGAAATGTGATTTGTTTATATCAGATGAGGTCTACCATCTTCCCTCTGACATAGAATCTTAGCAAATAAGGAGTACATAGTGTCCAGCTAATCAGTTCTGTTTTCTGGCTTGTGGCTCTGAAATGTTTTAATTTTTATTTTAGGAGGATCAAACCTGCATACTCCCTCTGTCTTTCATTGCGACCTAACAAAAACACTTACATGATGCCTGTCTGTACAAAATATTTCTGGCTCCTGACTGTGACATATTAAATAGATATTTTTTTTTTAATCTAAATAAAAGATTCCTCATTTCTTCTTCAATTGGCAGCAAGTCTCCACAATATTTAAAGCTACCAAGTTTGTTGAAATATCATACTGTACTTGTTTTATTTTTTCTTGGAAAAAAGTGACTCATCTCTCTCTCTTACATTGCTGCCCTGGGCCCCCATCAAACTGCTTGTATGCTTTCCAGCTACTGTGTGAATACTTTTACTTATGTTCCTCAGATGGTTAGTTAAAGAAGACTTAATTGAGTACTGTCCGTGATACTTTTTTTATTTGCACTAGCATACAATTTTTCAGGACATCCCTTGTGAAAAATTGAATGTTAGTGCAAATAAAAAAGTATCACGGGTTCACGGACAGTACTTAATTGTCTCAGTCGCAAGTGCACTGATAAGGCTACAGTGACCTCAAGCATAAATATGAAATGAAAGGCTAATAATAACCTTTTCTGAGGCAAGTTTTCAGTGTTGCCAAACAGTGCCCATTAGGGATGCCAGTCAGTGACCATTAGTGATGTCAATCAGTGACCTTCAGTGATACTAATCAGTGCTGCCTTACAGTGCCCATTAGTGCCTGCTCATCAGTGCCACCAATCCTTGCCCATCAGTGCTGTCTATCAGTGCCCATCAGTGCCACCTATCAGTGCCCATTAGTGCCACCTATCAGTGCTGCATATAAGCACTGCCTATCAGTGCCACCTATCAGTGCCCATTAGTGCCATCTATCAGTGCTCATCAGTGCTCATATCAGCACTGCCTATCAGTGCCAATCAGTGCTACCTATTGGGGCTTCCTAATCATTGCCATCTCATCAGTGCCCTTCAGTGCATTTCATTCATTCTATCAGTGCAGACACATCAGCGCACATCAGCGAAGGAGAAAAATTACTTATTCACAACATTTCACCATTTTTCATTCAATTCAAGCAGAAACTAAGGAAAACATTTTTTATCTTTTTCAAAATATTCAGTCTTTTTTTGTTTTTTTTTATCAAAAAATAAAAAACCCAGAGGCGATTGAAAACCACCAAAAGAAAGCTCTATCTGTCTCAAACAATGATAAAAATGTTGTTTGGGTAAAGCGTTGTGTGACAGCGCTGAAAACTAAAAAATTGGTCTGGGCAGGAAGGGGGTAAAAGTGGTTAAACTCTATTTATTAGATCATGCTAGGCTAGATAATAATACAAAGCTCTGTAATTCCTGGCTGCATCTAAAGATCCAATCTACACAGTTCAGAAGAGCAGACAGTACAGTAGTTGTGTCCCTCCTCTCAATCATCACTTTTATATGCAATGTGATTTTCCACTATTTATGCAGTCTATTCTCGATTAGGTAACTATGTTGCCTGGAGGCCGAGAGTGGTTAAAGAAGATTTACACTCGAAAACAAAAGTTGCTCTTGTTGTCTTCCTCCCCTCAACTGCTATCCAAATTGCAGCTTTTTTTCTTTTTTGCGGGTCTCCTGAGATAACATGACACATCCCAGGAGGCTGCAGAAGCAGCGTCCCTACGTCACACAATCTCACGCATGCACAGGGGGGAGTCAGCGGTGAATAATCAGGAAATCACAGCTGACTCCCAAATGCAAAATGGCTGTGCCAGAGATCCACATCCTACAGAAGAAATGACAGTGGGGATGATAGCTCTGGATATAATGGACTGATAAGTATTTGATTCTTAAAAGTCAGCAGCTACTATATTTCTAGCTGCTGACTTTTTAATTTTCAAACATTTGGTTGAAGTTTTTTTTTTTTTTTTTTTAATGGATCGGAACACAGGTGCATTGCTGTATGAGGGGCAATGCACACAGCTGTGTAGAAATCCATAGAGATGCATTCATGGCCATTAAAAAATAGATTTTACATTTGAGTGCAGTCAATTATGTTTATACTGTACGTGAAAATTGAAACAATGGCAGCTAGAAGAGGATGAAGAATTTTAAGCGTGTATACACGTACGCACATTCATGCGCCCGTATGTGTGTATATGTAAGGTATGTACTGAACATAACTATCTACAAGCAAGATCCAATGTAAAAACTTCAATAAATTCTCCCATCCACGTTTAACCACTTCTGGACCGGAAGTATTTGCCCCCTTAATAACCAGGCCATATCTTGCGATTCGGCACTGTGTTAATTTAGGGGACAATTGCGTGGTTGTGCAACCCTGTACCTAAATAAAATTGATGTCCTTTTTTTCTCACAAATAGAGCTTTCTTTTGGTGGTATTTGATCACCTGTGTGATTTTTATTTTTTGCGCAATAAACAAAAAAAGACCGACAATTCTGAAAAAAAAAAAAAAAAAACAATATTTTACACATTTTGCTATATAACATTCCCCCAAAAAAATGTAAAAATCAATTTTTTTTAACATTTTAGGCCAATTTGTTCTCTGCTACATATTTTTGGTAAAAAAAAATTGCAATATTTTGATTGGTTTGCGCAAAAGTTATCGCATCGACTAACTACGGGAAAGATTTATGTAATTTTTATTTATTTATTTTTTTACCAGTAATGGCAGTGATCTGCGATTTTTTTGTGGGACTGCGACATTGTGGCGGACAGATCGGACCCCTGACTGACATTTTTGACACTTTTGGAGGTACCAGTGACATTACTACAGTAATCAGTGCTAAAAATATGCACTGTTACTGTAATAATGACACTGGCAGGGAAGGGGTTAACATTATGGGTGATCAAGGGGTTTAATGTGAGCCTAGGGGAGTGATTCTAACTGTGGGGAGGGGCGTGGCTTGTGAAATTACCATAGACACCTGCGATCCTTTATAGAAGGATCACAGGGGCTCTATGATCATTCCAGGGAGAAGAACGGTCAGCTGTGTTTACAACAGCCGACCGTTCTTCTCTCTCAGTGGGGAACGATTGCTGGTGTCAGGCGGCGATCGGAGCTGCCTGCCCCATGCATCGGCTTCCCCCCTAGCTCCCTGCACGCGACTGATGTATACCTACGGGGGTTTGAGCAGGAGCGGCTGCCTGCCGCAGTATAACTGCAGCGGGCGGTCGTAAAGTGGTTAAGAGGTCTAAATATTAAAAAGACATAGAGGAGTTAAATTACTAGGGACAGATAGACTGTGTACTTTGCAAGTAAAAAGGGCATTTTCTCAAAAGCTTAGTAAATGAGGTGAAGCTTCAGTTTGCAAAGAACACAACGGGAGTTGTTTAGACACAACGGGAGTCGGGCCAGGGGAGGAGATGCAGTGATCACCACCTCTCTTCCCCGATCGTTGGGGAAAGACTGAGGAAATCTGCCTGCTTGTGTAAACAAAGCAGGCGGATCTCCTCTGTGACAGGCAGGGACAGATCACAGGATTCAGCATAGCTGAACCTGCGATCTGTGTCTGTGTCACACAATCCCCTCCCCCCACACACGTCAGTAAGCATTAGCCACACATTTAACCCCTTGATCGCCAACAGTGTTAACCACTTCCCTGCCAGTGTCATTATTACAGTAACAGTGCATATTTTTAGCACCGATTACTGTAGTAATGTCACTGGTCCCCCCAAAAGTGTCAAAAATGTCAGTTAGGGGTCCAATCTGTCCGCCGCAATGTCGCAGTCCCGCAAAAAAATTGCAGATTGCCGCCATTACTAGTAAAGAAAAAATAAACAATAAAAATTACAAATCTTTCCCATAGTTATTAAACACGATAACTTTTGCACAAACCAAACAAAATACGCTTATTATGCTTTTTTTTTTACCAAAAATATGTAGCAGAAAACAAATTGGCCTAAAATGTAAAAAAAATTTTGATTTGGGGATTTTTTTGGGGGAATTTTATATATCAGAATGTGAAAAATATTGCTTTTTTTTCAAAATTGTCACTTTTTAAAAAAATTGAAAATCGCACAGGTGATCAAATACCATCAAAAGAAAACTCTATTTGTGGGGAAAAAAAGGACATAAATTTAATTTGGGTACAGTGTCGCACGACCGCGCGATTTTTCCGTTAAAGTAACGCAGTGCCAAATCGCAAAATCTGGCCTTGTTTAGAAATGGGGTAAAATCTTCCGGTCTTAAAGTGGTTAAAAATACGCTCCTTGAGAATTTTTTTGTCAAAGACATGTAGCTAAAAACATTTTGGCCTAAATATATGACAAAAATTGAATATCTTGGATATTTTTTAACTGTCAAAGTAGAAAATGTCAATTTTTTGCAAAATTTTCGATCTTTTTTTATTAATATGGCAAAAAATGAAAAGCACAGAGGTGATCAAATACCACCAAAAGAAAGCTCTGTTTGTGGGAAAAAAAGGACGTAAATTTAGTTTGGGTACAGCGTTTCATGACCGCGCAATTGTCAGTTAAAATCGCGCAGTGCCAAGTTGAAAAAAGTGGCCTGGATGTTAAGCAGGAAAATCCTCTGTTCTTAAAGTGGTTAATTAGCACTATTGAAGTCGCTCCGACTTTAGAAAAGGTTCTTCTGACTTCTATCTTACTTGTGCCCATAGACTTTCATGGAAGTCGCTTCCAATTTGGATCCTCATCTTAATTTATGTGATTTGGATCCAACATTACAGAAAGTTGCTTCAAAGTCACTTCAAGTCGCATCAAGTCATACTGAAGTCCCCTTGGCAAAGTTGCACTGTAAGTAACGCGACTTTCAGATTGTGGCAGTGTGAACAAAGCCTAAGACTCCAGTTCTAAAATATGCATATTTTTTAAATGCTCCTCTCACATTCTCACAATGAACTAAAGGAACACACCTCCTATGTGTCTGGGTTACACAGCACCACACAACACATGGTAACACATTGTGGTGCATTGTGTTAGAAATAATGGTGCAGCTTGTGGTCTACTGTGGTGCGCTGACAATCCATACAAAGAAACCCAGGTTAACACATGACTTAATCCACACATAGTGACACACCTCATCTGTCCGCACAGGTGTGAAGGTGGCTTGAAGCGTAAAGTGTAAATCCACTTTTGTTGAGAAAAAAACATTCCCCCTTGGGTGATCTATGTGCATTGCAGGGATTTTAATAAATGTTGCAGATTCCTACCTTTTGTTATTCTGAAGAAATATCTGTGTGTTTGTCCGTGTTCATGTGGGAAAGTGGATCTAATGGGAGTGGTTTTATATTTTATCAATCATCTGCTGCACCTGCAGGGCTCTAATGATGGGCCTGCATCCCTTTAGATGTGATTTCCTATTAGGAGAATCTCACCAAAAATTACATTTTTGTTAGAGGGGATGCCTGAAATGTGACTTGTATCTAAGTGCAGAATTCGGGGGGATATCCATGAGCCAATCACACAAGCAGGAAATGATGTGTACAGAACAACTCTAGGTAGCTGTATTGCATTGCATTTTCAGAAAATTACAGAGCTGCAGATTTAAAAGGAAAGGTAATTTTTTTAATAACATTCAATTACAATATGACTTGTTTAGCAATTGTATACTCTATTTTATTTTTTCTTCATTTGATATTTTTTTTGCTCACGAAAGTGGACTTATCCTTCAAAAATACGAGGCTCACTCTCTGAAAAAACATGGTTGCTAATATTGGGTTATTATAAATGATCTAGCTACACACTGAGGAATGGCAAGTTTGAAAAATTTACTTTGTTTCTGACAAAAGCAAATTGCTTTTTCAAGCCTCACCAGAGATTTATGAGATCACATGACTGACTACAGATGGCAGCTGATGGAGGATCACATAAACCATTTTATTTCCTGTACATTCCCCAAGTGTTGACAACTAGAAGTTAATAGTGAAGGTACATGTGGTTAAGCAAAAAAAAACATGTTGGTACTTTAAAAAGACTTTCAATCTTAAGTATTTATTTTTTTTTTTGTTTTTTTACATACTAGTAAAAATAGATTTCTATTTCCTATCGTTAGGTGACTTGTTTGCCATAGCAACAAAATACCCTGGTGCAGGTAAATGCTTTGCACAAATGAAAAGGCTGTAATTTTAGGGTATAGCTCCCATATGTCTTTGTTTTCCCAAGCAAGAGTGATTTTCTGCTGGTGGAAATCTTTAACTTAGAATACTTATTTCCTTGAAATTTAGATTCCCGGTAGATCTGCATTAAGCTTGTTTACTGGACACGATCCAAGTAATCATTCTGGACTAAAAAAGAAAAAGGATTTCTAAGACATTTTAGGCACTAAGAAAAGAGCATATAAAAAGAGTGTGTTACAGTTTTTCAATTTATCATGTTTTTATGTTTATAGTGCCAAAATTTCCATACGATTTTGGTATAAATATGAACAATCATTAGTTAATAACTTTGAGAAACATTTTAGAGAACATCATGTAGCTGATCTAATTTTAAGTTTCAATACACATGAATAATTAAACCTCTGCACACTACTATGTACTTGGGCACACTTCTAATCATGACCAGCTATAAGAAATCAATTCCTTTCTTTTTTTTTTTTTTTTTTGATTTTCAAAGGTATTATTTAAAGCAGGGATCCTCAAACTACGGCCCTCCAGCTGTTGCAGAACTATACGTCCCATGAGGCATTGGAAAACTCTGACATTCACAGACATGACAAGGCATGATGGGAATTGTAGTTCCTAAACAACTGGAGGGCCAAAGTTTGAAGCCCCTTGATTTAAAGTGACATATTAAAACACAGAACCGAGTGGGCGTGGCTTGCCGGTTAAGCCCGGAGCTCTGAGGGAAAGAGAAGACACACAGCGACGGAGGACATCACAGAGCCCCAAAAATTCAGCCCAAAGCCGCACCGGAGCTTCCCACTGCCACTCTGCGCAGGATGTCATGCAAGAGAAAGGAAGATCACCGCCCGAAGAAGCTTACAACCTTTTTCTCTCAGCCGCCACTGCGTGGAGCGGAACGGCAAGCTGGCGCCAGTATCTCTGTGGCCTGCGACACAGCGCGGCACACGGATCGTGATGAGGGTCCCACGGAGGTAATATCACCCACAACCTCTCCCTCTTCCCCATCCAGACCGGGAGAGTATTGCCCTGACACTTCCAGCCCAGCTAAGGCACGTATGAGACTTGAACTGCAGCCACCACGGAACGTCGTTTCTGGTCAGGAACTTCCTGTATGTGGAACGCACGCCGAGAGCGGCGCCACGCGAGTGTACAAATTATATGCCTAATACTTTTTTACAGTTTGTAAGTATTCCATTGACTTTTTGGCAAAATAAACCAGTTAAACCAGTTAGTACTTACTTCACCATGTACGGCCCTCTTTTTGTTTAATGGTGGAAGCGGAGGCGGACCCATACAACATTGGGGGCCACATTGGAGAGGTTCCATACAGATCCTGGGCTACTGTGCAATAACGTTAAAGGTCTTTTTACATTGGCAATTTGGTGAGTGGGGAACCGAGAGGGGCACCTTATCACCTTGCAAGCACTTTGATTTCCTGGCACTTTGGCACCTTATTTGGATCACTATTTAAGGACTTTATATGCACTCGTTATTTATTGCTCACTTGGATATAATAATTCTTAGCACTTTAATATATTTTTATCGTTGCACAAGGACTTTTGATTCACCTGATATTTATTGTTTATTGTATATTGTTCACTTGGATAAATCCTGATTTTAGCACTCTAGCACTTTATGCACACAATATCTGAGTTATAAGTGTATGTCACACATATAATTTTTCACCCAAATATTATTATTGATGCTAGCTCTGCATAAATTTGCTTTTAATTGATTTTCATATACCCTAATGCATAGTAAATCTACAGATTCTCAAGGTGCCTTTATATTATACATCAGAAACAACATAATGCATATCAAATATGGAATGTATTGCATTCACCTGCTATGTCTACTCGGCTCTGTGATTTTTCAAAAAGGTGGCAGAAAAAAATCTCAACTAAATGGGCTTGCTGGACCCATTTTATGTCAACCACAGAATACCAAGTTCTGATGAAACAACCTTATTCTAAACATTCATCTCAGATAAGCCTAGTTTCAGCAACCGCTTCGCTAACTCCCAAACATTATATTCAATTTCTTCTCCCAACTCCGACTCTAATCCCCCCTCCCACACCACTCTCACCAGGCCCGGGGAGAGAAAGATGGAACACCTTTTTTTTTTCCTCTCTCATCTCTCCCCCTTCCTTGCTCAGTCCTCCTCTCTCTTTTGCCTTTTTCTCTATCTTCTCAAGTTATTTATTCTAAACACAGAAACCCCCATACCAACATCATTGATGATTTATGACAAGCTTAACCCCAAGACATTTAGCCCAAACAACTGGGACAATACCTTTCCCCAACTTACATTTCCTTCACCCTACCCTTCTTACTCAGCCTCCCTCCTTGACCCTCATAAACATACCTGATTGCCCCTAACTACTCCAACATGTCTGACAATTTGTTATAAAAGATTCCTAGACTACTTTCCCTCCCCACCCCTAAGCTCCAAGATTTTAGGCCTTTTAGGCTCCTACAATTCATCATCAATATCTCCTAGAGATCCCTATAACCAATCCACCTGAATACATAAGGAACCCATGTTGTACAACATATTACCAATCCTATAAACCTTCTACTGACATTACTCAGGTCAAGTTAACGACTCTGGTAATAATGATTATTTGATTATCTTGTATCTTTTACATTAGAAGACAGTGATATACTGTAAACGTTTTACTTTGTATTTGAGGTTTCTGTATTTCATTATACTATGCTTGTTCTCTTTTATTCTCAATAAAAACCTTATGGAAAAAAATGGCAATCTAATCAGAGATATTCTATATAATACCGATAACAAATGTATGTCACTTGTGGGGATATATTGCAGAGACCCAACAGTTTTTTTTTTTTTTTTTTTTACATACTTTTAGGAAGAACCTAAAAAACTATTTTTAGACTGCATTCACACTTGAGCGTAGCGTTTTCGCGCATTTTACCACAATTTTTACCGTGATTTTCAGGCGTTTTTTTCCGGCGTTTTTGGAGGCAGGCATTGAGGCTACGTTCACATCTTGGCGTTGCTATTACAGGCGTTTTTATGGGCGTTTTTGCAGGCGTTTTTTGTGCAGGCGTTTTTAGATTGACTAGAAACCAATGGAAAACGCCTGTAATCTGCCCAAAAAGAAGCTCATGTACTTTTTTGAGCGTTGGGCATTTTGCTCACGGCGTCAAAACGCTCAGATGTGAACAGGGGCCATTGAAATGAATAGGATTTGTCTTGTTGGGCATTTTGAGAGCTGATCCTAGAGCAGAAAAACGCCCCCAAACGCCTACATGTGAACGTAGCCTGACATCTATCAAAAACGCTGGTTTGGCCCATAAAGAAGCTCGTGTACTTTTTTCACCTACAGGCGTTTTGCTTCAGGCGTTAAAACGCTCAGATGTCAACAGGGGGCATTTAAATGAATGGGGTTTTACTTGTTGGGCGTTTTGGAACGTTTTTTTTTTGCATTTTTGGAGCTGAAAAACGCTCAAAAACGCCCAGGTGTGAATGGAGCCTTAGAGATTAGCATGTAGCTGATCTAATTTCAAATATCAATACACGCAAACAATTAAACCTCTGCACACTATTATGTACGTGCGCACACTTCTGATCATGACTATCTATAAGAAATCAATAGCCAGCCTGCACAGTGTTCTTGGTTTGTTGGACACAGGCACCCGCTAGATTTCTATAAACCATTAACACTGTGTCACTGCTTGCATCCTAGCAGCCAAAGATGCTTGCAGCTCACACAGCAGTAAGTTATTTGAAGGCAGTATAAGGGCTCTTTCACACACTCCGTCCGCTGGACGGAGTCAGTTTTTCTCAGCGGGGGATCGAGCCGCCGATCCCCCGCTGAGCAGCAGGAGGACAGCTGTGTCTCCTCTCTGTGTGCGGAGACACAGCTGACAGTTCCCCATGCATCTCTATGGGGAAAATCGGATGTCAACGGACCGTCAGTCCGTTCTCACCCGATCCCATCCGATCCGATCCGCTGGACGGATGGAAAATAGGGTTTCCATCCGTCCAGATTTGACGGATCGGATCGGGTCGGATGTCAGCGGACATGTCTCCGCTGACATCCGATGCCCCATAGGAATGCATGGGGGGACCGTTCAGATCCGCCAAAAAAACGGACAGGCGGATCTGAACGGTCTGCCTGTGTGAAAGGGGCCTAATACTGCAACTAAATAATTAACACCGTTTTTTTTTAGCAGATAGAGGCTAATGCAGGTAAACAGGCCAAATTTGGCTATTTACTTAGCACATTTGATGAACCATGAATTTGCTTCAAACTCTGCATAGCAGGAAACTCAAACCTCACGTGTAGTACATTTTGCTATACAGTAATACCTTGGTTTACGAATAACCTGGTTTACGAGCGTTTTGAAAGACGAGCAACGTCTTTTTTTAAATGTTGCCTTGGTTTGTGAGCGTTGTCTTGATATACGAGCAATATCCAAGCAGTAGTTTTAATGTTGTAAAAAAAATAATGACATTCACAGAATGACATTCACAATGGTAAAGTGTGTGTTAACCCACACTGCTAAATTGCTATAATCCTCTTTGTTTCCCCAATGCTAGCTTCTCCTGTCACTGTGTTTTATAATAAAAATGCTGGCTTTACCTAATTTCAGAGCCCCGATTGGCCATCACGTGACCCGCTGCCTCTCTCCTCTCCCTGCCTGACAGCTGCAGTGGACGGAGCCAAAATTCCCCCGCTGACATCAGTCAGGAGGGGAGGAGAGAGCCGGCTGGTCAAGTGACAGCCGATCGGCGCTCTGAAATCGGGTAAAGCCAACCTTTTTGTTTTTATAAAACACAGTGACAGGAGCAGCTAGCATTGGGAAATAAAGAGGATTATATGAGATGATAAAAGGTTTTTCAGCATTAGAAAGGGAGGGGGTGGGCACATGACACAGCCCAAATTACACAGTACACTTTATACTGCATTTTGTACTGCCGTAATCATTTTTATATGAATAAATGGTTGTGGAACGAAACATCTGAGTTTCCATTATTTCCTATGGGGAAATTCGCTTTGATATAAGAGCGCTTTGGATTACAAGCATGCTTCCCGGAACCAATTATGCTCGTAAACCAAGGTATTACTGTATATGGACCTCCGATATTTGAACAGACTAAACAGATTTAGCATGACATGGGAAGGGTGGGGGGGGCGGGGGTGGTTCATATTGTCTTAGAAAATAAGCCCTGCCTATTTGTGATGTTTTACATACCTATACCTGCAAAAAGGGCCAGCCTGAAGTAATCTATCAGAACTTAAAGTGATTGTAAAGTCTTCTTGTTTTTTGTTTTTTTTAAATAACAAACATGTTATACTTATCTCCTCTGTGCAGTGGTTTGGCACAGGGTAGTCCCGATCCTTCTCTTCTCTGGTCCCCAACAGGCTCTCCTGGTCGCTCCCTCCTGCCGAGTGCCTCCATAGCAAGCAGCTTGCTATGGGGGCACCTGAGCTGAGCCGCAGCTCCGTGTGTTCATTCAGACATGGATCCACAGTTCGGCCCCACCCTTTCTCTCCTCATTGGCTAACTGACTTTCATTGACAGCAGCAGGAGCTGCGTCTCAGCCAATGAGGAGAGAAAGTGCCGGACGGCCAAGTCTCTCCTGCAAAATCACTGGATACAGATGGGGCTTAGGTAAGTATTAGGGGGGCTGCTGCACACATAAGGTTTTTCTTTATCCTAATGCATAGAATGCTTTAGGATAAAAAAAAAAAAATGTTTGCCTTTACAACCACTTTTTCTTCTGAATAAAGTTCCACTTTAAGATAAAGAGATGCTGAGTGCTCTGGTGTCAACTGAAATAGATGCAGAAAAATGCTGGTTACCCAACCTAATAATGAAAAACATCTATTCGGGTCATAATACCACCAGAGACATGTGGTGCAAAAGCCTACAGAGCAAAGGAGACAAGTCAGTAACCAGCTATAGTATACTGAAGCTATAACCAGGCAAAGAATTAGATTAATCCAATTCTAATGGTATAGCAAAACAAAAAAACTTACTCATACTAGTGAGTGAGTATTGCTTGTTTGATTTCTGTTTCTACTGTAACAGTGGATATATCCCTTCGCTATGCCTGAACGCACAACACACATTAAGTTCCGGGTTATTCACTTGATAGACTAGATAATTTAACTTCGCAAATCTTCCAGAGAATTATTAATTCATAAGGCAAAACAGTACAAGTTCAGCATAACACGGTGGGCTGTTTTATAACCTCTCAGAGCTTTTTCAGAACCCAAAGCTAAATTTATTCAAGGGACTACAGGCCTCTTTTTACCCATTACCACCAGTGTACTCCATTGCTTCTTATTGCTGCAACTGATATATGCTAAAGTCTTGGAAGAACAAACCCGTATTAAACATGTATGAAGCATTACATTATTTTTATCTTAGTAATAAGACTTTACTGCTCAGATGTGCCATGAGCTACTGTAAAATATTTACTGTCACAAGGCCAAAGACAACAGACATAAAACTGGCAAAGAATGTGATACTGCTTTAAAGACACGGGAAGATGTGATAAGCTAACTGTAATGTTTTCAAAGTGGAAAGAAAATACAAGCAGTATTAAACCCCAAATACCAAAAATGTATCATATTGCAGCTTACCAATTATTAGATTGGTGGTGGCTGCTTTCATTTTCTTTTCTTTTGCTTTTTTCTCTTTGTTTTCCCCTTGTGATCTGGACAGTAAAACACATTCTGTATTAGAGTGCCCCTAGTCTGGGGGAATGACCACTGGGGGCTCCCTTGGATAGCAGCATAGTTAGTCTAGGGCAGTGATGGCGAACCTTGGCACCCCAGATGTTGAGCATCACGGGAAATTCAGCTCCAAAACATCTGAGGTGCCAAGATTCGCCATCACTGGCCTAGGGGGAGGGGAGCGTTAAATGTATTAGTAGGTTTAAACCCACTAACATATTGAAGCCAAACTCCGGTGCACACTTTATAATCATTTACAGCATATAGGTTTTTTCTTTTATGATAAAGGTTTTACACAGATAAATAAAAGCTGATCATTTTAACCACCCCTGCCACTGCTGGAGAGCTTGTGCTTTTGAAAAACAACAGACTTAGTGGCCGGATCTCCAGATGAAAATAGAAAAAGAAAGTAAGCCTGAAAACCAAAATGAATGCAGCCACCATGTCTAAGAATTGGTAATCTGTAATTTAACAAATGTTTGCTTTTGGGTGTAAAATTGCTTGAATTCCACATCCATTGTGATTGTCATACTTACCTGCTCTATGCAGTGGTTTTGCACAGAGCAGCCCAGATCCTCCTTTTCTTGGGTCCCTCGCCAGCACTTCTGGCTCCTCCCTCCATAGAAGGTAGCTTGCTATGGAGGCACCTGAGTCAAGCTGCGGCTCTCAGACACAAAGCTGCGGTTTGACCCCGCCTCCTCTCTCTTCTCATTGTCTTACTGACTTTGATTGACAGCAGTGGGAGTCAATGGTGCCCGCTGCTGTTTCTTAGCCAATCAGGAGTGAGAGTCCCAGACAGCCGAGGCTCTCGTACAACATTGCTGGATCGAGACGGGGCTCAGGTAAGTATTGGGGGAGCTAAGGGGGTTTACTGCACACAGAATGCATTAAGATAAAAAAAAACTTTTGCCTTTAGAGCCGCTTTAAAGAAAAGTTATTTAAAAACATTTTTTTGAGGGCCCATTGGTTAGTCCTTTACAAATACAGCCATGCTGTATGATTACTTTTTGTTCAGTATACTATCTTCAAAGAAATGGTACTCTGGGTCAAGAATAAACTACCATTGTACTAGGAATTATTCTAATTAAATAAAGTAGACCTAGTATTCAAATTCTCACTGCACAAGCAAATTTTAGCTTTATCAAATCAAATTGTTAGATTATCTATGCACGAGCCACCACTTTCAAATAAGCATGCTCTTTATTACTGCACTGCAGCTGGGTACCAGAGCCTAGGAGCCAACGGCCCCTCCATGCTGCACATGGATCCAAAGAACTGGGATGCACGCCGATGACGTGTTAAGAGTTTAGTCAATTTTTTAATTAGTATGCAGATGGAATGTACGCATACACTGACAAACCTCCAACCTGAGGCCAGCAGTGTTTGTTCCATCTGCATGCTCATTAAAATTGAATGAACTCTCTACACGTCATTGGTGTGTGGCCCAATTATTTAATATCAATTTAAATTATTATTATTATTTTAAATAATAACAAAACCCCTTTCCTGCTAAAGAATGCTTTTCCCCAGCTGTCTGCCTAGAACATATGATACCCATGCATTGGAAGTAGTGCCTGCAAGAATATGGCTTTCCCTATGTACATCTGCAACTACAATACTATACACATACCATGCCGTGTATACTTGGTTTAACATACACTGATAAGAAGATTTTACATAAGCAGATGTAACCTAAACTGTATTAAAAAGACTATAGTTGCCCTCTAAATCTGTATTTCCTTGTTTTAAGCTGCAGTACAATTACTAAATCCTACAGAATAAGAAAAAAAAAAAAAAAAAAACGATTCTCCTGAATATTGGTTTAGCCCAGAAAACGTTTGCATTTCCTATGTAGGAGAAATACACAATTTAAATATTTATTCAGTACCTATTTTTCTCTATTTTTAGCATCGCTACCTGTGCTAAAAATACTTATAGCTTGGGCAAATAATGTAGTTCCTGCATTTACTGGAAAAATGTAATTTCTGTGTGAAAGATTGATGGAAAATAGGATTTTGGCTTGGTTGACACTACACAATGTTAGTGCTCCTTGGTGTCCCATGTACTAGAGTACTGACCTAGCCCTAAGCAGTACACTAATGGCATGAGATTTTACAATAAACTGAAGGAAAGCTATAGCAACAGCTCTGTTCATTTTTAAAACTTTCCCATTTTGGAGTAATATTTAGGCTGTAGGCTGAAGTCACACGAATATCTGTTGAGTCTGCCAATGAAGTCAAGTAATGCAGCTTCCAGTGATTATGTGGCAATGATGCTGCACTGCTTCTGAATTCAGAGCAGCATTTTCACCCTCATGTTGGCTGTGCCTGATTGGACTACAGTGGAATAAAAAGTGTTACAGGGGAAGTGGTTATTACCTCTTTGCGCCGGCTACCACCGGTTCTTTAAGGGGTTTGCTATGCTAAGAGGCGGAGTGGAGCTTATCAAGACCAATCAAGGCAATCATAAGAGCAGAAGCATTCCAATCGCAAGCAGCGATAAGGAACTTTCCGTGAGCCGTCGGTCACTGTGTCGGTAGTGTGCAATGCGCGCACTCTCGGCATAGCACTGTTTGCACTATTGCACGCAAATATGCGGCCGCTCGTTGCCAAGGCCCAGCCACTGAATGGTCACATATTTGCATGCACTGGGCACCAACTCGTTAAGATTGTCACTGTTCTAGTCTGTGCTGGTGCATCACATAATAACTGAATTTGGTGTTTGATAAGACTGTCATACAGCAGCTTGTATTTGTATATTAATTCCTCATGTGAACCATAGAGGACAGGAGATGCAGCAGATGTAGAAGGAGTCAGAAGGCTCACTATAGTTCAAGAAACATAAATCTATTTTTTATTTCCTCCATATATTGCTCTGTACAGATAAACTAGCCGTATTATAAAGCAGGCAGCATATGGCCTTTAACACCGCACGAAAGCATCAGGTTTTACTAAAATAATCAACAACAAATAACAATAGCAAAAGGCAGAACTAGTACAAAAGGTCACCATCATTTGGGCAACATGATGTCTAAATACAGCATTGCATATTAAAAAAGCCTGAATATTTTTATGGAACAGGTGCTGCATTGGAAAACATTTAGTGACAGATCTATAAAAAATTATTTTGACTACAGCAGGAGTTTCCTTTACAAGACAGCTTGATTGGCATGTTTTTGTGAAGTCTAAAATTATTTTGGGAGTTAGATTTAGAGCCAGAGTTGGTTAAGTGTGAATTTTAATTGGAATGATAAATCTTTTCTATCATTTTGATCACATTGTTTCCTATAGTCACCAAACAGTATTTTTCATATATCTGTAATCTGGTAATTACCAGAATTTAGACTACTATAAAGTTAGATTGTGTAAGGTATATATACATGATAATGTCAATATTCTCATTGCACACTAGTGTTGGTCATGTAAGTTAAAAAAAAAGTAATTAGTTATAGTTACTAGTTACTTCTCACAAAAAGTAACTGAGTTAGCAACTGAGTTACATCAGTAAAAAAGTAACTAATTACCAAGGAAAGTAACTATTGCCTTACTTTAAAAAAAATAATTAAATATGTCAAATAACTTGGATGCCCCCAATATTAAATATGTTAAATGATGGAAATGAACACAAATAGAAGCAATTATTATTATAAAACATTGTACAGTGATCTACACTATTTTAATGTTGCTGTGGGACAATGAGACACCTATGTGGTCAGGTGAATCCTGATTCCTGAGTGGTACCTGCGTGGTATTTGCTGAGTGATACCAACTGTGTGGTACACTGGTACGGTACCTGAGTGGTATTTGCTAAGTGGCACTGGTGGTACCTGAGTGGTATTTGCTGAGTGGTACTGGCTGGCTGCATGGTACACTGGCAGTGGGTACCTGAGTGGTATTTGCTGAGTGGTACTGAGTGGTATTTTCTGAGTGGTACCGGCTGGCTGTATGGTGGATGGTACCATGGTACTGACTCCTGAGTCCACTCCAGTCCTGACTGTGGTATTTTATGTTTTTTTTTTTTGGTACCTGCTGGCTGGCTGGTGGTGGTGTGGCACACTGGTGGGGTCTGAGTCCTGAGTCCTGACTGTGGTAACCGTTTTATTTTGCTTTTTGGTACCTGCTGGCTGGCTGGTGGTGGTGGTTGCTGGTGGTGGTTAGGCACACTGGTGGTGAGGGTCTGAGTCCTAAGTCCTCCTGTCCTGATTGTGACTGAGTCTGTGAGTAACCGTATTTTGATTTTTTTTTTGTTTTTTGGTACCTGTGCTGCAGTGCTGCCTGGCTGCTGGTGGTGGTGGCTGGCTGGTGGTGGTGTGGCCTGCCCAGGCACACTGAGGTCCGTCTGGCTCCGTCCTCCAGGCCTGTCTGTCTGCCTGTGCTGCCTCTCAACTCTTCTGGCTGGCTGTGCCTGACGACTGTGGCGGTGGTGGACTGGTGGTGGACTATGTATTTAATTTAATATATTAAATTAAATTATATGGCCTCCTCATGGCCTGGGCCTGGCACGTTGTACTCCGCTGGCTGTACACTCTGCAACTCTCTCTACTCTCCTCAAGTGAGGCCAGTAGCGCGGACAGCGCCGGCACCCTCCCCACCACCCTCTAAAGTAACTGCATTAAGTAACGCCGTTTACTTTAATGCAGTTACTAACATCACTGTTGCACACACTCCTGTATTAGGCTCAGACATGAAAGGTGCTGCAGCATTAACCAGCTGGAGAATAGAGACATCCCAGGTCAATGTACATCTTTGGCAGCACACCATGAATCAACAAGTACTATCTGAAAGTTTTACTGTAGAACGACCACATCACAATGGACCGAGTGCAATATTTTGAATCCATGCAGGACCATATGCCTGACGAAGGGATCCTGCAAATGTTGCACTTTGTCCATTGTGATGTGATCATTCTACAATAAAACATTCAGACAGTACTTGTTGATCCGTTGTGTGCTGCCAAAGATGTACATTGACCAGTTATATATACCAAATTACTTGCTTCATATTCATCTTCTTGTTGTCTAGTTGGCAAAATGTATCTCCATAAGTGCCTCTCATTGGATTATTTAAGCATGTTGCTAATTTAAAATGTGTTTTGTAAAGGTCTCTGGTATTAAAACAAAATACATACAAAAGGTTTGTATAAGTGGGCTTTTGATCGATTCAAAACTGCTTCTCCCCCCCATAGAAATGTCAATGGAAATGCAAAATAAGCTTTAAGCAGGTTGATGCTGCTTAGATGGCGGTCAATTGTAGATCAGAAAGAGGTTTCCTGTAAACCAATGCACTTGTTTGTAAATTCTGAATGAGAAAGCCTCTTAAACTGTTGTTGAATGCAACTGGAATGCAACAATAAGCAACCTGCATTTGGCCATTGACCCAAGCCCAAATCCAGTCTATACAGGCCCTAATAATAACACATACTCAAGGCACTAGTTACACAATAAGGGGTGTAACCCCCATCCGTGTTGTAGATTCGTCAGACCCCATGCTTCAATGAAGACTTTTATACACCCTCAGTTATTTGAAAAAATGATATCAAGAGATACACAATAAAACATAAAATGACAATGTAATTGCAGATGTGGTTGAACAAAAGGAGTCTATCCTTTGGTCTAAGAAAAGGTGCTAACACCTCTGAAACGGAAAATTCCAGTATCATCTGCCATGCGTCCTGTCTTAATTGCAGTCTTACCAACTGGTAGACAGCCAAATGGCACGCACAAATGAGCTAATACTTCAAATATTGTGACCCCAAATAATGACCATAACTGCATATTCAACAAACAACTTGAACTCTAAATTATTGGGGTTGATTTAATAAAGGAAAATAGATTGTTCACTTGCAAGAATATGTATGCATTGCTTAGCAAATGGGATGAAGCTCTGCCAACTTCCATCATTATCATGCAAGCAAAAATATTGTAGTTTTTTTATTTGTTTTAATTTTCCTTCCACGTGATTGGGTATTCCTTGAAAAGTGATATTTCACCACATTCACTATGCTTATCTGCCTTTAGTAAATCAAACCCATCATTTCTCTTTAAAAGACCTGTTGTTTTCTATGTCCACAAAAGGTGTGTAACTACTATTAGACTTTCCTGCATAAATACCAAACAATTTGAATTCTAAGCTAGGAGTTGATTTACTAAAGGAAAGCGGCTATTCACTTTGCAAGAGAATTTATCGTTAACTTAGTGAATGAGGTGGCGCTCTGATGACTTCTATCATCTAACAGTGTGCAAAGGAAAAATAGCTTAGGAAAAGTCCCTTGCAAAGTGTACAGCCTATTTGTCTTTATTGAATCCACCCCATTGTTTCTTTTTAAAAGACCTGTTACTTACTATTCACCTGAAAAGAAATAGAAAGTGTTGTTTTCAGCGTTGATTGTTAGTTTTCACATAACAGGTAGAAACAATCCTTTAGGAATAGTAGACAAGTAATTACTTACCCGCCAGATGTTTGTATTTGATAAAGTCTGGATGCATCCAGTGAACCGCCACCAACTATTCGAGCCTTTTGTAGAGAAAAGAAAAATAAAGATAATATTTTCTTATAAATCAAGTGCTTGTTCAATGACTTAAGACTAACCATACGCAGAACACCTAACATGAAAATATGTTAAGCAGGCTCAGCTCCAGGCCATAACATGTATTTGTATGTTACTCATCGTTTTAATATACTCTAAAAATTGGTGAACTATCAGTGGAGTATATAGCTATTATCAATGCAACAAACAGCACAAACAAATAAAGGACACGTGGATACAAAAAAGTGTCACAAGTCTAAATAAGTAATCCTCCAAGCCATTTAACCGAGATAAATTCATGAGTAAAATAGAGGGCTGACTCAGCAACAGGCTTGTATGTTGCAGCACTTTAAGAGCATTAGGAGAATCCTGTTTAACAATGCACATTTGGTGTTCTTAGGAGGCAACAAAAGAATGGATAACCAGAAGGAGCACATGCAATATTCCACAAGTAAAATGAAGGAACCAAACAGGTCAAGTCACAAACAAACATTAACAAGACATGATCCCTTAGGAAAGAGGTGATTTTAAACCTTTTCATCCATAGCTTTGCTATCTGAAAGAGAACCAGGAAGAAGGAGGATAGACGTTAGATACAAAATTGTCCAAGCAGCTCACTGGAAGCTTCATACATTGATGAGAATTAATGTACCTTTTATATAGTGCACAATAGAACATTGCAAACAGAGTTAAAAACTACAAAGATGTATACCCTTTAACGTGGTGGAGGTATATGGCAGCAAATCTGAAGACTGGCTATTAAACAGTTAAATAATGAAAAACATGCTATATTGTGGGGGCTCTATAACTTCTAAAAGACGTTCATTTCAGTTTCTTTACAGATTATGCTATTTTTATTATATGTATTTGTTAAGCATTTTCAGAGATACTGCTTTCCATAGAAACAGCTGGCCTGTGCTTGGCACACAGTGTCTTATGTGAGTGTTTCATGACGTCACCCTTCCCTAGAAAAAACACCTACTCAACTTCAGCTGTTTTTAGCAGGTAGGGGGTGAAAGAGGCTAGAACAAAGAACACTATAAAACAGATTCAGGTGGACATAGGTTACACTAAGAGTCAAGCAAACTATTTCTATAAAAATAATTTGATTTGGAAGTAGACATTTTGGTAAAAATTGGTAAAAAAAAAAAAAAAAAATCCTAGCTATAATTACACTAACTGATAAACAAAACATTTTATCTTTGTCATTATCTTGGAACTGCAAAAAATATGTTGTTTCCTTTTCAAATTCAAGAGAAAGACTGGCATATCTAAGAATTAGTGGATCCAAAAGAATACTGCAGATTTTATATTTCAGTGATTTAATTTCCCTAATACATTTCATGGTCAACAGAAGGAACTGTGGGCATTTCAGAAGGCTTGAACTGCACCTAAAGATGAGTATTACTAGAATGTGGCTTGGTCATTTTAGAGCGTTTTACTTCTGCAAAAAGATGCCCACACAGTTGAGTGCTAAGACAATTATTCTCATGCCCAAATGAACCCCGATTACAAATGCATATAGTATTTCATGAAGTTCTCCCTTTTATTTTTCTTATCCAGAACAGATACCAGGATGGGGTGATTTGACTGATTGCTTGATGCAAGAAAAACACTTCAGGCATTTTATACAAGAGCCCCTGTACTGTATGTACTGTAGACCTCTGAGAATTGCATTTATCAATTACCCTATTTTTCTGCAAGAGCAATGCACAAAATTATAATCTATTTAAGAATCATGTTCTGGTGCTCCAGGGTGCATTTACATTCATGTGGAATAATTCATGTACCTCTAGCCAGTAAAAATGTAAGGGTAAAGATCAGCAAGTGCTTAAAATTCTAATCTATTGTTTATGTATAATCAACAGAATCAAGGAAGTCTAAAGAGACTCGTATTTGTATGAAACCATTTGCTTATTTCTATTTATCAATCAATTAAATATTATTTACTAAAATGCTTAAATACAAGTACTGACAACTAATGCCATTTCTGTTACACAGATGTCACCTTGACAGATTCTTTTATTACTTTACTTCCATAAAATGTATACCATCAGTGATGATTATTGCCATTGATGATTACTTTAAAATTACTGTAATTGTCACATACTAGAATCACATCAGCAATAAAAGCTGATGCGGTTACAGGTGTCCTACTAGATGTATTCTAATTACAATCAACAAATAGAGAATGCTAGGTGTATGTAAAAGTGTGGGGGGCACAGCGCATATGCAAGGAATACATAAAGACAGCAAAAAAAAAAAAAACAATTTGAATGTTCAGATTTACTTTTTGTTATTGCCAGGGGCGTACCTAGAGCATTTGGCACCCGGAGCGGATCCTATATCTGGCACCCCCCCAGGCGACAAACTGCCCATTGACGTGTCACGTGTAAAATGTATGGAGACCCCCTTTTACATTACACAGCCCCCATTCCCCTGGACCCCTTTACATTACACAGCCCCCGTACCCCTGGACCCCTTTACATTACACAGCCCCCATTCCCCTGGACCCCTTTACATTACACAGCCCCCGTACCCCTGGACCCCTTTACATTACACAGCCCCCGTACCCCCTGGACCCCTTTACATTACACAGCCCCCGTACCCCTGGACCCCTTTACATTACACAGCCCCCGTACCCCTGGACCCCTTCACATTACACAGCCCCCCATTGGAACCCTTTACATTACACAGTCCCCATCCCCCCATGGAACCCTTTACATTACACAGCTCCCACCCCCCCATGGAACCCTTTACATTACACAGCTCCCACCCCCCATGGAACCCTTTACATTACACAGCTCCCACCCCCCCCCATGGAACCCTTTACATTACACAGACCCCCAATAGAACCCATTACATTACACAGCCCCATCCCCCATACAACCCTTTACATTACACAGCCCCCCAATATAACCCCTTTACAATACAAAGCCCCCCCTCCAAAGAACCCCTTTACAATACAAAGCCCCCCCTCAAAATAACCCCTTTACAATACAAAGCCCCCCTCCAAAGAACCCCTTTACAATACAAAGCCACCCCCCCCCAAAGAACCCCTTTACAATACAAAGCCCCCCTCCAAAGAACCCCTTTACAATACAAAGCCACCCCCCCTCAAAATAACCCCTTTACAATACAAAGCCCCCCCCCTCCAAAGAACCCCTTTACAATACAACCCCCGCCCCCCCCTACCTTTTTAGGAGGAGAGCGGAGGAGGAGGAACTGTTTAAAGCAGAGGATGTGAGAGAGACTCACTGTCACTCCCGAGCCCTGAATACACATCGATCGGCGCCTCGGCGGGAACTGCAGAAGTTACTGTGCTAGTTAATGAGCAGGTGATTGGTTGATAGGCGGTCCTAGCAACCAATCGCCTTCTCATTAACCAGCACAGTTAACTCCGGCAGCGCCTGCCGATCGTTGTGTATTCAGGGCTCGGGAGTGATAGTGAGTCTCTCTCACATCCTCTGCTTTAAACAGTTCCTCCTCCTCCGAGGCGGAAGCAGTCTGGCGGCCGGCCCCGGGTGTCACCCTGGTCTTCCCTGACACCCCCCTAATGTGTGGCACCCTGGGCGGACCGCCACCCCTATTGGTACGCCACTGGTTATTGCTAATGTGGTGTTCATTTTACAGTTTCTACATTTTTAAAGTCTGCATAATGATCTCTACTTTGGAAATAAAACCAAATTCCTAGTCTCGGAATTGCAGCAAAATAAAATCTAATGTTATGCAGTAGTAGGGAACATTCACAAATGGTCAGCTATCCTGTAGTAAGCAGTCAGAAACCAACTTTTAGTAAGTAACCTGCTCTAGAATAACCAATGCAAGATAGTTTCTCGTTGTTTACTATGCATTACTACACATTATTCTTTGTACACATTCTAATTTAATGTTATTAAAATGACCCTTCCCTTTAAGTCTGCAGCCCTGTAGTTTTCTGTAAAAATCAATGCATCACAACCTGCAGGCCTTCTCTACACGTGTTCTCTATTCTCTTACTTGTGTGATTGGCTCACTGGTTTTCCTAAATGTCTGCACTAAGATGTAAGTCAGATTTTAGGCAATAGGAATGATATTTTTGGTGAGATACTCCATAGGAGTAAATTGCTTCTAAAGGGATGAAGACACTTCCACATTTTCTTATTAGAATTCAGAAAGCGCACCAGCTGATTATATAGAACACAGACAATGCCATTCAGGAATTAATATTCCAAGGGACATACAGCTTTTTCTTAAAGCAGAGTTCCACCCAAAAGTGGAATTTCCACTTTAAGCACTCCAGTCCTGACCCCCTGATATGCCACATATAGCATGTGATTTTTTTGGGGGGAGCAGGTACCTAGTTTTGACAGGTAACTGCTCTCACTTCCGCTCAGGCTGCACTTCCGCTTCACCTCTCCCCCTCCCTCCCTGCTATCTTCTGGGACACATCACAGGTCCCAGAAAATTGCCCAGCCATTCAGGACGCACATCGCGACTCGCACATGTGCACCTGGCTGTGAAGCAGCAAGCAGTTATAGCCAGGTGCCCACACTAGTGATGCCGGCGCTGCCAAGAGGAGAGGGAATGGATCGAAGCTTCAGGCAGCCGCATCCCTTGATCGTGGGACAGGTGAATGTGTGTTTATTAAAAGTCAGAAGCTACACTTTTTGTAGCTGATGACTTTTAATAAACACAGAAATGGCTGCTTTAAGAACAGAAATGGGTAGAACTCTGCTACAAAGTTTGTTAAAATCCTTGCAATGTGCTGTACATTAAGGGGATTTATTGGCCTCAGCAAAAGTAGAGTTTCTCTTTAAGATACAAACCAAATGATGATACTAAGTATACTCTTGTACCTCTAGCATGATGGGCAAACCTTGTATGTGTTCCATGATAGGTGATTCTAGGTGCTAGTACATCTGTGAGGTTGCACGTGTACACATAAAAGCAGTAAGGAAATTTATGTTTTTAAAGTGGTTCTAGAGCCTTAAAGTTGTTCACCTTTATTCTTTCAATGCATTAAGGTGAAATACCTTTTTGTGGCAGATCCCCCCCAGACCCCTCCTTTTTCCTACCTGAGCCTGATCTGATCCAGCGATGTGCATGCACACAGTGGCTCTCACCGCTGTCTCCCTCATTGGACAGATTGATAGTCATTTGCTTCTGCTGCTGTCAATCAAAAGCTGTGATGCTGGGACGTGGCTGAGTCCCACTGTCTGTGTCAATGGATGCAGCAGAGGGATTCAGGAGCGAGCAAGCCAAAGAAGAGGGGCCTGGTTTGCCCAAGGGGGACCACAGAAGAAGAGGATCGGGGCATTTCTGGCAAAACCATTGCACTGAGCAGGTAAGTATAGGCATCTTTGTTATTTTAATTTAAAAAAAACTGAGGCTTTAGTAACAATTTAAACTGTCTTTTGAATGTTTTTATGTGTTTAATTGTTAATTATAATACTTTTTTGTTTACTTAATTTCTTTACTATCACATGCAGGGACAGTCATAGATACTTTTTATGGAGAAATCATCAGTCTCTTGCACCCCTAATGCCTTTTTTGCATTACTCCAGTGCAGCTCAGGGACATGGAGCACCAAGCTAATGCTTGTCGGGCCATTGCTACCAAGATTATCAAATCTCTGGCAGAAGCTGCTTCTGTTCATCAACCTTACCCCACTCTCCATCCTAAATCCCACTTAAGCAGTTTCAGTCTCAGTCTTAAGCATTCTTTCTTTCAGTAATGTGTATGTGCATGAATTAGCCAGTTGTCCCAGTCTAATCTGGCATATTTGCTATACAGAATCATAGCACAATGTTTCTTCTTCAAGTAGCACCCTCTTAGCTAGTTGGGTTGCTAATAGGATTAAGGCAAATTTAGTGTCAGCTCCTCTGTAGCCAGTGGAGTAGAGGTTGATTGCTTTAGGCTGCTCTGGGTTTTGCTGGTTGCAGACTCGACCACTTTCCCATTCTTTCTAGTCAGTTCAAGTATGTAGTGGGTTGAAAGAGGCAGAAAAAAAAAGAAAGAGGCAGACCCTAGACTTGCATGTTCATACAACCTCAGCCAATTACTGGAAAAAAGAATGACCAGTAGGGAGCTGAGCCCCCAAGGTTGGAGCCTTGAACTGTAGGGTCCTTATCATGAAGGTCAAGACTCAGCCTGGAGGGCTGTCCTCCTCTGGGTCATTTAGCTGAATTCTGCAGGAGGCCAATGAGGTCCCAGCTCAGGAAGAGCTGAGGGGCCTGCTCAAAGGATTCAACAAGGTCCCTGCTTAGGGAGTTAGGACTACTTCTATAACTGGAGACTCCTGAGCTGTATTTCCACCTACGTCTAGAAGGATTCACCCTAAAGAGTTTAGTAATAACCAGAGCGTGTCCTCTGCTGTACTTCACATTTAATTTTAAGTATTTTAAAGCTCACCCTACACCCTAACCAAGTTTAACCAGCATTAAAGCTCAAAAAGAGAAACACTGCTTGCTTATTAAGTTGTGACTGAGACTGTGGAGCAGCTATTTGCCTGGCTGCCGTGCAGCTAATAGGAAATAGAACTTTGAACAAAACTGCAAAACTGGCCTGGGTTCTGTGCTACATTCATAGGATGCAAAATTTTTTATTGCATGCCAAAATGTACTTTCGGCAGTAGTAGCTAATGACAGAAAAACCCACCTTGCACTGACTTATGGACATTTACAAACATCAGCATCTGCTTATGACAGCTGCTTATTAATGTTTTCTGAAGTTTACTAAATCCCTCTGGTTTAGGCAATTTAGTCTGATAAATACTACAGTAAGCATCTACCCCATACAAAATACCATTTTATTGAACCAAGCACAAAACAGCTAAAACAAGTATTAATTTAAAGGCAATGTTAAAATCAGAAACTATACTTGAAATGCTAGGTAGCAGATTTCTGATACTTGACAATGGATCATACTGTATGTACATGATGTACAAACCATTGCAACTGATTCAGAGACAGTTCAGTGGTAGGGTAGTATTAGAGATAAACTCAAGGAAGGATTAGGAAGCCTGTCAAATATCACATTCTATACAATAAAAGATGTTCCTTTGTTTATCATACAGTAATGTGCAGTGACATGAAACCCTTAAAACAAAAGTTAGTAACAGTCTAAAGATTTTTTTGCTAGTTTCCTATTCTGCATGTTGGAAATTAAAAAATGCTATCATCAATTCCAGATTGGGCTGTTACTAAAGTTGTTAATTACAGTGCACTATATTTTACCACTTGCTGACACCTTTTTCTGACATTTGTTGCTTACAAGTTAAAATCAGTTACTTAGAGCCCCCAAACATTATGTATGTATATATATATATATATATACCCTATATATATAACCCTAGAGCGGATGTTGTAATATTTTATGTCACACTGCATTTGCACAGCGGTCTTGAATAAAAAAAATGTGAAAGATGATGTTATGCCGAGTAAACAGATACCTGACATGTCATGCTTTAAAATTGTGCATGTTTGTGGAATGGCGACAAACTACACTACCTAAAAATCTCCATAGGTGTTGCTTTACATTTTTTTTAGGTTACCTGTTTAGAATTACAGAGGAGGTCTTGTACTAGAATAATTGCTCTCGCTCTACCAATCGTAGTGATACCTCACATGTGTGGTTTAAACACCATTTACATATGCGGGCATGACTTATGTATGTATTCACTTCCGCGCATGAGCACGAAGGGATGGGGTGCTTTACATTTTCTTTTTATTATTTATTTTACTTTTTATTTTTACGCTGTCCCTTTATTTTCTATACATTTTTTATCTCTTTTATTTCTATTACAAGAAATGTAAACATCCCTTGTAATAGAAATAGGAATGACAGGTCCTCTATATTAAGAGTCCTGAGGTCAAAATATTTTTGAAAATTTTTGTGTTTATGCCTGAGAACTGGAAGTGATGTCAGAGGTCATTCCGGTCCTCCAAAGGCATAGAGCTGAGTGGGGGCCATCTTGCCCTCACTCGACTACCTGCCCAGCAAACTGCCACATCGGATTGTGTCCAGACTTAACGGATAGCTCCAGTAAGCTTAAAAGTGACCAGGAAGTGGTGAGAGGGGAGGCACCTCTCCCGCCACCTATGAAAGTGATCTTGTGGCGAATCCGCCGCTGGGATCATTTTTATCGGAAAGCCGTCTGCCCAAGGGAAAAAACTATACTAGGGTTATGGCTTCTAGCTGCAGCAATAACCCCGATATTTAACATCAAAATCATGACGTACATTCCTATTTAGGAGGTCGGCAAGTTAAAGCACACTTTGGATATGAGTTTCTTTGCAGAATTATCGGTCCAACAGGTATGGCCATGAATATTATGAGAAGAAATCCATCTTATGCCTGTCTTGTGATGCCACAACCAAAGTGGTTATATCTAATAAACAGTTTTCTTATGAGTGTGGTTGGATGACCATACAACAACAGTTCACCTATATTGTGTAGCAATATATTTTATAGCAATGTTAAGAAAATTCTGTTTACATAGTTACATAGATAGTTAATCAGGTTGAAAAAGACACAATTCTATCTAGTTCAACCAGCAGAAAAAAATAAATAAATAACAAACCTTCACATACACTATCCTATACCCACAATTGATCAAGAGGAAGGAAAATAAGGCAAAAGGGAATCAGTCCCATACATTGTTTGAAACAATAATTTTCACAGCCATCAATCATTATGCCACTATGTCCACTTGCAACTGAAATTCACTATGTATTAAAGGCAATTATACTGGTTGTTTTATGAATGCTTAGGAAAAATGGTCCACAAGATAAACAATCACTTTTATATTCATACTGGTATGGAATGAAGTTTGGCTTGTGCTTGTCTTGTGATATCATGAAAAATCACCCCACAGCCATAATCGGTATATCAATTATGCAGTGTTCTTGCAAGCATTTTTAGATTACCCCACAACAACAAATCTGCTAAATATGTTGCAACAAACCCCAATGGTTAGCAAAAACCAGTCCCATATGAGGTTTGAAAAGATCAATAGCCACTGGCAGCAAATCAATATATAACTACACACTCAGACAACCATGAATGTGAAAAACTTTGGACAGGATTTACGAGCCACCTCAGGTGTCTTCCCAATTCTCACTGAATATCCAAAATTCATTCTGCGGGTGGCCCTGCTAGCATCACCTGTAGTGTTGAGCGAACCCGGACTGTATTGTTCGGGTTCGTACCGGACTTTTGGGTATTCGGTACCCGAACCCGAACCAGAACATTTCACTGTATGTTCGGGTACTGTCCATTTGTTCGGTAACAAATAGAACAAGAGCAGTATCCAACCTGTTAAGCGTGCGGTGCTGCACATTTCATGCAACCTCAGTGCATATGTGTCTGCTTTATCTGCATTTAAAAAAAAAAAAAACATTTTTTCCTTCATATTTAACTTTGACATACAGTCTTTAGACAGATATTGTTTTTCTAACCTGCTCTTCAAAAAGCACCAATGTGAGGGGAAAATAATTCTTTTTCAGTATTTAGGGTAAAAAATGTATTTTTCAGTTTTTCTTTCAAATTTTTTTTTTTTTTTTATTCAATAGCAGAATAGAACAACAACAGTATCCAACCTGTTAGGCGTGCGGTGTGTAGCGGGCATTTCCTGCAACCTCAGTGCATATGTGTCTGCTTAATCATCATTTTAAAAAGAAAAAAACTTTTTTCCTTCATATTTCTCTGTGACTTACAGCGTTTAGACAGACACTGCATTTCAAATCTGCTATTCAACAAGCACCAATTAAGGGGACAATTATTTTTCAGTTTTTCATTCATACATTACAGTGCGATACACGCATTGCAATAAAAAAAAAAAAAACATTTAGGGGCAAAAAAAGTTGATTGCGGCCCTGTCTGCATATGTTAAAGTGAGATACACCCATTGCGTACTGTTGTATAGCACATTGCAACAAAAAAAACATTTAGGGGCAAAAAAAGTTGATTGCGGCCCTGTTTGCATATGTTACAGTGAGATACACCCATTGCATACTGTTGTATTGCGCATTGCAATAAAAAAAAAACATTTAGGGGCAAAAAAAGTTGATTGTGGCCCTGTCCGCATATGTTACAGTGAGATACACCCATTGCATACCGTTGTATTGCGCCTTTCAATTAAAAAAAAAAACATTTAGGGGCAAAAAAAGTTGATTGCGGCCCTGTCCGCATATGTTACAGTGAGATACACCCATTGCATACCGTTGTATTGCGCCTTGCAATAGAAAAAACTATTTAGGGGACAAAAGAGTTTATTGAGGCCCTGTCTGCATATGTTACAGTGTGATACACCCATTGCATACTGTTGTATTGCACATTGCAATAAAAAAAAAACATTTAGGGGCAAAAAAAGTTGATTGCGGCCCTGTCTGCATATGTTACAGTAAGATACACCCATTGCATACTGTTGTATTGCGCCTTGCAATAAAAAAAAAACTATTTAGGGGACAAAAAAAGTTGATTGCGGCCCTGTTTGCATATGTTACAGTGAGATACACCCATGGCATACTGTTGTATTGCGAATTGCAATAAAAAAAACCTATTTAGGGGCAAAAAAAGTTGATTGTGGCCCTGTCCGCATATGTTACAGTGAGATACACCCATTGCATACTGTTGTATTGCGCCTTGCAATAAAAAAAACTATTTAGGGGACAAAAAAAGTTGATTGCGGCCCTGTCTGCATATGTTACAGTGAGATACACCCATTGCATACTGTTGTATTGCGCGTTGCAATAAAAACCCATTTCCGGGAAGATCCAAAATTCGATGAATATGAGGAGGTGGTCAAATAAGGGACGTGGCCTGGGTCGTGGTGTTGCTGGTGGAGCTCCTGTTGCAAGGAAAGGACGTGGTTGATCTCTGCCAGCTACATGCACAGGTGAAACACCTTCCGCAGCTGCGAGTAGGCGACAGAACCTTCATCAGTATTTGGCAGGGCCTAATGTGCCTCTACAAATGTTGAGGCCAGAACAAGTACAGGCGATAGTAGATTGGGATGTTGACAGTGCCTCCAGTTCCTTCACATTGTCTCCCACCCAGTCTTCTGCTGAAAGGTCAGAGTTGGCACCTGCAGCCGATGTCCATCAATCTGTCACCGCACCCCCTTGCAAATCAGCCAAGCAGTCTGAGCCCCAATTCATGCAGCAATCTCTTCTTCTTTTTGATGACTCTGTTAGCATGGTTTCCCAGGGCCATCCACCTAGCCCTGCCCCAGAAGTGGAAGAGATTGATTGCACCGATGCCCAACCACTTATGTCTCCAGATGAGTACATGGGAGGACCGTCGCAGCAAGTCTCAGATGATGACAAAACACATGTGCCAACTGCTGCGGAATTCAGAATTGTGGAGACCGACAAGGGTTGCAGGGGTGAAGACTGGGTGGAAGACAACGTGGAGGACGATAAGGTCCTTGACCCCACATGGAATGAACATCATGCAGGTGACCTGAGTAGTTTGGAGGAAGAGACGGTGGTCGCACAGAGCCACCAGCACAGCAGAAGAGGGAGCAGGGTGCAAAAGCGGAGCGGCCGTGCCCTAGACATTACGCCTGCTACTGCCCAACGCAGCAAGGGACCGAGCACACCAAAACACCAAAGCCAGCTCACAGGAGTTCCCTAGCGTGGCAGTTTTTCAGACAATGTGATGATGACAGGACACAAGTGGTTTGCACGCTGTGCTATCAGAGCCTGAAGCGAGGCATAAACGTTCTCAACCTAAACACAACCTGCATGACCAGGCATCTAAGTGCAAAGCACGAGCTGCAGTGGAGTGCACACCTGAAAAACCAAGAAAGGTCTCTGGCTCCTCCTGCCTCCTCTTCTGCCGCTGCAGTCTCGACCTCTTCATCCACCTCTGTAGTGCCAGTGGCATCTGCCACCCCGCAAACAGAGGATCCACCAGCAACACCACCACCTGGGTCACCAATAACCATCTCCACAATGTCCCATGGAAGCGTTCAGCTTTCTATCTCCCAAACACTGGAGCGGAAGAGGAAGTTCCCCCCTACCCACCCACGATCCCTGGCCCTGAAAGCCAGCATTTCAAAATTCCTGGCCTTTGAAATGCTGTCATTCCGGCTGGTTGAGACGCAGAGTTTTAAGAGCCTTATGGCGGTGGCTGTCCCACAGTACGTCATGCCCAGCCGCCACTACTTTTCCAGGCAAGCATCCCTTCCTTGCACAACCAAGTGGGTGACAAAATCAGGTGTGCACTGCGCAACACCATCTGTAGCAAGGTCCACCTAACTACGGATACGTGGACCAGTAAGCACGGTCAGGGACGTTATATCTCCCTAACAACACACTGGGTAAATGCAGTGGCGGCTGGGCCTGAGGCGGATAGCAGTCTGGCGCATGTTCTTCCACCACCGAGGATTGCAGGGCACTTCAGTTTGCCTCCTGTTCCTAACTCCTCCTAATCTGCTTCCTCATCCTCTACCGCCTCCTCTTCCGGTCAGCGTAACACCTTCACCACCAACTTCAGCACAGCCAGGGTTAAACGACAGCAGGCAGTTTTAAAACGTGCCTGTTTGGGTGAAAAACCACACACCGCGTAGGAGTTGTGGAGGGGCATTGAACAGCGGACCACTGAGTGGTTGCTGCCAGTGAGCCTCATATGTCTCACCGCCTCATATGTGACGTGCCCACAAGGTGGAACTCCACCTTGCACATGAAGGCCAGGCTGTGCGAGCAGCAGCAGGTCATAGTGGAGTTTCAGCTGCAGCACGAACGTGTAAGTCGCTCTGCGGAACAGCACCACTTCACCACCAATTACTGGGCCACCATGCGAGACCTGTGTGCCTTGTTGCGCTGTTTCAAGTACTCCACCAACATGGCCAGTACCGATGACGCCGTTCTCAGCTTAACTATCCCACTTCTATGCTTTCTTGAAAAAACACTTCAGGCGATGATGGAAGAGGATGTGGCACAGGATGAGGAGGAGGAGGAGGAGGAGAATGAAGAGGTAACATTTCCAAGGCTTTCAGGGCAGTCATTCGCAAGTGGCTCCGAGGGTGGGTTCCTGCACACAAAAACGCCAGGGACACAATTGTCCAGCAGGGGCACAGTTCTGGAGGATGACGAGGATGAGGAGATGGAGGAGGATATGGAACCATGTTCACAGCAAGGGGGCACCCAGGCCAGCTCATGGCCATCACTGGTGCATGGCTGGGGGGATACGGAGGACCTAGAGGATAAACCTCCCACAGAGGACAGCTTTTCGTTGCCTCTGGGCAGCCTGGCACACATGAGCGATTACATGCTGCAGTGTCTCCGCAATGACCGCCAAGTTTCCCACATAGTTACATGTGCTGATTACTGGGTGGCCACCCTGCTGGATCCCCATTACAAGGACAACGTACCGTCCTTAATTCCCTCACTGGAGCGTGATCAGAAGATGCGCGAGTACAAGCACACGCTGGTAGACGCGCTGCTGGTGGCATTTCCACCTGACAGCGGGGGCACAGTGGAAGCACAAGGCCAAGGCAGGGGAGGAGGAGGAAGAGGTCGTCAACGCTGCCAGGGCACCGCCAGCATCTCAGAAGGCAGGGTTAGCATGGCCGAAATGTAAAAAAGCTTTGTTAGCACACCACAACAAGCAGCTGTACCAGCAGCTGATATGGAACGTCTTAGCAGGAGGCAGCATTTACCTAACATGGTGGAGCAGTATATGTGCACACGCCTAGACGTACTGAATGATGGGTCTGCCCCCTTCAACTTCTGGGTCTCCAAGTTTGGCACATGGCCTGAGCTTTCCCTTTACGCCTTGGAGGTGCTGGCCTGCCCTGCAGCCAGTGTATTATCTGAACGTGTATTTAGCACGGCTGGGGGCATTATCACAGACAAGCGCAGCCGCCTGTCCAGAGCCAATGTGGACAAGCTCACGTTCATTAAAATTAACCAGGCATGGATCCCACAGGACTTGTCCATACCTTGTGCAGAATAGACATGTATACCGGCCTTACCCAGCCATTGCTGGATTTGATCTTTCTTACTCTTTTGGGGTGTACCTGAATTTAAATTTTTTTTTATTAAAAACCAAAACCAGCGTTGGCTACCTCGTCCTCCTCCTCCACTACAGCCGCCGCTTCCACCTACACCACCATATCCTCTGCCACCTCAACCTCCTATTCCATATGGGCCTCGTCCTCCTCCTACATCATTCAAGATGATTATTTTTTATTTTTCTTTTTTATGTTCTTTTAAGTTATTTCCCTATCCACGTTTGTTTGCAGAGCACTTGCCATGCTCTTAAGATGATTTTGATGCCATTTGCAGCCCTCTAGCCTTTCCATGTTTGTTTTAGAGGCATTTTAGTGCTTTAGTTTGGGTTTCCATTGACTTCAATGGGGTTCGGGATCGGGACAAAGTTTGGGTTAAGTCCGGGTCAACAACCCAGACTTTTTTTTAAAAAAAACCCGAACATCCAGGTGTTCACTCAACTCTAATTACCTGTCTTGACAAAAGTCAATTTTTCAATCAATATTTGTCAAAGCAGCAAGGTGGAAAATTATTTGCCTTTTATGGTGGTCATATACGCTTCAATAAATGATTGATTTCTTTTTTGATTGATCTCTTTGGATAGGAATAATCAATCTATAGTTAACAACCTATTCAAATGATATGCCAAACAGGGGAAAATGGATTTTTAATGATAGCTAGGATATAATCATAACTTATGATCATAAGTTATTAATCACATCTCTGCCTCCACCATGTCATTTCATAATCTGATTGATCAAAACATGATCATATTCATGAACAAAGTATCTCAGTGCAGCCGAACTATGCAAAACAACCATTATTATTCCACCCTGTTCAAGGCTGCTGATAAGGGGACAAAGGGGTACCACTGGGACACCTGTAGGGGGCCCAGACCCCATCACTTAACTTAATAGTACATGTTCCATGCATACTGTGAGCACATAATGTTGTTCCCTGTGGCTCTCAGGTGGTAGTTCATATTCCCTGGGCTGGGGGGGGGGGGCTTTAGAGGGGCCCGAGAGACTGTATACAGTGCCTTGTGAAAGTATTCGGCCCCCTTGAACTTTGCGACCTTTTGCCACATTTCAGGCTTCAAACATAAAGATATAAAACTGTAATTTTTTGTGAAGAATAGACAACAAGTGGGACACAATCATGAAGTGGAACGAAATTTATTGGATATTTCAAACTTTTTTAACAAATAAGAAACTGAAAAATTGGGCGTGCAAAATTATTCAGCCCCCTTAAGTTAATACTTTGTAGCGCCACCTTTTGCTGCGATTACAGCTGTAAGTCGCTTGGGGTATGTCTCTATCAGTTTTGCACATCAAGAGAGTGACATTTTTGCCCATTCCTCCTTGCAAAACAGCTCAAGCTCAGTGAGGTTGGATGGAGAGCGTTTGTGAACAGCAGTTTTCAGTTCTTTCCACAGATTCTCGATTGGATTCAGGTCTGGACTTTGACTTGGCCATTCTAACACCTGGATATGTTTATTTGTGAACCATTCCATTGTAGATTTTGCTTTATGTTTTGGATCATTGTCTTGTTGGAAGACAAATCTCCGTCCCAGTCTCAGGTCTTTTGCAGACTCCATCAGGTTTTCTTCCAGAATGGTCCTGTATTTGGCTCCATCAATCTTCCCATCAATTTTAACCATCTTCCCTGTCCCTGCTGAAGAAAAGCAGGCCCAAACCATGATGCTGCCACCACCATGTTTGACAGTGGGGATGGTGTGTTCAGGGTGATGAGCTGTGTTGCTTTTATGCCAAACATAAAGTTTTGCATTGTTGCCAAAAAGTTTGATTTTGGTTTCATCCGACCAGAGCACCTTCTTCCACATGTTTGGTGTGTCTCCCAGATGGCTTGTGGCAAACTTTAAACAACACTTTTTATGGATATCTTTAAGAAATGGCTTTCTTCTTGCCACTCTTCCATAAAGGCCAGATTTGTGCAGTATACGACTGATTGGTGTCCTATGGACAGAGTCTCCCACCTCAGCTGTAGATCTCTGCAGTTCATCCAGAGTGATCATGGGCCTCTTGGCTGCATCTCTGATCAGTCTTCTCCTTGTATGAGCTGAACGTTTAGAGGGACGGGCCAGGTCTTCATAGATTTGCAGTGGTCTGATACTCCTTCCATTTCAATATTATCATTTGTACAGTGCTCCTTGGGATGGTTAAAGCTTGGGAAATCTTTTTGTATCCAAATCTGGCTTTAAACTTCTCCACAACAGTATCTTGGACCTGCCTGGTGTGTTCCTTGTTCTTCATGATACTCTCTGCGCTTTAAACGGACCTCTGAGACT
This sequence comes from Pelophylax lessonae, assembly GCF_965119305.1. Taxonomy (NCBI): domain Eukaryota; kingdom Metazoa; phylum Chordata; class Amphibia; order Anura; family Ranidae; genus Pelophylax; species Pelophylax lessonae. The sequence continues at coordinate 94,688,155 of NC_138771.1, read as the reverse complement.
ATCACAATGCAGGTGCATTTATACGGAGACTTGATTACACACAGGTGGATTCTATTTATCATCATTAGTCATTTAGGTCAACATTGGATCATTCAGAGATCCTCACTTAACTTCTGGAGAGAGTTTGCTGCACTGAAAGTAAAGGGGCTGAATAATTTTTCACACCAGATTTTTCAGTTTTTTATTTGTTAACAAAGTTTGAAATATCCAATAAATTTTGTTCCACTTCATGATTGTGTCCCACTTGTTGTTGATTCTTCACAAAAAATTACAGTTTTATATCTTTATGTTTGAAGCCTGAAATGTGGCAAAAGGTTGCAAAGTTCAAGGGGGCCGAATACTTTTGCAAGGCACTGTATATAGGGACATTTTTCATTTTTCCACACACGAGGATCTACACAATAACAAGTGCTGTAAGTAAGTAAGTGCTAAGGCAGAGTGGGCTCCAGCTGAGGGATTCAGCAGCAGAACTGTGGCAGGCTTAGGGAGGGCTGGCATCAATCAGTGCAGCAGGCAAAGGTAGGGAAGAAGAGAAGAGTGCACACTTAGGGATCATCTGCAGAGAAGTCTCAGAAAAAGTACAGTACATGCACACACACACACACACACACACACCACCTTGTGTGGCACTGAAAGCTGTGGATGCTGGTTTTCTGGATACAATGTTATAAAAACCGCCAAAGTGTGATATTCTATGCAGGCAACAGCGATTGCTCTAAAGGTGCATAAGAAGCCTTGAACCCACCCAAATTCATCAAAACCAATATAAATGTAACATATAAAAAACTAGTGTATATAAATAATAATGCAACAAAGAAACAAAAGTGCCTATGCCCAGTGCACATAAATGTCCATTGACAATAGTCCAAGATAAGAAGAAGGTCTTCCGTATCCTTCAAAGGAAACAACTCACTATTCCTGCCGTGATGGATTTGTGCATCCCAAACCTCAATAGCTCTAATGAAAAAAGGTGACACCTGCATGAACAGTGAGTGAAAAAAATTCCCACTCACCAGATGATGTTGATCCTCCTTACCATATGGCAGTAGGATCAAAGGAAACTTAGATGGTCTCCTTGACCAGAATGTGGACTCCAACCGGTCTTTCAGTTCCCCTTCCTCACGGTAGGTCAGAGCTCCAAAAATAGATGCAGGAGATACGTAGAAAACAAAACTGAGAGCAGACTTTTGTAAAATTTTGTAAAACATTTGTAAAAAATTGTAAATAGCCTTTATTAGAAGCCCATTGTAGAGGCTAAAAATATAATTTATAAAAAAATCTCTCCCTTGCGGGTTCCCGCACTGTACAGTGCGAGCAATCTAAGCCAGACCCGCCGAGAAACAGCGTGCATTCCACATACAGGGTAGTATGTCGCAACGTGCGTTACAGCTTGACGCCTTTCGTCATCAATGTGACATCTTCAGAAGCTTGCATACAATAGCTGGCACTACAGATTTCTCCATTTGATTAGCATCGATGGGGGAATCCAATGACTTTTCCCATTTAGCCCGCAAAGCCGATGGAAAGCAATTAGAAAATGTATGGACAGCTTTACAGTTGTCATTTCAACAACTAGTAAGGCTTGTTAGGAAAACATGTATTTGTTAAAAAAAATAAAACAAAAAATCCAGTAATATTAGGTTTTCTATGAGTATTTGTATGCATGTTGAAGACAAAGACCATTCAAAGCTTTAAAAAGCAAGACAATGCATGGGTTTGTTACAAGTAGCACTGGGAATATGATTTCTGTTTATTTCTTATGAAACTAATCTATCACAGTATTCCTTGACATACAACCTTATTCGACTACAACGCCTGAGCAAGCGATAGAGGTTATTACATTTTGCTGTATATGAAAGTCTTAGTTACTAGATATTCACACTGGGATATTTAATGTTACTTGATGTGGGCTTTACTCAGAAGAGAAGCGTTTGAAACCCAGGCTTACGGCAAGTGGGGTCATCATGATTGGTAATTTGATATTGTCATGATGCTTCCTTCCTAATGCTGGTCTTCACATGTACTTTGTGTGACATGATATATGCCATGCCTAAGTATAATATGTTCCAGAGCAACTGTCATTTGCTCCACTGGTCAATTCCCAGAGCACATTTGTATTTGCCTAGCTTGTTGTAAGGCAATGCAAAAAGCTCCTAAGAAAGCAACCTATTAAAGGTCCAATGCATAAGGTATCCTAATTTACAACTAGGGGCATCAGGGCATAGGCTATGCTCAAAAACGTGAAAATGGCTACACCCTCTGTGCCCATCAGACTGTGTGGTTCTGTCATAGCTCTTGCCCACAAGTCTCAGAGTTTGTGATATGTTAACGTCCTCCTTTTACAGATCCAGGGTGTACTGTGTAGCCACCTACAATGAGACTAATATAGATTGAGCACGCATGTGTCAGTGCTAAAGGGCTTAAACATTTTTTTAAACTGAAATGAATCAGATTGGATTTCTGCTATTTATGCTAAGCTAATCTTAAGTAAGAAAAATCAATTCCACAACCAAATTTGAATTGATAGTAAGCGCTGCCGCTGAGGCTAAAAATCCTACTGTTCTGTAACAACAAAAACAGCTTACATGCCTTAGGCCTGTAATGTAAATAATCTGTGTTTTCCATGTTTCCGAAAGACCTTCTTTCCACTGTACAGCAATTTATAAAAATGGGATTTTAACTTCCCGTAAAATCTATTTCTCTGATGTTCACTGATAGACACAGTTCTTGATCTTCTTAACCATTAGGTTATACTGCCCCCTACAAGAGTAGGACACTAGGCAGAAAAAAAGTCTGGCTATGCCTATGGCGGGTCGCAGGGGGTATACTCCCTCTTTCTAGTATAGGTACTCAGTTTTGTTACAAGCAGTGTCAGAAGAATTACAACTCCACAGAGGGGTGGGTGCTGTGTCCATCAATGAACATCAGAGAAATGTATTTTACGGTAAGTCAAAAATCCTATTTTCACTTTAGTCCATTGACGGACACAGCTCCTGATCTTCTTAACAATTGGGACATCCCAAAGCAGTGTTAAACATGAGGGGTGGGAACAGGGAAATTTTTTTTATTCCAAGGCTAAACTATAGCCAACTAGGTAAAAAGGAGCTCAACCAAAATAACTGGAGCCCACCTGACAAAAACAATACACCCTCAAAGAGTACCAGGTCCTCTAAACAGCAGCCTGCAAAACCTTGCGGCCATAAGAAGCATCCACAGATGCCAACACATTCACTTTATAGAGCTTTGTGAAAGTGTGCATCGATGACCAGGTGGCCGCCTTGCAAACCTGCGTCACTGATGCCTGATGACGGAAGGCCCAGGAGTCACTGAGCACCCTAGTAGTGTGTGCCTTGACAGGGAAAGGAGGAACCTGACCCTTGATGGAAATAGGCCTGAATGACCATCTGTCTGATTAATCTAAAAATGGTTGCAGAGGAAGCGGACAACCCTTTCCGAGGCCCATTGACAAGCACAAATAGTGAGTCTGACTTTCTAAAAGACTCTGTAGCTGCCAGGTACACCCTAATTGCCCAGACCACATCCAAGGCATGCAAAGCAATTTTCTTCAGATGTTTTAGCCTGGGGCACCGGGAAGGCAACACAATGTTTTCATTAAAATGAAAATCAGAGACAACCTTTGGAAGGAACAATGGACAGGGACGAAGAACCACCTTAACTCTGTGAATCACCAAGTAATGTGAATGACAGGACAATGCCGCCAATACCTACACCCTGCATGATAGCCACCAAAAGGCCAACAGCGTAAGCAGAGGAATCTCCTGAAGATTCTCAAAAGGAGGCTTCAGGAGTACTGAGAGCTCCAAATGGAGGTCCCAAGGCAGCAATGGAGACCACACTGGTCTCCCTGAAGAAAAGCACACACCAGGGAGTGTGTGGTCAAGGGCAATTGAAAGAAAACCTCCAAGGCCGATACCTGGCCCTTGATAGTACTCAAGGCCAGTTTCTGCTCAACCCCCTGTTGAAGGAAGGTCAAGATCTGAGCCACCAAAAAAGAGTGAGGATGAATCCCAAGAGACCCACACCACGCAATGAACGTCTTCCACGTACGATGGTAGATCTTCCTAGAAGTAGATTTCCTAGCTTTTAACAGCATTGGAATCACTGACTCAGACAAACCTCTATCCTTCAGCACCTGGCGTTCAACAGCCAAGCTGTCAAAGCCAGTGACTGTAAAGCAGGTTGGAAGATTGGCCCTTGGAACAGCAGATCAAGGAATGACGACGACCAGCTGCACCAGATCGGCGTACCAAGCCCGGCGAGGCCAGTCTGGGGCCACCAAGATGACCAGAATCCCTTCTGCCTCAATCCTGTGTAGAAGTCTTGGCAGAAGCTTGATAGGAGGGAAAGCGTAAATTGGACAATACAGACCCTATGGTGCCACCAGCGCGTCTGTGGCATCTGTCAAAGGATCCCGTGACCATGCCACAAACCTCTGCACATTTCTGTTGAGCCAAGACGCCAACAGATCCACCTCGGGATGCCCCACCAGAGGCACAACTGATGAAATATCTCCGGATGAAGGGACCACTTACCTTGGTCTAACGCCTGCCGACTGAGGTTATCCACCTGCCAGTTTTCTACCCCCGGAATGTGTACGGCAGAGAGGACTGGAACGAAATGTTCTGCCCACCTTAGAATGCTGGCTACCTCCAGAGCCGCCATGACACTTCTTGTGCCCCCCCTGGTGATTGACATAAGCCACGGCCGTGGCACTGTCCGAATGAATGCGCACTGGACATCCCTAAATACAATCTGTCCAATGTTCCAGGCACAGTCTGATCACTCAGAGTTCCAGGACATTGATCGGTAGCTTGGACTCATCAAGTGTCCAGACCCCCTGAGCAGAATTTTTGCAAAGGACACCTCCCCTCCCAGACAGGCTGGCATTCGTGGTGACCACTGTCCAATACAAAGGGGAGGAAAGATTTGCCCAGCCGAAGCGCCAGAGAACGAAGCTACCAAATCAGGGACCCTTTCATTCCCTGGCTCAGCCAGATCGGATTGTCCAGTGACTGTGGATTCTTGTCCCATTTGCCCAGGATCTCTCTTTGCAGGCATCTCATATGGAACTGTGCAAACTCAACCACCTCAAAGGTAGACACTATCAGGCCCAGCAGCCGCATGCAAGTCCAGAAGGATGGCTGTCTGCTGGACAGCAGGAGACGAATTGCACCCTGCAGTTTCTGGAGTTTGTCCATAGGAAGGACCACTCTGGCTAAGGCCAACTCCAGAGTCAGACCCAGATAGTCAAGCTTTGTGGACAAACCAGAGCAGACTTCTGAAAATTCAGAATCCAGCGAACTCCCTCAGAGTTCATATGGTGATCTCCAGGTTTTCCACCAGAGCAATAAGAGACTCCCCTTGCAGAAGGAGGTCATCCAAGTAGTCCAGTACCGCGATCCCCCACTGACGTAACAATGCTAGCCAAAGGGTATCACCACAAACGATCCCAGCAAGGAGCGAGGTCCTTACTCCTGACTAGGCAGAAAAAAACTGAGTACCTATAGCAGAGAGAGTTAGAAAACCCCCTGGGACTGCCCATAGGCGTAGCCAGACTTTTTTTTATGCCTAGTGTCCTACTCCTGTAAGGGGCAGTATAACCCAATGGTTAAGAAGATCAGAAGCTGTGTCCATCAATGAACGAAAGAGAAATATTGTTTGCATTGGTACTTATCTCTTATTTTAGAACCCAGCTTCCCATGCCTTTTTTTGCCATATTTACTCCCTGTACAGGTGTCTTAACTATTAAATCTGACTGAACACTTTAAAAATGCTTAAGCCTAATAATATTGTTGCTGTATGTCTTAAAGGTACAAAAACCAAACCTGAAAATAATTAAAATGTGTTTTTTTTGTGTGGATTGAACCTTTAAATACTAATTTCATCAACATGTTCATGATATCATCGTAGAGCAGCAGATTGCATTTTAATTTTTTTTTTTTTATCCTTTTATTTTCTTGTTTTTGCAAAATGTTGGAGCACTTCATAGATCCGGCTGCTTCCAAGCCAGCTGAAACATATCATTAATAAAATACAATGTTTACGCAAAAGAACAATGTCATTAAAAGACGATGGTTTTGTTTCATCTGACAACATTTGTGATTCCAAGCTGTGCTGTGTTATATAGATAACTGCAAAAAACTCTACTGTAATGTATTTGAGATGATATACGGGATATTATATTCATGCTTTCATACAAAAAGTAATATACTGCTCATCTCTATAGTGTGTACTGCATTGCAAACATTCAGAAATCTCATATGATATATTTTAGATATTTTTTGTGAAGTCCTACAAATTCTCATTACATTTTTTTTAATATACAATGCATTTAGAAAACAAATAAACCTGATCATCAAAATTTTTAGCCTTTTAAATCATATGCTAAGGATAAAATATGCTTATATTCTATGGGGGAGATTTACTAAAACTGGAGCACTCAGAATCTGGTGCAGCTGTGTGTGGTAACCGATCAGCTTCTATCTTCAGCTTGTTCAATTAAGCTTTGACAATAAAACCTGGAAGCTGATTGGTTACTATGCAGAGCTGCACCAGATTCTGTGTGCACCAGTTCTATTATAAGGAGTATGTTTTAACAGGATTTTTTTTTCTAGAATTATCTATTTCGCGCATGTACATTGATAATTAGAAATTCCTTGTGGTACAAACTCAGCAGTAATTCTTGGAATATTGTAGGATATCGATTTGTCATGTAAAAATTCATACATTAAACTCTAAAGCAGGACTTTACCCAAAAGGGGTAGTTCCACTCTTCTTCCACCTCCCCCTCTCCTCCAATGCATTTGAAAAATTTTTTGGGTCAGGGGGAGCAGTACTTAGTTTTGCCAGGTACCATTCCCACTTCTGCTGGGATTGCCCCTTCCTTGCCTGCAGCCATCTGGGACAGGTCACAGGTCTCAGAAGGCTGGGGGACCATTCACAAAGTGCAGTGCACAGTCAGCTGTGAAGCTGCAAGAAATCACAGCCGGCTGCCCACAGTTAACATACCAGCGTCAGGACACCACGACCGGTGAAGAATCCTATTGGGGTGAGGATGGCACTGGATATCTGGAGTTGTAAGTGTCTGTTTATTAAAAGTCAGCAGCTCCAGTCTTTTGATTTTTAAAGAAATGACTGTAGAACCTCTTTAAAGTAAACCCGTGGCTCTGCTATGAACATTCAATGTTTTACACATTCTTTACAATCATTAAATTAGCTTTAAAACAGACCTCACTGACCTCTGCAGCTACAGAGGTAGGCTCCTTTCACACGAACGATCTGATCAGATCCGCCTATCAGTTTTTTAGGTAGATCTGTATGGATCCTCCATGCATCCATAAGGGGCAGCGGATGTCAGCGGAGACATGTCCGCTGACACCTGCTGCTATCCGCATTCCGAAACCCTATTTTCCATCCATCCAGGGGATCAGATCGGATGGGATCGCATGAGAACGGAAAGGTGGTCTGCTCTCATCCGATTCCCCCTAGACAGCAGCGGGGCTCTGACACCTCCCTCTCCACACACAGTGCGGAGATGGAGCTGTCATCCGCCTGCTCAGCGGGGATCGGCGGATCGATCCCTGCTGAGCAGAGAATGGACCGCAGCACGCATCGCAGCGTGTGAAAAGAGCCGTAGAATTAAAAATGTTCCAGTCCTTCTCCTAGCAGTTCAGCTCACCATGCTTCCTCCTCCAAGAGCACATGCTCTGTGTTTTGAGATTAGTGGGGTGGCAAGTCACTTCTGGGTGAGGGTTAACTGAGTCAGATTCAGCTTCTTAGTCAAGTTCCCTTTGTGTGATTGAGTGTTTTGAATTGGGGTAGGTCATCTGAGAAAACTTCTGCAGATTTTTCTATTTCAGCCAGTACTATACAGTACCACTGCTTCTCTTAGGTGGGGGACAAATGTGAGCACTTTCCTTAAAGTGCTTGTAAACCGATGAAATGAAAAATGAACAAAGCATATGCCTCTATAGTGTGTACTAGCCCCAATCCAAAGCCCCTAGTAAGGTTCCTACCTGCTGTCTCATCCCTCTGCTATCTGAGTCATTGCTGACAAGTTATACCAACCACAGAAGACCTGACACCCCCCCCCCCTCCAGCACACAGCAGGTGACCGAAAGCCTCAGCTATGCATGTTTCCCTATGATACTACCCCCCCCCCCAACTTAGGTCTCAGATTACATTTAGCCAGGGCTTTTTTTCTCAGGAAATAGGTACAGGAACTCAACCACGACCCCCCAAAATACCCTCCCCCCTACACACCCACACCAAATTCTAGGTGTGATCAAATTTCACAAACAGATGAAGGGGCATTAAATACCAGTAGTGCATTACATACAGAGTTAAGGAGGGGGGGGGGGGTACACACAGAGTTCAGAGGTGCATTATGTACATAGTGCAGAGTTTAAGGTGCCCTGTACACAAAGTGGAAAGTTCAGCCTTCTTCCACAACTGCATACCTCTGCATCCACATCTCACACTTATTGATGTGCCTGTTTTCTACCAATCTATTGTAAGTAGCCTACTTGTGGGGTTTAATAAAATACACCATTGTAGTGCACTTAGAGGCGCTTGTTTTTGCCATCTTCCACATGTCTTACTTTTTTGTTGCTGTGTTAAGCACCCATTCAGCACAGTAAACTGTAGCTCCGCCTCTCTCACTTGCGGGGAGATCATCCAGTGGAGGTGTTGGCATCTGCATTGCTCCCCAGCCACCTGCATCCCCTTGTCTCCATTCTGCACTCAGTGGGAGCCGCTCAAGAGATTAGATCTGTGGATGAGTTTGGGAGACAACAAGCTATCACTTGTAAACACAGAAGCCAGACCTCTGTGTTTACAAGTGATAGTGGTGAGCGGGAAGCAGAGGGCCTGAGTCAGAGGTGATGGAACTGAGTTCTACCAAGTTACAGCTGAAAAAAAGCCCTGAATTTAGCCCTCTGCTTTATGCTGTGCAGTGTGTGGCAACAGATCTCCACCCCTTGCCTGTAATAAATTTTGAAGAGATATTGCTAGAGATGAAGTAAGAGGCACCACATCCCATAAATTGAGTAACTACAATAGAGGGGGGCAAGTGGGACTTTAACGGTGCTAAATGATGGAGAAAAATCTGAATTCTCAAAAATTGTACATTTTATTATACATAGAAAGTGAGGACAAGACAATACATCAATATAAAATGATAAAATCAAGAAAATGCACTCGAAAATATCAACTCTACATGTTTCGCCATCTTCATAATAGCTTCTTCAGGAGTTTTCATAGATATTTCTCGAGAGTGAACATTTCTTAAGATGACCTGAGCCCTTTCTTATGCCGAAGGTGGAGGTAATAGAGGTGATGCCACCAAAGCAAGCACAGAGGGGGAGGGGAACCGAGACCCTCAGACTCCTAGAGTTGACCCATAGAGAGGGTGACAGCCAGGCTGATTATGAATAAATGTGCAGTTGATTCCCTAGGTACCTCAATGTAACAAAGACAGGAAGGGAAAATGAAGTCCCCTTAATATCCCCCAAATGGGAGGTATCCCCAAAATTGACAAGATTCAGCACCTAAATTGTCATGCAGTATTCAAAAGTTCACCGCCATTTCAATTCAACAAGTTTTCCAATAGTACACAAAAATGAAGGAGACGCAAATGGTCTCAAAGATCATGTATCGTTCCCCGGTGGTCTAGTGTAATACTGACCATGTGGCGCCGGCATTTATACACCCCCTCCACCAGGGGGTGTATAAATGCCGGCGAGACATGGTCAGTATTACACTAGACCACCGGGGAACGATACATGATCTTTGAGACCATTTGCGTCTCCTTCATTTTTGTGTACTATTGGAAAACTTGTTGAATTGAAATGGCGGTGAACTTTTGAATACTGCATGACAAATTTAGGTGCTGAATCTTGTCAATTTTGGGGATACCTCCCATTTGGGGGATATTAAGGGGACTTCATTTTCCCTTCCTGTCTTTGTTACATTGAGGTACCTAGGGAATCAACTGCACATTTATTCATAATCAGCCTGGCTGTCACCCTCTCTATGGGTCAACTCTAGGAGTCTGAGGGTCTCGGCTCCCCTCCCCCTCTGTGCTTGCTTTGGTGGCGTCACCTCTATTACCTCCACCTTCGGCATAAGAAAGGGCTCAGGTCATCTTAAGAAATGTTCACTCTCGAGAAATGTCTATGAAAACTCCTGAAGAAGCTATTATGAAGATGTCGAAACATGTAGAGTTGATATTTTCGAGTGCATTTTCTTGATTTTATCATTTTATATTGATGTATTGTCTTGTCCTCACTTTCTATGTGTAATAAAATGTACAATTTTTGAGAATTCAGATTTTTTCTCCATCATTTAGCACCGTTAAAGTCCCACTTGCCCCCCTCTATTGTAGTTACCCTTGCCTGTAATAGTTCAGAAATGCTGTATATAATATGTGCTTTAGGAGTCTGTACCCCTAGCCCCCTAAATACCCACCTGATCCTTGATCCATCAGTGTGCAGATCTGCAGAAGCTATCCACCCCTCTCTCCTGTTTCACAGGCTTGGCTGAGAGCAATGGAAGCCATTGACTCCTACTGCTATTAGTCAAAACCTGTGATCAGAGAGTGGGGGGCAGGCCAAGCTGCCAGGCAAACAGCCGGGCTCTGGATTGAGCACAAATGAGTGTCCCCATGGGAAGCGGCTTCCTATGGGGGCACGAGCCAGGAGCACCAGTGGAGAGAAGGATTGGTAGTGCTCTGTGCAAAACCGAGGGAAAGCCCTGTGCACCTTTACTTTAAAGTGCATTTATAGCCAAAACATTTGTTTTAAAGTGGTTGTAAACCCTCACATGTACCCAGTGAAGTGACTGGCCTCAGCAGCCTTTCTTCTTTATACCTGTTCAAAGTGCTGAATTTTAAAACCTGTCTGAGAGTTCAGAAAAATCGGGGCAGGCATCTGAAGTTACACTCTGCATAGCCCAGGGAGGGGAGCTCTGAGAGCTGATTGGAGAGAAGGGACATCTCCCCCCTCTTCCACACAGCACTCAGGAGCAGAGCTGAGGCTGTCAATCAGCTGGAGGTCCCTCCCCTGTCACCATTTTTCTCTTGGTGTCAGGAAAACTTGTCAGAAGTGATTCATGCTGATAGAAGAGGAAGGAAGCAGCAGACAAAAGTGACTCCTGATTGAGACAAGTAAACACTATAGAGGAATATGCTTTGTTTATATTTCATGGCTGAGGTTTACAACCACTTTAAGGTGGAAAGTAGAACGTGGTGTTCTCCTTGTACCCACTGCGACGATTCACCCTCTTAGTTTAGGTGGTAAAAGGGAAAGTTTCCAAAAGAGACCCCTGCTCTCATGACAGCTGTCTAAGAGGAGATTCCTCCCCACTTTTATTTTCTCGCTCTTAATTGAGACAAGTAAACACCGTAGATGGATATGCTTTGTTCATATTTCATTTCTGAAGTGTACAACCACTTTAAGGTGGAAAGTAGAACGTGGTGTTCTCCTTGTACCCACTGCGATGATTCACCCTCTTAGTTTAGGGGGTGAAAGGGAAAGTTTCCAAAAGAGACCCCTGCTCTCATGACAGCTGTCTAAGAGGAGATTCATCCCCACTTTTATTTTCTCGTTCTTAATTGAGACAAGTAAACACTACAGTATAGAGGGATATGCTTTGTTCATATTTTATTTCTGAGGTTTACAACCACTTTAAGGTAGAAAATAGAATGTGATGTTCTCCTTGTACCCACTGCGATGATTCACCCTCTTAGTTTAGGAGGTGAAAGGGAAGGTTTCTAAAAGAGACCCCTGCTCTCATGACAGCTGTAAAAGAGGAGATTCCTCCCTACTTTTATTTTCTCTCTCTTATTTGAGACAAGTAAACACTATAGAGAAATTATTAGATTGCAAGCTCTAACGAGCAGGGCCCTCTGATTCCTCTTGTTCCAAATTGTATTGTAACTGTAATGTCTGCCTTCATTTTGTTAAGCGCTGCACAAACTGTTGGCGCTATATAAATCCTGTATAATAATAATAAAAATAATTATTTGTTCATATTTCATGTCTGAGGTTTACAATCACTATAAGGTGGAAAGTAGAACGTGGTGTTCTACTTGTACCCACTGGGACGATTCACCCTCTTAGTTTAGGAGGTGAAAGGGAAAGTTTCCAAAAGAGACCCCTGCTCTCATCACAGCTGTCTAAGAGGAGATTCCTCCCCACATTTATTTCCTCTCTGGGAGGAAATATCCTCAAAAGGACACAGGCAGTAAAATATGAAAAAATTGGATAAACTTTTAGGATATATATTTGTCCCTGTCTTCTTGATTTTTAATGATAGCAATCAGAAATGGGCATAGAACAAAATAACTTGCTCTATTGTGAGAAGACATCTAGCTGCTGTTCAGCATGGGTGAGCAGGTCAAACACCTGCTGCAGCAGTAAGTAGGTGATGGTTAATTACGTGAGTTTTATTGAGGGGCAATTCCACTTTCAATAAAAAAGTCCAACAGTTTTTGTAGGCAAAATCTCTCCAATTCTTACAGTTTAGATATGCAAACCATTGTTTACTCATGGACCATGGCTAATAGATTCTCAATACCCATACTTCGTGGATAATCTATTTTAACACCCAAAATGCACTTTCAATTCAATGCACCACAACGACCGTTCTGAAAACCTGCTCATGTATCAGTCCAAATGATCATCTTCTGAAAGCCTATGGCTAAGATGGCATATGGCTAATTTCCTAGTATACACATGCTTTAAGAGCAATCTACATTTCTTACACCCACAATGCACTGCTGACTCAACACAGAAATTCCACACTCCTGACAAACCATGATCTGGATTACACTGTCTGTGTTTGGTTGAATGCAGATTTTAGCAACACTGTCAGTGTGGGAAAACTAGGTCACATACATTCCTCCTTGAAAGCCTGCTTTTGAAAAATGCTTAGAAACATAGTTTATATGCATTTGTATTGTTTTCAGAATGTCTGCAGCCTTCTAGAACAGGAAGTTAATGCCTGTCATCGCCCAAATTGCTGCAGGGATGCTGCTCTTAAAATTGTAATTAACATGCTTTTTTTTTTTTTTTTTCAAAATAAAGTCAGCACTATTTCTGCACATACAGTATGTCCTCAGGAGAAGACACATGACCTAGATCTTTACCCATTTATAACATGATTCAGTTAATTTAGAAATATTACAATAGGCAATTAAATGTCATTGTCAAGATTTTCAGGAAAAAAAAAACATTGATCCTCTTGTAGATGAGAGAAGAAAAATATTATATGATGTTTTTATTCAGATTTTTAGAAATGCAGTCAACTGTCGGGTTAAAATATGTAGGGCTTAATGCTATGTCAAACTAATAAGTCAATGACAAAAAGAGCTTTTAATTTTATGATGTAAAAAAAAAAAAACCATACAAATAAAAAGGAGGTTCCTCTTGGTTCCTGTTCAACTGTGTGGAACAAAGGCAAAGAAATCAGTTGAATAGAGGCAATTTATCGCCAGACAGAGAGTTGAAAGAGTTTAAATTATATGTGGACCAATGGTATTAATGTAGGGGTGTAAATTATGATCCCCAGGTACCTTGAGTGTAAAAACATTAAACATCCATGTACCTAGCCCATATATTTCAGACTCCATGTTAGAGTGTAGTGTAGTGTAGTGATCGACCGATTATCGGCAAAGCCGATATATTGAGGACCGATATGCACTTTCCCCGATATATCGGAATTGGCCCCAGAGGTTACCAATATTGCCGATATTTCGGGAAAGTGCTTGTACCGGAGTGATGTCTGCGGCTAGAGGCATCACCCCAGTACCGGCGTCCATAGCCAACGGTGGACTGTCTTGTTATGACAACCGTTGCGGCTGAGAAGCTGCTTGGCTGTCATTACAAGGAGCTGAAGGGGACGTCCCCCCGCCTCCAGCCACCTTCCACGGCTCGCCCGGGTCTCCCGTCCCACTGGGAGACCCGGGTAACCAGCCTGCATGGCCACCCAAGACCTGATCAAAGCCGCATTCGGCTCTGTTTGGGTCTCCATGAAAAAACTCGGTGCAAGATTCCAAAAAATGACAGCATTTAAAACAGCCAAACTTGGCGTTTTGAATGCTTTTAAGTGCAGAGGAGGGGTTTGGGGTCTTTTAAACCTCCAGATCCCTCCACAAGAGTAACTTTCAAGTGCTAAAAAATATATATATATATTTTTTAAATGTACAAAAATATCGGCCGATACCGATATGCATTGACCAAAATATCGGTATCGGCAACGAAAAACCAATATCGGTCGATCACTAGTAGTGTGCACAACTAACATTCGCAAAGAATGGCTTTTCTCTTCATAACATTTTACAATAATTCTTCAGTGTTTATTGCTGTGTCCGCACTGAAAGAACCACTAGACTGAATTTCAAGACAACACAAACTGAGGGAAAAAAAAATATTCTGAGTGGTTACTCATGGTATGTTAATTAAAATTTAAAAATGAATAGGAAAATACTGAAAATCTTTAAAATATTATTATTATTTTTTTATTCTAGATCTACATTAAATGAAAAAAAGGAATCTAACACAATGAGTTGATAGTGGAGCTTATTACAGCAATTTGAAACCATTTATGAGTCACTTGTTAACAACTGCAGGTTTTTATTGGATTGAATTGGAATGTAGCTATGATAAAATGTACCCTTTTGTTAAGTAATTGTGGCACTTTAAATTATATCTGAATAGCCAGCTCTTTCACATATCAGAATGCATTCTTTATGCAGTATGAATCCTGTAATTTAGATCCTGGGTCAAATTAGGACCTGACCACCAAAATAAGAAGGCCTACCCACTGACATTAAAAGTCACATACCCAAATATAATTCTAAGTTTATACAAGATTTCTTCTGGTGTGGGCTGCACTGTATATACTGAACAGTTAAACAAAGACTATTAAAACTTTTCTGCTCAAGCATGATGCATGTGGTGGATAGGGATAGTATTAGATGGTCTCCATTACTGGTGCTCTTATTGGATTTGATATTCCACAGGTCACCGGGTACTCATTGTGCCGTGCAGCATTCTTCAGACAGTAGGGATCGAAAACACTTTATAACACAAAGCTAGAAGGGTGCACCACCCTAGTGCATTACTAATGCCAACGTTTATTAATCACTTAGCGACTACCCTATAGCAGTTGTTTTACTGCTACAGGGTAGCAGCTGTGCACCAGATCACGTATATATAGTACACCCCTCTCATTTTTCTTTTATGTAAATATTTTATTATAACTTTTCATGTGATAATACTGAAGAAATTACACTTTGCTACAATGTAAAGTAGTGAGTGTACAGCTTGTATAACAGTGTAAATTTGCTGTCCTCTCAAAATAACTCAACACACAGCCATTAATGTCTAAACTGCTGGCAACAAAAGTGAGTACACCCCTAAGTAAAAATGCCCAAATTAGGCACAATTCGCCATTTTCCTCCCCGGTGTCATGTAACTCCTTAGTGTTACAAGGTCTCAGGTGTGAATAGGTTGCAGGTGTGTTAAATTTGGTGTTATCGCTCTCACTCTCTCATACTGGTCACTGGAAGTTCAACATGGCACCTCATGGCAAAGAACTCTCTGAGGATCTGAAAAAAATAATTGTTGCTTTACATAAAGATGGCCTAGACTAAAGGAAGATTGCCAAGACCCTGAAACTGAGCTGCAGCATGGTGGCCAAGACCATACAATTTAACATGACAGGTTCCACTCAGAACAGGCCTCGCCATGGTCGACCAAAGAAGTTGAATGCACAAGCTCAGCGTCACATCCAGAGGTTGTCTTTGGGAAAGAGACATATGAGTGCTGTCAGCATTGCTACAGAGGTTAAAGGGGTGGGGGTTCAGCCTGTCAGTGCTCAGACCATACGCTGCACGCTGCATCAAATTGGTCTGCATAGCTTTTGCCCCAGAAGGAACCCTTTTCTAAAAATGATGCACAAGAAAGCCCACAGTTTGCTGAAGACAAGCAGACTAAGGACATGGATGACTGTAACCATGCCCTGTGGTCTGATGAAACCAAGATACATGTATTTGGTTCAGATGGTGTCAAGCGTGTGTGGTGTCAACCAGGTGAGGAGTACAAAGGCAAGTGTGTCCTGCCTACAGTCAAGCATGGTGGTGGGAGTGTCATGGTCTGGGGCTGCATGAATGTTGCCGACACTGGGGAGCTACAGTTCATTGAGGGAACCATGAATGCCAACATGTATTGTGACATACTGAAGCAGAGCATGATCCCCTCCCATCGGAGACTGAGCCGCAGGGCAGTATTTCAACATAGTAATGACCCCAAGCACACCTCCAGATGACCACTGCCTTGCTAAAGAAGCTGAGGGTAAAGGTGATGGATTGGCCAAGCATGTCTCCAGATCTAAACCCTGTTGAGCATCTGTGGGGCATCCTCAAACGAAAGGTGGAGGAGCGCAAGGTCTCTAACATCCACCAGCTCCGTGATGTCGTCATGGAGGAGTGGAAGAGAACTCCAGTGGCAAGAGGGTAAGGCAGTGCTGGAAAATAATGGTGGCCACACAAAATATTGACACTTTGGGCCCAATCTGAACATTTGCACTTAGGGGTGTACTCACTTTTGTTGCCCGCGGTTTAGATAATAATGGTTGTGTTGAGTTATTTTGAGAGGATAGCAAATTTTCACTGATATACAAGCTGTACATTCCCTACTTTACATTTTAGCAAAATTTAATTTCTTCAGTGATGTCACATGAAAAGATATAATAAAATATTTACAAAAATGTGAGGGGTGTACTCACTTTTGTGAGATACTGTATATATATATATATATATATATATATATATATAAAAAAAATGTGATTCCAGACTTCTGCCTGCGGGGGGGGGGGGGGGCGTGTGTGTGCCACTGGCAGGCTGCTTCTGCTGTGATTCACAGCAGAAGCTGATCTGCGGGTGTCGGGCACTCAATGTTCCCCAGCACCCACCAAACACTGGTAAACTACAGAGAATAGGGATCTGCCTATGTAAACAAGGCAGTGCCCGGTTCTGACAGGGGGTATTCATGGATTCTGTATTTCAAAGTAGGAACTAGAATCCATGTCTTATTCTAGTAAAAGCAGCACACAGAGTAAACCCAAACACTGGCTAGGCACACATTTATCCCTTTGATCACCATTTGATCATGAAGGTAGGGAAAATCTTCTGGAGGTCAAGTGGTAAAAAGAAATAAGCAAATATGCTCACAAACCTTAATGTTTTTAAGGCTCATAAAATACAACAGAAGAAACTCCAATCAAAGCCACTGTCTTTTACCCCAGGCATGACATCCAAAATGGGTGTAGCAAGAGCTCTGAGGAAGAGGGGATACCTACACATTTTTTTTGTATGTTAATTTTTTTTTATCTGGTGCCACAGACATCGAGTTTGGTTGAAGAGTCTTGAATGTTATGAGCCTTACATACATCTATGTTTGTGAGTATATTTGCCTATTTCTTTTAACCACTTGCCGACCACCTGCCCCAGATATACTGCGGTTGGCTTGCTTGGCTGCGTGAACCGCCGTACCAGTGCGACGGTTTGCGGGAGTGCTCCTGTGGGCAAGCACGCACCTCTGGAGGTGCCCGCTCGCCCCCACTAGGCAGCGGGGGATGCTGATCAACGGGGCCGGCAGCCGCGATTGCCGTTGTAAACCCAGCCAACCGTTGTTCTCTCTGAAATGATCACAGAGCGCATGTGATCCTCCTATTTAGGAGCACAGGTCTCTATGTTCATTTCACAAGTCCCTCCCCCAAACAGTTAGAAAACACTCTCCTAAGCTCACACTTAACCTTTTGACTGTCCCTGGGTTAACCCCTTCCATGCCAGTTTCATTATTACAGTAACAGTGCATATTTTTAGCACTGATTACTGTAGTAATGTCATTGGTCCCCCAAAAAGTGTCAAAAATGTCAGTTAGGGGTCAGATCTGTCTGCCGCAATGTCCTAGTCCCACTAAAATTGCAGATCACCACCATTATTAGTAAAAAATAAATAAATAAAAATGACATAAATCTTTCCCATAATACTACCATAAGAAAGCTCTATTTGTGAGAAAAAAAGGACATCAGTTTTATTTAGGTACAGCGTCGAACGACCACGCAATTTTCGGTTAAAAAAACGCAGTGCCAAATTGCAAAAAATGGCCTGGTCATTAAGGGGGCAAATCCTTCCGGTCCCAGAAGTGGTTAATAAATGGTGACACTGGTAATGCACTAGGCCGGTGCACCCTTCTTGCTTCTTGCTTTGTGTTTTACTGAACAGTTAAGCACTGCACTGAATCATAATGACTGACAATGAAGATAACACCTTTTGATCGCAGAGTACAGAACAAAAAGAAAAGATTTTGGACATAACTACTACAAATGGATTCTGGATATAATAGCTCGAGACATCAACTATGCTTCCTGACACTTTTAGTTTAATCTTACAATATTTTATAAAAAGTGGCACCACCCTCAGCGGTCTGTAAATCAGTTGATCAGGTAAATTTTATTCTGGAAATTCCTCTATATCGGTCCACCTAGTACATTTGTATTTCATAACACTTATTTATTATTGAAATAGCTGGGTTCTGCTGCATCCTTCTCAGTATTACTTAAAATCCTGCAAACATGTAGGGCAAATGATTAAGATTCAGCAATAAATCTGAGAAATATTACTGAATCCCATAGCAATGTAGTAAATACAACATGTAACGGCAGGCTAACTTGCATATAAAAAATAAAGGAACAGAGCGCACACCGCCCTAGTGTAACACCATTTATTTGAAGTTAATAGAAGCCATAAACACAGGTACTTACAAACAGATAGGAAGTCATGCATGGAAATAAATATCCCCCGATGATGTTTGCAGGGCTCTCTCCTCCTAGCCTCGGCGGCTCAGCTGTTCGTCCTGCACTGATCAGTGAGTATCGTATGGCTAAGCCAACCGCCTCGGATTACTCAAGGAGACTCGATGTGGTGCGCCTGCGCACGTTCCAGCCGCTGCCGCACACTCTCCAAGAGACGGATGCTGTAGCCGCTCAGAGAAACTGACAATGCGGTTAAGCAAGAGGGAGAGCATGACTTGCATGGGGTTGGTAGGGACAACGTTTCGGAGGCGTGGCCTCCTTCTTCAGGTCTCAACACCCCAGAGATCCTTTGCCCTCATTTATATAACAATATAGCGGCTCCTCCCCTCACTATTTCTTAAAGGGACATGACAATAGAGAGCCTGTAATCAGGGGCAATAATATCCAAACATTCATATATATCCATGAATTGTACATATCTAATAAAAATTAATAAAAATGAATAATGAAAAATGAATACAATAAAAACTTTGAAAAACTTAAAAAAAAATATATATATATATATATATATATATATATATATATATATACTGTATATATATATATATATATATAAAAACCTACATGACACTGTGGAGACTAGACTAACAAAATTAACACCACATATGTGCGCATATGTATCTCAAAATATTCCCGTATACTGATACTGGGTGCGTATAAAAGGAACACACATGCCAACATATATGTACACTGACATAGAAGACCATAAGAGATAAGGAAGATGTAAATATATGCTGACAACATGTAAAATATATAAACTGGTACATACATAAAAACAAAGTTTTAAATCAAACTGCCAACCTCCAATTCCTCATTCAAACCATCGGGGGACATAGAGTTAAGTGTAAATATCCAATACGTTTTGCGCATACATAGACGCTAAAATCTTTCACCTTCTGATAATGTCATAGGGATGGCTTCAATACCAAATAACTCTAACCCCTCAGTGCTGCCCCCATGTACTTGGCAAAAATGCGGGGAACACTATGTTTGTCTTTCTTTTGTTCGATGAACCGGCGATGTTCACCAAATCTGGTTCTCATAGCCCTCACCGTTCTGCCCACGTAGAATAATGCACATGGGCACCGCAGACCATATACAACAAATTGTGTGCCACAGCAGACAAACTGTTGAATATTAAATGTCCGCCCATCTTTTGGTTAACTTCACCACAGGCCATATTACAAGATTCCCCAGCTTGAGAATCAATCTCCAGGATCTGCGCAGGGACTGGTAATGTGTGTTTTCTCTGTAACTTGCATATAAAACTGTTATTAGCTGAAGATGTTGGCAGAGTTGGCAGAGATAAGAAAAACTACCCACATGGTTCAGAGTTTGACCAGGATCCAATTGATTCCTAGATAGCCTGAACTTCAGGTATAAGTGGACATGTTTTGTTACAAAATGATACCAGGCACAGCCAGCATATGGCTTTGCAACCCCAAAGCAAGAAGAAAATCAGTTGCAATACTGATATCCATCCTGGCTAGTTATTAAAAGAAAGGAGCCAAAAAAAGCAACCCCCCTTTTCTTAAAGATCTGCCAAATTCAAAAGGGCAACAAAAATGTACAACTCAGAAAGGTTTACTGCTGTTTGTAGGCAATGCTTACATTTGTGGTTAGGGGGTAGTAAAAATATTCAGCTGAGATGCCCCCCACCCACCCCCAGTTGAAAATGCAGTCATACTGGGGTATACACACAGGGGTACTGCTGCCAAATGAGACCCATTCAAGTGTCCCCAACTGCCCCATGCAATGTATGTATTTTTTTTTTGTACGCAATTGAGTATTCTTTGTTTAGTGAATTTTCACCAAATTTACTAAGCTACATGAACATTCCCTTGTAAAGTGAACATACAATACTCCTTTAACATCAGAGAGATGGTACCCTGTTGGGTTTCTTGTGGTCGTCAAGAATATGCCAAAAAAATGGTCCAGCAGCAGCGGGTCCAGTATGTCTGCCTTTCTCCCTCCTGGAGGAGAGAGAGAGGCAGACATACTGGACCCGCTGCTGCTGGACCATTTTTTTGGATCCTTTACTACATAATCCAAAAATCATTAATACCAGGGAAAACCGGAAATCGACCGGGGCTGACCCTACTCTTTATTTACAATCAATTATGCTGCCACAGCACCCACTCAATTCCTAGTGTGAAAAATAAAGATCAGAAGCAAGGTATCCAGAATCAGGCATATTTTTCCAAATATGGTGAATAATCTTTCTTGATAAAGGTGCTCTATTTGTAAGCCGAAACGCGTAGGAAAACCAGGATATTCCCTCTCTGCATACTCCAGGCTGAATCTCAAAGCATGGAACAGCAGAGAGATATATTCATATGTCACCATATCACGTGTCACTCATTTCTCAACTTACTCAGCATCAGTAATGGGTCTATAACCCAAACACATGACAGTGTGTTATAACTTTCTGTTTCTTTTATTATAATAAATTGTTAAACGTTTACACAAATCGTCTTATTAAGCCCATAAAGTCCCACCTACTCTTGGCCTGAGGCACCAAACCCTTTTCAAGGCTCACACAGAGTGTTACAGGAAAGGGGGTGCCAAGCAGTTAACCCTGAAGATAAGGGACAAAGGAGGTGCCAGGAAGTTCCCTGAAGTTGTTCAGTAGTACAGTTTACCTCAGAGTACAGCTTCCCTCAGAATACAGCTTCCCTCAGGATACAGCTTCCCTCAGAGTACAGCTTCCCTCAGAGTACAGCTTCCCTCAGAGTACAGCTTCCCTCAGGATACACAGCTTCCCTCAGAGTACAGCTTCCCTCAGAGTACAGCTTCCCTCAGAGTACAGCTTCCCTCAGAGTACAGCTTCCCTCAGAGTACAGCTTCCCTCAGGATACAGCTTCCCTCAGGATACAGCTTCCCTCAGGATACAGCTTCCCTCAGGATACAGTTTACCTCAGGATACAGCTTCCCTCAGGATACAGTTTACCTCAGGAAGCTCTATTACTGTTTGTTTGTTTTTCTGTTGGTTGAACCAGATGGACTTGTGTCTTTTTCCAGCCTGACTGACTAACTATGTAACTTAATTCATAGCTGAGGGCAAAGTGAAGCAGCAGCCTAGCCGTGACTAGCCGTGACTAGCTCTATTCAGCGTTATACAGCGTTAACCAGCGCTATTCAGCTCTATTCCATTTGTCCCTGCCTATTGTGCATAGTTCTTGAAGTTGGAGTATCCCACTCATTCCCTTCTCCTATACAAGTTCCAAATAAAACCTAAAAACCAAAAGATCCTGGACTGTTTCTTGTCTGAGGTAAAATACTTGGAATAATGCCAGACTGTTCTGTTGTTGCTAATGGTAACCCAGGGGAACCCGTAACCAGCAGCTCCCAAGGGAGTAGTGCTACATAAGGAGGGGACTCTGGCACAGGTTCTGTTTAATCATCCCTATCTAATGACTGCCTAATACATATTATCATTCCCTGTTCAGTCCTGCACCACCTCTGCACTACCTGACATTACTTCTGAGTCATGGTACAAAAGAATGCTGAGCAAACAGGGATAACTGTTTCTTTGCATCTATGTCACATTGTATGACAGACTGCTAGTGACTCACACACAAAGTGGACAATATGTCCCCTAACTTATTTAATTGCACCCCCTAGATCAGATAGGCTAAATTCGGCCCTGCCTGGCAAGCCATTTAGCATGCGAGTTAATATATTGGATGTCTACTTCAGCAGAATAGCATATTTTAGGCCTCGCTAGCATGGGTGGCCGAGAGAGGGGGGTGTTGAGGTGGGCTTTAAAAACAGGTGGTTGAGCTGAAGTTCACTGCTCTCCTGACTGCCAACCCTAAAGAGAACATTCAGCCTGTTAGGGTATTACACATGCTGCTGCAAAAATTATATCCTATGTCAAATGAGGCCACACTGCAACTGAGAGCCAAACAGTAAGTTATTTACATAGAAAATCAATGTTTATCTGTCAAAAAAAAGAGGACATCTAGGAGGCAGCAGCATTGTCTCCTAAATGCCTGGCAGCCACTGTTCTACCACTCTCCGAAAAGTGACCTACCTTGGGGTGCCACCCTTGTGAAAGAGACCTTAGGGCAGAAATTTGACTTACAGAAAAATGTCCTTTTCTTTTCATGGCGAATGATTTTGTTTTGCTCTGGTTTACACGGGGTGACAAAAAAAAATCCTTAAAACTTGCTTAATTACTATTTGATAAAAGTGATAATGAATGGTAGAGCTCTAGAAAAGGACCAATTAACAATGCTTGAAAATGCTTTCAATTAATGCTTTGTCCAAATGCAGCTTTTAAATATTAATGTAAGTTAAGTGCTTCGAACTACATAGATCGAAACTTCTTTCTAATGAAAGTACTTAATACTAGGAAAATTAAAGCTAGACTGTTGTCTGCGGTAAGCTTAGTAGATTATCTAATAAAAGTATAAAGCTAGTTTTAGTAATATGGATCATTTTTATACACTACATTGTTCAAGCTTTTGCTGTTAATGTTTATGCTGCTATTTCGCATTCAGCATTTCTGTGAATTAATAAGTGACAAAAGCTCTCTCTAAGGGAACTTTCTTTGGTGTGCATATGTAAGGTTTGGATAGTCACTGATTAGATAAATCACTTCCCAACCTCTTATATGTCTTAAGGTAGCCACTTAAGAGCTATCATAATCACGCTGAAAAAGACTTGTGTGCTTTGTGATGAACCAATAAAAAAGGACCATGTATCCACAAATCACTTAGCTTTCAATGAGCCTTTTGTGGTGACCTTAAAAAGATTGTAAAGGTTATTATTTTTTCCAAAATAATTAACATGTTATACTTACCTGTTCTGTGTATTGCAATTGCAATTGCGCCCCAAAACCTCATCATTTTGAGTCCTATGCCAGTGCTCCTGGCTCCTCTTGTCAGTGGGCTGGGGGCCCACCTGCAGGCTTGCTCCTGTGCCAGGCTCTATTGGGTTGATTTACTAAAACTGGAGAGTGCAAAACCAGGTGCAGTTCTGCATAAAAACCAATCAGCTTCCAGTTTTTTTGTCAAACCTTAATCTTAAAAGCCGAAAGACAGCTACAGCGCGGGCCGAAATTACCAAGAGGGCGTCTATGTATGTCCTCCTATGCATGTGTTGCCTGCATGCCGCTTACAGGCGTGGGTGGCGCACTCTATAATCAGCAAGTCTATAACACTCAGCTGATCACAGATCGGAGTAAGGGGCCGATCCCGGCCCTTTACCATGTTATCAACTGTAAGCCAATGACAGCTGATCATGTGATGTAAACAGAAGCTGGTAATCGGCTTTTTTTTTCTCACGCTAACGGCGTGAGGAGAAAAATAAAAGCTGATTACTGGCTTGTGCAAATGGGACATCGGTTCCCGCACACAGACACCCACTGCTGCTAAGCAGTGCCCACCAGTGCCACCTGTAGAAAAAGAGAGGGCACATTGGCCTAGTGCATTATCCAATGTGTTTATTATAGAAATAATGATAACAACATATAGGTGTCTACTCACAAACAGCAGAATAATAAAAACTCATCAGGCCACTTGAGTGGCTGTATGCCTGTGAATGACCTCTGGCCGAGGGGAAGGGGCCGGGCCCAGGACCCAACCGGCTAACGTGTTTCAAAGGACAGACCTTCTTCTTCAGAGCCTAGTTTGGAAATGGTCCATTTGCCACTATTTAAACCATTCAAACACACCCACTACCTAGGATGAGAGCTATGTCCCCACCTCCTGGGATGGAATAAGGGAGGAGAGATGAGGCCAATTGTGAGCCTACACTTCAAAGGTCATCAGGCCACAGGAACATTAGGAAACCACATTCCTTGGTCTGAAAATATTAATTGTTAGAAAGTATCTGTTAAATAACAAAGAAAACTACACTATGTATATGAGTATTTATGTATATGTGTGTGTACAGACTAAGAGGAGTGAAGATGTAAAGATTACAGTGCAAATCTCTGCTGTGATACACCACTAGATGTACACAAAGTGCATGGGGCAGATGATCAACAGTAATGTGCAAGGAGTGAAACTATACACATACCGTAGCTCAGCTGAGTCACATGGAGTCATATACTGGATCCCTGCCAGATTGGTCCAAACAGTATGAAGTGGCAGAGCATGTAAAAATAAATGGCTCTACTTGGTGGATTGCACAACAGACTCTTGAGGGGCGGAGATGCGTTCCACACGTAATTTCCGGCTGGTGTGGACATCACTTCCCATCAAATAATGGCCTTCCGCCATGCTTGCGGAGTCTATCACTAGAGACCAATGGTCTCTTGCTATGGAAAGATGATCTATGAGGAGGATTGTCCAAAATGTAGGAAACGCTTAAGCCGCCGATGACCCAGTTGGTTAAAAGAGAAGAGACGGGGGCACTGGGGCTACAAGGCTCGCACCCCACGTGTACAAAGCTCCAGCATGAGACCACTCAATGGTGGAAAGAAGAACACACAAATGTGAATGGAAGTGTCACTGCATAAGCAGGTACCACACAAATGCATGAAAAGACATTACAGTATAACAATAAATACAAGCAGTAGCAATGGGTTATTTGGGGCTCTCATCTGAAATATGTGTCTGTAGCTAATGGTATAAATTGGAAAAATAATATCATGTGTCCAAGATATGACAACAGTAGATGAAATGTATATGAACGAGATATATATATATATATATATATATATATATATATATATATATATATATATATATATATATATAAAAAAAATACATATATATAAAAATACACACAAAATACACACATATATATATATATATATATATATATATATATATATATATATATATATATATATATATATATATATATACACACATACATACTGTGGGGATCGAAAGTTTGGGCACCCCAGGTAAAAATTTGTATTAATGTTCATAAAGAAGCCAAGGAAAGATGGAAAAATCTCCAAAAGGCATCAAATTACAGATTAGACATTCTTATAATATGTCAACAAAAGTTAGATATTATTTCCATCATTGCCACTTTCAAAATTACAGAAAACAAAAAATGGCATCTGCAAAAGTTTGGGCACCCTGCAGAATTTATAGCATGCACTGCCCCCTTTGCAAGGCTAAGACCTGCCAGTGTCATGGATTGTCTCAATCATCGTCTGGGAAGACCAGGTGATGTCAATCTCAAAGGTTTTAAATGCCCAGACTCATCTGACCTTGCCCCAACAATCAGCACCATGGGATCTTCTAAGCAGATGTCTAGAAAACTGAAACTGAAAATAGTTGACGCTCACAAAGCTGGAGAAGGCTATAAGAAGATAGCAAAGCGTTTTCAGATGTCAATATCCTCTGTTTGAAATGTAATTAAGAAATGGCAGTCATCAGGAACAGTGGAAGCTAAAGCAAGATCTGGAAGACCAAGAAAAATATGAGACAGAACAGCTCGCAGGATTGTGAGAAAAACAATTCAAAACCCATGTTTGACTGCACGATCCCTCCAGAAAGATCTGGCAGACACTGGAGTTGTGGTACACTATTCCACTATAAAGAGATACTTTTACAAATATGGTCTTCATGGAAGAGTCATCAGAAGAAAACCTCTTCTACATCCTCACCACAAAAATCAGCGTTTGAACTTTGCAAATGAACATATAGACAAGCCTGATGCATTTTGGAAACAAGTTCTGTGGACCGATGAGGTTAAAATTTAACTTTTTGGCCGGTATGAGCAAAGGTACGTTTGGAGAAGAAGGGGCCCAGAATTTAATGAAAAGAACCTCTGTCCAACTGTTTAGCATGGGGGTGGATTAATCATGCTTTGGGGTTGTATTGCAGCCATTGGCACAGGGAACATCTCACGAGTAGAAGGAAAAATGGATTTAATAAAATTTCAGCAAATTTTGAATGGTAACTTGATGCCATCTGTGAAAAAGCTGAAGTTAAAGAGAGGATGGCTTCTACAAATGGATCATGATCCTAAACACACCTCGAAATCCACGGGGGATTACATCAAGAGGCGTAAACTGAAGGTTTTGCCATGGCCTTCACAATCTCCTGACCGCAACATAATTGAAAATCTATGGATAGACCTTAAAAGAGCAGTGAGTGACAGACAGCCCAGAAATCTCAAAGAACTGGAAGACTTTTGTAAGGAAGAATGGGCAAAGATACCTCAAACAAGAATTGAAAGACTCTTGGCTGGCTACAAAAAGCGTTTACAAGCTGTGATACTTGCCAAAGGGTGCGGCAGTACAAGATATTAACTCTGCAGGGTGCCCAAACTTTTGCAGACACCATTTTTTTGTTTTCTGTTATTTTGAAAGTGTAAATGATGGAAATAAAATCTAACTTTTGTCGAAATATTATAAGAATGTCTAATCTGTAATTTGATGCCTTTTGGAGATTTTCCCATCTTTCCTTGGCTTCTTTATGCAAATTTTTACCTGGGGTGACCAAACTTTCAAACCCCACTGTATACATGGGGGGGGGGGAGTTTTCCATATGTACATATGTGTAATGAATAAATAAATATTTCTTAAAAAGAAAAAGAAGATGCACTAGGTGGTGATACTTGAAAACTGCTGGAGGAGGGAGGGAGGAGTTATGAGGAAATGGGAGCCTTGAAGGAGGTAAGGACCAAGGTGCTATAGAGCTGGTGCTATACAGCTGGTCTTAGGGAAATAAAGGTGGAGAATAGCAGTACACCTGAAAGGGATAATATGCATTAGTTGACCAGGTTATGGATCTCTGGGTCTTCACTGAGACCCAAAGGAACTATACTGCCAAGGACAAAAATCCAATAGGCTTCACCTTTACAGAGTAGCTGATGTCTATGTACTATGTTCAAATCTCCCCCTATTGCCTCAATACCAAAGGCTTTAAGACTGGATGGATCTTGATGGTTGTAGTTTTTGAAGTGACGTGGGATGGAGTATTTGTCTTTGTTTGTAGTAATGCCACTTTTATGTTTGCCTATTGTAACCCTAAATGGGCGGGAGGTATGCCCCACATACAGATGGCTGCAGGGACAGACAATACCATAGACTACGAAAGTGGTATCACAATTAATAAATTGCTTGATGTTGTAAGTTTTGCAATCTGTAGCTGTCACCGTCTGTTTTCTGTGACACACGTGGGAGCATGTGCCACAGTTTTTGACAACACACCTATAGCTCCCTTTCTGGTCAAATCAAGAAGACCACCCTTTGCCAGTGGAGCCTGCAGGAGTCACCTCCTTCCTAACGTGACTGGAAGTTATAATGCTTCGGCGGTCCCTAGGTTTTCTATATATAACGCAGGATTTGTTAGTCAGGATTTTACTTAGAACTGTATCTTGTCTGAGAATGCCCCAGCTTTTCTGTAGATATGTTGAACTTCGAATTATCTACTAGTATACCGTTTAGTAAATCTCACTTGGTTCATTACCCCATTGGACTTCTTTGTGTGCAAGTTCGAAGCATCAGATGTTGTGTCATTTTGGGCCAGATGTTTCCCAAAGGCATCTTCTATGTGTGTGTCTAAGTACCCTTTCTCTTTGAATTTCCTTACTGTATTACTTTGTATCAAAAATCCTCTCTTCTACTGCATGTGCATTGCAATCAACAAAACTGGCCATATGGTATATTATGGATCCTTCTTGGATGATGATGATGGCTCTGTGCATGCAGATATGAGTTGCCCACGCTTGGTTTAAAGTGCGTTTTTGAAACTACCAGTGCCCACCAGTGCCACCTACCAATGCCCACCACTGCCACCTATCAGTTCTGCCCATCGGTACCTCATCATTACAGCCACCTATCAGTGCTGCCTATCAGTGTCTTCTACCAGTGCCTATCAGTGCCCTTCAGTGCCGACCCATCAGTTCCCTTTAGTGACGCCTATCAGTGCCCATTAGTGCCACCTATCAGTGCCCATCAGTGCCCACCGGTGCCCCCTTATCAGTGCCCATCAATGCAGCCTATCAGTGCCCATAAGTGCAGTCTCATCAGCGCACATCAGTGAAGGAGAAAAATTACCTGTTTGCGAAATTTTATAACAAACTATGAAAACCGTTCGTTTTTTTTTTTTTTTTTAATTTTCGGTCTTTTTTTGTTTATTTATCAAAAAATAAAAAGTCCAGTAGTGAAAAAATACCACCAAAAGAAAGCTCTATTTGTGTGAAAAAAATGATAAAAATATATGGGTAGAGTGTAGCATGGCCACGCAATTTTCATTCAAAGAGTGACAGCACTGAAAGCTAAAAATTGTCCTGGGCAGGAAGGGGGTTGAAGTGCCCAATAAGCAAGTGGTTAATTGAACAGGCTGAAGTTTTAAGCTAATTGACTACTATGGACACCTGCACCAGATTTTGTACTCTCCAGCTTTAGTAAATCAACTGCGATGTGTCTATTGAAACAAACATGACATGCAATGGGTTTTGCTTACTGTGGATGAGCATAGTTAAAGCGGAACTTCATTCTCTTAATCAACATTTCCTATTTTTAATCCTTATGCTACAAGCATTAGTAAATAGATAGGAAAGTATAGCATATGTACTTGTTTTAAATTATTTTTTTAATTTTATTTTTTTACACTTCTTCAGTTATTTCCCTTCCAGTCCTTGGTAAATGATGTCATATAACAGGAGTCTTCAGGGGGAGGGGAGGAGAGGCCCCCCAAAAAACTATACCAGACCCCTACCTGAACACGCAGCCTGGCAGGCCAGGATGGGGGGTGGGGGAGCGAGCAAGTGTGCTAGGGGAGATGCTGATCAAAGCGATTTCTCAGCAAAATAAACCATGGAGACATGAATGGATGAAAGAGTTTACAGCAAATATTAAAAACAAATGATTTTTTTTTTTTTTTTTTTTTTTTGTTTGTGGTGTTCAAATGCAGTGTAGTGCCACTTTAAATAGGCATGGTTAACAGCAATGATATTCTTAGAATAGAAAAGAAGGATCCCTACTAAGGAAAATATTTTCTGATCAGAAAAAAGTATTCTTCTTTTCAGTAGTAAGGTAGCAAACCTTACCTGTCATCCACTGTTACTATTCCCAGGTCATAGGAGATTAACAGAGACTGCTCGTATGTATCCAAAGTCTGTCAACAACTGCCTTCACATTAAAAAATATGGTCATAAACCACAAAAAATGTAAAACCAGACTATCACAGACCGTTCTCATGTTACAACAGACTGTTAGAAACTGCTGGCATGTTAATGCATGTCATTCTTCGCCCATTGACATACAAGCCACGCTAATTTAGCCAATTCAGTAAAAAAAAAAAAACATGGCTGGGTTGATTTTAACATCCTGCCACCCACAAAGCACATATATGTGGCGGCAAAGAGGGTGAGCTTTAATGCCCACATGCCACACATATGTGTCCATAGGTGGCAGAGGTTTCTCTGTGCACACTCCCAGCAAACTGACTGAGATGTCAAAGACATTTCCTGCTCACTAGTAATGATTAGGCAATTGTGACAGCTAATCTCAATGGTCACCTGATTAGCCAGACCTTTCTGCCCCCCCCCCCTGGTGTAAGAGCCCTGTTGGGGTGTTGGGTCTGGATGTGATAGGTTAATAAGGACAACTTCTTTGGGGTTTTTTTGCAGCCTCCAATACCAGGGCACTGTTTGAAGGGATCCTAATATTAGTTTTCCATTACTTTTTAATTTGATCTAAATGCTTTTTCAGGAGAATAAATTAAAGAATTTTGTTTTTACCAATCTGGGACTCCCCCCCCCCCCCCCCACACACACACACACACACACATTTACATTGGCCTCTATCTGAGGTCCTAGCAGAAAGCTTGCTCACCCAGAGCCTAACAGTGGCTAACAAAAATAAAAACTAGTACTATAAAGACTGAAGATAAATAATTAGTTATTAGTAAATAACTTGTTTTATTGTGAAATTTCTATGCCATTTGTTTGTACTATTGTTAAGCCAGTGATCAAATACACCATTTCGAATTTAATTTGGGATCAAACTTTACCATCCAATATTACAATGTATTTTATACCAGTGAAACCCCAGCACAGATTTTATGAGGGATATACTTTGTCAAACAATCAAATAAATTGTGTTCTAAAAGCCCCCAAGCAAACAGCTACATACAGAGATGCTGATCTGCTTTCAACAAATGCAAGGCCCAGGTAGTGGGAATTGTGCTGACAGCAGCAATGTCACCCATCACATTTTCTGGTCACTTCCTCAGAGATATTATTTGTTATCAGCTACAATGGAAAGTGTTGGTTTTCACACTGTGTATAGCATGTGGTTTAATCGTGGTATTCCGTTTTACAAATGCTAGGACAAGCTGGATAACATCATGTACTCTCTAATGAAATCGTTTTTATTACAATAGATTAAATTGAGGCTACTTTTATTGAATTACTTTAACTTAATGTGACTTCTAAACCCAAACCACAATGCATTGTCCAAATAATTGTAGTATGTTAGACCATAAAAACCAACAGCCATGCTACAGTTTGTACCAATTCAAATTTAAAATGATTAAACAGTATATTGAAATAACAAGCAAAATTATCAAAATTAGTTAGTTAAAGTCATACAGTTCATTTAGTTTACCTGGCTTTTAGTTTTTGTAATAAACTTTATCTGGCCATCCGATGGGCAGGATCTCACAAAGTCATTAAAAGTCTAATTCTTGCAGTGTGTGTTCCAGGATTACAACATTGCCAATAAACAGGAGAGGACTAAAATGGTGCAGTACAGCAATGCCTGGATGAAAAACTCAAGTACTAACCAGGTAGGCCATGCTCCCTGTATGCATATCAATCTATTTTCAATTTCAACTCATGTGACACTTTTAAAAGGAAATTTCCAGACCAAACACAAAGCTCATAATTGCGCAGGGACACATTGGATGCTTTCAGCTGCCATTGTGTGGTTTTGGGCTTCTGATGTGTCCCTGTGCATTTAAAGATGAATGGGCTACCTTCAGGCACCCCATACCTACGCACCTACTCATAATTTATCTATTGCTATATACTGTATCCTCCAATATGGAGACTCTCATAGACTAGCGTTAGGACTACACATATAGAATTAGGGTTTCAAAATATATTTGCATATGTTGTGCAACTAAAACTGTTTCCTTGATTGAAAACATATACTTTATTAAAGCATAGGCACAGGGTAATGCACTATGCATCAAGTAATAGAGAAACATAAGAACAAGGCAAACTGTGACATTACAATAGATGAATGATACATCAACATATACAGAGGTCCTTTCCTGAACTAACCTTTCTTTCAAAAGATGTTACATATGATATCAAGCAAAGGAAAGTAGTAAGACAGTGAGGCCTATCAAGAAAATAGGTACAAAGAAGCAGAGCAAATCATGAAAACAGTTTAAGAAGAACCTGACCCTAAAGAGCAGATATAGCCAGATGTGGTGTATGCTGAGTAGGTTGCACTAACTGGTCTATGTCTACACAATGTGTTTAAAGTGTTACCTACTAGAGTCACCTACATGTATAGGGAATTTGTCACCAACAATCCCGTATTGTGTTGTATTTATATGGGAAGACCATACGTATTTAGATAAGCTTCTTATAGGGTAAAGTGGAGTTTATTTCCTGGATCCAGGAGTTAATCGCAGGTAGGGCCTGCATCCAGCCTCATGCAATTAGCTTCCTCCCAAGGAACAGAGTTTAATGCAAGAACATTTTAGTAAACTTATCTAGGTTGGGGTTGGACCAAAACTGTATTTACAGTAACTCAAACTGTTAGAGTATTTTTTTTTTTTTTTTGATGGTCAGTTAGTAATTGTTCAAAAGTCTGAAGATGTTCTCCTCCCTGGCACCACGGCTGCTCTAGCTGCATCTCTAGCTGCAATTGAATCAACAAAGGTCAGTATTATATATAGCAGTGCTTGTTTACAATTTTTGTAAGGTGACATTGTCTCCTTTAGCCTTGTTCACACCAATGCCACTTCCCAATGCCACAGGTCCAAAAAGCATTACAAGTCGCACCCTGTTATCGGCAATGGAATTGTTCATATTGGTGCAACGCCAACTTTGAGGTGCCGCACCAACAAGAAAAAAGTAGTTCCTGCACTATTTTTGGTGATTTCAGGTGCAACTTATGTAGACATCTGTGCATGAAGTTGCACAGATGTCAGCCAAGTCACACCTGAAGTCACACTGACAAACAGTTTTGAGATCGTGCGAAGTCCCGCAATTTCAAAGCCGCATTCAGTGTGAACAGGGGCTTAAGGCCCATTTAGAATGATGTATTTCAAGGATATATGTTTTACTGCACAGCATTGTATAGATCACAGTGTGGTGGGATTCATTGCAAGTTGCATGCCAACACACTGTACAGTAGCGGCCATTACACCACAGTCTACCACAACAAACATGTCATATGTGGCAGTGTTTTGCATTAAAAAGCGCATGTATACATTTTTAGTGCAATAAGGCTGTCTACCAGCATATTTAAAATGAGCACACTATACATTAAATTAATGCAACACATAATTTCAAGTTATTTTCTTATTTTAGAATATGTAATCTTGCTACTTTATCACAAACCATCTTGCAGCCTACCACAATGTGTTTTAAAGATGACAAAGAAGAGTCAGTGCAGGCAAAGATAAACAAGTGTAGCTTTGAAGTCAGACTTCCGTGTTTTTTCCTGGTCTGTTTAATGTTTAAACCAATGGAAGCCCATTCAGAAGCATTTTATAGTGTGTTAAAAATGCACATCAATGCACATCCAAAATACACAAAACTGTATGCCATTGCCTACTGCCCAGGTGTAGGGCACACGCATACACGCCCCCCCCCCCCTAGTTCCCACTGTGACTGTACACAGGGGGGGGGGGGCCTGTCAGCAAGTCCCAGCTAATGATTCATGGCCAGGACTTGCTGATCGGCTGTGTGCCATCAAAGCTCAGAGCTCTTTTGTTGGTAAACAATATAAAAGCTCGGTATGAAGGGAGGATCTTTCAGTTTCTCCTCGATGTAGAGCAAGGATGAGAAACTGAAAGATCAGTTAGTAAAAGCAGCATACTGTACACACATTACACATAGTTTGGCACATATTTAACCCCTTGATCACCCTAGATGTTAACCCCTTGCTAGCCAGTGTCATTAGAACAGTGACAGTGTATATATTAGCACTGATCACTGTAATAATGTCACATGATGTCAGTGGCAGTTAGTCAGTTCCCCTCCAGCGTCAGTTAGTGTCGAGTTGTCCACCACAGTATTCATTATAAGTCATTGATTGCTGCCATTAGTAATATAAAAAAAATAAAAACTCCAGTATACTGTATATACCCTAGTTTGTAGGCACTATAACTTTCACACAAACCCATCAACATACACTTATTGTGAATTGTTTTACCAAAAACATGTAGCAGAATACATTTTACCCAACATTTATGAATAAATTAGATTTTTTTTTAAAAATTTCTATTGGATGTGTTTTATAGCAGAACGTAAAACAAAAAAAAAAAAAAAAATATATATATATATATATATATATATATATATATATATATATATATATATATATATATATTATTTTTATTTTTTTTTCAAAATGTTCATTTATATCACAAAAAATAAAAAACCCAGTGGTGATCAAATACCACCAAAAGAAAGCTCTATTGGTGTGAAAAAATGATATAAATGTAGTTTGGGTACAGCGTTTCATGACTGCGCAATCGCCAGTTAAAGTAGTACGGTGCCGAATAGCAAAAAATGGCCTGGTCACAAAGGTGGTAAAGTCTTCCACAGCTAAAGTGGTTAACGTCTATTAACTTAAAATTACACAATTTTGAAGGTTACCCCATTATATGATGTTCCCTATGATGCAAACTATCCACAATATCTCTCAGGCACTTCAGGTAGAAGACTTTCCTGATCTTAATTTTGAGACACATGTCGATAGTTAAAATAAGGATCCTACCAAAGCTGCTGTACCTTTTTGAGACCCTGCCTGCCTCCTGGTTTACTTTTGGTGTCCTTAATAACTGGACAGAGCTAGCGAAGGTTTGACCGGCCCTGTGCATCCAAATTTGATGCTGTAGAGCTGCTCCGTCAAAATACCAGTGTGAAGCTACCAAAATCATTGGCCTTTATAAAAGGGATCTGGAGGCAGGACAAGGATAACATTTCACTAACTACATATAAGTTTGGTATCAGCCCCTTTTTTGTACATGACAGCCTTACCGGAAACCTCTTCCCTCGCATGGCTTAACCTTGGAGTGTGCACAACCTATTTCAGCTATGTCAGGTGGTGGATGGAAGGAATAGCTGCTTGCTTTCCTTTGCTGAGCTACATGAGAAAGACTCCCTATAGTCTTTTATAATGCATTCTCTTTCCATCTCCTATTTTTATGATGGCCATCTAATCTGAATTCATATGTAAAGATGGCACCTCTACAAAGGGGCTCATATCTGGCATCTAGAAACTTCTGATTGCCTTACCAGATAATCCTTTCTCTGAACACCATGATATGAAAAAGTGGGAAAAAGATCTGGGGCGCAAACTCTCTCTTACTTTTTGGCAAACCATCTGTGATCAAGAGAGTAAAATTTCACACTATATAAAGAATATATATGCACATATATATATATATATATATATATATATATATATGCACACACACACTAATAAAATATCGTTCCACTAATATTACACCCTGAAACACCTCCATGCTATTTATCCTTCTACTCCTAACACATGTTGGAGGTGTTACTTGGAAGTCAGCTCCCTATTTTATGTTTTTTGGACATACTTTGTTATATGAGCATTATGGTCTATTTTTAAATATCTACTTTTTTAGACTTACTGGTTCTCAAATAATCCTTGAACCGTTCCATTATGTATTAGTATTGCCTTTGCTTCAAATGCCAACTGTAAAGACTAAGCTTATCTTCCACATACTAACAGATGTCAGATGTTTAATTGCTATTAAATGAAAGCAAACAGCCTCCACTCATCAGAACTGGATCTCTAGTCAGATCAAGGAGGTGCAAAATATTGGGCTTCTATCAGTTAGACTAAATACAACTCTTGCAAAATATAACCAGATATGGTACTCTTGGATTCAAAATCTACCCAACCTTATAGAGCGACAGACAGGGGATGAAGGTAATATACTCTTCATTCCCATGGGCTAAGCACACTCCCTCCTCCCCTTCTATTTTCACTACTCATATGCTTCTTCTGCCTCACAACTGACTCCTTTCTACCTTCTGTCCATCATACTTAACTCCACATTTGGTATCTACTTCTGACAGTGAATGTTTTTGTCATCATTTTTTCCTTACAATTTGGTATGTCTCCAGGGGTACTTGCTTACCATGTACTACAGACCGAGATTTAGGTATACATGCATTAAGTCTGAATGCAGCTCCGGAATATATTCTCTAATTTGCTCACTGTTTTGCAGACCTGGTGTTCTATAACATTGCATCGGTATTCATTCTATTTTTGTTTTTACTAATTCTGACTGTAATGGTGTTCTTTGCCTTTCTGGTGCTTTGTCATTGTGCTTTCATCTCCCTACTGATTGTTATCCTGCTACTTTGTAGGAAAATCAAATAAAAATACAATTATAGAAACAAAACAAAAATACATTATTTTTGTATATATTTACGACCACGAGCACTGGAGACATGGTTGTTGATTTACTAAAGACAAATACACTGCCCCCACTGCAAGTAAAGTTGCACTTTGCAAAATGAATATTTCTCAAACCAAGTGCAAGGAAAATAATTAAAAAAGAGCATTTTTTTCTACACATGGTTGGATGATGGAAGTCTACAGAGCCTCACCTCATTCGCTAAGCTCTGGGGATAATTCCCCCGCAGAGTGCAACTGCACTTGCAAAGTGAACAGTCTATTTGCTTTTAGTAAATCGACCCCATGTTTTCCCCATTTAGATGCAAACACAAGTGCAGCTGCATACAAAAAGTAATCTTTAAAAAATGTGAAACATAAGCACACCCATCACATTTGGTTCCCTGATTTATTAGGAGAACTGCAATATAATAAAGAAAACAAGTGTCCCTATCAATTTTCCTAAACAAAAGCTTTGATAAGAAAAATCTGGAGGCTTTGATTATTGACTTCTCTTTCTGAGAATGCTAGCTGCCCATCCGCAGTGTACTTTCTGGCTACTTTGGGTCACTTACCTGGAATAGGTATGCAGACGAGTACTTCTGACTTTTCTCCGATCTACATGCTTGGTTCAAGTCAATGGCATAGAAAGTATTGAAACAAGAACCAACCAGGCAACTAGTATTTTAAGACAACCAGCATGGCAGGGCACATTTTTCTTTTTAGCAGATTTCACTATATAGTGTTTAGTGTTGATGTGCTAGCTTTTTACTAAATAAGTGTCTAAACCAATCATACCCATAAACAGCCAGCCTAAAATTGTAAACAGGTTTATTGACACATATTAAAATTATTGTTTGGCAATCAATGCACAATAGAAACTGGAGTTTTTTTTCACAATCCAATTATTTTTGTTTAAACACAGAGACACCCACATGGGTGGTCTAAACACATCAGTGGATTCATTTGATACAGTAAGTATTTGGGAATTAAGTATGGATTTATTTAATCTGTTAGAGAAGATCAATGTGGAGGAGCTATTTCAACAAAAAGGAGACCACAGTGTGGACCTTTATCTGGCCTTCAAACAACTTATATATAACATGGAGAAACAAATAAGAACTTGGTGGGACATAACCTCTTTAGAACAATATATTAAGAAAAATATAACACCCAGAAGATTGAGGTGGAACTTGGGCCCAAATGATGGTATAGAAGATCCACAATTAATTAATGAATGGTATTGTTTCTTTTTTCAGAGTGAAAAGAAACTATTGGAAGTTTTGGTAAATAGAAGAAAAACAATCTTGTTGTTTTTCCCCTTATATTTTTATCCTTTCACTCTTTACTCCGATCTGATTATATGGTTAATTACAGCACACTTATAGAACTTCTTGTGAAACCCGGACACCTTTCTTGCGAAACCCGGACACCTACTCAAAAATAACTATCCCCTGTTACCCTTGTCATATACCACTTTATTTTGATCCTTTCAAGATTTAAGGTAATTTCACTTGAGCAGACTTATTCTTTACAACTGTTAATGTGATCTAATAAGATTCAGTTTTTTTTATTTTTCTCTTAACACATGTTACATCACATATTGTTACTGCTTTATGATTCCTTAAGTTCTATTGATCTCAGAATATGCTCGTAGATTTATCACACCTGTTAACACAGATGTTACTGTGAATTGCTGTATGTTAGCTTCTTTTTATGTTATTCCTCAATAAAGATATTTTGGAAAGAAGAAAAAAAAAATTACATTTGATTGAAACCAAAATAAAGACTCTGAAAGAAACAAATGATGCCATTCCAGGACTCACAGGAATATAAAGAAAAAGTTAAACATATGGGGGAACATATTACCAAATATGATAATGACATTAAAAATAAAAAAAATTAAAAATACCAAAGGGATATCAAGGACTATAAAGAGGGTAAGGTATACAAATGGCAGGAAAACCAGGAAGCCCTAGCATCCAATGAATCATCAGTGGATAGAGATGAAATGCCCACAGATATATGGGAACATAGTGCTAGGAGTTTTCATCTTAACCACCAGAGCCGGAGGTCTCAAGCGGTGGTTAGTTCCAGGTCCTTCTCTGACGTCCCGTGTGGCTCAGGTGGAACGCACACTAGCTCCGAGAGACGAGCGGCGGCGAGGAAATATTTGAACAGGCTCTATACAGTGGGTGCCACTTTAGAGTACAAATGAGTGTATCGGCTTTTATTTAAATAACCCTTTTAATAAAGGTATTGCACGATTACCCCACCATTGTTTTAATGTTCTTGATTTATTCTGAGGCTATTGGATACAATTTTATTTTTATTTATTTTATTTTTATTTTCTTTTTTATTTTTCTTTATTTTTTATTTTAATTTTATTTCGTATTTTTATTTTTTCATTTTTTCTTTATTATTAATTTCCTTTATAGTATGGTCATGTATCAAACGCTATGGAATATGTAATGATTTAATAGATTTTAAACATTTGTGGGCAACAAATATTGCTAATTTTTATAATGATTTTTAAATATGTTTTAATAAAATTAATTTTTAACATGGAATATTTATAGTCATCAGGAAATGAGGTGGTGGTTATATTTATTCAGATAGTTGCATTACATTCTGGCTAATTATAAATTATTGCTTCCTCCGTTTGATTTATATCACGGAAGTCTGTTATAAGTACCATTTCCTGCATCGCTATGGGGACACCTAGGGCTTTGCAATGTAATAGGAAGTCGTAATGGGAAGGTTTGGTGTGTATTCCACCTCCCGTGATTGGCTACATAGTGAGTCAGTTTAATATAAATAAAATCCGCCTAACCGGAAGTGATGTCTTTGATAACGCCCAAAGTAGGCGGGTGAAACGCGTCAATGCACTTCCGGGCAGCGGAGCATCACGACGCCATTTCCTGAAACCACCGTGGAACGCACGCCGGCAGCGTACGCGGAAGTGGAGTGATTCACAGTGATTGCAAACCAATGCTGAATATTACGCTTTGTTTGTGAGTACTATTCTTTTTACTTGATTACAATAAAATACCTACGGGCTTCACTATGTTTGGCTTCTTCCCCTTCTTTTAAACACACTGTTGGGGAGAGAGTGGAGAGGAGTCAGTAAGAAAGCCATTCTTAAGAGGCTATATTGGATCCATCCATCCGTCCAGGGGACATTATATCTGCTTAAGGCTTGTGTTTATCCTTAATCTGGTGAGTGCATCCCCATAGGGGTTTTTTTCTTCCTCAAGAGCACTTGGGCACCTATAGACGCTTTTCCACTGCATGGAACCGTACCAGTTCGGCACGCTTTGTGCTTTTCCACTGCGGTACCGCATGGTATAGGGTCGGAACGGTTCGGTACGGTACGGTACGGTATAGGTTTGCTTTTCCACTGCATGGAACCGAACGGTACGGTACGGCACGGCTCTGAAAAAACAGTACCTACTCGATTGTGGTTCCAACAGGTACCAAACTGGTACCATATCCCACAATCCTTTGCATGCAGTCACTACTAGCCACTGATTGGTCAGAGAATCACACCCACCCCGTTGTTATCCCACCCACTTAACTTTAGTACTACTTTAGTGGAAAAGCAAACCTATACCGTACCGTACCGAACCGTTCCGACACTATACCATGCGGTACCGCAGTGGAAAAGCAAACCGGGCCAAGCAGGGCCGAGTAGAGCCGAGCCGGTACTAGCCAGTACTTGCAGTGGAAAAGTGCCATATGTGGATTATCTGAGCACCTTTCCAGCACTTTAGTTTCTCTGAAGGAAACCTTTTTTTGGACTGCACTTTGATATTTATTTTTTGCACCTTGCATATGGTTGCACAATGGACACATGATTGCAATATATTTTTGCACTTTAATATGTATTGATTTTGTATTTATTGATCACAATATGCACTTTATTATATATGTATTTTAATATTTTGATCACAGTATACACGGATATATATTTTTATGTACACCTGTTAGCGCTGCCTTCTGATTGATTTTAGCACATTCAGGACACACATTTTATTCACATTTTATATTAATTCACACACTCTTTTAGCGCGGGTTTTAACTTTTTAGTTTTTACATATTGGATACAAGTATTAAGGAATTGAATGCACACTACAAGTCCAGTGCAGGAATAAGCATATAAGCGGTGAAGGTCCTGATGGCCTAAGGCCTCCTGGTGAGTGGCCCCTGTTACAATTGGTGGTGAAGCACAGTATATAAGTGGAGTACGGTTAAGAAAAGCATGCATCACAGATTCCCAACGGTGGAAAAAAAAGTGGATTAGAAGATCATTTACAAAAATATATATATATATTTTTTTTAATTTCAATTTTTCACTTTAATTTTTTATGTGGACTTTTAATACACATTTAAGTTGGGTCACTTTTTTGAATGTATAGTTGACAGCACCTAATATTTCTGCTTAATAATCTTGTTCATTGGTTTTGCATATTGAATGGGTATTGGTTTAGACACTTATTTAGTAAAAAGCTAGCGCATCAACACTA
Source organism: Pelophylax lessonae (assembly GCF_965119305.1). Lineage (NCBI taxonomy): Eukaryota > Metazoa > Chordata > Amphibia > Anura > Ranidae > Pelophylax > Pelophylax lessonae. Next base: position 94,647,181 of record NC_138771.1, on the reverse strand, counting down.
AACACTATATAAAGTTTGGGTTAACCAAAATGGATGGCAGCAGCTAAGCACATATTTATAAATAGGTATCCTATTAATGGGGTGGCGTTATATTGATTTAAGGTTTTACTATAGAAGCGCAGTTCCTAAATGAATAGCTTGTAAAATCCATTAACATGTCTTAGCCCCTTTCCTATAGCCTTTATTTCATGACCCCCCCCCCCTTGCTTGTCAATCAAATGTCTCTAACATAGTTATGTACAGTATATATTGTGTAAAATATAAGAGAAGCATAAGAAGGGATGAGAACCATTGATTATTGCTGTCTATGCAGACGACAAACAAAGACACCAGTAATGTGTAAGTAAGAGGGGTGATCTCTCTGTACATTTGTACTTGGATCTACTACAGTGTATAAATACCATATAGTTGGAGATGCAAAATTTAAAAAGTATCAGAGCTCCTGTGAACACCCTATCTTGCTGTCTATGTCCCAACTTGGGATTTAAAATATATTCTTTTCCTCCTGCTAATGACCATGGTCATTGCTATGACAGAAAGTGAGGGACATTCCAAAACCTGACAGTATCTCTCACCGTGAGTTTAGTAAGAGAAAATGTCCTCAATGGGCATATGGACATTAATAAAAACCTGAAAGAGGTTTTTAGAGTCTAAGGAGTTGATTTACTAAAGACAAATAGACAGTTCACTTTGCAGGGGAGTTTCACATTGCAAGTGAATTGTCCCCACAGCTTAGTAAATGGGAAGAAGTTAATTCTGAAGACTGCTGATTTCCATCCTACAATCACGTGCAAGCACAAATAGTGTTTTTTTTTTCCCCTTGTTACTGTTAACACATTTATCAAGATCTGGGAATACTTCTCCTGCAAATATAACTTTCCTTTCAAAGTGAACAGCCTATTTGCCTTTTGTGAACCAACCACTACCTTTTCCCTACTATGTCAAAAATTTGAGAACATTGCTTTAATTATACTTATTATACAAAGTTCAAGAACAGTATGGCCTTGTTCACAGGTGGCATCCCTTGCCCCTTCTCTCAAAAGTGATCCATGGGCAGTTGATAGGTGCCTGGGAGGTGATATGTTACCCCTCACCACCTATTTTTACACTGAAAAGTCCAAAACACCATAACCCAACCACATGCATTGCATAATGGCTTCATTCCCTTTATAGGTCACATTAGGTGGAGGAACTGCCTGCCAAAAACATAATGGGGTTCCATTTTTGCCACAACATGTGTACAGACCTGAGCAGTTGCAGGTACTTCAGGTAGGCAGTCAGAAGCTGGTACAACTGCAGCTCAACCTTCTGTTTTTACTGCACCCAGCCACCCAGGTGAACAAGGCGAGACCTAAGGCTTGTTTTCAAGTAGGGATTTTCAATAGGAATCCTCTCCACAGTGTTAGGGGCTTTGATATGCTTTGCTGCCAAACTATGTAATCACAATACTACCTTGGATGACCTAAATCATACCATTTTCACTGACTAGGAATTATTAATCTTGTTTTCAGGTCTGTGTTGATTACACATTATCTAGTTAAAAAGACACTTGGAAAAATATGAAAGAATCTGTGAACTGCACTCGTCTTTGATGTTTCTTTTTTGGATTCCTAAAAGATGTGAAAAAGCAGGTAAAATGTAATATTTTCAAAAGGTCCCTACAATCATGCACTGGGTTTCTGCAGTATTTCTATTTTTATATTAATTACATATTATTGTATTAGGTGAAATAGGTTAGATGGGAATGTGCATAATCTTGAACACTGTGCCACTTTTTCTTCTTTTTAGACAGGGTCCATACGGCCCACACTCAACCTTGGCTAGGAGGCCCAGTTAAGAACTAATGCTGACCTTCCCTGCTGTTAGATTGACCCACATCTGCAGCCCCCAAAAATGAGTATGTAAGCTTCAACTTTCAGAAACATGCTCAGGGTTTTGTAGTCCCCTGCCCATAAAACAACACTTGGGTGTAGTGCTTAGTCTCTTAAGCAAGGACCACTATATTATGGAAATCAATCTCTTGTGGCAGATGATGGTGTCAGGGAAGCACAAGGCATATATTATTGTCCAGTGGTACCAGCTATCAAGGTAACTTGCTATTTTGCCAGGCTTTAAATGAAGCCAAATATCTTCACTCCCACTCCTATTCTTCTATTTACCGCCTGTCATAGTAAAGCTTCTTAAAATGTAGGAGGCAGACCATCACATGTCAGTGAATATCTGTCGCATCACTCACTTTTTCTTGCATTCATGTATGGGAGGCAATGAGGATGAAAATAGAAATACTAAGAAAGGAAGCCTTTTGGTTGCTGCTACTTTCACCTTCAGCACTGTGATCACCACATAATGTTTGAAGAGGGGAGCTCTGATTAATCGCTCTGCTATCACTGTAAGCCACCTGCATGTTAAGGAGCCTGACCGTGAAAGGTGATGGAAGAAAATACTGGAAAAGGAGAAAGGAAGGTGTTCATTGGAACAGGATTAAAACATAAAACTAGATTATATATATATATATATATATATATATATATATATATATATATATATGCACACACGGTATCTAACAAAAGTGAGTACACCCCTCACATTTTTATAAATATTTTATTATATCTTTTCATGTGACAACTCTGAAAAAAATACACTTTGCTACAATGTAAAGTAGTGAGTTGTACAGCTTGTATAACAGTGTAAATTTGCTGTCCCCTCAAAATAACTCAACACACAGCCATTAATGTCTAAACCGCTGGCAACAAAAGCGAGTAGACCTTTAACTACCTCAGCCCCGGAAAGATTTGCCCCCTTTCTGACCAGGCTCTATTTTGCGATTCGGCACTGAGTTATTTTAACGGACAATTGCACGGTCGTGCGACGCTGTACCCAAACAAAATTGACATCCTTTTTTCCCCACAAATAGAGCTTCCTTTTGGTGGTATATGATCACCTGTGCAATTTTTAATTTTTGCGCTATAAACAAAAAAACAGCGACAATTTTGATAAAAAAAAACAATAATTTTCACATTCTGCTATATGACATTCCCAAAAAAAATTTAAAAATCAAATTTTTTTTTTTTTTACATTTTAGGCCAATTTGTTTTCTGCTACATATTTTTGGTAAAGATTTATGTAATTTTTATTGTTTTTATTTCTTTACTAGTAATGGCGGCGATCTGCAATTTTTTGCGGAACTGCGACATTGCAGCGGACAGATAGGACCCTTGACTGACATTTTTTACACTTTTGGGGGGACCAGTGACATTACTACAGTAATCTGCACTAAAAATATGCACTGTTATTGTAATAATGACACTGGCAGGGAAGGGGTTAATACTGTGGGTGATCAAGGAATTAAATGTATGCCTCATTCTTACTGACGTGTGTGTGTGTGTGTGTGTGTGTGGGGGGGGGGGGGGTGGTTCTGTGAAATACACAGAGATCGCAGTTTCAGTTAAGCTGAATCTGCTGATCTCTTCCTGTCTGTCACTGAGAAGATCCACCTGCTTTGTTTACAAAAGCAGGCAGGTCTTCTCTGTTTCCCTGACGATGGGGGGAGGGCAGCAGCAATCGGAGCCGCTCCTCCCCTGGCCCGACTGTGTGCCGTCGGAATCACTAGCAGTCCAGTGACATAGATCTACGTGGCTGGACCCAGGGTGGCCGCACTGCCGCAGTAATATTACTGTGAGCAGTCAGCATGTGGTCAATTGAACATATCCAAATTGGGCCAAACTAGCCACCCCCCTTGGTGTCAAGTGATTCTTTAGTGTTACAAGGTCTCAGGTGTGAATGGGGAGCAGATGTGTTACATTTGGTGTTATCGCTCTCACTCATACTGGTCACTGGTAGCTCAACATGGCACCTCATGGCAAATAACTCTCTTTAGTGCACATGCTCAGCGCCATATCCAGAGGTTGTCTTCGGAAAATAGACGAATGAGTGCTGCCAGCATTGCTGCAGAGGTTGAAGGGGTGGGAGGTCTGCCTGTCAGTGCTCAGACCATACGCCACACACTGCATCAAATTGGTCTGCATAACTGTCATCCCAGAAGAAAGCCTCTTGCAAAGATGATCCACAAGCAGGCCTGCAAACAGTTTGCTGAAGACAAGCAGACTAAGGACATGGATTACTGGAACCATGTCCTGTGGTCTGATGAGACCAAAATAAACATATTAGGTTCAGATGGTGTCAAGTGTGTGTGGCGCTAACCAGGTGAGGAGTACAAAGACAAGTGTGGCTTGCCTACAGTCAAGCATGGTGGTGGAAGTGTCATGGTCTGGGGCTGCATGAGTGCTGCCAGCACTGGGGAGGTACAGTTCATTGAGGGAACCATGAATGCCAACATGTACTGTGACATGTACTGTGACATACTAAAGCAGAGCATGATCCCCTCCCTTCAGAGACTGGGCTGCAGGTCAGTATTCCAACATGATAATGACCCCAACCACACCTCCAAGATGACCACTGCCTTGCTAAAGTAGCTGGGGGTAAAGGTGATGGACTGGCCAAGCATGTCTCCAGACCTAAACCCTATTGAGCATCTGTAGGGCATCCTCAAATGGAAGGTGGAGGAGCGCAAGGTCTCTAACATCCACCAGCTTCGTGATGTCGTCATGGAGGTGTGGAAGAGGACTCCAGTGACAACCTGTGCAAACTCTGGTGAACTCCATGCAAAAGAGGGTTAGGACAGCGCTGGAAAATAATGTTGGCCACACAAAATATTGACACTTTGGGTCCAATTTGGATATTTCCACTTAGGGATGTACTCACTTTTGTTGCCAGCGGTTTAGACATTAATGGCTGTGTGTTGAGTTATTTTGAGGGGACAGCAAATTTACGCTGTAAGACCCCGTTCACACTGGGGCGACCTGTCAGGCGACCTGGTCGCCTGACAGGTCGCCTGCCATAGAGAAGCTGTGGACCCGTTCTAATAGGAGCGACCCAAGTCGCTCCGACTTAGAAAAAGGGTCTGGAGCTTCTTTGGGGCGACCCGGAGCGACCTGCATTGACTTCAATGTTATGAAATCCGTGCCGGCCGCTCCCATGAGGTCGCCCCGGCAAGTAGCGTCGCCCCAGTGTGAACGGGGTCTTATACAAGCTTTATATTTACTACTTTACATTGTAGCAAAGTATAATTTCTTCAATGTTGTCACATGAAAAAATATAATAAAATATTTACAAAACTGTGAGGGGTGTACTCACTTTTGTGAAATACTGTATATACATATATATTATATATGAATTTTATCACAAAAATCTTAATTTGTTGCAAAATCTTAAACTATTTAGATATAAATACGTCATCAGCTTTTAAAAAGTGTAGTATTGGAACCCAGATCACTAGCCAGTCATATGGGTAGAAGCAAAGTAATTTTTTTTTTCTCAAAAAAAAAAAAAAAACAACAGGCAAATAGCAAACACCTTGTACTCTGCATGGAAAATCATACATAAATAGTCCATCTGTTTCTTGTACATTAAAAAATAAAAAACTCGGCTTACCTGTAAACTTGTCCCTTAACAGGGTTTTTTTAAAGTCCCTGCCCGCTTTATGGGGCCCAAAAAAGGAGGTTTCCATATTTCAGCAACTGTATCTCAGTCACAAGCCAGTCCACACTGGTCACTTAGCTGTGTGTTTCTCTACTACACTTCACAGACACATGCTGACTATTTCCCCTTCCTTTTCCAGACTCTCCTGTAAACAGTTTAGCTCTTTTGGGACCAAAATCCCTATATTCAGGGTTTGGAGGCCCTTTCCCACCCTAAGTCTCTTCAATTCTCAGAATTCCAGGGCCCAAACTAGGATTTACTGAACCACAAAGTACTGTAAATCAGTCCTCTCCTTTCCTACTGGACTAACCCGAAACCCCTTACTCTGTATGGGGGAATACCCCTGGGTACTAAAAATATCTCCCTTAAAGGGACCACCACCCAAATGAAGAGAAACCTTTCTCCAGTCCAGGACTTATCCCTGGCTTCCTGTACATAAAATTATCATGTATGCTTAAAAAAACAGAAGCAAACTCCCTGTATCCTGTCAAGCACAGGAGTCTTCTTGCACCCCAACCATGCTCATACAGTACCCTCAATTAACATGCTGCTTCTTCCTGACTGCTCTCCTTTGAGTTCCGCTTCCTACTACCAGCTCTTTTTAACAGAAGGTACCATCTCTTTCTAGTACTGAATGGATCACCTTTATATCACATGGCTCATGCATCACCTCTCTGCTCTTTTCTATATTGTTGTTGTCATCCTGTGCCATCACAGAGTACACAGGCTCTAAAGCGCTGGTGCCAAACCTGTGGCCTAAGGGCCACATAGACCCCTTTGGAACTGGTTTTGCAGAATCTAGCAGTCAGTAGTGGAAATAGTCTAGCAGTCTCATGGCGCACATCCTCATTCTCTCTCTATCTCCTGAAGTGTTCCTTCAGTCTCCAACCACTTGCTACATGTCTGCAGACCCTGATCATCTATTCTAGTATATCTGTGGAACATTGAAAAATATATGTGGCCCTTTGGATCTGTCAGGGGAGGGGGGGGGGGCAGAGGAGGCCTTAAAGCTTGTAAATTTACCACCACTGCTCTAGCATCCCAAGAAATAAAGCATGTGGACTACCCTATATTACAGCACCCAACAAAAGGATTGCACATACCCAAAGCCTTAAGCAACATACACAGAGTGAAGCTGGTCATGATCTAATATATTTCTTTTGTTTAGCCTGTGGGCTGAACAAATGAAATAAAACATATTTCTATATTCACACAAATGTCGTGGAAAGATGAATTTCCCCCTGCTGGGCTACTGTATTCTGATAGCTGTGATTTCTGTGATTTCAAGATGTCAGTATACTCGAACAGTGCCTGCAGTTGACTGGCGGCAGATGTTATTTGGCCATCACTTTTCAATCTGGGTCTTTCAAAAAAGTTAATTACTCAACCAACATTTGTTGAGCCGGCAGGGCCAAACACTGTTAGAATTTTAGCCAATTCCTTTGAGCTTAAAATGGATCTTCACCCCCAAACAAAGTTCTTTAATCTCCACCCACTGTTTTGAATTTTAGCCAATTCTTTAGAGCTTAAAGTGACTGTAAACGATCACCTTGTAAAAGAACACATTCAACTTAAAATATAAATGAACGGCAAAACATTTTTGAATAGATATAAAAAAAAGATAAATAACGGCTTTTCCCCTTTTTTTTATAAAGTAATCACATTCCCTCTATTCTCAGCTGCAGAAGAGCTGGGGGGAGGAGGAGCAACATCACACCAAGCTTCACAGTGAATGGCTGTGCAGCAGGGGCGTGTCAGAACAGGTAAGATCATTGGAGGAGAGTGAGCTTCCCAGTTCCCAGCACAGCTAGAATACTGATCATGCTGTGCTCTCCTGCTTAGTGTGGTCAGTTTTTAATAGGAAAGCAGATGGACTGACAGGAACACCAGGGATTTCACACAAAGGAAGCAATACAAAGAGAACAGGAGACTTTCTCATACAAGTACATGGTACAGCAGGCACATATCAGGAATATGAAGTGTTGGGGTAACAAATGCTTTAAAGCAGGTCTTCACTCTCTAAACAAAGTTCCCTCCTCTCCATTCCCCTTCCCCTACACAACAGCAATGTATTTTACTTTTTTTCTTTTATGTAAAGTGTAAGGCCTCTCCCCCATACACATGGCCACATGCCTGATGAAGAGGTCCTGTGAAGCTCCAGTGCTTGGCTATTTGCTGTAACAATGTGATCGCTGAATAAAGCTTTGGACCCATTCTGGAGATCCATGGTGTGACGGTGACATTTTTCCCCTTTGACTATTTACTGTTCCAGCCGGTGTTCACTTCAGCACCCACTTATATACACAGCCATTTCTACAGGAACAAGTGTGTTGGGAATAGTGCATTGGCCCCCCATACACATCACTCTCCTAGACTAAGTACATGCACTGTAACACTCCCTGTGCCTCCTGGGATATGCATGTCACATATTCCAGAAGGCATAGTCCTCCATTCACAGAGGGGGAGGAAGTGGACCTAGCGGCACTTTATCGGGAGGCCCAATGGCTGAACCCTGAAAAATAAAAAACCTTTGGCTGATATCACAATGAATACAATGGCACAGAACCCAATTAGTGGCAAAATAGAGGAGAATCTCAGCAGGGCAATGCTGGATCGACTGGGTGTCTGTAGTGTATCAGAACTTTTCAGAACACACTGTCTGGTAAGCAGGGGTTTCAAAAAAATGTGGGGGGAAGGGTGGGGATCTGATTTAAAGTTTCAGCTTTTTACGAGGAGCGATTACAAGCGCTTAATTTATTCTCCTTAGAGAGGAGATGCCTGAGAGGGGACATGATAGCGATTTACAAATACCTCAATGACGATCCCAGAACTATTTAGTGCAAGAGGACATGTGGCCACACAATGAGATTAGACGAGAGGCCTTTAACCTTAACCTCCTGCCGTCCGCGCTACAGCCTATATACGGCTGCAGCGCGGACTCAAATTTTCGGGAGGCCGTTTTTAAACGGCCTCCCAGTGACACGCCCCCCGCGCGCTCCCGCGAGCGCGCATCGGGGGGAATCTGTGTCGGCCGTGTCCCTTGGACACAGCCGATCACAGATCGTGGTGAATGGCCAATCACAGCGGCCATTCACCACGTGATCAAGCCGTCCAATGAGAGATGATCTCATATGTAAACATATGAGATCATCTCTCATCGCCGGCGCTCCTTCCTCACACAGAGCCTGCGTGTGAGGAAGGAGGGAGAGCTGCACAGCGCCGGGGACACAGAAAAAAGTAATCAGGGCACCGATCACCAGTGCCCTGATTACCAGAGGTACACCAAACACACCTTCAATGCCCACAGTGCCCACCATCAGTGCACACAATCAGTGCCCATAGTGCTGCCAGTCAGTGCCCATCAGTGCCTGCTCATCTAGGCACTGATGAGCACTGACTGGCAGCACTATGGGCACTGAGTGTGGGCACTGATGGTGCTGCTCATCAGTGCCGCCCATCAGTGCTCATCAGTGCCACCCGCCAGTGCCCATCAGTGCTGCCCGCCAGTGCCCATCAGTGCCGCCCGCCAGTGCCCATCAGTGCCGCCCGCCAGTGCCCATCAGTGCTGCCCGTCAGTGCCACCTCTAAGTGCCCGTCAGTGCCACCTCTCAGTGCCCAGCAGTGCCACCTCTCAGTGCCCAGCAGTGCCACCTCTCAGTGCCCAGCAGTGCCGCCTATCAGTGCTCATCAGTGCCGCCTATCAGTGCTCATCAGTGCCGCATATTAGTACCTCCTCATCAGTGCCACCTCATCAGTGCCCATAAGTGCCACCTCAGCAGTGCCCATAAGTACCACCTCATCAGTGCCCATCAGTGCAGCCTATCAGTGCCCATCAGTGCCGCCTCATCAGCGCACATCAGTGAAGGAGAAAAATTTATTTATTTTCAAAATTTACTCGCAAAAAATAAGAAAAACTTTTTTTTTTTCAAAATTTTCTGTCTTTTTTCTTTTTTTTTATAAAAAATAAAAAACCCAGAGATGATTAAATGCCACCAAAAGAAAGCTCTATTTGTGTGAAAAAAATGATAAAAATTTTATATGGGTACAGTGTAGCATGACCGCGCAATTGTCATTCAAAGCATGCGAGCACTGAAAGCTAAAAATTGGTCTGGATGGGAAGGGTGTTTAAGTGCACAGAAGGCAAGTAGTTAAGCTGTGTAAGGGGTTCTTCACTGTAAGGGCGGTAAGAATGTGGAACTCTCTTCCACAATTGGTGGTAGCTGCAGGGAGTATGGCTACTTTTAAAAGACTCTTGGACATGCATCTCACAGATCACAACATTCAGGGTTATGGGAAATGATCAGGCCACTGACACACACACACACACACCTGTACAGGTTGAAGTGGATGGACTGATGTCTTCATTCAACCTCAACTACTATGTAGCTTAAAGAGGAACTTAAAACGGAGCTCCACACAAGAAGAAAGAGAGGAGGGAGCAAATACCTGTCAATACCAGGTACCCACACCCACTTCCGGGTAAGACCGCAGCAATCGTTGTGCAGCAATCAAAGTAATTTCTGGCCCCTCCTCCTTACCCCCTCCGCTGCCTTCTGAGCGACACACAGATCCCAGAAGACAGCGGGACCATTCAGAAAGTGCAACGCGACATGTGCATGCACTGTAGGAAACAGGCTGTGAAGCCGCAAGGCTTCACTTCCTGTTTCCCTTAGTGAAAATGCCTGTACCTGCACCCATAGCCGATGGATGAATCAGCTTCCTTATATTAAAAGTCAGAAGCTACAGTATTTGTAGCTGCTAGCTTTCAATTTTTTTTTTCCCCAGACTGGAACTCCTCTTTTACTCTCTAGATCAGCATCAACTAGGTTTATTCCTTATGTTGCTAGCATTAGTAAATACTGTGGAGAAGTAGGTATATTATATTTACTTGTTTTATACTTTTTTTTTATTTCTTTAGCTGCTTCCTGGTCTCTGACCTAGGCCAAAATGATGTCTTATATCATAGGAGTCTTCAGGGGCATTTTTGTGTTTTGTCCTGGAAGAGGCGAGCCCAAGAAATGATCCAACGATTCATGCGGCTTGCCATAGAGGTGAACAGAGACCAGATCATCTGTGATCACCTCTATGATCTTGGAGGACAGAAGCGACGTCATGGCGTCACATCCAGTCTAGTGCCGAAGTAAACGTTCTTTTTTTTTTTAAAGCTGAAAAAATATGACATTTTTTTTTTGGGGAGGGGGGGAACTTTTGCTTTTAACCTTCCTAGCGGTATTCCCGAGTGTGACTCGGGGTAAGATTTTAGTGCCAAAAGCGGTAACCCCGAGTCACACTCGGGGTAGCGCTAAGAAGATCGCTGGATGCTGGAGGAGGTTTTACTTACCTTTTCTCCGGGATCCAGCGAAGACTGCGAGCGGTGTGCGGCGGCGGAGCTTCCTCCCGATCGTCTGCGAGCCCCGGCTTCCGTCTCCGACGACGTGACGTCTGCCGGGGGGTGGAACTGGCGGCAAATTCAAATGTAAAATGCACCAAACACACTGATACCGTTCAAAATAAAATCAAATCACATTACATTGCCCCCCAGTGCCCTTTCCTGCAGTTTTACTGTACTTTTTATGTAAATATATGTATATATATATATATATATATACACACACACACACACACATATATATATATATATATATATATATATATATATATATATATATATATATATATATATATATATATACACGTAATTCTTGTGAATGAGCAGCCCAAACCAACTGCATACATTATATATATATATATATATATATATATATATATATATATATATACGTATATATATACGTATATATATATATATACGTATATATATATAATATATATATATATATAATATATGTATACATAATATATGTATACATACATATATATATATATATAATAAATGTATACAGTTGGTTTGGACTGCTCATTCACAAGAATTACATGCAAAATAATGGTACCGCTTTCAGCACCTAAAATCCAGAAGAATCATACCGCCAGGGAGGTTAAAGGTAGAGGTGAAATTTGGGGTCTTAAAGACCCCAGATTTCTCCATAAAGAGGACTTGTCATCCCTTATTTCTATTACAAGGGATGTTTACACTCCTTGTAATATGAAAAGTGATGAAAAAAAAAAGGAAAGTGTAAAAATAAAAAATAATAATAAATAATAAAAAACAATAAAAGTAAGAAAAAAAATCTAAGCTCCTCCATCCGTCCATGCTTGTGTGCAGGAGTGAATAAAGTAGTGATGTAAAGTAGTGAGTGTACAGCTTGCATAATAGTGTAAATTAGCTTTCTCCTCAGAATAACTCAACACAGAGCCATTAATGTCTAAACTGCTGACAACAAAAGTGAGTACACCCCTAAGATAAAATGTCCAAATCGGGCCCAAAGTGTCAATATTTTGTGTATCCACCATTAAGTTCCAGCACTACCTTAATCCTCTTGGGCATGGAGTTCACCAGAGCTTCACAGGTTGCCACTGGAGTCCTCCATGATGATATCACGGAGCTGGTGAATGTTAGAAACCTTGTGCTCCTCCACCTCCACAAAACATTTTTGAGGTTTCTAAGTAAATTTCTAGCAAAAAAAAAATACAGATTTTTATTTGTAGGGCTTGGTCTTCAAGTGGGTATTTAACACCATAGATGCAATTAGTTATCTCAGATATGGAAACTAATAGCATAGGTTAAAATGTACAATAAGATAGTGTCATCTCATAGACAGGTAGAGAGACAAGCTAATTCTGGACCTGCCGTATAACCACCTTTGGTGTGCTACATCATATTATTGGAGTTTATGAGTTGCAGTACAGATTGCTGCATGAACTATCATTTGTGCATGAGCAAATATTTTGGTTGTTTCTGTCCATTAAGTGCCCATTCACACTACCGCAACTTGTCAGGCGACTGGTCAGCCTGACAAGTCGCGGTCCATGCAGTGCTACGGGAACCGTTCTAATAGGAGCGACTCAAGTTGGTCCGACTTAGAAAATAGTTCCTGTACTACATCGGAGCGACTTGCATTGACTTTATATGAAGTCCGTGCAAGTCACGCCGAAGTCGCGGTGCACGAGACTTCACAGGTCGCCCCCGAAGTCGTGCTGCGGTAGTGTGAACCGGCACTAAGTGCCATAGAATACATCTGATGTGAGTTTGGAGGAGCCATAACATTATACTGTCACCCTAATGTTTCCATAGCCTTACTAAAACACCGAGTATGTTGGTATTAAGACCTGAAGGTTCCAATTACAGAGATCTGTTAGAAATTGCAGCAGGAATTGTAATGCGAGAGTTAGTAGCACGCATTAGCAAGTTAAAAACATGCTTCCAGCCGCTTCTAAAGGCAGCACAAACACATTATTTATTTTCTGACACTAGACAGATTACACAGAATATGATTTCAGACAGGCTTTGGCTTTCTTGAGTTGTTTTTACACATTTTTTGTCACCTTCTATAATAAGTGATATACTTTGGAGGATATATATATATATATATATATATATATATATATATATATATACTACACACTGCTCAATAAAAATTAAAGGAAAACTTTGAAAAACACATCAGATATCAATAGGGAAAAATGTCATGCTGGATATCTATACTGATATGGACTGGGTAATGTGTTAGGAATTAAAGGATGTCACATTGTTTGATGGAAATTAAAACTCTCAACCTACAGAGGGCTGAATTCAAAGACACCCCCAAAATCAAAGTGAAAAAATGATGCAGAAGGCTAGTGCATTTTGCTAAAATGTCATTGCAGCAACTCAAAATGGTACTCAGTAGTTTGTTTGGCCCCCGCATGCTTGAGAACGTTGGGTCATGCTCCTAATGAAACGACGTTGGTGTCCAGGGATATTTTCTCCCAGATCAGGACCAGGTCATCACTGAGCCCCTGAACAGGTATAACTTGGCGGCGTCGGATAAACCGAAACATAATGTCCCAGAGGTGTTCTATTGGATTTAGGTCAGGTGAGTGTGGGGGCCATTCAATGGTATCAATTTCTTCATTCTCCAGGAACTGGCTGCGTACTCTCACCACATGAGGCGGGGCATTGTCGTGCACTAGGAGGAACCCAGGACCCACTGCACCAGTGTAGGGTTTGACAATGGGTCCAAGGATTTCATCCAGATTCCTAATGGCAGTCAGGGTGCCATTGTCTAGCCTGTGGGGGTCTGTCCATGGATAGGCCTCCCCAGACCATCACTCAACCACTACCAAACCGGTCCTGCTGAGTGATGTTACTAGCAGGATAACCTTCTCCATGGCTGCTCAAGACCCTTTCACGCCTGTCACATGTGCTCAGGGTGAAACTGCTCTCATCTGTGAAAAGCACAGGGCACCAGTGGCAGACCTGCCAATTCTAGTGTTCAATGGCAAATACTAATTGAGCTCCACAGTGCCAGGCAGTAAGCACAGGGCCCACTAGAGGACGTTGGGCCCTCAGGCCACCCTCATGAAGTCTGTTTCTGATTGTTTGGTCAGAGACATTCACACCAGTGGCATGCTGGAGGTAATTTTGTAGGGCTCTGGTAGTGCTTATTCTGTCTTGCACAAAGGATCAGATACCGGTCCTGCTGATCGGTTAAGGACCTTCTATGGCCCTGTCCAACTCTTCTAGAGTAACTGCCTGTCTCCTGGAATCTCCTCCATGCTCTTGAGACTGTGTTGGGAGACACAGCAAAGCTTATGGCAATGGCATGTATTGATGTGTCATCCGGGAGGAGCTGCCTGTGTAACCTCTAAAGGGTCCAGTAATCGCCTCAGGCTACCAGTGATGACACTGACCCTAGCAAAATGCAAAACTAGTGAAAAACAGTCAGAAAAGTTGAGTAGGAATAAAAATGTCAGTGGCCTCCACCTGTAAAACCATTTCTGTTTTGGGGGTTATATAACTGTTTCCCATCTTATGTACCTGTTAATTTCATTAACACCAAAGCAGCTGAAACTGATCAACAACCCCCTCGGCTACTTAACTGACCAGATCAATATCCCAGGAGTTTAATTGACTTCATGCTGTACTCTGATTAAAAAGTGTTTGTTTATATATATATATATATATATATATATATATATATATATATATATTGTTACAAGAGAAGTCACATCATAGGTGTGTATTTATTGACAGGTACAATAAATAATTTAGTGATATTAGTATAAGAAATTACCATCACCCCACTGAAAGTTCAGATTGTATTCACAGTAGCATTGCCTTCACTGGAAAATACCATCATAAAATAAAAATAAAAACTGGGACTGGCTGGCATGCAATCATATGTTATGAAGTAAAAATTAATGGGGAGGGAAGAGGTTTTTGAAGAACTCATCCTAGAGAAACTGTTAAATATTCATGAATTTTCAGTTAATTAGTTAAATAAACAAACCTCTGAAATTAAAAATGAACAAAGCATGTCCCTTTGTAGGGTGCTTGCCAGAGCACCTATTGTGATTTCTGTCTCCTCTCTCAGTCCTGTGCTATTTACATGAGCCACTTCAGACAGTCTTTGTCGACATCAAGTAATCCCGGGAGGCAACTCCCACCCCCCCCCCCCCAACACTTATGTCTCAGATCACACTCAGCTCCCCGCTCTATGTTGTGCAGTGTGTGACATCAGATCACGCACCGGTCTTCTAAAAAAATCCACTTTTTATGGATATCTTTAACCACTTACCGCATACTAACATACCCGTACGTACCCATACCTCCCGTCGCCTTCCGTGGCTTTGCTCGGGGCTCCCGTCCCACCGGGAGCCCCGAGCACCCAGCCGGCACGTCCGCCGGCTGGATGGAGTCCCGATGAATGCCGGAAATGGCATTGATCGGGTCTCCGATGACGTAACCCGGAGGCGGCGTCCATGACGTCACTTCCGGGTTACTGTGCTGCAAAATGCGGCAAATTTGAAAAATGGCTTTATGCAAAAACGCCATTTTCGGCGTTTTGCATACATGGAAGTGTAGTGGAGGGGTCTAGGGTCTTTTAGACCCTCGATCCCTGCATAAAGTGTACCTGTCACTATATATTGGTGTCACAAGGGATGTTTACATTGCTTGTGACAGCAATAAAAGTGATCAGATTTTTTTTTTTTAAAAAAACCTGTAATAAAGTTAAAAAAAAAAGAAAAAATAAATAGGAACAGAACAAAAAAAAAAATGTAGCCGCCCCCGTCACCGTTAGCTCACTCACAAAAAAAAAACGTATACGCAAGTCGAGCCGCGAATGAAATCGCTGTTCAAACCACACATGTGAGGTATCACCGCGATCGCCAGAGCGTGGGCAATAATTTAAAAAAAGAGCTACACTCTAACTCTAAACTGGTAACCGTTAAATAAATTTAAAGCGTCGCCGATTGAGATCTCTATTGACCGTAGTTTGTCGCCATCCCACGGGGGGGGGGGGGGCGCAATTTTAAACCGTAACATGTTGGGTATCTATTTACTCGGCATGACATCATATTTCACAATATACAAAAAAAAATTGGCTAACTTTACTGTTTAGTATTTTTTAAATGCAGTGAAATGTGATTTTTCACATTTTTTCCAAAAAAATGGTGTTTTAAAGACCACTGCGCAAATACCACGTGACAAAAAAATTTGCAATGACCGACATTTTATTCTCCAGAGCCTTTGTTAAAAAAATATATATAATGTTTGGGGGTTCTAAGTAGTTTTCTAGGAAAAAATACTGGTTTTAACTCGTAAACAAAAAGTGTCCGAAATAGGGCTGGGGCTTAAGTGGTTAAGAAATGGCTTTCTTCTTGCCACTCTTCCATAAAGGCCAGATTTGTGTAGTATACGACTGATTGTTGTCCTATGGACAGAGTCTCCCACCTCAGCTTTAGATCTCTGCAGTTCATCCAGAGTGATCATGGGCCTCTTGGCTGCATCTCTGATCAGTCTTCTCCTTGTATGAGCTGAAAGTTTAGAGGGACGGCCAGGTCTTCATAGATTTGCAGTGGTCTGATACTCCTTCCATTTCAATATTATCGCTTGCACAGTGCTCCTTGGGATGTTTAAAGCTTGGGAAATCTTTTTGTATCCAAATCCGGCTTTAACCACTTAAGCCCCAGAAGATTTTACCCCCTTCCTGACCAGGGGGTTTTTTGCGATTTTTTACTGCGTGACTGTAACGGACAATTGCGCGGTCGTGCGACGCTGTACCTAAACAAATTTCATGTCCTTTTTTTCCCACAAACAGAGCTTTGTTTTGGTGGTATTTGATCACCTGTGCGATTTTTTGATCATGTGCTATAAACAAAAAAAGAGCGTAATTTTTGCAAAAATAACAATATTTTTCACTTTTTTTATATGAAATTCCCCCCAAAAAAATGTAAAAATCAAAATTTTTTAACATTTTCGGCCAAATTGTTTTATGCTACATATGTTTGGTAAAAAAAATGCAAAAAGCGTATTTTGATTGCTTTGCGCAAAAGTTATCGCGTTTACTAACAAAGGGAAAGATTTTTGTCATTTTTGGTGTTTTTTTAACGAGTAATGGCGGCGATCTGCGATTTTTTTTGCGTTACTGCGACATTGCGGCAGACAGATCGGACCCTTGACTGACATTTTTGACACTTTTGGGGGTACCAGTGACATTACTGCAGTAATCAGTGCTATATATATGCACTGTTACTGCAAAAATGACACTGGCAGGGAAGGGGTTAACTGTATTGGACAGGGAGGGGTTAAGTGTGTCCTAGGGGCGTGATTCTAACTGTAGTGGGACATGGCTATTGGTGTAAAAACAAAGATCAACGGTTCTACATAGTAGAACCGTCTGATCTCCATTTTTACACAGGGGAGAATGACAGGCGGCTTGTTTACATAAGCCGCTGTACCGACGATCGGCGAGTGACCGGCGGACATCGGGTCCGCCGGTCACACGCCCGCACTCCTCCCTGAACGAGCCGAGGCGGGCGCGCGCCTCAGCGGGCGCGCGCTCGCCCGCTATTGGCTCCAATCCCAGTGACAGGCGAGCGACGTAGATCTACGTCACTCTGCCTGGCCGGGGCTGACTGCCGCAGTAAATATACTGTGCGCAGTTGGCAACCGGTTAAACTTCCCCACAACAGTATCTCGGACCTGCCTGGTGTGTTCCTTGTTCTTCATGATGCTCTCTGTGCTTTAAACGGACCTCTGAGACTATCACAGTGCAGGTGCATTTATACGGAGACTTGATTACACACAGGTGGATTCTATTTATCATCATTAGTCATTTAGGTCAACATTGGATCATTCAGAGATCCTCACTGAACTTCTGGAGAGAGTTTGCTGCACTGAAAGTAAAGGGGCTGAATAATTTTGCACGCCCAATTTTTCAGTTTTTTATTTGTTAACAAAGTTTGAAATATCCAATAAATTCCGTTCCACTTCATGATTGTGTCCCGCTTGTTGTTGATTCTTCACAAAAAATTACAGTTTCATATCTTTATGTTTGAAGCCTGAAATGTGGCAAAAGGTCGCAAAGTTCAAGGGGGCCGAATACTTTTGCAAGGCACTGTATATATATATATATATATATATATATATATATATATATATATATATATATATATATGTGTGTGTGTGTGTGTGTGTGTGTGTAATGTAAATGATATTAAAATCAATATTTGACGTACAATTTCATAACTAACAAATTCATATTGAAAGGTGAAAAAAAAAATAGTGAATAATAAGATAAAAATAAACAAAATGAAAAGTGAAGAGTAATTCATGGATAATATCTGCTTGCTGACTACCCTAAAGGCACTTTTACTGCTACAGATCAGCAGCTGTATGCATGATCACGTGATCCTGCACTTCCGCCTGTAGGGGGCGCGTGCACAGCACCGGCAGGCCACTTCTGCTGTGATAATTCACAGCAATAACTGATCTGCAAGTGCCAGGCACTCAATGTCCCCCGGCACCCGCCGATCTTCGACAATGCACAGATATGTAAACAAGTCATATCTGGGTTCTGTCAGGGAGAGGGGATGGATCCTGTGTTCCTGAAAAGCCGGGACTAGAATCGATCACTTCCCCTGGTGAAAGCAGCACACTGTGTACACAAGAACGCTGGCTAGTCACACAGTTATCCCTTTGATCACCCTAGAAATGTAATCCCTTCCCAGCCAGTGTCATTAGTACAGTGACAGTACATATTTTTAGCAATGATCATTGTATTAGTGACAATGGTTCCCACAAAGTGTAAAAGTGTCAGTTAGTGTCCGATTGTCCCCTGTAATATTGCAGTCCCTCTTTAAGTTGCTGATCTCTGCCATTACTAGTATAAAATAAACAAATAAATAAAATATCCATAAATACATCCCATAGTTGTAGACGCTATAATATTAACCACTTCTGGACCGGAAGATTTTCCCCCTTAATGACCAGGCCATATTTTGTGATTTAGCACTGCGTTACTTTAACGGACAATTGCGCGGTCATGCAACGCTGTGCTCAAATAAAATTGATGTCCTTTTTTTCCCCACAAATAGAGCTTTCTTTTGGTGGTATTTGACCACCGTTGCAATTCCCCCCCCCCTCCCCCCCCAAAAAAAATGTAAAAATCTAATTTTTTTAACATTTGAGGCCAAATTGTTTTCTGCTACATATTTTTGGTAAAAAAAAAATCGCAATAAGCGTATTTTGATTGGTTTGCGCGAAAGTTATCACATCTACTAACTACGGGAAAGATTTATGTAATTTTTATTGTTTTCTTTTTTTACTAGTAATGGCGGCAATCTGTGATTTTATGCGGGACTGCGACATTGCGACAGACAGATTGGACCCCTGACTGACATTTTTGACACTTTTGGGGGGACCAGTGACATTACTACAGTAATCAGTGCTAAAAATATGCACTGTTACTGTAACAATGTCACTGGCAGGGAAGGGGTTAACAGTACATGATCAAGGGGTTAAATGTGTACCTAGGGGCACGTTTCTAACTGTGGGGGGGGGGGCTTGTGAAATGATCGCAGAGACCTGTGTTCCTATATAGAAGGATCACAGGCGCTCTGTGATCATTGCAGAGAGAAGAACGGGCATCTGTGTTTACAACAGCTGCCCGTCCTTCTCTCTCAACGGGTACTGATCACGGGTGTCAGGCGGCAATCAGAGCCGCCTGCTCCATGCATCGGAATCCCCGCTGCCGAGCGGGGGTGGGCGTGCACTTGCCCCTCAGCTGAAGGCGCGTGACCGACGTATACCTACGTCGGTTCGAGCAGGAGGGCCGCCCTGCCGCAGTATAACTGCATCGGGCGGTCGGGAAGTGGTTAATACACACTTATTGAGATTTTTTGGACCAAAAACATGTAGCAGAATACATATTGGCCTACATTTATGAAGAAATTCGATTTTTTTGTTTTTTTATTGAATATGTTTTATAGCAGAAAGTAAAAAATATTGTTGTTTTTTTTTAAATTGTCGGTATTGTTTTGTTTATAGCGCATGAAATAAAAAACGGAGCAGTGATCAAATACCACCAAAAGAAAGCTCTATTTTTAGGAAAAAAAATAACATAAATTTTATTTGGGCACAGTGTCGCAGAATTGCGCAATTGCCAGTTAAAATAAGGCAGTATTGCAAAAAATGGCCTGGTCATGAAGGGCAGGTCAAGTGGTTAAAGTACTAAAAAATACTAAAAAAAACAGGCTCAGTTCCTTTCTCCATAAAACTTTCAGCAAAAAAACAAATTAGTGGATGGTAAAATACACAATTTAGGTTAGAGAATCCTTTTTTACATTTTTGCAACATGCTACACGTTCTAAACATGAAGGTTTTGTGAGTTGTTTATATCTCGTAGTTGGATTTGAATGGAGCCCCCCCACCCTCAAATCTTGCTTCCAGTTTGCCACCAAGCCCTCTCACCTTTTCTCCTATTCATACTCATTCATCCTAAGAATGAAAGCCTCATACAAAACATCCAACACTACCAAGCTCCTTTTAATAAAACCGCACAGTATATTTGAGAAATGTTATAATTCATGTATATGCATCTCAGTGCTGTTGTTATCTTCTTATCTTCTAAGATTTCTTTAGTTTAGTCCTTATTATTTTACTCTTTGTACTTTTTCAAAAATTATACAATTTAATAAAACTTACCTGTAAAAAAAAAAAAAAAAAAAAAGAAGAGGGAATATTTTACTTTGTTGGTCTATGAAAATGTAATGAGTGACTGTGAATTTTACTCATTCATAGCAGAGTTCAGTATCTCTGCTCTGCTTTTAGCTTGTGAGACAGAAGAAACCTCAAAGGGCAAGAGGGCAATCTTACTCCTTGTTCATACATAAAAGATGAACACATCTGTGCGATGACACTACAAGGTACTAAGGAAGAAAACAGAAAATTAAATTATGTCTTTACTTCCAGCAAATGCGAGTGCGGTTATTTTTCAGTTCTGGAATAGAGATGTGTATATTTTGAGCACTAAATTATTTTTAAAAATATATATAATGGCTCACAATTTAAACTATATGTTTAATTAAAATATTAAGCTGCTGGATCAGTATAGACTGCCAAACCTGAAACTGGCCATTGATATTACATGGAAAGGGCATGTGAGCAAGTTCTTCCTCCAGCAAGGTGAACACCTATTACCAGATGTCTGCTCAATCACCTATGATTGTTTAGTGTGAGACTACGGAAGACATCACTTACTGTTTTGAAGGTGAAAAAACTGCAAGCTATTTAAGGTTAGATTCTTTTTGTACAAATAAAAGAGAGCAAGCTATAACAGATGGTTGCTATCTTACATTAAAATAATTTGCATGGAGTAAGATCCTGGGGTAAGCTGACCTTTATAAAACCATTAAAATTCTGGAACAAGAAGATAAAATGTTGTTCTACTAAATATGGAAGCTCATGGAGGTGATGGAGGGTTAAGGATCATATTCATTTGGACTGAGATACTGAGTTACAGTTGAACCTTATTTTCCTAATTCTTTTATAGTTAAACCAGGTAAGGTTATTTTGGTTCTGGCCACTATAAAGGCACACAGTGCTAGAAAAGGCCGAAATAGGACGCTGCCAAAAATTAAACAACCTTCTTTAACCACTTCAGCTCAGGAAGGTTTTACCCCTTTAATGACCAGGCCATTTTTTGTGATTCGGCACTGCGTTACTTTAACGAAAAATTGCACAGTCATGCGACGCTGTACCCAAATACAAATACTCATTTTTTTTCCCACAAATAGAGCTTTCTTTTGGTGGTATTTGATCACCTCTGCAGTTTTTAGATTTTGCGCTATAAACAAAAAAAGAGCGTCAGTTTTAAAAAAAACTTTAATATTTTTTACTTTCTGCTATAAAACACTCCCAATGATGAAAAATACAAAAAACTATTTTTTTTTATCAGTTTAGGCCAATTTGTATTCTGCTACATATTTTAGGTTAAAAAAATCCCAAAAAGCTTATTTTTATTGGTTTGCACAAAAGTCATAGCGTTTAGAAACTACGGGATAGATTTTTGGACTTTTTTTGTTTTGTTTTTATTAGTTATGGCGGTAATCAGCGGGACTACGACATTGCGGTGGACATATCGGACCCCTAACTGACATTTTTTACCCTTTTTTGGGGACCAGTGACATTACTACAGTAATCAGTGCTAAAAATGACACTGGCATGGAAGGGGTTAACACTCAGGGTGATCAAAGGGGTTAATATATGCCTAATAATGCTTACAGACTGTGGGGGCGTTCTGTCGCAGGCACAGAGAGATCGAGGTTTCAGAACTCCGGATCTCTCTCTGCCTGTGTGACAGAAGACTTGCTTGCTTTGTTTA
The DNA here is from genome assembly GCF_965119305.1 of Pelophylax lessonae. Classification (NCBI taxonomy): domain Eukaryota; kingdom Metazoa; phylum Chordata; class Amphibia; order Anura; family Ranidae; genus Pelophylax; species Pelophylax lessonae. Next base: position 94,624,877 of record NC_138771.1, on the reverse strand, counting down.
CATAAGCAGGCAGATCTTCTGTCAGTTTCTGTGACGATCGAGGGAGGCCGGCGGCGACCTCCACCACTCCTCCCGCTGCCTGACTCTGGCTGTGTCTAATTATAGCGGGAGCATGGTCTCGGGGGCACTCACGTGCTGCTGAGACCGTGTGAACATAATCACGTAGATCTACATGATTATGCGCAGCCGAGCAGCCCTGCTGCAGTAAATCTGTGTGCGGTGGTCGGCGAGTGGTTAATGGAAGAAACAAACTCTGTCTACCTCCCCTCCCTTTACAACACTGGTTTTATTATTAAAATATATGGACACTATAAGGCAGAGATAGGCAAACTGTGGCCCTCCGGATGTTGCAGAACTACAAGTTTCATGAGGCATAGCAAGACTCTGACAGCCACAAGCATGACACCCAGAGGCAGAGGCATGATGGGACTTGTAGTTTTGCAACAGCTGGAGGGCCACAGTTTGCATATCCCTGCCCTAAGGTATTCATTTGAAAGGATTTTCCATTCCATCCGAAGCTTGATAAAATTCAGAAATAGCTAGTATTAAAACTGAGTGTCTACTAATCATATAATTTGACAGAGTAGCTTTCTTTACCTTTCCATTACCCTTAACGTTTTTGAGTATTAGGTTATTTGCTTGATGTTATTACATTTTCTAGGGCTACCAAAATGTACAAAGATAATATTAAATTTAAAGAATTCTCAAGTGCATGTGTAATTCTACCTCTGCTATATTTAGCAAACTGTGGTTTAATTATTAACGGACATAATCCTAGAGCAAGGCAGGATGTGTCTCTGAATATGCTTTTTTACCGAAACAAACATTGATCCTTGCCATATTATGTTGCACAGATAACGAATACACAAACATATGAAAGATGATAGAAAAAAAGCATGGACGCAGCCCTCTAAAATAAAAATCATTTGGTTTACAATTAAAAATATATATTAATGTTTACAAATTATAAGTAGTGCATGTACAAACTGCTGGATGAAAAGATATCCCTAGAGGGCTCTATGAGAGGTCAGAATGAAAGGAAGACATACAGAGCACTGGGTTGCTACAAACAGAGCAGGATAATTTATTGTATGCATTTGCATAGCCCAGCAAGCCTTGCAGAGCTTTAGGCTAATGTTGTCCCAACTCAGATCTGGGGATACACCAAACTTGGATATAAGCCACAATTTGTAGTATCAAACACTGGTCTCCAGTGTAAGGTGAGAACCAGGGCCCCTGACCCCAAGTCCACATCTCCTTTGTTGCACATCACTAAAGTGAGTATGGGCTGTACAGACTGTTAGCATAAATACTGAATCAATCCTGAAATCCTTGTACTCCCCAATGCCTCAACTAAATGTCTTCCTGTTTAGAAGATCACTAAGGCCAGGAGGTAAACCTAGAGCCATTACCTTTTTAAAGTAACATTTGATCTTTTGCATTATACCAGCCTGAAAAGAAAGAGTCTGTGTTGCCTACAACAACCATGTTTTGGCAAAATTTTTAGGTGGAATATATTAACTATTCTTAAAAATGTTCCCATCCCCTCATTCTACCTATCCTGCATGCCCTGTATATACATCTTTGTGTATTTGCCTATTTTAATCCAGTCCAATCACATGATCTAGCTGTTCCTGCTCCCCTGTGTCAGTAAGTGGCTGCTGCAGGGGAGAGGAAAGAGAGCACTGAGAATTGATAAGTTATGGGATCCTATAAGTGACATTACAGCTCTGGGAATTCACAGTTGACTGCTCCCATACATAAGGGAGCCAGAGCTGCTTAATCATGTGACTTGACCAGATTAAAAAATGTTAGTACGCAGACCTTTTTATATAGGGTATGCAGAATAAATAGGAAGTGGGGGGGGGGGGTTAAGAATCGTTAGAGTTAGCCTTTACTAACACTTTAATTCAAACAAGAACCCAAAAGGAAAACCCTGATTTCTATGGACAACAGGGGCCTAAAATGTTGCTTTCAGAAATAGTAGCTCTTTTGAGTAAACTGTCAAATGCAAGAAGAAAGGATTTGGAGCTTCACTCAAAAAAAGTGTCTAAAATAAGAACTGTCTGTATTGTCAGTAAAGATTTAAATGAGATTGTTACTGTAGGGTAACACAAACAGTTCATATTTAAGATACTTTTCAGAATGAAGCCTTTGATGCTACTACTTCATCACCATGGCTTTTCAAATCAACAGGAAAACATTAAGAATGTTGATTGGATTGACTCACCCAAATGGGATTACCAGATCAGGCTACTGCAGTCGGAAGTGGAAGTTTTATATGCTTCACAGATCTGATGGTTGAATAAATCTGACAGATTTATTCCACAGTGAACTAGTAAATTAATTTGAACTTTAGACTACTTTCCAGTCTACTTGTAAACCTCAGAGATGAAATATGAACAAATCATATCCCTTTGTAGTGTGTGTGTGTGTCTCAATTAAGAGCAATGAGTGTCAAGTTTTCCTGACACCAGGAGAAAAACGGTGACAGGGAAGGGAGATCCAGCTGACTGACAGCTGTTTCTGTGTAATGTAATTCAGCTCTCATACTTCTCCTTACTGAGCTCTGCAAAGTGTGACTTAGCTCTCTGACCCCTTTTTTTTCTGACAGCTCAGACAAACTTTATAAATTCTGCTCTTAAAACCAATGTAGAGAAGAGAGGGATGCAGATAAACAGGTGCAACCTATGTAGGAGGATTTGTTTCATTTCTGTGCATCACCTGAGGCCAGTCAATTTACTGGGTATATGTAAGGTTTACAACCACTTTAAGGGTCCTTGAGCTCTGTTCTCTACTCTCCTCTTTCACATACCAAATAATAAGCGTAGTAAAACCATATGTGGGCAATGAAATTATGGTGAATGATAATCCAGCCATAGTCCTCTGTACCTTCTGACATTCAGTAAAGCCCCGTTCACACGGGCCTAATAACAGGTGACATCAGTTGGTAAAAAGAAAAAATGCGGTCAACATTCGGTCTGTGTGTATGCTGGCCGGTCTGACAAAAGGCGGCTAGAGAATGGTGGAAAACCAGCAGCCGACCGACTCCTGATCAGCGCTCTCACCCAATGGCTAAGAGCACTGACCGGAATGTATTGGGAGGAGGGCCGCCCCCCTGTCAGAACACAACAGCTTAGCAGGGGACATCGCTGTACTAGCGTTGGATCAGTACTACAGCGGCTCCAACAGTTTTTTTTTTTTCCATTTAACCCGCTGGGATGAACTGAGAAAAATGTGCACCAGGCCAAAGAATGGGTTCCCACTGGATCCCTCTCACTCACAGACATCAAAGGACATGAGGGTGAGAGGCAGAAAGAACAAAGGATACTTTTACTAATTCATTACATGTGAATATCAGAACCATGAAGCCAGTCTGACCACCCACTTCACTGAATTACCAGTGGAGAGGATTAGCCAAGATTCTCACTCACTAATTAGGAATGAAGGCAATCCTGACACTCTTCATGTGTACTGGGAGATAAAATGTACCCATCTCTGCATTCTGTGCAGAAACTCATTAAAATCATTAGTACATTCATCTGTTGCAAACTAATATTTTGCCCAATTTAAGCATGTCTAGAGACATCTGCAAATTTATGTTAATTCCTAATTACTTTAGACAACCTGATAATTATTCCAGAGGTTTTGAAACTCTATCATCTGTTGTTTATACCCCTTATTTGATACAAAATTAGCCACAGGCATTGATTGTAAGGATTACTTTGGATTATGGAGGGTTCAACCAAACTTAGAGACAATTTGATCAGTAAATGTACAACGTTACGCAATAAGGCATTGCCCAGAGCAAAGCTAAAATGAAAAAGTACAATAATTCATAGCAACTTTAAATCTCTTTCCTGTAGTTAGATTATGAAAGTTTGATTGGTATGAGAAATTATCCTTGAAGATTTGTTTTTTCTTATTGAACACGTTTGTTCGTATTTAACCTTGCAATTTTTCTAAATAGTCTAAATAGTTCTATGGTTTGTGGCAACATAAGGAGAAATGATTGAAAAGGGCAAATAAAGGAGAAATTCATAAATGTACATAAGACAGAGAGACCAGACCAAAGGTCTAAGGCTCCATGTACACGGGACGCTGGAAATGGCCGTTTAGGAGCAGTTGGGCGTTTTTTTCAGAAGCCCCTGAACCCATCTACATTTTATCTTATCTGTCCATGTACACCAGGTCGTTTACAGTCATTTTCAGGCAGTTGCGTTCAGGGACTGTTTTTAGAACGCAATTATTTGCGTTCAAACGTGTGTTTCCCGGCGTTTCAAACGCACAAACGCGTCCGAACGCGTCTAAACGCGTCCGAACGCGTCTGAACGCGATGACCCGCGTTTAGCGTTCGCGTTTTTCCATTTTAAAGGGGAATAATTTTTTTGACCTCTAGGAACGCTTCTAAACGCAAACGCTGCTAAACGCCCACTAAACGCGGGTACAAACGCGACCGAACGGACGTTTCAAACGTCCTAAAAATTCCAGCATTCAAAGGGACTTTTAACAACGTCCCGTGTACATGGAGCCAAGACAAAAATTATGTTTTCAGTAAACTGGTTAAATAAATGTGGGCATCTAAATGTCTGCCATGCATTTGGTAGTGGCTCTCAGATGTGGGCTGGATCTATGTTCATATTTATAAAAGGAAGGAGCAGATATAATGGTAATAATTAGGCTTTACCCTGTTGAAAACAAAGTATTTAAAGCTGTTCTCATGGGGAAAAAAAGATGTAGCCTTGCATTTCAGTTCTCCTCCTCACTGCAGTGTTAATTGTTTGTTTTGCCTAAGGGGAGGTGAATATGGTGACATACTTACCTAAGTCCTTGCTCCCTTAGCATCTAGCACTTGCCTCCACTGTTTGGAGCTCTGGAATGTGGACAGGCTGCTGGTCCTGCATTGTATGGGATGACTTTAGATAGCCGCAACTGACCAGGCAGGGAGACCTATACAAATAGGAGGAAGCACGCGGGGACCAGAATTATGGTAGGTATATTGCTCTATTCATTATTCCTTAGGCAAAACTAGCAATTAATGAGGGGATAGTTGGTGTTAAGCACCAACAGTCCTGCGCAATGAAAAATTGTGAAGCTAAATTTTTTTTTCAAATGGTCCTCAATAAGAGGGTCAAAAGGAATGGGAGCCGCAGCGTGACCGTGAAACACGTATAGAATAAGATAAATTATATAGTGAAATGTAATGGCTGCGCTCACCAATAAATTGTGAGACAGATAAATAAATAAAAAATAAATAAATACCACCCTAAATGTAATGCACATATAACAACAAAGCAAATGCTTAAATATAATAATAGTGCTCAAATTGATATGTCTCTATATACCACCTTAATGCATAAAGTGAGTATAAAATAAATACCACAAAATAAATGTGACTGGATATTATAAACTTAGACAATGACAAATACAAAAGTGACTAGTGCAATATAGTGCAGCAAAAAAAGTCCCAACAGCAATGTTAATGGGCCAAAAAATCAGTCCAATAAACACTATCCAATGATTGGGAATGACAGAAGGATCCTCTTATGCTTCTTGCAAATCAAACACCTCCACCATACACCTTGACCACCCAGTGAGTCAAACTTCTTATCAGAAATAATGGACCCTCAGGTTATAGGGGGTCAATAGGAGCTTTTGTGCACAGATGCAAGACAGGGTATGGCAAATATCCTTTGTGTGTATCCAGCCAAGGATGAGCCGTCCTCCTAGAGATCTTGCTAACAGGGTACTGGGCTCGTATGCATCATATGGATAAAAAGAGACTCTCTATGGCAAATTTATTAAAAGGAATAACACTTACAATATAGTAGATCAAACAGACGAGTAGTAGCAAACAATTGGAGTCCCGGGGAACGCCGCTTCCACATTCCGATACTTGCGTTCCACCCAGAAATGACGTGGCACGTATAACGTAATGCGATCAGACGTACTGACGCGTTTCGGGCAGGGGGACCTATCATACAAATAGGAGGAAGCACGCGGGGACCAGGAATATGGTAGGTATATTGCTCTATTCATTATTCCTTAGGCAAAACTAGCAATTAACTGTTACAGTGAGGTAAGGCACTCACTGCAAAAGTAAATTTTTTTTCAGATTTAAATGTAACAAATGGCAGTGGACAGCAATGGCCAAATTTATCAAGACAATTTTTTTAGTCAGTTGTTTTTGGGATCTATAGAATATTATTATTAACATTATTATACAGGATTTATATAGCACCAACTGTTTACGTAGCACTTTACAATAAAAAAGGTGAAAGTACAGTTACAATACAGTGCAATACAGAAGGAATAGCAGGGCCCTGCTCATGGAGCTTACAATCTAAAGGGGAGAGAATATGAATCTGCCTCTACTTAAAATATATACTATATGTTAGTACAATTCAGATGTCCTAGTGTCAAAATAACCTTTATTTTCCTCAAATACTGCACTATAAAGTTCCATTTTGTCACTTAAATATTAATGACCAAATGGTTTTTAACAATTTAGAGTGCATATTTTTCCCCAGACCTCTTAGCATGCACTGGAATTAACCAGACTCACGTACTGAAAGAAGCAATAAGCTTCACAAAAATGCATTAACAAAATATACATTCTACAGTAAAATATTTTTTGTTCACAGTTTTAATGTTCAGAAACAGCTGGGTTCAGCTCTCTCATCATCACTACTTCAAACTTGCTGTCAAGCAATGTGCACACTGAATACAAGCTCACAAAAGGTCAGTGCATTCATACAATGTAGCTTCAGCTCTAGATCTAGCTAGGAATGCATGTGCTCTATAGGATTATATATACAAAGGAAAGGAGCCACCCTTACTTTGGAAACCAGTGCCACTGCTTAACATGACCATATGACTCTGGAGAAAAACCAGACTTTATGATTATGACATCTAAAAGCAACACAGCCTGTATGCATTGCCATCAGCAATCGATCTAGGTGTACTGGTAGCCAAACCTTATGACATCTAAAAGCAACAACAGCCTGTAAGCATTGCCATCAGCATTCGATCTAGGTATACTGGTAGCCAATCTTATGACATCTAAAAGCAACACAGCCTGTAAGCATTGCCATCAGCATTAAATCTAGGTGTACTGGTATCAGAGCACTTTTTCCCCAAAGTCCACAAACTTTTTTTTTTAAGATATATTTATTGGGGTTTTCACAATAATAATACACAATATAACAAAAAGAAAAGACAGAAATAAAGACAACAACCCTTACAGGGTCTCTCAAGAAATAAGACAGTGGTACACACAAATTCAAAATAATGACTTCAGTAATAGGACAGTTCACTCCAGTGCAAGCAAAAGAAAAAAAAAACATCTAAATTATACATACAGAATAAAGAATCACTTTTTTATGAAGATCCTGGATCTAGAGAGGCTAAGGTGTGAGGCTTAGAGATACATCTACCCCATAATTTATCAAATAGTTTTTGCTTTTTTTGCATTTCAAAAGTAAGTCCACAGTATATAAGGTATTTACTTACTGTAAAATCCATTTCTGGACTGGTGGTCACTGCGTAGCAGAAGTGGGTCTGGAGTGTGCGGGAACGATGTCCTGTTTACTCCTGACAGCGTGAGGAATAAAAAAGTTGATTACTGGCTCTGTTTACATCACGTGATTAGCTGTCATTGGCTGACAGCTGATCACGTAGTAAGAGCCCGGAATCAGGGGCGCGCAGGCATCACATGTCTAGGGGGATGGTCTGAATTTAGTGACACCTACAAGACTTCTGTTATTTCTTCAAAAGATAGGATTATTCAAATTTTTCACCAACCCCACCGTACTCTTGCTAAATTGCATAGAATGGGTTTATGCTCAGATGCCACTTGTTTCAGGGGCTGCGGACAGGTCGCTGACTTCCTACATTGCTTCTGGCCCTGTCCTGTAGTCCAGGAGTTTTGGACGGAGTTGGGCTCCTTTCTTTCCTGCATTGGGCCTTCCTAATGTCCTCCATCCCAAAAACTGCCTCTCTGGCATTTTTGGGGACCTGTTCCTTTTCTAAATCTGCTAAATGACTTTGTGTATTTTGTTTTTCTATGCTAAAAAGTTAATTTTACTTTCTATTTCATTCATTGACAGACACAGCTCTCCAGTATTCTGAACCATTGGGTTAAATTGCCCCCTACAGGAATATGCCCTTGGCCCTTAATGGTACTCAAGGCCAATTTCTGCTCGACACCTGAATGAAGGAAGGTCAAAATCCGAGCCACCAAAAAAGAACAAGGGTGAACACCAATCGACTCACATTACGAAATGTACGCTTTCTACGTATGATGGTAGATCTTCCTAGAGGTAGACTTTCTAGCCTTCAGCAGTGTGGAAATCACTGACCCAGGCAAACATCTATTCCTCAGAACCTGGCTTTCAATAGCCAGGCTGTCAAAGCCAGCAACTGTAAAGCAGAATGGAAGATTGGCCCTTGGGACAGTAGATCCTCCCTGAGAGGCAGTCTCCAAGGGACGTCGGTGACCAGCTGCACTAGGTCTGCGTACCAAGACCGGCGAGGCCAGTCCAGGGTCACTAGAATGATCGGAATCCCCCGGCCTTGCGCAAAAGCCAAGGCAGAGGCTTTAGATGAGGAAAGGCGTAGATCAGACGATACTGGCCACACGGGGCCACCAGAACATCTGTGGCATTTGCCAGAGGATCCCGTGACCTTGCCACAAACCTCTGTACCATTCTGTTGAGGCGGGGCGTGAGCCATGTCTGGATGAAGGAACCACTCCCCTTGGTTCAACGCCTGCTGACTGAGACAGGTTTCCACTCCTGGAATGTGTATGGTGGAGAGGGCCAGAACAATGCATTCTGCCAACTGGAGAATTCCGACTACTTCAAGGGCTGCCAACACACTCTTTTTTCTGCCCTGGTAATTTAAATAAGCCACCGTCGTGGCATTGTCTGACTGAATCTGCACGAAAAGCCCCCAGAGTTGATAAATCCAGTGATCCAGGCACAGCCTGATCGCACGGAGTTCCAAGACATTGATCAGCAGTCTGGACTCTTCCAGTGTCCAAAAACCCTGAGCGAGCTCAATCCCAGGACACCTCCCCACCCGGACAAACTGGAATCCAAGGATTTGTCCTGCCAAAGAGCCGGAGGGCAAAGCCACCAGACCAGAGACCCCTTGGTTTCCTGGATCAGCTGGATCTGATTGTCCAGAGACTTTGGACACTTGTCCCATTTTACCAGGATCTCGCTTTAAAGGGACCTTATATGGAACTGTGCAAACGGAACCGCCTCGAAGGTAGATACCATCAGGCCCAGCTCACGCATGCAAGTCTGGAAGGATGACCATATGCTAGACAGTGGGAGATGAATTGCAGCATGCAAATTCTGGAGTTTGTTCAGACGAAGGAACACTCTGGCTAGAGCTGAATCCAGAGTCAGACCCAGATAATCCAATTTTCTGGATGGAATCAGAGCAGACTTCTGGTAATTTAGAAGCCAACCAAACTCTTTTAGGGTCTGTATAGTGATCTCCACGTTGTCCATTAAGGCAACAGAGGAATCGCAAGAGGAGGTTGTCCAGATAGCCCAGTACTGCAATCCCCCGCTGAAATAGCAACACCAGAACTGGAGCTAACACTTTTCTGAAGACCAGAGGAGCTCTTCTCCTACAGCCAAATGGAGGAAGCGTTGGTGTCGGGCACATATTGGAATGTGCAGGTAAGCATCCTTGATGTCGATAAAGGCAAGAAAGTCCCGCGAATGGACTCCATTCTGAACCTCTGTACCCGCACAAGGCAGTTCAGGGCCTTGAGGTCCAGAATCGGACGTACCTTGTTCTCTTTCTTTGGGACAGTGAACAGGTTTGAATAAAAACCCTGAAACTGTTCAGAGACCGGAACGGGACAATCACACCCTGAAGCAGCAGCTCTTGTACCGCCCCAAAGAGAGCTTGCAATTGGTCTGGAGACAGGCGAACATTGGAAGGGAAGAACTTTTCAAGAGGGCAAGAATGAAACTCCATCTTTTAACCGGACAGTATCACTTCGTGGACCAATTTGTCATTTACCAAAGAGGTCCATGGGCCCAAAAACCAGCGAAGACATCCCCCCACCCCAAGCATGAGTGAGGGGCCATGTCTGCAACAAGCTTCTTTACCCTTCTCAGAATGTGGAAGAAAAGTACTCTTCTAATAATGTCATCCAGGGTAGCCCCAAAAAGGTGATCACCCTGAAAAGGTAAATCAGCCAGAGCTTTTTTAGAAGTCAGGTCTGCAGGCCAACACTTAAGCCACAATACAAATCTAAGCACTGAAACAGACAGTCTAGAAATCAAGGGAGCCGCATCCAAAGAGGCATCACAGATAAACTGCAGCCCCTGGACCAACTGGTCCACCAATTCAGCAAAGGCAGGGGGAAGCTGCTCACCCTTTAAAAAAAATGAAACGTTTAGCCCACTCGGCCAGAGTTTGCGACACCAGGACAATGGTGATGAGCAGCCTAAGCACCAAACCAGCAACAGTGAACATATTGCGGGCCACAGACTCTGCTTTCCTGTTAGCCAGATCTTTAAAAGCTGGAAATTCCTCAACCAGAATCATGGTTGCCTTGTTTAACTTGGAAACCGGGTGGTCCACAACCGGTGGAATAGTCCACTTCTTGAGGAGGGACTCCTTTAAAGGGATACCTCACCGCAAAGCATTTAGAAACCACAAAGGGACATTTTGGATGCTCCCACTCTTTTGCCACAAATCTGTCAAAATAGGAGGGATAAGGAAACACTTTTGCCATGCGAGATGGCATGTAAGTGCCAAAGGGGACTGCCACCTCCGCCGCAGCTTTATTCTCCATTTTTTTTATTTTTTACGTACAGATACAACCATTGCATCCACCAGCACCTTCTCGTGCGCAGCCACAGGCTTGGCGGAATCATCCTCACTACCTGTTAATTCAGGGAGCATGGCCCCAGACTCCGCAGGGTGGACCAGGGCCGTGGTGGCTGAGTCAGATTCAGGATCTGATGAGACAGATGAGGCAGGGGAAGGTGGGGGATGCTTTTTGCTAGCCCATCGTCCAAAAGCCACCTCCACCCAGGACACAAAGGACTCCAGGACTGCAGTCAGTGGATGGCTGGGACCCCGAGGGACCTGCAGCCTCTGAGAGGGGGTCAGGTGGGAAATCATGCTCCAGAGACTCCATCAGTAAAGAGGGGGACACCTACAAAAAATGTCTAGCATGGCTAAGGGACACCCCCCACAGCGCTGGTAGCACCACCAGTTTGCAAGCAAGCAGCGCACCCCACAACATGCAGAAGAGAGAGGGTGAGACCCCACCAGACTCATCACCCTACCAGAGTAGCACCGTCTGCACTAGGCATCCAAAGGGAAAGAGAAAAATCCAAAAGTATGCACCAGGGGGAAAGGAGAAGCTCCCACAGCTGAAATCGGCACTCAGAGGCTCCTCTGTCTAGGTCACTGCTCTATAAGCATGCCAGAGTAATGAAAAATGGCCACTAAACTACACAAACATGGCCACTGGCCATTGAACCACATAGTCTACAAGGCTACAACAGAGTGGCCGATGTGTGTGGCTCTACGAGTCTTCCAGGGATCCAGGAGGGATCCCTGGAGCCCTGACTGTAACCACAAAGAAAGGGGGTACCAGGCACAGGGCTCCCATAGCAGGCAGTGTGCCCAGTCACCTGTCCCCCCACTACCAGTACTGTACAGTACAGCACACCAGCCCCAGACACTATTCCAAACCACCACGCTACCCAAGGTGGGGAGGGGGTTGATGGGGGGTCAGATGACCCAGAGGGACCACCAACATTCACGGGGGTCTGATGAGAAGGAGGGGAACCCACAGGTCTGACCGTCCTGGGGAAGGGCCTGTGTCCACACCAAAACCCTCCAGGGGGAGGAGGGGGAACAGCTACTCACCACACCAGGAACCAGGCAGGCATTGTTCCAGACAGAATCTCCTTGCCATCAAAATGGGAGGGCTGTTGACCAGGAGGAACACTGCGACTTGGCCAAGACCCCGTTGTATGTGACCTCGCAGGCGTTTAACACGCAGGCCAGCCTTATCCAGTGGGGCTGTGTTGCAGCTGACCTAGAGCGGAGGTGTGGTCTGCGCGTGCTCGCTGTCCACATTGGGGTGACCACTGGATCTAGATCATCCAGTCGGTCACCAAGTTCTGCAGTTGATTGTAGATCTCGCAGAAAAAAAAAATATTTTGTTTTTTATGTATTTAATCCCATGGGACGTCCATCTTTGCGGGTCTGGTGTAGAACTAAGTTCACCAAATGGGATTGTTAAGTGACTTTGACCATGGATCCTTAGTAATATGGGTCACTACTGTGCGAAATAGGTAGAGAGTAGAATTTAGCATTGCAGTCCCTAGGCGAGAGAGAACCTGGCCTCGATAAATAATATTATATTATGGGTTTCCATTGAGGCATAAACCACTTCTGTAGTGGTACAAGGATTATCAGAAATAGAGTGTAACCAGTCATGAATGGATACTATTTGGGATGCCAGGTAATATAAATAAAAGTTGGGAATGGCAAGCCCTGCATGGTGAGCGGATAGCCGCAAAACCATTAACCACTTAAGCCCAGGAGGATTTGGCTGCTCAAAGACCAGGCCCTATTTTGCGATTCGGCACTGCATGATTTTAACGGACAATTGCCCAGCCCTGCTAAGCTGTACCCAAATGAAATTGACGTCCTTTTCTTTCCACAAACAGAGATTTCTTTTGGTGGTATTTGATCACCTGTGCGATCTTTATTTTTTGCGCTATAAACAAAAAAAGAGCAACAATTTTGAAAAAATAACAATATTTTTCACATTTTTTTATATGAAATTCTCAACAAAAAAAAAAGTAAAAATCAAAATTTTTTAACATTTTAGGCCAATTTGTTTTTTGCTACTTATTTTTGGTAAAGAAAATCGCAATAAGCGTTTTTGGATTGGTTTGCGCAAAAGTTATTGCGTTTACTAACTACGGCAAAGATTTATGTCATTTTTATTGTTTTTACTTTTAACTAGTAATGGCGGCGATCTGTGATTTTTTTGCGGGACTGCGACATTGCAGCGGACATATCGGACCCCTGACTGACATTTTTGACACTTTTGGGAGTACCAGTGGCATTACTACAGTAATCAGTGCTATAAATATGCACTGTTACTGTAAAAATGACACTGGCAGGGAAGGGGTTAACTTTATTGGTGATCAGTGGGTTAAATGTATCCCTAGGGGTGTAATTCTAACTGTGGGGGTGTGGCTTGTGATGTAACCACAGAGACATACGATCCTACATAGCAGGATCGTATAGTCTCTGCACTGACATCAGGGAGAATGACAGACGGCTGTGTTTACATCAGCCGTCTGCCTTTCTCCTTCTCCTGCGGGAGATCGGGAGTGACCAGCGGACATTGAAGCCGCCGGTCAAACGGGCGGGGATCACTGCGAACGAGCGGGGGTGGGAGCGCGCCTCCGGCAGCGCGCGCTCGCCCCCTACAGGCTCCTGGGCGAGCGACGAAGCCCTACGTCGGTTTGCCCAGGAGCGGCTGACCGCCGCAATAAATAGTTCTGCGGCGGTCGGCAAGTGCTTAAAGCTATCCTGGGCGCAATTTTTTCTAATGGGCGAATCCCACCAGTGATGCTGCCTGTGCTCATTTACAGACACTCTTAACTCAACAACCTACCTGTTTGATAAGCATTCAGACTTATGACCAGGTTGTGGAAACTTCATTACACAGTACAATACTGTATAAACCAGGGGTGTCCAAACTATGGCCCTCCAGCTGTTCAGGATCTACAATTCCCACGAGGCATTGTAAATCTGACATTCACAGACATAACTAGGCATGATGGGAATTATAATTCCTGAACAGCTGGAGGGCCATAGTTTGGACATAGCTGGTATAAACATTTATAAATATACAAAAAAAAAAGAAAAAAATTGTGCAAAGATGACATTACAACAATATCTAAAGATGGTTGACATGGACCCTCTACCAGTCCACAATGCTTGAACTGTTTGTAAGGGGCTGCTCCTCACCTAATGACCAATTCATAGAAACGCAACTCAGTTAAGTGAGGAGTGTCTGTAATTCATAGAAGCATCTTTGAAAGACATCTGTTCCACCCCCCTACATGAAAACACATAGTTTGGGGGATATTATCTTTTTTTTTTTTTACTGTGATCCCCAAAAACTGATAGACCTGACAACAAAAACATAAGCATCGTATAAGGTCACTGCTCCTCTGCAGCCCTTAGAAATGGACACAATAAAATATATCTAACACCACATTTTTTGTTTGTCTTGGAGACAGTATGCAGGTATTAAAACCAGTAACAGGTTTTTGTGGTTTTTATTTATTTTTGGTCTGTTGTATTTGTCTGCATTATCACTGGTATAGACAGTGATGGGGACTACTACACATGACGTCTACAAATTCTAATATAATCAGCTCTACCTTATACAACATTACACTGAAACAAAGAAATCCCCCAAATAACTACTTTGTAGGTTATATACTGTTGCCCACGTGAATATGCCCTATACCCAGTGGAATCAGCTTGTTATTGTTAGCTTCAGCCTTGCCTTGTTTCATCTCATTAACAGCAGCAATCCTAAGGTAAGTCCTGATTTATGGCTGCTGTGAGACAGATAACGTCATGATCACTGAAGTGTTTATGCGGCTAGGCTCATGGGAACATGTAGCTACATGCAAGAAAAATGTAAACCCTGGAGCTAAACTCTGTTACAAAGAGTGATAGTATACAAAGCTGTGAAAGGTTTTATCATATAAAGCGTATCTAAAGCCAACACAAATTTTTATTCAGATTCGGATGAAGACGGGCTGATTTCCTAAGGGGTAGAGGGTGTTCACTAAATAAAGTGAATTAAGGCCTGTTAGTGTAAGATTCTGGTACCTCCGGTACCCTTAATCACCACTTTCCTCTGTAATGCGTCCCACCTTTCTCTTCAGGTGGTACGCATATACCTTTAAGAACGATGATGTCACTGCTGAGCGCCGCAGAGCGGCTATTTCAACCGCCGGCGGTCTCACTCACATTGTTCGTTCAACCTGCCTTGTTACCCACATGCTTTCAAGCCTGTCTCTCGATCGGAACCTCCAGCCATTCCCTTTACCTGGAGCAGACCGGAACCTCGCTACTGATCCCTGTATCTCACTACCGGATCATCCCTCATCTACTGGACTTCTCTAACTACTAACATTTCAAGTGATAAGTACCCCGCAGGGGAACCCTCCATAACCTTATTGCACTATCTACCTATGCACATTAAGGACTGTTACTACCTATCTATACTATCCTATCATCTGCAATGTTACATAGATTGCTAGCTCTTCAGCCTACTACCATCCATAATCTGCACTGCTGCATAGATTGCTAGCTTTCCTGTCTACTACTATCTATCCTTGCACTGGGTTAGTCTATCCTGTATTTGTCATCTGCTGTCCTCACCACCTGCTAGCATACTCGATACTAACCTATCTGCATTCCTAATACCATCTTGAACTCTCCTATACAAACCTATCAAGTGATTACCATCCTTGTCACTGTTCACACCTGTCCCTTCAGCACATCACCTTCATACTATCATATACATACTATCACTCCAGGAACATCTCATTGAGTGTGTATATATCTGTATGTTGAAGCTGACAGGCCCACGGTGATGAGTCCTGGAGAGTTGGATCTGGTATTCAACACATCTCTACATGACTACTGAGTGGAGATTTTGCAGCTGCAAATCCAGCCTATACTAAAAACGCAGGAGCGTTACAGATTGAACGAACCATAAAAATGGATTCAGCAGAATTACCCACTCAAGTGACACAATTAACACAACAAGTAAAAGCGTTAATACTTGCTCTGACTGACGTACAAGAAAAGAATCAGACTCTGACACAGCAGGTAACCCAGCTCTCACGGCTTACTGCTGTTCAGCCTCCTGAACCTAAAATAAACCCCCCTCTAGTGTTTACAGGTGATCGGAAAAAATTTTGTGAATTCAAAAACGCATGTCAATTGCTTTTTTTGTTAAAACCTCGTACATACCCCACTGATCAAATAAAAGTCTGTACCGTTATTTCATACCTGACGGGTGATCCACGGGCCTGGGCAGACTCTCTCTTTGAGAGTAATGATCAGATTCTCAACACCTACTCCTTATTCCTAGCGGAACTCGCTAGTTTATACGATGACCCCAATAGGCAGAGTACTGCTGATATTCAGTTGAGGGCCTTAAAACAAGGAAGGAGACCTGTAGAAGACTTTGTATCTGAGTTCAAAAGATGGACCCTTGATTCAGGGTGGAATGACACATCTTTGCAAACTCAATTCAGACTCGGGTTATCGGAAGCTGTTAAAGACGAGCTCGCCCGAGCGGATTTACCTGGCACCTTGGAGGCCTTGATACAACTTAGTATCAACATCGACAGACGACTGCGAGAAAGAAGGGCTGAAAAGATGGGAATGCCATTGTCTAGTCCTTCTCAGATTTCGGCCGTTGACCCTACTCCCATGGATGTAGGAACCATACGCCCACCTTTAACGACTACTGAACGAGCTAGAAGAACATCCAGAAATCTCTGCATGTACTGCGCATCCTCGGATCATTTGATAAACACCTGTCCCCTTGTCCGCAAAAAAGAGGGTGAGTGTTCACGTCTTGCTGGGAGGATTAACGACTTCCTTCTCTAACCCCTATCTTTTTGTTCATTTAATATTACAGTGGGACCAAACTAGCATCACCACCAAGGCTATGGTCGACACTGGATCTTGTGGAAACTATATTGATACACGCTTTGTTACCTTAAATAAAATACCTATTTCAAAATCTAAGCCTGTTTCTGTTAGTTTCATTAATGGTATTCCACTGTCTTCTGGTCCAATCACCAACCAGACTCAGGCACTCCTTGCCACTACCAACGAATCACATGTGGAGACCATCACCTTTGACATACTATCCTCACCCCATTTTCCTATTATTTTGGGACTTCCCTGGTTACACACACACCAACCAATCATAGATTGGAAAAAACGGACTTTGGTTTTCCCTATTGTGAGAATACGTGTAACCTCCCATCTTATGGGAAGATTCTGTCTGTGGTGTCTGATGAAATTGCACCACTATGCTATCAGGATCTGTCCGAAGTGTTCCTTGAGAAAAATGCTCAAGTGTTGCCTCCCCATAGGGATTACGATTGCACTATCGATCTACTCCCTAACAGCAAATTGCCTTTCGGTCATGTTTATCCCCTTTCACAGGATGAACTTTCTCATCTCAAGGAATACTTGGATGAGAATTTGACAAAAGGGTTCATTAGACCCTCTACTTCTTCCTCTGCTGCAGGACTTTTCTTTGTCCGCAATAAGGATTCCAGTCTCAGGCCTATTATCGATTATAGGCAATTAAACACGATTACGATAAAGGATCGCTATCCTTTGCCGCTCATCCCTGAACTTATTGAACAGGTGCGTGGGGCTACTTATTTCACCAAATTAGACCTGAAAGGGGCATACAACCTAATCCGAATCCGTGACGGGGATGAGTGGAAAACAGCATTCAGAACCAGATACGGACTATTCGAATACCTTGTGATGCCATTCGGGCTATGTAATGCTCCCGCAGCTTTCCAAAGATTCATAAACGACATCTTTAGAGACTTACTTGATGTCTGTGTTGTAGTATACCTAGACAATATACTTATTTATTCTCGATCTATGCCTGAACACATAAAACATGTAAGACTTGTGTTGTCCAGACTGCTCTCACACAGACTATATGTGAAATTAAAAAAATGTCTATTTCATAAAGAAGAAATATTATTTCTAGGATACTTCATATCCAAAACTGGAATTAAGATGGATATGAGTAAGATATCCTGTATTCAAGACTGGCCTATACCAACAACTCGTAAGGCCCTACAGCGATTCCTTGGATTCTCGAACTTCTATAGGAAGTTCATTAAGAACTTTTCCGCTATTGTTAGACCTCTCACACAACTGACAAGTATAAAAAAAAACATTCAAATGGTCAGAAGAAGCAAATCAAGCTTTCTGCTTGTTAAAATCAAGCTTTACTTCTGCTCCCATACTACGCCATCCAGACCCATCCCTCCAATATATTCTAGAGGTAGATGCGTCGAATATGGCAGTAGGAGCAGTTCTCTCCCAACGACCAACAAACACTTCATCACTTCACCCAGTTGCTTTCTTTTCAAAATCATTAAGCAGCCCAGAGGTGAATTACCCAGTGGGTGAAAAGGAGTTGCTTGCCATAAAACTGGCACTGGAGAATTGGCGACATCTGCTCGAAGGTACCCAGTTACCAATACTCATATATACAGATCATAAAAACCTTCAATACCTCCAGACTAACAAGACTCTCTCCCACCGGCAGGTACAATGGTCATTATTCTTTTTAAGATTTAATTTCCTAGTGACCTACACGCCTGCAGACAAAAATAAAAAAGCGGATGCGCTATCACGATTAACCGAAGATAACTGCGCCGAAATCCCTTCCATTCCCATAATACCCTATGAACGCATTATTGGTGTTGTCCGTTCCTTGAAGGAAGAGATTTTGCACAGTATAAGAATGGATTCACCTCCACCACAACTAAGTACTGATGCAGAAGGCTTCCTCTATTACAATGACAAACTCTACATACCCCCTACTATGCGCACCAAGATTTTGGAGTTATCGCATGATGTGCCCATGGCAGGACATATGGGTATAACGAAAACCTTTAATTTGCTCACCAGGCAGTTTTGGTGGCCTGATATGAAGACGTCTGTACAAAAATTTGTTTCTTCATGTGACATCTGTGCAAGGTCCAAAATTGACACTACAAAACCATCTGGACTACTTTGTAGTCTACCAATACCCCAGGTTCCATGGGAAGTTGTATCCTTGGATTTCATAGTAGAACTACCACCCTCTAAAGGATTTAATACCATCCTAGTGTCAGTGGACCACTTGACAAAGATGGCACATTTCATTGCTATCCGTAGACTACCTTCATCTAAACAAACATCAGAACTACTGATGAAACATGTGTTTAAGTTGCATGGAATTCCAAAAACTCTTTTGTCCGACCATGGTTCACAATTCATCTCTAAATTTTGGCAAGCACTTTGTCAAATTTTACACATTGAGCGAAAGCTCACTTCTCCCTACCATCCTCAGACCAACGGACAGACTGAAAGAGTCAACCAGTGCATTGAGCAATATCTACGTTGCTACACATCATACTTGCAGGATGATTGGGTGGATCTCCTTCCTCTAGCAGAATTTGCTTACAACAACGCAACCCACAGTACCACGAAGCAAAGTCCGTTCTACTTGAACTATGGGTTTCATCCCACTCTTCTTCCACCACGCATCCTGCCATCGAGTAACCCAGTAGCCTCGGATTACCTTACCCAAATAAAAGACTCTTTGGGCTTACTCAATACCACTATATCACACGCTCACAGTCAACAAAAAAAATACTACGACCTTCGTAGAAGACCTTCTCCTCAGTATGCTATTGGGGACCTTGTTTGGCTATCGACAAAGAACTTAAGATTAAAAATCCCTAGCAAGAAGCTTGGACCTTTATTTTTGGGACCCTTCCCAATTAAAAAACTTATCGGAAAAGCTGCAGTACAGCTCACCCTACCAGCAGATCTCAAGATCCATCCCATCTTCCATGTGTCGCTACTGAAGCCCCATGTTCCTAACCAAGGAATAAGGCCTACCATCTTGCCTCCACCTCCAATACAAGTTGAAGGCGGAGAAGAGTATGAGATCAAGGAAATTTTGGATTCTCGCATCCATAGAGGAAGACTCCAGTATCTCATAAGATGGAAGAACTATGGACCCCAAGACGACACCTGGCTAGATACCTCTGATATCCATGCACCTAGACTTATACGGAACTTCCACTCGAAACACCCAGAGAAACCTGTCCTATAGGCCTTCCGGAGCCGGCCTTAAGGGGGGGGTACTGTAAGATTCTGGTACCTCCGGTACCCTTAATCACCACTTTCCTCTGTAATGCGTCCCACCTTTCTCTTCAGGTGGTACGCATATACCTTTAAGAACGATGATGTCACTGCTGAGCGCCGCAGAGCGGCTATTTCTACCGCCGGCGGTCTCACTCACATTGTTCGTTCAACCTGCCTTGTTACCCACATGCTTTCAAGCCTGTCTCTCGATCGGAACCTCCAGCCATTCCCTTTACCTGGAGCAGACCAGAACCTCGCTACTGATCCCTGTATCTCACTACCGGATCATCCCTCATCTACTGGACTTCTCTAACTACTAACATTTCAAGTGATAAGTACCCCGCAGGGGAACCCTCCATAACCTTATTGCACTATCTACCTATGCACATTAAGGACTGTTACTACCTATCTATACTATCCTATCATCTGCACTGTTACATAGATTGCTAGCTCTTCAGCCTACTACCATCTATCATCTGCACTGCTGCTTAGATTGCTAGCTTTCCTGTCTACTACTATCTATCCTTGCACTGGGTTAGTCTATCCTGTATTTGTCATCTGCTGTCCTCACCACCTGCTAGCATACTCGATACTAACCTATCTGCATTCCTAATACCATCTTGAACTCTCCTATACAAACCTATCAAGTGATTACCATCCTTGTCACTGTTCACACCTGTCCCTTCAGCACATCACCTTCATACTATCATATACATACTATCACTCCAGGAACATCTCATTGAGTGTGTATATATCTGTATGTTGAAGCTGACAGGCCCACGGTGATGAGTCCTGGAGAGTTGGATCTGGTATTCAACACATCTCTACATGACTACTGAGTGGAGATTTTGCAGCTGCAAATCCAGCCTATACTAAAAACGCAGGAGCGTCACAGTTAGATCACTTCAGGCAGGCCCCTTTTGCAGGTATAGCTATGTAAAACATTCAAAATAAGTGTCTATACTGTTTAAAATCCAGTAATGAATTGTCTGTATTACTGGGCATCTTCAGAAGCTGACCAGAGGATGCCCAGTGGGAGGGGCGAAACATGTGAAGCGCGATCAGTCAGTGATGAGCAGCTGGTTTATGGGGACACTCTGAGGCGTTATTTTTTAATACTTTTCGCTTTGAATTGATCTCTTTTATGTAAGTGCAATTGCATTTTTTAATTATTAATAAAGTTAACAGTATCACACTATGGATGTTCTCCCATTCATTGCATGGTGAAAACAATGCTGGTAATTACTCAGAGAGAAAAGTGGAGGAGATAAAGAGGAGATAAAGAGTAACCATTGGGTCACAGGCCTGCTTTGGATACGATTTAACAGTCTATCACACTACGTGTAAAGGAGTGGAGAAAGACATATTAGCTGGGCTTGTCTTATGTGTACAGCTGGTGAGTAGAGGCGCATAAGAGGGGAGCACGTTAAGTTGGAGTCACTTTTTATCAAGATTCACAAAAGTTTGATGGACTTATAGATGTTTATGGACTATTCTTGATTTGTTTATGGACTATTCTTGATTTGTTTATGGACTACAGTAAACCCCCGCTCCATCGCGGTTCAGTTTTTGCGGTTCCGGTATATTGCGTTTTTTTTTGTAATGTTATTTTCCTATATAAATCATTAAGAATGAAATATTTTTGTGTTTTCCATAGCTCTTGCTATGTCTCTCAGTATCTTTTATGTGTTTAAATGAGTTTCTATTGTTTTAAAAGTGTGTTTAAAGATCTTAAAATGCTTTTACACGTACAGCGACATTAAAAAAAACATGCCTACTATGCATTTTAATAGGGATTTTCTATTTCACGGATTTTCACTTTTCGCGGCTGGGTCCGGAACGTAACACCCGCAATGGAGGGGGGTTTACTGTATTCTTGATTTGTTTATTGCAAGGGGAGCACTTTATTCACAGTACTGGATTATATCTTGCTATAACTTTTTCATTTCAGCACTAGTCTTTATTTTATGTTTTTAATTGATTGGACACTTATTAGAAAAATGAAATGTGTAATTTGTATCATGCACTTTTACTAGGGCAGTGTTGTAGTTATTCACTTAACTAGATTAGGTTTCCAACCATAAACACAGCAGCAGCCTAATTACCTACACAATTTTAAAGAGTTCACAGAGCACATTGCACGGGACTACACCCATTAGTTTCTATTTTCCATTCGTCTTGAGGATTGGATCAGATAAGATTGGGTGAAAATGGACAGGCGGTCTGTTTTCACCCGATTTCCCCATAGGGGAGAGTTGGACTCTGCCCGTCTCCACTCTGCACAGTGAGCGGAGACGGACCTGTCATCCGCCTGCTCAGTGGGGATCAGCAGAGCGATCCCCAACAGGGCAAAGTGGAGTCCGTCGAGCAGACCACCACCTGTGTGAAAGGACTCTAATTTTGGTATCATAATTATTAATGGGGAATGTATGTTTTTTGCTAAATAACATTATTTTGTATCAAGTTGTAATGGGTAAAGTTCTGCTTTGAAAAGCAAATGAATGTATAATGTGCAAAGTGAATTATAGCAAGTATAAGTAAATAAGGTGAACCTGTGTTCATTTTGAATAACCGATTATGTGCAAAGGACTTTTTTTTAAATGTTATTTTGCTAGCACATGATTGGTTGATTGAAATGAACACAATGATTTTTTCAAAGACTGCATTTTAAGATTTCTTCTTCTTCTGATATTACCTTAAAACCATTAAAAATAAAGACAAAGGTTTTATAGACAAACAATAAAGAAATGTTATCTATCTTAGCAGCCTGCTACCAAAGTGATAACAGATCTATTCACTACAAGCTAGGGTATTTGTTTGATGGAATATAAATTACAAACTGTAATATGAATTTTTATTACATTATTAAAAGATCACAGCTATGTTTCAGTGCTACCTACTGAACTTTATGTGGCCTTTAGTGGAATAACCATATTGTGAAGTAGCATAAAAAAGGAGACTCCACAAAAATAAATATATGTATCTTTTAAAAATGCATTTGCACTGTATGTCCTACTGTTTGACTTAGCACTGTATCTTGTAATACAATGTTATAGGGAAGAGCAACAAAACATTACCCTAGCTCTACTGCTAGAATGAAAGTCCATAGACTGAAATCTGGTGCTCTAACAAGGGCGTTCAACTCCCATAGATTAATACTCTTAAACAGTAAGACTGGTGACTCGGCATGCTCTTGAATAAAATTACTTTATTGCTGCAAGGTACAGAGTATATGCTGATGGGTTCCGGCTATAAAGTCTTCATCAAAGCATACAAAATAGTTTAAAAACTGATATATAGAATTTTTAGGGCATTCTAGCCTTCGGTAATACTGAAGCTTTTGAATCCATTCATCCAGCAGCAGAACAAGACATAACACGCAGAAGCCTCCACGCTACCTGACATCTCCCTCTCCAACCTGCCACAGCTGCCATCCACCCAGCAGCCCTCTATTGCTTCTGCAGCTTCCAATCTTGCCTCACAGGAACATACATCCACACCAACCATTCTCTGCACAGCTTGAAGGATATCCACCACCTCACAGATGACATGTACAGCCTTCATTCCACTCAGTGAGTGCTTTTTCATTTTTTTTTCTTATGACAAATCTCCTATTGTCTATCCTTAGATGGGGGGAACTCTCTCCCTGCTTTTTACTTGAAGAAAGCAATTTTTATGTATTTGTGAGCAGTTGCACTGAAAAGCTCTCTTTGTGCACTGGTCCAAATCATTTGGTGGAGGGGGGATCATGGTGTGCGGTTGTTTTTCAGGAGTTTGGCCCCTTAGTTCCTGTGGAGGGAACTCTTAAGGTGTCAGCATACCAAGACATTTTGGGCAATTTCATGCTCCCAACTCTGTGGGAATAGTTTGGGGATGGCCCCTTCCTGTTCCAACATGACTGCTCACCAGTGCACAAAGCAAGATCCATAAAGACATGGATGAGCGAGTTTGGAGTGAAGGCACTTGACTGGCCTGCACAGAATCCTGACTTCAACCTCATAGAACACCTTAAGGATGAATTAGCACAGAGACTGTGAGCCAAGCCTTCTTGTCCAACATCCTGACCTCACAAATGTGTTTTTGGAAGAATGGTCAAACATTCCCATAGACATACTCCTAAACCTTATGGACACCATTCCCAGAAGAGTTGAAGCTGGTATAGCTGCAAAGGGTGGGCCAACTCAATAATTAACCCTATTTTATGAGGAACATCTATAAATTTGAATCCTTCCCAAGAAGTACCCTGAAAGATTATTCCTTCTGAAGAAAGCAGTACACTTCCTGAGCCTAAGAGCATTCCTGTGCTTTGAGTCTTTTAGATGTACAGTATATCTGCAGTGTTAAATCTAAGGCTCTGTACCTCTGCTAGCTTTTAGAAGATTTGGAGTGTGATTTGTGTATGTCACTCCTGTGTTATTTATTGGAGAAAAATATCAACCTAAAGACCTGCAGTACAAGGATCTTCATGCTTTTGCTTTATTTGCATTTTGGATTTATGCTTCCTCACTTCTTTTGCTGGCTCTTAAATATTCCTCCACCAGTCATCAGATCACTTGTCATCAGTAGGAAAGCTTTGATATGAAGAAGCAAAGGAAGCCTTTACCAATATGACAACTTCCACACAGTCACAGAGCAGAACAAGGTATAATAAATCAGTAATGGGGATAAGATCAGCTGCAGGGAAACCAAAGGCTATACTGATGGTAAATAGTTATTTTCTCATCTACTTGTGTTTTTTGGACACCTCCGCAGTTCAGGTTGTCTTTAATAGAATTTTGCTGTGCCCAATTATACTTTCAAAGGGAATGAATACTGTATGTGCTATACTGTGCACCAATCAGCCATACCTTTATGACCAACCACCTAATATTTAATAGGTCCCCCTTTTGCCAACAAAACAGCCCTGACACCACTAGATCTCTGGATGTATGCTGTGATATCTGGCACCAACCCGCCAGCAGCAGATCCCTAAAGTCCTGTAAGTTGCGAGGGGGAGCCTTATGGACAAAACATATTTTTCCAGCACTTGGCCAGCAATAATCTTTAGGTAGGCTGTACATGTAACATCCACATGAAGAACAAGCAGAAGGGTTTCCCACCTGAACATTGCCTAAAGCATCACACTGTCTCCTCCGGTTTGCCTACTGCATCCTGGTGCCATCTCTTACCCAGATAAGCAACACACATGCATCAGGCCATCCACATTCTGTAAAGAAAATGTGATTCATCAGATCAAGCCACCTTCTTCCATTGCTCCGTTGGCCAGTTATGATGCTCAAGTCCCCATTGTAGGCACTTTTGACTATAACCGGTTGACGACCGCCGCACGACTATATACTGCGGCGGTCAGCCCCGGCCAGGCAAAGTGACGTATGGATACGTCACTCGCCTGTCACTGACTTGAGAGCCAATTGCTTAACTCCTAGTAATTCAGAACATTTTAGAAAGTAGATTAATTTTTGGAGTTCAGCTTTAAAGGTGGAAGTGAGAAAGTTAAATAAGCTTTCTCATACCATATTTTTTCACAACAACTGAATTTCAACTGCTAAGTAGACTTACACTTTTATTTAGTGTGCAGTAACCATAGCAAAGAATAGGGATTCTACCTTTCATGAAAGTCACAATCATGAAAAATGATTTCAGGTTAGCTGCTATGCTTTACTGAACTTTATAGGTCTACATTTACCTTATTAAATAAAGGCCTTAGATTTTAATGACTCTGAAAAACAGCATTATATTATTGTTTTTTTTACTGTCCATAAAGTACTCTTGGCAGGAAAGTAGAAGAAATGCATCAAAAGGGAACCCAAGAGAAGAGTAAGCAGTTGTATAAGGGTTAAGAATTTTAGAAGTGTTGCAAGAGCACAAACGTCTGTGAACAGGAAATATGCAAGTTTATTTCAAGTTGCAGCTAGAAACAGACGAAAAGGTGTTTGATCTACTTTGGAGCTAAAAATAGAACCAATCTTTTTCATCTAATGACAATATTTCAGACAGACCTGTGCTTCCATGTCGCAGAAGCCTAAGTAATTTACAATGTCCTTGAAATCGACTTTCACGCTCAGGTGTTTCCTTAGTTCTAGTAAATTCACTTTGCAATATAAACTGCTGAACTCTGAAGTATAATTGCTGTCTTGTCTCCTGGCTGAACAGGATGCCTTGCTTTGGTTTGCAGAGGAGGTCTTGAGACTACTTATTATGCAGGAGTGCTTGCATGCACAATGAGACAAATTTAGTTAGTGCATAGTACCTTTCAACCGCCCACTTCTAGAAGTCTGTGTTCTACATCAAGTTAAGTGGCCTCTTGAAATCCCATGACATCCCAAAGCAGTATGTCTCTTAAAACTGAGCTCCAGGCAAACAGCTAATTATGCACTGGAAATGCATAGAAGGGACCCATAGGAAACTATGTTAAATGGACTGTAGTGTGTTCCTGCAAAACTGAAAATTCACTAAAAATGCATAGGTGTAAACTAGGCCTCAATATACTTGATTGACTTTTAGTACTTCCCCTCTATTTTGCAGCCTGAGCGCTGCTGTACAGGGAATTACATGAGGCTTATACAAAGTCAAATTCAGGCAATAATACTAGTTTCCTTTGAAAATACATTTCTTGATCTTTAAAGAATATAAAACTACCCTATTCCAGATAGCAAGGATAACTTGCCACACATTTATGGCAGATTTGAATTGTAAGTCCGGTAACTTGCTGCACATTTTTACTGGCAAGTTGTACATTTGCAGAGCACTTGAAGCACAAGTTCTAGTTGACACTTTTCGAATTTGTAGCAAATTTGCATGGCAAGTCTCTAGCAAGAGCAAAGTTGCAGTGGGGAGTCTACAGCAAGAGCTCTGCAAGTCTACAGCATGAAAATTCAGCCACAGTGACCCCTGTGGTGGGATGACTATTGCACAGCACAACTGAACCAGAACTTGCAACAGACTTGCAGAATGTTTGCAATGATCTGGAGTCCTGCAATGCGGACTTACTGCAATTGTGCAACAAAGTTGTGAAGCCTGGCAAGTCCAGCAATAGCTTAGCAAGTCATTTTCTAATTTACAGACTAATTGCTTTCTATCTGGGATTTGGTGTTATTGTTTTATCTGCTTGAAATTTGCTTTTAACAGAATTTCCAAGAAAAAATTGATGCAGCTTTTGCCTGGGATCCTTTTGTGTAGAAGGTTCTAATTTTGTACAAGTAATTTATATAATACTTTGTCTTCTGCCATAGTTTCTTTTTGTGTCCCAATAATGTAAGGTATAAAGAAAAAACAGGTTCTATATATACAGGGTTTAGGGTCACCCATAGTTCTTATACAAACATTGAGATTGACATGACTTCCCTTTGCATAGTGTCAGTCCCCTTCTCTCCCCAAACTTCTCTCAGTCTTATGGTTTCTCAAAATGGGAGACTACAGTTAAGAAAAGACACTTCTTTCAGGCTACCTTATACACCTGTATATGTTTTATATTGTCTGTATCCATAGATGACCACCAACATTTTGCACAAACTCAAGTTGTCCAAATAGGACCTAAGACTTCCAAAGATGTTGTTGGACTTCCTCAGTCGAGAACAACCTATTCCAATGCTAGATTCCTTCTTGAAGCAATATCAAAGCAGTGGTCGTCTGATCACTTTATTTATTTTTCAAAACAGAATGGGGAAAACAGATCACAGGCTAAATACTCCATCCTCCACATGACAGTAGAGGAAAACATAAAGAGGACCTGATCTTTCGTAAAAAATAACAGGATCTCAATGCCAATGGTTATGGTGCTTATTCAAATTAAATCTATTGAAATCCAACAAGAAGTCACTGCATTCTAAGACACAATACCAGATGAGGGATTTAAGGGTTTGAACAGAACTTTCCATGGCACAGCTCATAGTTAACAAGTAGCATTTCTCTTATTATATATTCAAAATACATTTCTGAGTACATCTGTTCTTACAGCACATATCTTTTTATAATTTATTGCAGGCAGAGTTAATTATGAATACAGTTTTACCAGAATCATGTAATGTAGGCAATGTCGTTGACAGATATTGTATGCTAGCCATGACTTGCCATATGTTCTTTAGGAATTTTTATAACAAAACATGCAAATAGCACATAGAATCTGATTTATTATACTTTTAGAGGGAAAATATGTTTTATTCCCTAAGCATGCACACCTGTCAAGCCATTGTATATTTATTTACTCTGTGAACATCCCCAGTATTATTTGTAAAAAGTACTAATTACTGCAGCTTGTTCACAAGATGCTGTATGTAAATGTAGTTGGCTCCATTTTCAATACTGTAACTTTGATACTCCACCAGGTTAAGCAAAGTATAGTCAAATGCTGAAATATGACTAGATCATAAGCGTGTACAGGGAGTATGCCTGGGCACATTCTAACCACTATGAGTGGGGCTGATTCCCTCTACTGCCTGGGCGTTTCCCCCCTGTGATGGCCTCCTGCCCCACAGTCCTGCTGGCTTACTGTAAAGTAAAAACTTCTGTACTACATGCATTTCTACTGACCGTAGAACGCTGTGCGATGTTGCCGCGATTTCCGCCTGCCGAATCGCGGGAACATCGCGCAAACAACGCATGACGCCCCAAATAAACTCTTGAACCTTTTTTGGGCGTCATGCGTTGTTTGCATGATGTTACCGCGATTCGGCAGGCGGAAATCGCGGCAACATCTCACAGCATTTGGGGTGCTATTGCAAATCACGGGCAACGCACAGGCGTCCCGCAATTTGCAATGATTTCCGGATCGCGGGCAGAATCGCGGTGATCGCTACGCTCACATGTGAACGGAGCCTTATGGGTGGCAATTTCTGGGCACTGATGAGGTGACTGTTGGGTGACAGGTGCAATTGGGGGGGGGGGGGGCTGAGGACTGTGTGGGGACCTTTATTGGTGTGCTTTTACCTTGACAGGTGTACAGAGCAGTAACTCACTGTTTCTGGCTCTGCTCTCCTCACACTGGAAACAGTGTGTGAGGGGAGAAGAGCTAGTAACAGTGAGTTACTGCTCTGTATTTACACTTTGTGATTAGCTGTGAATGGATTCACAGCCGATCACATAGTAAACAGCCACTGTCAGTGACTGTTTACTACTGCCGGTGACTAGCTGTGTTCCTAGGGAACACAGAGCCACCGACATGACCGCGCAGCGCGCTCCCGATCGCGCATGCGCGGTCTTCTTCCGGGCTTTAACATTGTGATCGGCTGTGTGATTAGATCACAGCCGATCACGTGGGAAACAGCCATTCCCATTGGCTGTTTCCCCCCTGCCGGTGACGCGCTGTGCCTCGGGGACACGCCGCCACCGACAGTGCAGGGCGGCACGCACACGATCACGCACCTGCCCTGCCTGAATTGACCGCCTGAATTGACCGCCATCATATGACGGTGGCCCAGAACAATGGTCACACTGCTCCTCCATCATTTGACGGCGGGCGGGCGGGCGGGCGGCAAGTGGTTAAAATAAAACGCACTACTTCTCCCATGAAGGTGCTTTTTGTACACTTCCTGTTATAGGGTAACAAGTGTCTCCCAAATGTGCTTTTGCATTGTCACCGAGCCATGTGTACCTGCCAACCAACATGGCATGGCAAACCGTCATCACTATCAGGAAGCGTATCCAGAGTAATGATGTGCAACCAACAATGCAGCAAGCACATGTAGACAGGAAGTTGCTACAAAAGGCTGTATCAGCAGGAATGGCAGTGCTAAGATACAAATGATGATGGAAAAAAAAAAGTAAAAATAGTTGGTGATTGCATATGATACACATTGCTATATGCAAACCAAGTGTAACCTAAATAGGGTTTAGATCCACATTTTCGCACATTTGGGCCTATTTAGTAACACAGTCAACAATGCAAAGCAATCCAAACAAGCGTCCATCTTTAATTTTTCATTGATGCATCTTCAGTAAACTCAAATATGACTGGTGGCTAGTAGTGACTGTACTTTGCACGGTATCATTGTTCTGGTCTTTCATTTACTGAAAAAACCTCATTATGGATAATGCATTTACAGCTACAATGAGCTATGGCAGAGGAAAATAGTGAGTGCTCCTCTGATTATCAAAGGCATGACCCATGTTAATCTATCAGATGCTTCCTAACATTAGGCAAGTAATGCACAAACCCCGTCTTCAGGGGCCAGCAGTTGGTTAGTTTTCAAATGGATCAATCAGCTTGCCTAATCCATCTGTGCTTGCAGAGACAAACCATTAAATCCTGAACTGTTGAAAGCCCCTGAGGAATGGCAGCTATCTGCTAAGTCCAAAGCCAGCCTGTTCAAAACAACCCTTTGCAAGGCTAAAAATTCTAAATACTTGAAATCAATCAAATGAAATGTGCTCTGTGTGCGTTTTTTCATATGAACTTACAGGAAATACCCAGTAAGGTACATATGGAGGACAAAGGGATCATTGATTTCTCTAAAAATCAAATGCAAAAGCCCATGCTGGAAGTCTTTTGGTATATAGTAAAAGCTTTTGTCTGGCTCACCTGTACAGTTCTAGTCCAGGCAGCTAGGAACATATGCTACAACATATGTTGTGGAAGAAATATGACCTTTTAAGGTAACTTTGGCAGTTAACTAGCTCACCTATTCTGATAGCCAACAAAGCATTTGCATGTCAAATAGCTTTTGCGGATTACACACAGCCATTAAAAAATTTCAGCGGGAGACTTTCCTTACACAAACTGCAGTTTAGCTTGTGGTTTTAAATGTTATTTTAATCAAGCAAGAAACAAAAACCAATCAGCACATTTTACATGTTACGTTTTTTTAGAAAAAGTTGTAATATTTAAGATACCATTTACAGTATATGAAAGATTTTTAAAAATATATAAATAATAAATTCCATGGGTTATCTACAAGTTTCCACAATTCTGAGATTTGCCTATTAGCCTACACTTTAAGAACTTGAGATGTGCAATTTTTTATTAAAGAAGAGTTAAAATCGTATAGCTAGAATGTGTAATCTACCCCTGCAGCAATCATTTTATAACATAGGAAATTGCCTACTAAAATGTACTAACTAGTCACTCTATGAAGTGAAATTTTGAATGAAGCCTGATTCATCTGTATACACAGCTATGTTATAGTAAACCAATTTTCAATTTTAAAGCTGGTATGGATAGTACGCCAGGTATGGCAATTTATTTTTTTATGTGCCATACCTGTGGGATCCCCATAAAAGTCACAAATCAATGTGGTATGCACCACTACTACAGTGATTGCTGATAGCTTCCAAGTCCCATACCGAGTGACTGCTCTACTGCTTACCGAACCCAGGAGGTTGCTCAAAATAGGTGCCATTTAGAGAACACTTTTCCTTTTTGTGTTCTCTGATTGGATCAGGTGGATACTGTGACATCACTGCCCAGCCTCTTCACCTCATCCATACACTTTGCATTCGTAAACAAAATGCAAAGTAACCCCTAAATGGTGCTATTCAGCACGTGACCTCGATCACCACAGTAATGCTGCCTACTACAGTGGTTTAAAGCTTCCATGGGGATCCTACAGGTATGGCACATACATGCTTACATTGGTCCAACTAACTAAAAATTGCCATACCTGGAATGTATCTTTTAAATAAAATGTCTAGTGTAACAGGAATTTTTTGACAGGAAAAGCCAACTCTCTGTCTTTCCCTGATTCAATTTCACTTTCGTACTTGGGCTTGTATTTCCCTGATAAACCCTACCCTTCCAACATTGGTTGGAATTTGAACCAAATTCCCTAGTGCTCTAAGACTGAAGTTCTAAATATGAAGCCAATGCACATTCCTGTTCCTTAGCTTACCTCCTTTTTTTTTTTTTGGTATATAGATAATTCTCTAAAGTGATTCTTAGTGCTAAAAAGTACAGGCACATAGAGGTGCCTCATATACCTGCAGAAGCTCTTTACTACATCCGAATGTCCTTGGTTTAGAATGGGCAAACATCAGGCACTTTCTAGTAGCACTTTAGCTTGTCTGCCTTCTCCTGACTCACACACGAAGAAGAAAACCCATCATGACAGGCCACATTTTTTTTTTTTTTAATGTGTTAATCAATTTAAAGGGTTTCCTACACTACACAATATTAATACTGCTTCAGAAAACAACCCTTTCACAACCCATGCCCATTCACATCAATAGACATGCATTGTACCGCTTGCATAGATGTGGAATTAGGGCCTATAGTCTCCTTTTAAAAAAGCATTAACCTACAGTGCATGGATGTGTTTCAATAACGTAGGAATAAATGGGATTTCTACTTAAAATGCAATTCAGAATATAAGCAGTATAGCAATGTACTTGTTAGGAAGTTTGCTACAAAGGTGTATACTGATTATTTGTTGATCAGACGACACACAGAACATGAATGTGTGTCAGTATGTCAAAGGCCCTGTCCTTGTCCCTGTTGCTGTGGCTCTCTGTGCTTCTAACAAAATCTTAAATGGCACTTTTGTACTGAGTCACTGGACTATTTCTATGAATATTTTTGTAACCGCTGCAAGAGAAGCCCAAAGCTGGCCTTGCAGCAGTAGAATTTAGTTTAAAAAATGTGTTTTTTTGGAGCATCTGTTAGATTTTCAAATAGTGCAAAGGTCAAATCAATAATAGTTTTCAACTGTAGTGATGGGAAAAAATTGGGTAGAACAATTACGTTTTTTTTTTTTTTTTTTTTTCTTTAACAAACAAAATTCTAACTGTAAATGTGGCTTTTGTATAGGAAGAATTGTATGCATTGTAATGTAAAACTAAGGAGAATTTAAAATATTGTCATGGCAATCAAATAAAAATTTTCAAGGTTTTCATACAAAATCTGTCAAGTCCCCAATGGTACTATTGAATGCTACAATGAAAAATGTTCCTGAATTTCTATTTGAACATTGGAATGGAATTTTATTGGTTTATGGCCAACTTTAAAGTTACATTTTGCTGTAATAGCATAAATGTGGATATGAAAACACTTAACCTGCCCAAAAAAGTGTTACATTTGGTATTTTGGACATGCTATTCATTTGATGCTGGTCTCTTACTATGCATTGTAAGAAACCCCAACAGATTTTATTTTAAAATAACTTAAAGTCCATCTCTAGCAAAACCAATTATCCCCTAGAAAAATATAAAAACCCCCAAATACTACAAAAACATTTAAAACATAAGCAAATTAGTCCCCGTTCACACTAAACGTAGGTCGCCTCCCATAGGGAAGCTGCGGACCCGTTCTAATAGGAGCGACACAAGTCGCTCCGACTTAGAAAAAGGGTCCGGAGCTTCTTTGGGGCGACCTGGAGGCGACCGCCATAGACTTCAATGTTATGAAGTCCATGGCGGCCGCTCTGAGGTCGCGGCGCGCTGCTCGCACCGCGACCTCGGAGGTCGCGGTGCGAAGTAGCGTCGCTTGTATGTGAACGGGGCCTTAACATTAGTAATATATTAATATGACCATTACACTTAAATATGTTGAGTTACAGGGTGTCAGCTCCAAACTGGTATAAGTACTACAGGTGGATAAAAGTGTTCAATATATTTCCGTGTTCCTATTTGGAGATTTCCCTTTACTAACTTTTTCCAGGGAGCCAGACAGGCAGGATTTTTTTATGTGAAGACAGACAGCAATAAGATGCAGTAGAATCGAGAAAGATTAGAGCATCTGTATTTTTTATTTATTTTTTTTTTTGATACCTGTATCTTCCTGTCCCAGTGATACCTGTTCCCTGCCATTTCTTTTACTGATGTTACAAGGATAAAAAGTGAGAGCAGAAAAAAGCCTAACCCTTTTCCCAATCTATTCCATGTGACTGAAGTTGCCCTTTGAAGGGCAGTACAGTGGTTTAGTGGTTAGCACCTCTGCCCTGCAGTGCTAGAATCTCTGGTTTGAATCCAGGTCAGACCACTATTTGCACAGCATTTGCATGGCAGTACTCCGATTTTCTTCAATCACACTCCAAAAACATGCTGGTCAATTATCCCTAGTATGTGCATGTGGGATAAGTCGCTTAGACTGTAAGCTTCCTGAGGGCAGCGATTTGATGTGAACATGCAACATGCTATAAAATGTTGTCAATCCTATATAAATACCTGTAATAAAAAGACCATCACTTGGCACATTTAAATGTCAACTGCCTTTCCTGTGCCCTCAACCATTCTGTTGCTCTGCAACCCTAACCTTGTGTAAGCTCTTTGTCAGTGCTTACATTGGGTTGATGATATCACCCAGTCATTCACATGGCAGTGTTCAGTCCTGGTGATTGGCCGCACAGGTTAAGCACTGAATGTTCGGATTGAAGTCACATAGTTATCTTGCAGTGGATCTTGCAAAAACAGCAGAGGTATACAATGAAGGTGAACATAGTTGGTGGCCAAAGTGACTTTTTAACATGTGTTATCTTGTAAGATTTGCTAAGCTCTGGTTAGATATAAAAAAGTATATAAAAAGATATACAAGTACAGACAATGCTGCATTCAAATGGGCTAAGTGCTGGACACAAAGAAGCAAAAGGTTTGCTCCTGTTCCAGGTCTTCAGTTAGTGATTGTAAACCATTTCTAAAAGCAATTCCAGTGGCAAAGCAAAGAGACAGATTTCATGCTTGGCATTCCAGTTTTACAAATCCCCTAATCCGATGCAAATTAAAAACCCAGTAAGTGCTATTGGGACTTCTAATATGAACTCCCATCTTGACGCCACCAATAAATAGAGACTAGTCAAAGTAATTAATGTAAAACAGCTTTCTTAACACAGAATGTTATAACCTGCAGGTAGTTAGAGGATAATGCATCTATACAGTTCCCTTCAAATGAATATTAATTACTCTTATAACACAAAAGACTATGTCAGCTTAGTTGTACAGTAATAAGGATGTGAGCAAATATCTGTGAGATTAGGCTTATTTGCATAATACAAGGCAAAATACAGAAATGTGATGTGGTATATCTACAAAAAGTAATATTGTGCCTGGGATTAAAGTAGGTTCATCCTAAGGATACAGAGACTTACATATTAGTTACTGGAAAGATTGTCATTTTTTATTTACTGTCACCAAATGTTTGTACTATACATCATCTGAGGTTGGCAATGTACTGAGTAATAAATGTCAAATGTAGGGCTAATTTGACATTAGGTCCAGCACTTTGTCCCCACTGGCATGCAAAATGTTTCTAGCTTGTCAGATCAGCTTCTTGTGCATCACATAGTGTGGCACAGACAAAGAGAGACCTTTGCCGAAAAAAACACTGCCTGACCAATGACAGTAGACTCATTTTAGATACTTGTCCTTTTGCATAGGGCACTATTGATCTTGTTAAAAGACAATACTAATCATAATGGCTTCCACACCCTCACATGCCATCTTTAATACCAACTACAGTCATCAGATTAGCCTTTGAAATGGGTTGCAAGCAATGTCATACTCTGGGCTAAGTGGTGATCCTAGATAAAGAAAGGAAACCCGCGCTATGGAAATGTAGGGGAATGAAAGGGCTGCAGACTCCCTAAAATATAGCAATGCTATATCTAATTAATGGGTGTATAAAGGGATAGGGAATTGGCGCTGCCCAAGGGGGTATTAATAAGTAAATAAAAATCAATTTTATAGACTCTTAGATATATAGGTATATATCTCTTAAAACCTCAAATTATTCATAGCCATATTATATATAAATATAAAGTGACAGGTGTTAAAAAAGTGATATAGTGCTGTGTAATAAATAAATTCAATAAAATATATCAATAAAATTGAATTTATTGAATTTATTTATTACACAGCACTATATCACTTTTTTAACAACTGTCACTTTATATTTATATATAATATGGCTATGAATAATTTGAGGTTTTAAGAGATATATATACCTATATATCTAAGAGTCTATAAAATTAATTTTTATTTATTTATTAATACCCCCTTGGGCAGCGCCAATTCCCTATCCCTTTATACACCCATTAAGTGGTGATCCTGTCCTCCTCTTCCTAGGTCAGTCAAAAGGTACTGCCTTTTTTCTATTGCTCCAGATGTGTTGTCGAAGATGTTAACTTGCAAGCCTTCAAAGAGACAACTTCACCATTGAGGTTTATGGGAAAAAGACTACACTTGAGTAGTACTTCAGGGCCCACTTGCTCTGATAAGAATGGGGATACTACTCAGAGAGTAGGCCACAGTTCCCAGTTGACATCACCAAATGATCTGAGGTTTGTAACTGAGGGTATAGATAGCTTGAGAATGGGAAAGGGGGCTGTTTGGATTACCATTGGTAAACATATTGTTACCATTGGGCAAAGAGGTTCTAAATCTAAAAAGAAATGTAAATATTTTCCTCATCCATGTGCGGTAATGTTTTATAAACCTTGCATATGCACATACAGCCATATTTGCTTATTACATGTAAGTATCCATATCTCATACCAACAATGCAAGTATCCATATCTCATACCAGAATGATCACTGAACAGCTTCCCTTCTGCATTGTAACAACATGGGGGTCTATTGCTTGGCACTTCTACTAAAACATCTTGTATTTCAATGTTGTTAAATGTATTTTAATTTAATTAAAAAATATCAGACATTCTCTGACTGCACGGGGTGGAGAGCCTACATTTCCACTTTATTTAATCAGAGAATGCCTTATATTAATTGAAACAAATACAAGGTATTCTGTGAATAGCAGCATTCCTCTTTACTACAGCTAAATGTCTGCTGTTCTGAATGAGCAAAGATGCAACACTTCGTAGTAGTGCTCAAGCTTGTCTGCCCTTGCCTGTCAAATCCTTAATAGCATTTATTTAGAGAATGCCTTATATTCATTCATTCAAAAAAAAAAAAAACAAGGCATTCTGTGAATAGCAGCAGTGCTGAGCATGTGACTCACTGTGGTTACTATAAAGAAGGGAGGCCGCTCAGCTCAGGACCCTGAAGATGGCAGCTATCACTGCAGTAGAGCTGACTGCAACAGCAATTTTAAAACCTCCACAGTGATCACTGAGATGAGATATGCATACTTACTATGGTTTAAGCTGGGCAAAGTATCTATGCAATACAAATCTGACCTAGAGTTCAGCTTTATGTGGCTGATCTCGTATCTCTAGAGCTGTTAATAATATCCTATGCATCTCTATATTTAAAGCTGTAAAATATAGAAAAATAAGCAATAAAAATGTGAAAGTTACTTTAAGGTTCTATCTTACAAAACAAAAAAACTCAAAATTGTTTCTCATTGAAAATGCACTATACTCTCCCAATAAAGAAGACCTGGCATCTAAAATGTGTGACATCATTTTCATGTAGGGAAGCCCAAATCTTGATGAAAAGACACACCAAGCACTGTGCTCCAGCAACTTCTCATGGGACTTGGAGTACTCACCATTCCCCGGGATTTAGTCGGAGGGATGAGGATGTTAGCCCTTGCTCTACAAGAGCCAGAGAAAAGGTGAGTATAGTGTCTAAGGCTCCATGTACACAGGACGTTGTAAATGGCCGTTTAGGAGCAGTTGGGCGTTTTTTTCAGAAGCCCCTGAACCCACCTCTATGTTATCTTATCTGTCCATGTACACAGGGTCGTTTACAGGTCATTTTCAGGCAGTTGAGTTCAGGGACGTTTTTTGGAACGCAATTATTTGCGTTCGCACATGTGTTTCCCGGCGTTATAAACGCAAACACGGGACCGAACCCGATGAAGTACGTTCAGCCACGTTATACGTTTTTTTTTTTATATATATTTTTTCCTATGGGAGCCTATTGATTTGAATGGAAGGCGCACCGCAAGTCGGATCAGGATGATCCGACTTGCGGTGCGACTTGCGCTGTGAGAATCTTGAGGGGGAACTCCATGCCAAAAATGGGAATAAAAACTGCGTGGGAGTCCCCCCCCCCCCCCCCCCCAGGTTCCAAACCAGGCCCTTCAGGTCTAGTATGGAATTTGAGGGTAGCCCCACGCTGAAAAAACGGCCTGGAGTCCTCCCCAAAATCCATACCAGACCCTTATCCGAGCATGCAGCCCGGTAGGGCAGGAAGGGGGAGGGGACAAGTGACCCCCCTGGACCATACCAGGCCACATGCCCTCAACATGGGGGGGGGTGTTGGTGCTTTGGGGCAGGGGGAGCTCTGCACCCCCCACCAAGAAAAGTGGAATTTATGAATCTGGTAAAATATTTTATTTAATGTCACATATGGTTAAGCTCTTAGCTGCTGAGAGGTTTGGTAAGGAGTTCACAAGGTCACAGCTTAAAGGCTTTGGTCTGGGATGGCATTAACCTTTAACCACCCAAAGCACATCTGTGTTTGACTTATAGCAGAAAAGCTTCCAAAGATTAAATAGCATTTTTTAATGCCACTTCTGTCATTTAGCATTTCTTTTTTTAACAAAGAGCTGTAACCATAGTAATAGTGACCCTTAAAATATCGCATTAATTAAAACATGTATAACAACATCGTTGTTCCGCTCAGAATAATCTGTTCTATAAAAAGGTATGTTTTGATCATTTAAAGAAAAATTAAAAAATGTTAATAGATAGATCAAATTATAACACACTTGTTTGATTATGGTATCTTGACTAACTAGCTCATAGGTAAGCAGCAAAAGGAAATGTTGTTAGCCTGTATAAGGACAATCATTCTTCTAAAGCTGACTTTAAGCTTCTTGCGCAGGCTTCTTGCACAGTTTTATTGGCCAATAGGAAGGTCTCAAAGATTGGAGGGGGTGCTACAGCTGCTGATACTGCAAGGAAGGGTAGGTTTTTGCTAATTAGTGCCCTGAAATATGGTGTTTCAAGCCTCTTAAAGCCTCATGCAGACTGGGCACTTAGCCCTGGTACATGAGGCTCTGGCATTTTGCCGTGGGTAGAGGGAACAGGTGAAGAAACTGTTTGCATTGCAAGCATTTGCCTCTGGACACACACTGCCCTACATGTTTTACCCCTAAGTGCAACGACCAGACAGAGCAGCTAACAGTCTCTCAGTTTAACCACTTGCCGACCGCCGTAAGTACATATACTGCGACGGTCAGCCCCGGCCAGGCAAAGTGACGTACCGGTACGTCACTAGCCTGTCACTGGCTTGTGAGCCAATAGCGGGTGAGCGTGCGCCCGCCCGGCTCGTTCCCTAACAAGTCAGTGCGTGTGACCAGCGGACCCGATGTCCGCCGGTCACTCGCGATCGTTTGCCGGGAAGGGAGAAAGGCAGGCGGCTAATGTAAACAAGCCGCCTGTCATTCTCCCCTGTGTAAAAATGGAGATCAGACAGTTCTACTATGTAGGACTGTTGATCTCTGTTTTTACACTAGTAGCCATGTCCAATCACAGTTAGAAACACGCCCCTAGGACACACTTAACCCCTCCCTCTCCAATACAGTTAACCCCTTCCCTGCCAGTGTCATTTTTGCAGTAACAGTGTATATGTATAGCACTGATTCCTGCAGTAATGTCACTGGTAACCCCAAAAGTGTCAAAAATGTCATACAAGAGTCCGATCTGTCCGCCGCAATGTCGCAGTCCTGCAAAAAAAAAATTGCAGATCGCCGCCATTACTCGTTAAAAAAAAAACACCAAAAATGACAAAAATCTTTCCCTTTGTTAGTAAACACAACTTTTGCGCAAACCAATCAAAATACGCTTTTTGGGATTTTTTTAAGCAAACATATGTAGCATAAAACAAATTGGCTGAAAATGTTAAAAAAATTTTGATTTTTACATTTTTTGGGGAATTTCATATAAAAAAAATGTGAAAAATATTGTTATTTTTGCAAAATTTACGCTCTTTTTTTGTTTATAGCGCATGATCAAAAAATCGCACAGGTGATTAAATACCACAAAAAGAAAGCTCTGTTTGTGGGAAAAAAAGGACGTCAAATTCGTTTAGGTACAGCGTCGCACGACCATGTAATTGTCCGTTAAAATCACACAGTAAAAATCGCAAAAAAAACCCTGGTCAGGAAGGGGGTAAAATCTTCCGGGGCTTAGGTGGTTAACAGGTTGGGGCTGAATGGTGCACCGCTGCCCTCTGCATATAGCTAAACACCAGAGCCTCACGCACTGGGGCTAAAAGCCAAGTGTTCATGTAGCCTAAGAAAAAAATTGAAATGTCAGTAGGGTATGATTCAAGGGTAAATCTTTCTAATAGAGTCCCGCAGAGCAGTAAAAAACAGATAGGAGTTACATAGTTACATAGATAGTCAGGTTAAAAAAAGAACATCTAGTTTAACCAATAAAAGGAAAAAAAATCATGCAATTTTATATATACAATCCTATACCCACAGTTGATCCAGAGGAAGGCAAAAAAAAATCCAGCAGAGCATGATCCAATTTGCCTTAGCAGGGAAAAAAAGTCCTTCCTGAGCTCCCAAGAGGCAACCGGATATTCCCTGGATGACCTTTACCTATTAATATTGGTATCCAGTTATATTATGTACATTTATTAAAGAATCCAGGTCTTTTCTAATGCAATCTACTGAGCTGACCAGAACCAGCTCTTCAGGGAGTCTATTCCACATTTTCATAGCTCTTACTGTGCAGAAACCTTTCTGTATTTAGAGAATAAATCTATTTTCCTCCAAACCTAAAGACTGTCCCTTGTCCTCTGTGATTACCTGTGACGAGCAGCCATTGATGGGCACTGATAAGCAGCACTGACTGGCATCACTGATGGGCACAGATTAGCATCACAGATGATCACTGACTGGCATCACTGCTGGACACTCTTAGGGCTGCACTGATAATCAGGGAACTGATGATTAGTGCCCAGATTACCTGTTTAGGTCTCCCCTGTGAGGAGATGCCGCTGATTGGCTCTCCTCTCCTCACACTCACAGTGCGAGACGAGGAGAACCGATTACCGGTACTTCCGTGTTTACATGTGATTGGCTGTGACTAGACAGCAGAACACATGGGTAAAGAGCCACGTCATCAGCTCTTTACTTACAGTAGATCGGGGCATGGACACAACGCGCCCATTATGGCAGGGCTTCATGCCTCGTGACTCGTGAGGGCAATGAGACTGGGGAGATGTCATATGAGGTCATCCCAGAATGAGAGGGGTTCCCGCATGCCGACATTTGACTATACGACGTGCAGGAGGTGGTTAAAGTGGATGTAAACCTGTGAATTGAAAATTAAGCAAAGCATATCCTTTTATAGTGTGTACTTGCTATCTGCATGAGTCACTTCTGACAGTCTATGCAGACACCAAGCGATTCTGGGAGACAGCTCCTTCTCCCCCTCCAGCAAACACTAGGTTACCGACAGCCTCAGCTGAGCATTTTTCTGTATGAGACAGTGGTGAGGGGGTGTCCTTTCCCTCCATTTATAGCTCAGATTACACTCAGCTTCCTGCTCTATGCTGTGCAGTGTGTGAAGTTAGATCTTTTCCCCCCTGTGCTCTGGAGCTGAGAAATGTGTGAATTCCGTACTTTGAAAGGGTAGCAGATAAACAGGTATAACTTATGTAGGAGGCTTTTTTTCAGCTATGTGTATTATCTGTGGGTAGTCACTAGGGATAGATCGATTATCGACGGGGCCGATATGAACTTTACCCGATATATCGGTATGGGCCCTGGAACTGGCCAATATTGCCGATATTTTTGTGACGTCATTCTGCCTTCTTAGGCCACCTCCCTCGCCTTGGACAGCCTCTTCTGGAGTCAGGACTAGTCTCGTGGGAGTGTATTACAGCCATACACCCACCCACAGCAGCCCGGTGCCAGCCAGCTACCCACAGCCCCTGTGCTAGCCACCCACCCACCACAGGGTGTCAGCCAGCCAGCCACCCAACACAGGGTGCTAGACAGCCAGCCACCCACAGACAGGGTGCCAGACAGCCAGCCACCCACAGCTCCTGTACCAGTCAGCCACAGGCACT
Source organism: Pelophylax lessonae (assembly GCF_965119305.1). Taxonomy (NCBI): domain Eukaryota; kingdom Metazoa; phylum Chordata; class Amphibia; order Anura; family Ranidae; genus Pelophylax; species Pelophylax lessonae. The sequence goes on along the minus strand of NC_138771.1, from coordinate 94,583,012 downwards.
GTACCAGCCAGCTGCCCACAGGCCCTGTACCAGCCAGCCACCCACAGCTCCTATGCCAGCCACCCACCCACCACAGGGTGCCAGCCACCCACCCATCACAGGGTTCCAGCCAGCCACCCACCCACCACAGGGTGCCAGCCAGCCAGCCACCCACCCACCACAGGGTTCCAGCCAGCCAGCCACCAACCACAGGGTGTCAGCCCGCCAGCCACCCACCACAGGGTGCCAGCAAGCCAGCCATTAAGCATTAAACAAAAATGAACATGTTCAGTACCAGATTTGTGTCAAAAATTGTATTTATTTTTCAAAACTTAAAATGTACAAAATATCGGTACCGATATGCAATGGCCAAAATATCAGTATCGGCACTGAAAAAAACATATTGGTCTATCCCTAGTAGTCACTTCAGTGGGTATATGTAAAGGTTTACAATCACTTAAAAAAAACTGCAACCTGCTGTATGGACAAACAAATCCCATCATTCAATTAGGTTTGAACAGAGTGCAGTAAAACTAAGCATCTTATAGATAACTCTTATGTCTACTTCTAGAACTTATGTTCATTAGAACATGTTCACTGCATTGCGGGTTGAATCTCTCATGAGATACTTGAACAAAGTGCTTATTTCTAAAGGGATCCTGGGGGTGCAATGCTTTGTTTAATACTAAGATCATGCACGTGTTCAAAGCAAATGTAGAATTGGCCACTTGACACTCATTTAAAAAAACGTAGTAGAACATCTACAATTAAGATTGCTAAAACCTTTCCATTATATGTCTTGAATATCAGTCATAAATAATGAACCACTACATGACAGACAGTGTCAGCTGGGAAAATTGTGAAGCAGCGGTGACAAACATAAGAAAACACAATAAGCTGCATTAGAATGTTTGCTTTTGATGTAAACAATGCTCCTTGCATATAAACCTACACAGAAAAGCAAAATATAATTATAGTCACGTGGATTTATTGTGGTCTTCACCAAACATGCCCACACCATTACTGCCGATCCATTCTATAACCCTCAAAGCAGACATACTAGCATGATTATTAAAGTGTATAGAAATACATAACCAAAAATGTAAGTGTATATTGCAACTCACAAGTTCTTAGATGTGGTGCCTGCATTAACATTTTCAGGCTAATAATACAGTTTTTTTTAACAATTAAAAAAAAAAAAAAAACATGGTGATCTTGCCAGAAATGCTGTTGACTTGTCACTTCTTGAGATCCAAAAAGAAACCACAAACATCCTAATCTGTCTTATGCAAACTACAAGTCTTATCATTCCACCATGTAAGGGAGATGACCAAAGGCAGACAAGTTTAAAGTCCAGCCTATGTGACACCCATGACTGCTTTCATAGATACAGTGGAGAAATGAGTGTAGCCACAAAGAGGTTGATATACTAAAATTGGTGAATGAAAAATCTGGTGCAGCTCTGCTTTAAGTTTTCTTGTTTGTCAAAACTTAATTGAACAAGCTGAAGTTAGAAGGTAATTGGCTATTATGCACAGCAGCACCAGATTGTGCACTCTCCAGTTTTAGTAAATCAACCGCTAAGGGGACAGGAAGATGTTTCATTTTCAGCATAACCAGGTAAAAATAAAAGGGGGAAAAAAGCCTGAACAACGAAAACGAATGCAACCAAGGACTGCTAAGCAAGGATGAGTCTATGTTCTGGGCGAACATGGAAAATACAGTAGCTGGGCCAGTGAGCTGTGGGTCAGTGATGTCATGAGCATTCCTGCCCCTTTGTTATATACAGCTGTGTAGTGGGAAATTTCTCACCCACAGCTCATTGGGCCAGTGAGGGTGTGATCATGTGACAGTTTCCCATGGGTTCAGGTGAACGGAGTTCATACCTAGGTCAGATCCAACACCAGCTTATCCCTACCGCTATGCTACAATATATTTAATTTTGGTTTATGGGTTTAGATACACTTTAACACAGAACCTTTGTGGCTGACTTTGTTTGTTGAGTTTGTTGCACAGCACACAGAAGCAATTTCAGAGAGAATGGCATGGCGACAATAGAAGGTGAGTGTCGATGATGATGTCATACTGACATCATCAAGCACACCTCTATAACAAGGGTACTTATGTATCAAAATTGCAATGCCCACACCCACATAGATCACTGTCTCTGAATCAGTACACAATGCAAGCCTTCTACTCCGCTCCAAATATTTTGCAGTCATTTACAGTAAAACATTTCCTACACTGAAATACAGTGCAAGTCCATTATCAGTTATCTGAATTTATTTATGTAGCTTACACTACTTATTGCGGTTTGAAATCAGCGCACTCTTGCAAACTTCTCCAGTTCTAATCACTAGGCTATTTTTCAAAACATGTCTTCTATGTTTGTCAGGGCTAGTGATGAGCTGAACTCCCAGGGTTCCAATTTTGGGCAAGTTTGTGAATGTTCAGGTGCCCAGTTTAAACCCTGTTGAAGTCAACAGGAGCTGAATATTAAAAACAGTAATGGCCATTTTCTAGGCTAATAGGCAAGGAATTTATAACAACTGTATTTATTTATTACAGGTACTTATATAGTGCCATCAATTTATGCAATGCTAAATATGCTGTACATTTAAATCAATCCTTGCCCTCAAGTAGCTTCCAATCTAAGGTCCCTAACTCATGTTCATACATAGACATACTATGGACAATTTAGACAGGAGCCAATTAACCTCACAGCATGTCTTTGTAGTGTGAGAGGAAACCCACAGGGAGAACATGCAAACTCCAGGTGGGTAGTGCCTTGGTTGGGATTCAGTGCTGGCAGGCGGAAGTGCTAACCACTTAGCCACTGGGCTGCCCAAAGGGCATGGGGGCAAGGGCACTTCCCTGGAGAAACATATATCGGAGCAAAACTTTTTTTTTGTTTAATTCCATGTGGCAGGGAGCAGCAATTTTAATAATGCTTAAATAATATGCTTGGGCAATGCCACTTCCTATGAAGTGGCAATGTTTTTAAATCCCTTCAACAAAACTGACATTTACTACTACAAAAAAAAAACACAATCCAGTTTATTCACTTGATCTGCGGAAGGTTTTGCCCCCTTCATGACCAAGCTAATTTTCTCTGTTCAGCACTGTGCTTTTTTAACTGCCAATTACATGGTCATGCAACACCGTACGCAAATACTTTTTATTTATTTTTTGCACAAATAGAGCTTTCTTTTGGTGAATTTTGATCACCACTGGGTCTTTTTTTAATATATAAAAGAAAAAGACCAAACATTTTGATAGAATAAACACAATATTTTCTACATTTTGTTATAAAATATATTCAATAAAATTAAATTTCTTCATAAATGTATTCTTCTACATGTCTTTGGTAAAAAAAAAAGAAATCCCAATAAGTGAATATTAATTGGTTTGTGTGAAAGTTATAGCGTCTACAAACTATAGTATATTTACTTGAAAACTGATCACTCATGTTGTACTGACAACTTAGGGATTTTTTTTTTTTTTTACATTTTGATTGCTGTGATGATCACTGTAACAGCAATGTTTTCAATGGTCATGAATGGGTTACATTCATAACAGCTGGGATTTACTATTGTATGCTGCGATTAGCTCACAGTTATCACATGGTATAGGGTGCTGTGATTGGCTCAGGTATCATGTGATAGATGTGGGCCAATCACAGCATCACTAAAGAAATCACACCTATTATGAATGAAATTCCTTCATAACAGTTTTGTTGACATTGTGATCATGTAATTGCATAACGGAGGATCACATGATCCTCCGGCCACTCAAAGCAGGCCAGGTACCAGGAGCCCCAATCAAATGTGCCTGGTGGACACAGCAGTCGCGAGAGCAGCATGCTGCCTTCCCTAGGAGGCGCATGCACGCCCCTTTGTCTGGATAATGTACATGTAGGTGGTCCAGTCTGCCTGGGCTACCCAGAAGCAGTAAATGTACTGTTTGCCGGGCATCAACTGCCAGTAAATGACTGACTCCTGTTGAAAACAAACAACCAGAAATTCTCTTCATCCCTACAGGACCGCTATCCTAGATAGGGCATGGCATGAGGGACACAACACACACAAAAAAATGGCATACTGTTTTCCTAAATATATTTGACCCTTATCAGTGCATGCAGCCTGGCAGGCTAGGAAAGTGGGATGGATGAGCAAGCACCCCCTCTCCTGAATCATACCAGGCTACAAGAGAGGCAATGCTCAAAGAGAGGGAACCGGAAGGCAAGTGCCAGCAATCAGCCATGCGCAGAGCGGGGAGAGAGTGTGAGGACACCGGGGAGGACGGCGGGGGAGCGCAGGGAAGGTGAGTAACATTCTGGGGCAATCCCGAGTGTGACTCGGGGTTACCACTTTTGATACTGAAAGTTGACCCCGAGCCACATTCGGGAATACCGCTAAGGAGGTTAAATATGTTTGTATCAATGTTTATAGTCACAAAAAAGGGCTGCATTGAAATTATAGAACATAAATAAATATCTGAAAACAGTGTAAAAATCATCTATGTATAATATACTGAACAAAATTATAAACGCAACACTTGTTTTTGCCCCCATTTTTCATGAGCTGAACTCAAAGATCTAAGAAAACCGGGATTCGTCTGTGAAGAGAACACCTCTCCAAAGTGTCAGACGCCATCGATTGTGAGCATTTGCCCACTCAAGTCAGTCACGACGACAAACTGCAGTCAGGTCGAGACCCCGATGAGTACGAAGAGCATGCAGATGAGCTTCCCTGAGACAGTTTCTGACAGTTTGTGCAGAAACTCTTTGGGTATGCAAAGCGATTGTCGCAGCAGGTGTCCGGGTGGCTGGTTTCAGATGATCTGAGGGGTGAAGATGCTGGATGTGGAGGTCCTGGGCTGGTGTGGTTACATGTGGTCTGGGGTTATGAGGCCGGTTGGAGGTACTGCCAAAATCTCTGAAACGCCTTTGGAGACGACTTATGGTAGAGAAATTAACATGCAATTCACTAGCAACAGCTCTGGTTGACATTCCTGCAGTCATCATGCCAATTCCATGCTCCCTCACAACTTGTGACATCTGTGGCATTGTGCTGTGTGATAAAACTGCGCATTTTAGAGTGGCCTTTTATTGTGGCCAGCCTAAGGCACACCTGTGCAATAATCATGCTGTCTAATCAGCATCTTGATATGCCACAACTGTGAGGTGGATGGATTATCTCGACAAAAGAGAAGTGCTCACTAAAACAGATTTATCCAGATTTGTGAACAGTATTTGAGAGAAATAGGTCTTTTATGTACATAGGAAAAGTCTTAGATCTTTGAGTTTAGCTCATGAAAATTGGGGGCCAAAACAAAAGTGTTGTGTTTATAATTTTTTAAATATAAATTCATTAATTAACAGGATTCCATCTTGTCTTTTAAATTTATATACAATCCATCAATAAACGATGCAATGTCCATGAAAAACAAAGGGTTGCAGTCCCAAACTCTTCAGTAATTGCCTCCGATCACCACAGTGCCCTTCACCCCATGTATGGGTGTCTTCTCACCTGCTTGAATGGACCTCACTAATCAAAGAAGGTCTATATGTGCTTTGCAGTGTTATAAGTGGCACCGCTCCCACTGGCTGTACACTCCAAATCCGTGGCTCTTAGCAGCTCTCAGCTTGTTGTCAATCATATAGGAGGCAAGAGGAAAGAACCATAGTACAAATCGCTAATAAAAAACATTTATTTTCATATAAAAATCCACTCACATTTCAGAAAGTAAAAAACTAGCATTTTACAATACAATCCTCAGCATACACAGCTCCACCTAATACCAATGTGATTACATCACCGCCAACCTCACGCGTAGCGCCCAGTGGTCTTTCTCAAAGGTTCAGGCTCATTCTGGTGTATGGGACTGCAACCTTTTTTTTTTTTTTGATGGACATTAAATCAATTATTGATGGATTGTATATATATATATTTGAAAGATGGACTCACGTTAAATAATTAATTTATTATACATAGATGATTTTTACACAGTTTTCAGATATTTATTTATGCACTATAATTTTAATGCACTTTATTGAAGGAGAGCGCTGCACTTTTTTGTGACTATATATATGTATTGCATTTTGTACAGGTAGTTGGATGCATAGTGGTGTGAGCAGCTTCCTATAGTATATAGAGTTGAGTAATAGGTGGTTAATACACAGGGATAGTGTGGACATTTTTTTCACATTTATATTGTATAAATGTTGCCTTTATCACGTAACCCAGTGATATTTTCATTGCCAGCTACCCAACAATAAAGATTGTGTTGTATTTTTGGACTAAAGAAAACAGAATACAGAAATGTATTGTGGTGTAAGCAGATTCACTAACTAATCCCTTTTAATAGAAAAAACTTTGGCTTGATTCCAGCTAACTCATTAATATATTCTGCAGTGCAATTAAGCACCAGTAAAAGTGTATTTGATTAATATTAGGTCTGTCTTTTCTTTTAAGTAGAAAAAGTCTTCATGGGGAAACTGGGAGTCACTGGGCAGGATTTAGGCTAAGCTTGGAAATGAGCAGAGTTGTATAAAGTACTTGAAACCCATACTTGAGTAAAAGTACAAGTACTTGATCAAAAAGTGACTTGAGTAGAAGTGGAAGTGTTCGATCAAAAAGTGACTTGAGTAGAAGTACTAAAGTATTCAGCATTTTTTGTACTTAAGTATTGCAAGTAGTTTTTTTAAAAGATTTTGCTACTCAAGTACTGAAAGTAAAAGTACAAGTACTGTGTTATGTAGTTATTAAAGAAAGAAGTCAAAAGTTTGAACATCATATTGTTTTTTATTATTTTAAATGCAGCTTTTATTTATACATACAGTTGCATTTATTTTTGTATGCGCTGATAATACACATGTTTTGAGCTTCATGAAACCTGCCATCTACTGTTCAGGCAGTGGTAATTTTTATAATTGTAACTATGCAGCACAAAAAAAAAAAAATATCGGAGTAGAAGTATTGAAATCATCGAAAAAATGTAGTGAAGTAAAAGTGGAAGTAGGAGAAAAAAATTATACTCTAGGAAAGTACAAATACCGCCTTTCGGTACTTAAGTACCGTAGTGAAGTAGTTCTACTTAGTTACTATACATCTCTGGAAATGAGGGAATATTGTTGCACCTCTAAAAAACAATCTGCATTTAGATCTTTTTTCAGACATGTGTGACAGGTGGTGAAGTGGTGGTATGACAACTCCCCACCGCCTGTTTCAACCCTGCAAATGCCACACTACTGTCCCACAAAGGGGCGTTAGCAGAACTTTAAATGCTGTGGTGTGTCACCATTTGCTTGAATGTTCAGCATTGGTACTGCCCACAGATGTGACAGGGGGGGATTTTCTGCTTCAGCAGGTAAACACCCACATCCACTGCCTTTGCAGCTTGAGGGGGGCTGTTGGGGGCAGTAAAAATGTGGCTCAACCCTTTTTTTTTCCACTCCCCTTCTCACCAACCTCAATCCTAAATAAGTTATTCAAAGTCATGTTGACACATGTACATCAAACCAATAGGTAGTCTTTTTTTTTTCTACATGCGATGGTCGTGGAGCTGAACACAACCTTAAAACCTCAATTAAACTTTCAGTTGAAGTCAGCTAAATACATTCCCGGTGAATCAAAACAAAGTATGTTTAAAGTCTTAGAATTCATTTAATTTGGAAAGTAGCTACTCGGCAGCAGGGACTTCCATGCATGGGGCAGGCGGCTCCAATTGCCGCCTGACACCGCGATCGCTCCCCGCTGAGAGAGAAGAATGGTAGGCTGTTGTAAACACAGCTGACAGTTCTTCTCCCTGGAATGATCATAGAGCCCATGTGATCCTTCTATATAGGAACACAGGTCTCTATGGTCATTTCACACTCCCCCCCCCCCACAGTTAGAATCACTCCCCTAGGCTCACATTTAACCCCTTGATCCCCTACAGTGTTAACCCCTTCCCTGCCAGTGTCATTATTACAGTAACAGTGCATATTTTTAGCACTGATTACTGTAGAAATATCACTGGTCCCCCCAAAATTGTCAAAAATGTCAGTCTGGGGTCCAATCTGTCTGCCGCAATGTCGCAGTCCCACTAAAAATTGCAGATTGCCGCTATTACTACTAAAAAAAACAATAGTAAAAAAAACGATAAAAAGGACATAACTTTTGCGCAAACCAATCAAAATACGCTTATTGCTATTTTTTACCAAAATTAGGTAGCAGAAAACAAATTGGCCTAAAATGTTAAAAAAATTTTGATTTTTAAATATTTTTTTTGGGAATGTTATATAGCAGAAAGTGAAAAATATTATTTTTTTTCAGAATTGTCGCAATTTTTTTCTTTATAGTGCAAAAAATAAAAATCACACAGGTGATCAAATTCCACCAAAAGAAAGCTCTATTTCTGGGAAAAAAAAGGACATCAATTTTATTTGGGTACAGCATCGTATGACCACGCAATAGTCGGTCCTCTTCTCGGGTCCCTTGACAGCGCTTCTGGCCCCACCCTCCTGCCAAGTGGCACCACAGTGAACGGCTTTCTGTAGGGGTACCCGAGCAGGGTCACTTCCGAGCCACTGCTCTGTATGTCAGTTCAGACATGGAGCCATGGCTCAGCCCCACCCCATCTCTCTTTTCATTGGCCTACTGGCTGTAACTGACAGCCAATGGCTCCCGCTGCTGTCTCAGCCAATGAGGGGGGGGAGAGTCACTGGAGAGCCATGACTTTAATGCACATCACAGGTTCGAGGTGGGGCTCAGGTAAATATTTTGGGGGCTGCTACACACAGAAGATTTTTTGTTTACCTTCATGCATGTAGGTTAAAAACCTTGAGCCTTTAGAACCACGTTAGTTGCTTGCTTAGGCCTAGAGGACTTGTTAAAGAAGATTTATTTACCTGACCCTCCACTCCTCTGTGCTGCTATACTGGTTAATGCAGCATGCTCTTCCCTGTGCTCCAGTGCTCTAAAGTCCTGTTGTCATCAAGAAAAATGATGATGCCAAGGGACAGTCCACTGCTGGAGTATGGGGGAGCACCATCTGCCAGGGGAGCAGAGGATCCTCTCCCCAAAACTAAACAAGCAGGTAAATTAAGTATGGCTAAAGTTTTTTTTGGCCATACATCTCTTGTGGGTCACAAGAGTGCCCATATGTTCGCTCTTCTGTGACCCCAAGTCATCTGATTGCTGGCTACTAGGTGGATGCCGACAATATTGTTGGTATCCTTCCAAATATGCTCCAAGCTCTGGAAAGATACAACAATATTGTCAGCATCCACCTAGGAGCCTGAGTGACAGCAGTCTTTGCCTTACTGAGAACCCAGAGACAGCTTCGTCCACTCCCCCCTGCCAGGTGCTCCACTGAGTTGCGGATATAGCCCCAGTGCAAGGGATCATTTTCAAATTTCCCAGAGTTAGGCTTTGACTGAGCACCAGTGGATAATTCATTAACAATTATGGGTTTGCTAAGCAGCACATGCTTTGACATCCAAATGTATACCAGCTTTGCATTCACTTTTTACATAAATACAATACATGTGTGTACTGAAATCACTAAAGGTGGCTGTAAAAAAACACTGAAATTAAAGTCGTCATATTCCTTGCTTTGTAGGGGTTTTGTAGAGCACTGTGCACAATTATGAATGCTTTAGCAAATAATTTCATACACGGTTGCTTGCAAAAGATATTGTAATGAAAAATATCCATGTTCTCGCTCCTTATTTGCACCAATAGCATGCTCAACAGGTTGTTTTGCAGCAGATTTTTGGTTTGACAAATTTAATTTTAGACCATGAGAAATTGTGTTCATTTTGCATTATAGTTTTCTTACATAACACGCATATTCCTTAACGTGTAATTACACCTTTCCCTGACCCCCTCCCGAGTCTTTATACTCACCTGCACCAGATCCAGTAAGATATGGATGACAAGACTGCAAGCCACTTGTCAGACTGTGAGGTGACTACTTGGGATGATCAAACCGTTCGGGTTGACCATCGGTTTGACCCGAACATTGACTGTTCGAAATTCAGCCGAATTCTGAACTTTTTGCGGTAAAAGTTTGGAATTCGGCACCAGAACCGCCCAAAATGCAATGGGACAGGAACTGGGCTTTAAAAACCCATGATTGGACCAGAAACGTGAGTAAAAGCCACTTGAGGGGGCAGGAGTCTGCTAGGAATGTGATTGGAGTGACTAGGGGATCCAGAGGCCAATCAGTAGTGAATACGCCCCCCAGTATATAACATAGCCCCGCCAAATCTCTAGCACTGTAATAGAGAGGCTATGGAAGAGAGTGGAAGCAGTTCTGTTACTCCTGCTGCTCCAGTGTCATTTAGCAATTATTAGTGTGAGGAAAGGGATATTCAGTGTAGTTAGGGTACTATATACCGCTATAGTTAGATTCAATAATCTAGTTTCTGTAAGGAAAGTGTTAAGTGTCAGGGTGACCGTAGTGTAGGGTGAACTGACTCTGCTATGCCAGGGTGACAGAACACTTCCATGTCAGGGTGACCGCCAGAAGAAAAAGATAATTTTTCTTAGAATTATTAGTAGAGCAGGGATGGGGTTCCGCTCCTTTCACATCTGGGCGTTTTTGTTTCAGGTGTTTATTGGGCTTTTTTGTGGACGTCTTTGGAGGCAGGCATGACATCTGAACTTCTGTGTAGGGGTATATATACACACACATATATGTATATATACACATACACACATATAGGTGTGAAAGTAGCGGTACCCCATCCCTGTTCTACTGAAATTATTTCAGTAGCGCAGGGATAGGGTTCCGCTCCTTTCACACCTTGGCGTTTTTGTTTCAGGCGTTTATTGGGCATTTTTTGGGCGTCTTTGGAGGCAGGCATGACATCTGAACTTCTGTATAGGGGTATATATACACACACACACACATATATATATATATATATATATATATATATATATATACACATACACACATATAGGTGTGAAAGGAGGGTAACACCATCCTTGCAAATAATTTCAGTAGCGCAGGGATAGGGTTCAGCTTCTTTCACACCTATATGTGTGTATGTGTATATATATATATATATATATATATATATATATATATATATATATATATATATATATATATATATATACACACATATATATATATATATATATATATATATGTGTGTGTGTGTGTGTGTGTATACCCCTTTACAGAAGTTCAGATGTCATGCCTGCCTCCAAAGATGCCCAAAGAATGCCCACTAAACACCTAAAACAAAAATGCCCAGGTGTGTTGTTTCAGACGTATATTGGGCATTTTTTGGGCGTCTTTGGAGGCAGGCATGACATCTGAACATCTGTATAGGGGTATATATACACACACATATAGGTGTGAAAGGAGGGTAACACCATCCCTGCAAATAATTTCAGTAGCGCATGGATAGGGTTCCGCTCCTTTCACACCTATATGTGTGTATGTGTGTATATATATATATATATATATATATATATATATATATATATATATATATGTGTGTGTATATATATACCCCTATACAGAAGTTCAGATGTCATGCCTGCCTCCAAAGACGCCCACAAAATGCCCAATAAACACCTGAAACAAAAACGCCAAGGTGTGAAAGGAGCGGAACCCCATCCCTGCGTTAATAAAAATTCTAAGAAAAATTATCTTTTTTTCTGGTTCTGGACATGCTACAGAGCTGAAACTTCACAGGTACACTTTTTAGACCCCCCCCCCCCCCAGACACTAAATCCAAAGAAATCTCTTTTTTCTTTCTTCACTAATTTTTTTCAATAATTGGCTCTCTATCAAAAATGACAATTTTTAAGAACTTTTTTTTTGTGTGATTAATAGTCCCTGGGGCATGACCCAGAACCCTAGGCACTTTTTAGGGTAATTTATTGGGTTTTAGGGCTTCAAAATTGTGTTTTTTGATTACCGAAGTTCTGGTCCTATTGATTTCAATGGGGTTCTGGAATCCGGACCCGAACTTTCGGGAAGTTCGGGTGTTCTAGCCGAACCAAACTTTTCAAAAGTTTGATCATCCCTAGTGACTACATCTAAAGTTTAACTGCACCAAAGATTTCACCCTGCCTAGTATATTTCCTTTTAGTACACGATGGGACATTTTTTGGTGGCACATGATACTCCCATGGCAGGGTGACTAGACATTTCCAGGGCAGTCTCTAATTTTAGAGGGCTGTCCCCAGGAAAAAATGTCCCCAGTTTTGCTCCCCGTTAAAGGAATATATTTATGATTTCTTTCCAGACTGAATAATGGCTTTTCCAGTCCAGACTGCTTTTTTTTTTTTCTTTTTACCCCTTCTTAGCAACATTTCTGTGATTGGCCTGGAGCAGGAGAAGGGAGGAGAGGGGTGTGTCTGCTCCTAACAGTGTCTGGGGTAACTGGTAATGTCATATGCCAACATTATATGGTCTCCCCAGTCCCCCCACTTTTGGCTTGTGTAGATTTTATTGCAGAAAGTAAAGATATGGATTATTGACACTTGGCTTGTGACACTTGGGCATGCACTCTTGACCCAGAGCTAAGTTGTCATAGGTGTTATTAAACCATACCCCTTTAAGCCCCTCCTACTGTCAACACAATTTGGCCACATCCGACAGTTTGGTGTGGCAGTTTCACATACCACTATTATACCCACCTCCTGCTTCACTCCTAATAAAAAATGGGTGTGGTCAATAAGGTGCCTCTGGATTTCATTTTGAAAAGTGACCTTATTCTATGCTATTCCGAAAGCTCTCATTGTTTGTCTAATGCTAATTTAAAGATGAACAAGTGAACAATACAGCAAAATATGCTTGAAAATCATTTTTAGGTGATAAAAGGAATCTTCTAAGGCCGCATAGCAAACACTGCCACTGTGCTAAAATCAAGTTCAAATAATTCTCCTGGATCTGAATTCCACGCAACCCATTGCAGCTAGATTCTTTCAAAATGAAATATGAAGAAATAGTTATGGGGCAATCAAGACTGAACCCTGTTAAAAGCTATCTAAAGCTACCACAAATCATCTGGTTACCAATCCTTTCTGCATAAGCTCATTAAAATGGATAAATGTTTACTGCACTCAGTTACTGAAAACATTAGTGGAGTATTTGTACCGAGCTTCATTTCAGTATCTCAAACAGCTCAGCTAGCCTTCAGATTTATAAGATTAATTTCCTAAGTCAGAAAATAAGCTCTAGAAAATGTATTTTATGGCCACCTATAGAGGGATTAGCAATGGTAAAATAAAAATATTTGCACAAAAAAAAAAAAAATTAGATTTATTTTCTCTCCAGACCTTGTCATATCACTTAAAGATGGTTTAGAGCATTAGTGACTATAAAAGGAACCAGTGGACAATAAGTAATACAGTCTTCAGAATGAATGACAACATTTGCCCACAGGCTATGTACTGTAAGTAGGTTATTTGCAATTAGAAATTCAAAAATACAGACAGGCATAATCACTCACACACAACCATAATGCTTATGTTTTAATGGCATGATTACACTTGGAGGTTAAGCATTAGTCAAGTGTATGTAAACCTCAACAATGAACTTTTCTTATTTGCTCTTATTTGATCTGTTAAATGTACCATTTAAAACCAGAAATCTAGAGAGCTTGCAAGTTCATGTGCTGTCTGCAGTGCTATTTCAGGAAGTGTTATCAGCCCCATATAGTTCACCTCTGTGAACTACAGAATGCCTTTTCCCTATGTTATGGAGAGGGGAAAGTGTGCTGCAGTCCTAGCACTTTAATGTTCTAGGGTAAAAATGCTGCTCCTTCACAGATACAGTACTACAAGTAAGCATTATCACCCTAGGGCAGAAAGTGTTCCCCCAGCTGAATCACTATGCAAATAAAAAAAAAAAAGAACTCTAAAATGTAGCCACCACCTCTAAGGACGAGTATATTGCAAAATATTACATTTCTGTCCATAGGTTCAGATGGACTTTAAGCCCACATTATAACATTTTACATGTTTGCACTGTGCTAGAAATTATGTGCAAAGGCACACTTTTTTCTTTTATTTTGGATAGAGTGAGTAAGGCTTCTTTCACACGGAGCAGACCGTATTGCAATCCGCTCCGGCACTTTTTTTTTTTTTTTCACGGACAAGGATGACACTTGTGTCATCCGGTCCGTATGTCCGCATATCATCCCATCCGTTTGCAGGTGATATATGGACATAATGTATGTCTATGGGATTGCGGATGACACCGCTGACATCCGATTTTGCATCCTTTCCGTTTTTTAAACGGAAGAAAAATAGGGTTCTGTTCCATTCCAAAAAAACGGAACAGAAGTGAAAGGACGCAAATCGAATGTCAGCAGATGCTCATCCGCTGACATCCCCAATCCCATTGACATACATTATGTCCGTATATCACCCGCAAACGGATGGGGTAATATACGGACATACGGAACGCCCGTGTGAAAGGGGCCTATGTGTTTAACCTTGTCAGGTTTTTATTTCTGTTTATGTTACAACTGTGGACATTCACCCTCTCTCTGTCCTGATGACCATTGCCCCCGGTACAGAAAGTGATGAGAAAACTGACATTTTGGTCCCTTTCTCACGAACCATGTCTGGTCCAATCTGCAGGGGATCAATGAACACAACAAATTCCTTTGAATAGTGAGACTTTCAAAGACCATCCACCCAGCAGACCTAGTGTTCTTCTGTGCAGACACCATGTCTCAAGCATTGGGAACATACGTGCACTAAAGTGTGGAAAGTACTGGGAACATACGTGCACTAAAGTGTGGAAAGAGCACATCGCCTTGGACCTCCACCAGATACCTTAATTAATTTTAATGACTGAGTGCAGATCATATGAGCTAACAGAGTGCAATGAAACTTGCTAGCCACTGAGCATAAATTGATGATATTTGCAGATTACTCCTCAAAACCATTAATCTATCTGCCAGTGACTTGTTTAAAAATAGATCTGTTTTGCTCTGGTGTACCCAGCAGTACACATGCCAGATGGCTCTATCAGAGCTTTTATTTCCTCAAAAGCAGTGCAGGTCTTAGATGCCTTTCTAGAGGACCCTCCAAAAAGCCAGAACAGCAATCCCCTGTCTCCTACTAGTGGGGCCCAGAATCAAGCGACAAACACAGAGACCTGAGCCCAGTCTGCATCCCAGTCTTCTTTACCAAAGGTGCTAAAGATTTATCTCTGGTTAATTACCCCGGGTGTACCCAACCACCCAAGTTCATACACTTTATAATTGTTTGTAACTCTGTAATTTTTATTTTCATGTGGCAGGATATAACATTCTGGGGCCTAAGCATGGTAACTCCATCACACTTGAAGCAGCGTGGTGACCACTACATGTGGTGGTATCTGATCATGATGCATACTGCTATCTATTCTCCCTGTTCTCCTGTTTTTCAGTTTATTTTGTGTTTCTTTTATTTTTGCTAAATCCTGTTTTTTGTTTACAGCACTAGCTGTTTGCATCTCCACCCATGTTATACCAGGTTGATCATGGGGCATCCTAGGCTTTTGGGTGGCAAGTTGGCAACTCCTTCCTGGATTTTTTATCACCTTGACCCACTTGTGGGGACACCTTAGCATTAATTAGTGTGGTGTTTTACTGGGAAAACCAACAACCCCCAATACCTCAGGGATCCCAAATCCAAAGTATACAAATATCCATCACTATTAGTCATTCATATTTGTGAGATCGTCACGTGGAACGTAAAAGGTCTGTGCACCCACTAAAAATGCATGCAGATACTGCAACATCTAAAAAAAATAAATAAAAAGCAGATGTAGTATTATTTCACAAATCCCATCTGAACGGTGGGGAAATGCAGTGGATGCATAAATCCTGGGTTATGACGGTGTTTGCTCCCCTGCATAGGGCCATAAAGCTAATATTCTCATAAAGGTCTTCCCTGCCAGATAGTACATCAAAGGCGCTGATTTTGAAGAAGGCAGATGGGCCTTCCTGACCCTAGCTGTGAGAAACATGGAAATCACTATTCCAAATGTATATGGCCCCAACGCTAACAATAGACC
The DNA here is from genome assembly GCF_965119305.1 of Pelophylax lessonae. Classification (NCBI taxonomy): domain Eukaryota; kingdom Metazoa; phylum Chordata; class Amphibia; order Anura; family Ranidae; genus Pelophylax; species Pelophylax lessonae. The sequence goes on along the minus strand of NC_138771.1, from coordinate 94,567,007 downwards.
TTTCTCCAGTTAATCCACCAAAGTAGAGATATAATTATGGATTTTTATGATGTCCTCTCTCCAAAAGAAGACAGATCTCCAACCCCTAAAGCCTCATCAGACACATCGGAAGCTCTACAGCTTGACTGAAGCAGCTGACCTCACTAATGTTTAGAGACATTTACATCCTCTGGAAGGAGATTTCACCCACTTCTCCTACCTTTACTGATCGTTGGCCAGACTGGATACTCTCTTAATGTCACCAAAACTACTGCCCCGAATGTCTACTGCCTAAATATAAAGCAAAATCACATCAAGGAGCAAAAATACAAAATACTCAGGCAAAATCCAATTAACTTTATGTCCATAATGAGCACATTCTTAGGAGATCTTTTTTAGTGGATCATAATGTCTCTGTGATACAGCTCGGAAAAGTTGTGGTGTTTAGGCTTATATTATTCATATGGAAGAAAACACTGTTCTCAACATGCTGAGCATAATTTGGAGAAAAATATTATGCCACATTTTTATTGTTTATTTGTGTACTTATTGTAAAATACGCATAAACCTATTGGCCCCATTGGGCAACAATCATCTTCAGTCCATGGATAGTTTAAAAATGGCATAAAACTGAAATTACAATGTAAGGTTACCAATCTGAATCAGTAAATTGCTTAAGGGCTCCTTCGCAACTCTGCTTACGTTGAAGTGTGTGTGTGTGTGGTAAGGTATGCATGTAAATATTAACGGGCCAATATTGGTACTCCATTTAAATTCCAAACTACAGCACATAGATGTGAACCAGTCACAAAGGAAAGACAGAGATTTCAAATATTTTCATGCAGGAAAACTCATGTGTGTTACTGCACAAAAAGGAAAAGTGTTAATAGTCCTAAAAGCTAGTTTTAGGGAATTGTTTGAGAAATGAACGTAGATACTCTTTTAAACCAGGCCCTTTCTTGTGCTACAAATTTTCCAATATGCTAAAACTATAAAATATTACTTGCTACATCCTTTCTCAGAAATGACTTAATATTGCGGAGCAAAGATTCTGTCAAGGTGACAAATGTTATCAGACAGGCAGACAGATTATAATCACAATTCATTTTTAGAAACTAGATACAAAAATAATATAATTGGTTTGTAGTGTACCTACTTACCTTTTAAAGTAATAGCTACTTGTATATAAAAAAGAGCAGTGACCCACATAAAGTAAGTTAGTTTGTAGATGTTTGTTGCAGTTAGTCTAAGGAAAGGTGATTTCTAATTGGTTACTGTGGGACTTAGACATCAGTGGTCTCTATTATATAAAGCCTTCAACAGAAAACTTTTACAAATAGCTTTTGATTAGCAATGATATTCTGGCCACTAAACATCATATACTCCAACCTATTACAAATATAATGGCCTCACAGATCATGGATTTTCCCAATTACTGTTGTATGCTGTTCACCCTGCACAGTGCTATTATTAGCTGTTAAGATGCAATGAGATGTTGACTTTAATGGAATTTAACTAGTATGTTTTAAAATAAATAAACACCCTAGAAGGATTTTGGACATGTTAGTTTGTTAGAAAATCACTAGTACATAGTACATGCCAAAAAAAAATGTCATGAGATGTTATATTTATAGGCTAAAAAAACATTTTCTAAAAAGCTGGCAGCTAAATTTATTCATAATTTTTTTTAAATTTAAACCTAGCAGCAAACTTACTGAGATTGGAATGCTTACTATAATATTTAACAGTATAAAATCTTTAAGTATACTATACAGCTGCTAGACTCAAAATATATAACCAACACACATTTCAAAATAATTTTAGAGTACCTCCTGCAAGGATCCGTTCTTCAAGGTCAGCCATTTCTTTCTTGTATGCTTTCATTGCAGCCTCCTTAAAGCTGGGGCGAATACGTTTCTTCTTTGGGACTTCAACAACTTTTTCTGGTACATTTTTGTTTTCGTAGTCATTTTCTGTCATGTCATATACTATTTCACATTCGGGCTCTAAAACATCCTCAGGGACCATGTCATCATATGGGGTATCATATCCATCCATTTGTAGACTTGCAAACTCTGCATCATATGAACTGTTTTCATATTCTTGATAATCTTGCATCTGCTCGAAATTCTCATTTGTATTAGTTCGGTTTTCAAGTTTGGCAAGAACCTGTTCCATCACCTCTACATAATCAGCTCCATTTTCCTCATCAACAGCTGCTGACTCACTGTAATCAATATCCTCATCAGCTTTGTAATAATAAGGTTCTGTATAGACATCAGAATCCAGAGTTGTGCTGGATTCATTAGCTGTAGACTGTGATAAAGTTCTAAATCTGCCCATAAATGAAGAACCACTTTCATCATTACCACTTAAACTCTGAGTGCTTTTATTCCAAACAACCTCCAAAGCTGATTTGGCCCGCTGGAGAGTAGAGCCAAACTTAGGAAAGCTGAAGGTCTTATCTGAGAGATCGATGCTTAGTCGACTGTGCCAGGATTTTGGTGGAGCATCCTCTGAATCATCGCTTGGCAACTCACTCTGGCTACGATACATCATTGGCATTCTTGTTTGGTTATGGTAAATTTCATTGGCATTTGTTTCAATATAGGAATCATATTCACTAGTCCATTGACTTTGTACTGCTGTACATATCTCTGGGCAAGATGGAGAATTGCTTTCAAGTGTGTAGTTGTAGCTTTCTGTGTTATATGGAAGATCTGTACTTTGGCACTTTTCATAATTGTTTGCATAAATTTCCATCTGTTGATCCGAAGGGCAGTTAACATTATAGGCAAAGGCATGTTGTGTAGATGTGTCAAGACCAGAATCGGTCCCTTGTTCTAAATGGTGCCATTCCTTCCAAGGAGACAAATCACCATGGAGTGAAAGTTGAGAATCACTATAGTGACTACGGTCTCCAGAAGCACAAAGTATCCCATTGCTAACGCCACTGTCAACCGTTTCAGTATTCTCTATTTCATTTTCTTCATGGTAAGGCTCTGCATCATTACCAAAAGCTTGTTCTTGTGAGCTTGCATACCAGGTTGATGAACTGTCTTCAGGTCTTCTTTGCCATAGTTCCCTATCAGAAGAGGACAACAAAGAACTGCCATTGGTTCTTCCAAAATACTGGTTTTCTGAAAAGTCTTCAGAGTAGGACTGACATAACTTTGAAAAATCTGATTCAGAACGACTTAGTTTAGGCGTAGAAAAATCAGTTTGTGAATGCCACAAAGGAGTTGAATCACTGTAATATACTTTGCTTTTTTCTAAACTATCAGATACCGGTGACTGAAAATTAAGATCCCCATAGTCATCTTTGCTTTTATAAGTAACATCAGCTGTTCTGTGAGGTTTTTTATTGTGAGATGATTGGCCACTCTTTTTGCTCCCAGATGACTTCATTTGACTTTCTGATTTGGAGATCATTGCATAACTATTCCTGTTGATATCAGATTCAATTTCCTTGTCACTGTCTTCCTGACATTCCCATTCATCATGGTTAATCTTTGGCTCCATGGCAGAAAATTTCATATCCATACTCTCATAAGTCTGAGAAGAAGGTAGTACTTTTTCTTTTTTACCTTTCAAATCATGTGAAAGAATATCTGTAGAAATCCCTATTCCGGTTCCCTTTAGTTTATAACATTTTTTTAAAACTAAATCTCTGTCTTGTTGTGTACCAAAATAGACAAGAATTGGTCGAGGCTTTGCGTTGGGACAGTCTCTTTGATGTCCTATTCTGTGTGCAAGTTCAATTTTCATGCTGTTTTGTGCATCCGCAAATCCCATTTTCTCAACTAAAATTCTATAAACAACATTTTCACTAATTTCCCCTTTCTCTTCAGGCACATTTAAAAATCTAAGACTGACTTTACTACTGTGGTGACCTAACTGTTTAATATAGTCGTGGATATCTCGAGTTTCCCTTCTTGACTGTACAAATCCTGTTCTCAGCTGTTCGATTTCACTTTGTACAACCTCAACACTACTAGAAATTTCATCAATTGATTGCTTTAGAGAGTTCACATGTCCTCTTAATTCTGAAAGCTCAGTTTCAATTTGACTTATACCTTGCAATTCTTTGAAGATCATTTCCATGACATCATGGGTTTGACTTATGCACCCTGTTGAACTAAAGCTGGGCTCGAGCGTACTGCTTTTCTGCTGACGAACTGTCCTGTCTAAAGACTTGCTCCGTAACCCCCATGTTTTTTTCCATGTGCTTACTTCTGAATCTGAGGAAACACACTCTTGACTTTTTTTCCATTTTCTAAATTTGCGTAAAGCACCCATTTTTAAACTATGTAAGGTACGTTCTCCATCAGAACTTCCATCAGATGGAGCTAAACTGCTCATACTTTTCCTGTTTCGCCTCACTGGCATGGTGTGAGATTCGTATTCCTTGGTTGTACTGCCAGCCCTTGTTTCACTTAGAGATTCTGAGTATGAGCTATCAAGAGAAGAAACTTCTTGAAATGCGTCCTCATTATTATTGCCAGCTAGAATATTTTTTTGCAGCCCATTGGCAATTGCTACCCGGTAACTGAAGGTTGGAGAAAGTGAAAAATCCTTCTTAACAGTATCTTCTTCAGTTGACAAATTGCATGAAGAAGAGCACTTGGCTATTTTTTTGACTGTGCTTTTTATGGTGGTTGAGATGTTGGGATTTTTGTATAGACCAAATTGGGAAATATCCTGTTCCTTTTTGCTTGGACTCTCTTTCTTTTTTGTAGGATTCCCCAATTTCTTTGTAAACATTCCTTTGCAAAGCTTATATATATAAGAGAAAATCAGGCTCTTCAAAAGGGCAGAAACCATCAGGGGAACTTTATATTAACCTATATTTGCAAAAAAATGTAACATTGGCTCCTGAGAAAGGTTTGTACATCCACAGCACGCACAGCTGTAGCACAAAAAATTGCGCGTGTTACAAAGGGTGTCCTGTGGAAAGACCACAAAGTCTGCAGGCTGGCACTCCACTTCTCATGACTCCTGGATGTTTCTACAATGAAGGGAATTATAGTATCATTGCTAAGTAATTATAGCATAGAAATACTAAATAATGAAGGCAGAATGCAAACACAGCATGCAACATGTTTTGAGTGAGGTCAAAAACACATATGTTAAATGGTTTTCGGCATGCTTAATATCAATAATAATGTACTAAATTCTATTAAGGTATTAGTCACAAAACATGAAATTTTAGAACCCCACTTCAGCCATATTTTTTTTTTTTTAGTTTTGGATGGAGTGGAGAAGGGTTTAAACTGAACTTAACTACTTCCAATCCTTGTTACAGGTGTCAGGCGGCACAGGAAGGGAAAATACATTTCTTCTGTGGGGACACATGCAGAATTTTTAGCTGGATCTGGGCAGTAATGTTGGTTGCATTAAGAGTGATCTTTTTCATAGAGCAATGATGTTTGATTAAAACATTCTTTACCTGGCCTATTAAATAAGGTTAGGCAACATGCAATTATTCCTCAGTTACAAAGAGTGGTCCATATATTGGCATTTAAAAAGAGTTCAAACAAAAAATAATTATGTTGTAAAAAGAAGTCACTGCATGTGTGACTTACCTTTGTCCTCAATCACTTTAGTGTAGGACATTAGGCACAATTTAATTTACCTTGACTCCACTGACTTAATGTGCCTTAGACTGGAATGAACTGCCCAAGTAATAAAACTGTGACAATTTAACAAGATCAGACATTGAAATACCTATTACAACATAGCAGAAGATCTTTAAGGGACTATTCTTTTCACTATAAAACAAGGTAAATGTAATACTTTGCCCCATGCTGCTAGCTGCTTCCTAACACTAGTTGTGAGGTCTGACTGCACCCTCAGTCATGACTACTTTCCCCAGACAAGCAATAGCAAGAGGAATGCAGGGGTGGGGGTGTCAGCCTCTGTATTTCTCTTGCTGTTGCTTAATCATGGAAAGTGCAGAGGAAAGAGGCCATTATGCTGTGTCCATCTCCTTCCTAGCTATTGTCAGATTAGTGTCAGCAAGAGAGGAGAGGGTGCAGGTTGGCCCTCATAGCTAGGTTTAGGAAGCACTTAGCAACATGGGAAAAAGTACCACATGTACATTGTCCCATAGGCAACAAAACAGTAAAAAACATATAATGGTAGATCCTCTTTAAATTTGGGTTGAACGTCTGTATGTTGTTGTTGTATTTAACGTGCTTAAACAAATTGGTTGGTGAAGGTTTACATGACCTCATAACATCATTCTCTTTAACAATAAGAGCACTAATTCTTAGTGGGACCTCGCCCATGCTGAGCATTTTTAAAAAGTATATACTTACCTTCCATATTAATCTTTGGAAATATCAGTGCAGCCTGCCATAGAACCGCAATACTTTACTTTCATTTTTTTTTTCATGCACAGTATGTGTTCCTCAAACTCAATCCACTTGATTGGAAAACCTATTCACACCTTGTCATCTTGTTGATGGGTTTTCCATTAAAGTGAATGGTTTTCATGCTCTGTGAGTTCAAGGTGGCGTGATAGTGGTAGTGGGTGGTGGTGGTGGGGAGTGTTCTGGCTAGCCTTGATGATTTACAGGGGGTTGGGCAGTCAGCACACAGAAGAACACCAGATGGCAGCACTGCAGGTATATATAACTTATTTAAAATATGTTTAACATGGAGAGGGGGGCCATTAAAGCTAACTGCACTATAAGTGTGGTTACAATTTAAGCATATCTATGTATAGAGGACAAAGAAAAACAAAAAAAAAACTGATTTTGGAAAACAGAAGCAATGAAATGGTGTGAATGAAAACATGAAAAATAATTCAAGAGCTGTCAAGAAGGTACTATTTAGAAAGCTCATGCTCCCATCAAAGTTTTTTTTTTTTTTTTTTCGTTTAATATAATTTTGAACACATTCATTATTTTAGCTCAGAAATACCTTGCTTAATCTGATCATAGCAGGGAATACTCTGAGTATTTTTGACAGGAGTGATTTTTTGGCAAAAGTGGTTATTTATTTAATCAAGTTTTGCAACCCGAAGCAAACTGTGCTGTGTACTGTGCAGCAGTTTGCCTATTTCTGTTCCTTGCAGGCAGTGTCATAGGGTGCTCAGGTCACCATTGTTCAAACTTTAATGCAAGCTGCCTAGTATCCTACTGGAATGCTAGAGTGGAGTGAGAAATTGCAATCTTAAATTTAAGAGTTAGGTATTAGCATTCTAAATATTTATTTTCAAATATATGAATGCTGTACTTAAAGCATTATAAGTCATCCTCCCTGGACACACGCCCCCCCCCCCCCTCCCCTCATTACACACAGAATCATGCCCAGACCGCTACAACCTTGGCAGAAGCTATGCTCTTGAGTGCCTGTAGCATAAGGATAAGTCTCAGAAAGATTTTGAACAATATAAATCTGCCCTCCAAATAATTCATGCCTCTTCAATGACAAGCAGATCTATTTTATCACTCTCATTAACAACTTATCATCACATCAACTCTTCTTTACCTTCAACTCTCTACTGTGGCTTCCACTGCCTCCACCCACTAACTCACTTTCTGCCCAAGAGATTGCCAATCACTTCAAACATAAGATTGATACAATTCGTGAGGAGATCTCCACTTAACACTCCATGCCCACAGGCACAATCATTACTTCCCTCATCCAACCCCACCCCTATAGATGAGGTTGCTTAACTTCTTTCTAACATCCAGCTAACCACATGCCCTCTGGACCCTGTTCCTTAACAAATGCTACTCTCACCCTCTGGCTCTAATCTACACTCTCTAACTCACATCTTAAATCTCTCCCTCTCTTCTCGCATTATTCCCAACTTTCTAAAACTTGCACAAGTCACCCCCTTACTTAAAAAGCCCTCACTGGACCCCACCAATCTTAACAACCTACTCCCCATTTCCTTGCTCCCCTTTTTATCTCCTTGAACGCCTGGTCTACAACCGACTGAGCGACCATCTCACCGAGAATAACCTTCTTGATCCCCTTCACTCTGGATTTCGCCCTCAGCACTCCACAGAAACTGCCCTCCGAAAACTAACAAATGATCAACAGCCAGAATCAATGGACACTATTCTTTACTCATACTCCTGGACCTTTCTGCTGCCTTTGATATGGTTGATTACCCCACCTCCTCAAAAAAATCCACGCCTTTGGACTGTACTATTTGCTGGTTCTCTTCCTACTTATCCAACTGCAATTTTATGGCACTTTTCCACTGCAAGTACCGGCTCATACCGGCTTGGCTCTACTCGGCCCTGCTTGGCCCGGTTTGCTTTTCCACTGCTGGTACCGCATGGTATAGTGTCGGAACGGTTCGGTACAGTACGGTATAGGTTTGCTTTTCCACTAAAGTAGTACTAAGTTAAGTGGGTGGGATAACAACGGGGTGGGTGGGATTCTCTGACCAATCAGTGGCTAGTAGTGACTGCATGCAAAGGATTGTGGGATATGGTACCAGTTTGGTACCTGTTGGAACCACAATCGAGTAGGTACTGTTTTTTCAGAGCCGTACCGTACCGTACCGTTCGGTTCCATGCAGTGGAAAAGCAAACCTATACCATACCGTACCGAACCATTCCGACCCTATACCATGCGGTACCAGCAGTGGAAAAGCACAAAAGCGTGCCGAACCGGTACGGTTCCATGCAGTGGAAAAGTGCCTTTAGTGTTACTTACAATTCTACTTCCTCCTCTCCTCTTTCGTTCTCTGTCGGGGTCCCCTGAGGTTCTGTTCTTGGACATCTCTTATTTTTGATCTATACTTCCTCCGTGGGTCAGCTGACTGCTGACTGATTTCAATGCCATCTCTACACCCACCACACCCAAATTTATATTTCTACTTCTCAGCTCACTCCTTTAGTCTCCTCACTTATCACTAATTTACTAACAGACATATCAGCCTGGATGTCACATCACTTCCTCAAACTCAATCTTTTCAAAATCAAGCTCATAATTTTTCCTCAATACGTGTGCCTTCCCTTAATCCCTCTGTCAAGATCAATGGTGCAACTATCAGCCCATCCCCGCATGCCGGGGTTCTTGGTGTAATCCTGGACTTTGAATTAGCCTTTCGGCAGCACGTCCAATCACTGTCCACATCTTGCCTCCTCAACCTCTGCAACATCTCCAAAATGCACCCCTTTCTAACCAATGACACCATAAAGCTCTTAGTTCACTCCTTGGTTATCTCTCGCCTTAACTACTGCAACTCCCTTCTGATTGCCTTACCTTCACATAAGTCAATACCCCTTCAGTCCATTAGGACTGCTGCTGCCAAACCCATCAACATACCAACTGCTCAGTATCTGCTACACCTTTCTGTCAATCCCTCCATTAGTTTCCGCTCAACCAACGAATAAAGTTAAAACAACTAACACCTTACAAAGCCATCCACAACTCAGCCCCCAGCTACATTACTAGCGTAGTCTCAAAATACCCACCTAATCATTCTTTTTATCCCTCCCAAGACGCCCTGCTCTCTAGCTCCCTCATCACCTCCTCCCATGCTCGCCTCCAGGACTTTTCCTGAGCCTCTCCCATCCTATGGAACTCCCTACCACAATCTGTCTGACTATCTTCTACTCTGATTTTAGATGATCCCTGAAAACCCTCCTCTTCAGAGAAGCCTATCCTGCCCACACCTAACAACTATATATTTTCTTTCTCCAACAGCTTATCCCTCATAGCTATTACCTTTTGTATTACTTGACCCTCCCTTCTAGATCGTAAGCTCTAATGAGCAGGGCCCTCTGATTCCTCCTGTATTGATTGTATTGTAACTGTACTGTCTGCCCTCATATTGTAAAGAGATGCGTGAACAATTGCCACTATATACAGTGGGTACGAAAAGTATTTAGACCCCCTTAAATTTTTCACTCTTTGTTATATTGCAGCCATTTGCTAAAATCATTTAGGTTCATTCTTCTTCCTCATGAATGTACACATAGCACCCCATACTGACAGAAAAACACAGAATTGTTGACATTGTTGCAGATTTATAAAAAAAGAAAAACTGAAATATCACATGGTCCTAAGTATTCAGACCCTTTGCTCAGTATTTAGTAGAAGCCCCCTTTTGATCTAATACAGCCAGGAGTCTTTTTGGGAAAGATGCAACAAGTCTTTCACACCTGGATTTGGGGATCCTCTGCCATTCCTCCTTGCAGATCCTCTCCAGTTCTGTCAGGTTGGATGGTAAACGTTGGTGGACAGACATTTTTAGGTCTCTCCAGAGATGCTCAATTGGGTTTAAGTCAGGGCTCTGGCTGGGCCATTCAAGAACAGTCACGGAGTTGTTGTGAAGCCACTCCTTTGTTATTTTAGCTGTGTGCTTAGTCTTGTTGGAAGGTAAACCTTCGGCCCAGTCTGAGGTCCAGAGCACTCTGGAGAAGGTTTTTTTCCAGGATATCCCTGTACTTGGCCGCATTCATCTTTCCCTCGATTGCAACCAGTCGTCCTGTCCCTGCAGCTGAAAAACACCCCCACAGCATGATGCTGCCACCACCATGTTTCACTGTTGGGACTGTATTGGACAGGTGATGAGCAGTGCCTGGTTTTTTCCACACATACCGCTTAGAATTAAGGCCAAAAAGTTCTATTTTGGTCTCATCAGACCAGAGAATCTTATTTCTCACCATCTTGGAGTCCTTCAGGTGTTTTTTAGCAAAATCCATGCGGGCTTTCAGGTGTCTTACACTGAGGAGAGGCTTCCGTCGGGCCACTCTGCCATAAAGCCCCGACTGGTGGAGGGCTGCAGTGATGGTTGACTTTCTACAACTTTCTCCCATCTCCTGACTGCATCTCTGGAGCTCAGCCACAGTGATCTTTGGGTTCTTCTTTACCTCTCTCACCAAGGCTCTTCTCCCCCGATAGCTCAGTTTGGCCGGACGGCCAGCTCTAGGAAGGGTTCTGGTCATCCCAAACGTCTTCCATTTGAGGATTATGGAGGCCACTGTGCTCTTAGGAACCTTAAGTGCAGCAGAAATCTTTTTGTAACCTTGGCCAGATCTGTGCCTTGCCACAATTCTGTCTCTGAGCTCTTCAGGTAGTTCCTTTGACCTCATGATTCTCATTTGCTCTGACATGCATTGTGATCTGGAAGGTCTTATATAGACAGGTGTGTGGCTTTCCTAATCAAGTCCAATCAGTATAATCAAACACAGCTGGACTCAAATGAAGGTGTAGAACCATCTCAAGGATGATCAGAAGAAATGGAAAGCACATGAGTTAAATATATGAGTGTCACAGCAAAGGGTCTGAATACTTAGGACCATGTGATATTTCAGTTTTTCTTTTTTAATAAATCTGCAACAATGTCAACAATTCTGTGTTTTTCCATCAATATGGGGAGCTGTGTGTACATTCATGAGGAAGAAGAATGAACTTAAATGATTTTAGCAAATGGCTGCAATATAACAAAGAGTGAAACATTTAAGGGGGTCGGAATACTTTTCGTACCCACTGTAAATCCTGTATAATAATAATTATAATAATGCAATAAAGTATCATTAATTCTTAATTGCAGATCTCATTCGAATTTACTTTTTTGAAGCCAGAAAAGGACAAGATAAATACTGGTTGGCTGCTAAGGGATACTGCACATACAATATTGTTTACAGTGTGTGCTAACTTGACTCAAGACCACTTTACTGTGGGATCTGTAAATGGAAGACTACAAGTCCAATCCACCACCTTTCAGAGGGATCTGTAAATCGTAATAGAGCACAAGTGCAGAGCTAAAAAGTTTCTAATTCCAGTATAGTTTTCAACCTATAAACTCCTGCACAGTGGGGATAATTTACTAAAACTGGTGTACACAGAATTGGGTGCTTAATTGAACAAGCTGAAGTTAAAATATGATTGGTTACCATGTACAGCTGCACTAGATTCTGTGTGCACCAGTTCTAGTAAGGCCCCTTTCACACAGGCTGTCGGTGCACAATGAGCAGAGACGGACCTGTCATATGCCTGCTCAATGAGCAGTGGGGTAATGAGAAACATTAACAGAATTCAAGGAGTTTGAGCTTTCCAATAGCCCTTCAGTCCCACACCACATGTTCAAAATAAAACCTGGAGAAACAAAAATCCACGTGTACATACAAACATAAGTGTGCTCTGTGTAATATAAATACACAATCAATATATTTTATTTCAACAGAGCAAAACTAAGGCAAGATGAGAGATATATACATACATGTGTAATTCTATCCAAAACTGTCCACCTGAAAATCAAATGATAGCAGCGTTAAGTAAAAATCTCTATTCCAATTGAGCTTTAAACACAATTGATTAAGGGGACATACAGAAAAACAATGGAATAATGATCAGCCTTTGTCCAATGAGGTAATAGATGGAGGATGTGTAATGCACGGCTACCATGACAGTGATCTATTTTGCTTGTCCATAGGGATCTTTAATCCAGACATCCGGATCTGGATGTGTCTGCTGCTTCTTAGTAATCATTCCATGAAATACACAAGTATTACTTCACTGAGTGCCACTCTCTTGAGTCATTGTAAGCACTAAAATTAATATAAAAACCCAGACCAGAATTCATGTCTGTAATTTATAAGAATGTTTTATATCTAAGGCAAAGTAAAACAGTTATCTAGAAATATTTCTCATTAATAACATTATGTTGAAAAGAGTATGTCTAAATTATTCTGGATAAAAGATTCCAAACTACTTGGGTTCCTAGCATGTGGCTTTTGAGCTTTATGCAGCTCTTTGCTTCCTTTGATGTTGTTCACAGCATCTTCTGCATTTTACATTTCCCTTAAAGCCCAACTCTGGGCACTAGAAATAAATGCCCTTGTTGCAAGGCCTCCTTATACTGCAAGGCTTAAAGTAGAATTTCAGGCTAAAGCTAACTACTCTAAAAAAATGTCCCTTCCCCTCTCCAAAGTTAGTGGAATGAGGGTGGAATTGATCAGAAGGTAAGGCCTACATCCCGATATTGTAGAAAAAATGGAAAGAAACCCCCTAAATGGGACTTCACTGGCCTAACTATATTGTATTGTCAAAGTGGAAAGATGTAATGTGTGTACATTACATCTTTCTACTTTGACGATACGATATAGTTAGGCCAGTAAAGTCCCATTTAGGGGGCTTCTTTCCATTTCTTCCCCTCTCCAAACACCTACGCTGACTTAACTGTGTAAGATGTATATACTTATCTCTTCCCAGCCAGCTCCAGTCCAGTCATGTGATCCAGCTCCCCTGTGTCAGCCAGCGGCCGATGCAGGAGAGAAGAAATTGCACCAACAACAGATGGTAGACTATGGGTGATGTTACCACTTCGCAGCCATTGTCAAGCTCTTCCCCTGCCCGCTTGCAGCGGCCGCAGGCTGACACAGGGGATCTTATGACCGGACCCCTGTGGGCTGAAAATATGTAGGTTAAAACATCTTTCTCACACAAATTAAAAAGCATAGGTGTTGCTTTTTGCATGTTTAAAGGATAAGTATACCATAGGGTGTAACATCTTACCAAAGAGCACCTGCCTGTGCCCTTCGATCCCCCACTGTGACAGCGGGCAAGGGATCTTCTCCCCGCACCCGCTGTCACGATTTTAAAAAGAATGTGACCATGCAGGGCTCTGCCCACACAGCCACCCAAACAGTAATCTGTGAATGAATGAACTCCAACTACCGTCTTCCACCCCGGCAGACATCTTGTGGTATTTAATGAGTTGTGAGAGCGCCCTCATAGTTCATTGATATTCCTGCTCTCCGGTAACTGTCTGCCTGTACGGGAGGTACAATCAGACAACTATACCAAGAGTCTGCAGGTCAGAAGAGGAGCCTTAAAGCAGAAAAAATGTTGAACGTACCTAAAGGAGTGCAGACGTGTCTAAAGTTGAGGTGGGGGGCAGCCTTTGTAAGGCCTCATGCACACATGACGTTTCTTTTCCTCCCCTAGATGTCTTTGATCAAGGGGAGGAAAAAGCAGCTTAGAAAAAATACCTAAAGTCATGCTTCGCAAAAGTGTTTAGGTGTGTTTAGCACTTGAGCGTTCATTCATTCCAATAGCCGGAATAAATTATTATTATTCTGAACAATGAAATTAATTAATGCCCAAACGCTCAATGCATATAAACACTTTTGCAAAGCATGACTTTAAGCGTGTTTTTTAAGCTTCTTCTTCCTCCTCCTGATCAAAGGCATCTAGGGGAGGACACGTCATGGATACTCATGGATACCTATCTTGCCAGGATACTCATCTTGCTCTGTCCCAGTTGGTATTTTTATCATTTAAGCTAGCATCAGCAACCATGGGGGAGTGCTATCAAAGTGAGAAGCAATGGGTTGGGATCGCTGATTTTGCATAGACACTGTTAATGTGTCCCAAATGGGCAAGGTGACAGTGTTTTTTTGTTTTTTTTTTAATAAAGATTTGGGACTTCTTTTATCATGGTTCATTGCAAGATGTAGTAACAGCGAGGGCTGTATTCCCTTTAACTTATGGCTGGCAATCTGACTTCTATTTCTAGTACACGTATATCAATTGTTTGCTGGGCTGCCATCTAGATGAATCCATCGTCATATCACATTTGAAGAAGAAATGCCTGAACTCAGCTACTGAACAAGCCAAAGTAACTTTCCCCACAGACAATGAGGCAATCAATATTGTGTACAACTCAACTACTGTAAAACAAGACAAACAGCATGTGTCACTAGACTCAGAAGTACAATACTGTTTGATTTAATAAAGACAAGTACATCTACAGAAAAAGATATGCCAAAGTTTTTTTTGTGAATAGATAAAGCATAGACAGTAATACTCAATTTCACCTGCATGTTAAATGGGAGGCCTGCCCTAAGCTGGTCACACATGACGATTTTCAGTCAATATCAGCCACTTTTTGACCCACAAATACAATTGCAAATAATCACCAGAAACCAATCAATCTACCACCCAAGAATGTGATTGACCACCAGGAATCAGCCAACTGTGAAGTCATAACTGGCCAATACATGGACAGTTTCAATAGAGTGTATTGAAGGATCATTTCAAATGGAACTGATTTTGCAGTTTTGTCAAAAACAACTTAGTACTTTAGTTCCCATCTAAAGTTTGTTGAAAGCGCTATTTTATTTCTTTATTTGATTTAGAAGTTTGACCATAAAAATTAAATCAAAAGTTTGAATCTATCATATTGTCACCTGACTGACCAGCTTAGAGGCTACCAAAATGAAGATGTACTGCAGACCAACTCACACTGCAAACCTAAATCTTTAGTAAACCCAAAAAGAAAAATATATTAAATTACAGTTTACAAATTCTTATGTGTTAGTTTTCCCTTTTAGGCTGTTTCCTTTATATTCACCTGGTGATCCAGCCAGTAAGTCTGGCAATGTTCAACTTCCTTTAACATATCAAGCTGTCCAGAAAAAGTAGCAGATAGAGGGATGAGACAAACCATTTACCACTAACAGGGGTGCTTATAATGGTCAGCTTTTATTCATTTATGTAAGATTTTATCCTAAAAGGAAAAAATCAGTTTCCTGTATAAAGTGTTAGCTGGAGTTCAGCTTCGATTTATTAATCAAGTCCATCTGAATCTGCTAGGCTAACACTACCCTCTCACCAGACTGACAATGCCGCTGTCCAAAGGTGTCTGCTTTAATACTTCATCCAGAATGTAGACACCTTAAGCTAGGAAGTTTGGTATTGACCGGATCAACAGGTGAAATAAAGGGTAAAAAGCCTAGCACAGAAAACAAATGCAGCCATTATCCTCTAAGGCAGCTTTTCTCAACATATTCAACACAGAGTAACCCTTGAAATAACTTTCTGGTCTCTGGGAACTCCAGCTAAAAATGACTGTGTCTACAACTAATGATACAATAGTGTGATGGTCAATAGTAAGAATGTGCCTTACACCTGTGGATATTGGGAAGAATTACCCACTTACAGATAGCTAAACATATCAATGGTGTCAGTTTGTTCAAGGAAGCCCTAGCAACCTCTGGAGGAACCCTAGGGCAGTTTTTCTCAACCTTTTTTTCAGTAAAGGCACTCTATAAAAGTCTCAAGGCACCCCATTCTATAATGTAAAAAAAAATATTCTAATAGCTTTACATAATGCAGCCTCATCCACATGTAGGACATCCAACATTAGAGGTGATTGATTCTTCCAAAGCTAATATACTTTTGCACAATAGTACTGACTAGTATTCCAAAGTTTCTCTTCTCCCTCAATTTCTCCTCATCAGTCAGCTAATATCACCTCAGTGATGAGGGAGAGGGGCACAGGAGGGCCAAACAAGGATGCTGTGGAGGCAACAACCATCCTCCTTATTAACTGATGGAGCCATTGGTTGTTAGGATGCCAGTGTCTAGAATGTCGTAATGGTTCATAATGAAAACATGTGGCTTTATGTAACTAAAAGGCAGGCTTGATCCACTTGCTAGCTTGTATACAACTGTTGATCAGTTTTCAGGCATTTTGCCAAGGCATCCCGAAGAAACCTCAGGGAACCTTGGGTTCAACCCTAGTTGAATAAAGACTGCCCTAGGGTTCCATGGAACCCTGATCCAATGACGGGTAAGCTGCAATAGATTACATTTTTGTTTTTGGGAGAGCGTACGTGTGTCAGGAGTGAATGCAAAGTATTCAAGTGTAGGAAAAGCAGGGTGGAATTTATCATTAGGCACCGTAAGCTTGTATTTTTAGGCATTTAGAGGAAAAGAGGCATTTTTTTGCTACATAAGTATTGGCCATTTTATAGCAGGAATAGTCACATCATATAAGGTTATCTACATGTTAATATAATATTCTAAGTCAAGCTAGGACCAGGACCACAAAGAAACATGTTGTGTACAAGAGCTGACTCAAGCAGAGGAGTTTTATATATGGCACCAAAATCTGTGTGCCTATAGGCTGCAGTGATTAAAATCTAGGGCTGATGAAGTATAATGTATAACCAAGTACTGGCAATTATTTATCTGTCTGTACAATGGTGAATTACAATAACTCTGTTATTCTACAAGTACATTTGCTCTGTTTAACTCAAGATTATTTACTATTGGAAATACTACTAATATTTTACAGTATTTATTGATTGCTTTTTCACATTTACTCTTACAGCAATATCTGATTCTATGTCTTTATGGTTTAAGAATAATGTATGCTTGTAGTCTAGACTCTAAGATTTCGAAAGTCTCTAAACAGAATGTGACTCAGTCTTGCTCAGTCGTATTGACAACACTGAGTGGTTTGTTGATATTATGCATTCAATATTCCTGTCAATGAGATGTTGTTAGTCAATTGAGATTATAGAATTAGTTGGTCAGTAAGATGGGGAATAAAGTTTGAAGAAATTCTTTTTTTATTCATGTTGTCAGAAGCATATATCCACTTATGAGACTGTCAAGTCTACTAAAAGCAGAGTGATCCATGACTACCTGTTCAAAAATGATTTACTTTACTCACTGTATGAAAAGTAGACAATGCTATGGGATCATTGTTGCTTTGTAGCATTTGCAACCCAAATTTAAAATGAAATAATTATTGGATGGAATAACAGCGAACTACGGTACGAAAAACCTGAAACTTGGTTTACGCCATGCCTTCTGGATGGTATGTAACTTCTACCCATACCTAAGAAATATACCGGGGCTGCCATGGCTTTTAAAAGTGCTAGGTTCCTGGCTATTATACAGGTCCTCTGTCTTTAGTATTTTGGCAGATCAGGTAAGTATGGATAAAGTCAGAACCAGTCTGCATACTTACTCCAAGTTAATAATTAAAACCAGTGGGTCAATATAAAAGCCAAGTAACAAAGCAGGGGTCAGCAGTAGAAGCCCCCAATTTCTTTCATGGCAGGTTATATTTTAAATGAATCAGCTTAACTCTTAAGGGCACCTGTCCTTCTTCTAATGGGGAAGCATTGTTTGCCAATTAAGGTGAAGTTGGGTTTGGCTGCATGGGGACTGTTTTGCCTACTACCAAACCAATTAAAATAAGCAAAATATTGAGGTTGAAGTGGCAGTGGAATACTATCCCTCCAGCATCTAGATGACTGCTACATTGTTTATGTAAGCTAAGCTAAGCTGCATGTAACCGAATGGAGCAGCAATCACTTCTCATTTTCTGGAAGATTGCTGGAATTCCCTTTTTTTCTGATGGGTTAACTCAGAGAGTAGGAATGGCACAGACACATTAACGCCTGCGAGTCATATTACATCAGGCAAATCCAATCTGTATTCTTGGCTAACTGAATACAGATGAGCATGGGAAGATTGGATTTTCAGATCAAAAGAAGTCAAAGAAGCACATTAATTTTTAAGCAGACCAATGGCATGACAGCACTGCATTCAGCCAGCCAGGAATCCCACTTTAAATAATGGTCACATCCAGCAGTGGACTCAGGTGTTTAGATTCTTGTGCAACCAAACATATGATTAGCATTAGCATCTTGCTGCCGGCCAAAATTAAATTAACCCACTGCGTGCTGTGGCTAAAAACCAAATCCAAAGATGCTGCTTTTCTGTGTTAAGTTTTGCTAGATAAATCGAAGGTTAGGGGTCACAAAACGATTTAAGCATTTTGCACCTCCATTCACACTCCTAATCTATTCCTGTCCTTGCCGGTGATTGTAAGGATGTGACTTTGGTCCCTTTAATTAGACTGTGCAATGCTGTAGCCACAGCTTGCTTCCACTTCAAAGTGCTAATTGTTTCCAGTTTTCTTATCATGCTCGGCCCGAATCACAGTTTAATCTGAATGACAATTGTTCAGGATAATAATCTACAGTATGCCACAGCTGATATTTTCAGATAAACTGCGGGGTGTTCATCTTGAAAGATTAATCAAGAAGCAGAAATGCATAAGCATCTGTAAATCTCAATTTAATACTAATCCTTTGGTGAACTAGAAAAAAAAAAAAAAAAAAAACTATTTCACATCAACAGCAGCAGCACCACCAAACGTTGCCTGCTTGACATGATGCACAGCCATAGGCAACAGCCTTGCGTGTGTGTACTAGAGATAGTGTGCAGAATATTATCACTGAACACAGCTCCTTCCTGCACTCTCCTAAATCACAGTGTTCTTTAGAGCCTGGGAGTGCAAGGGTTAAATAGGTTCCCGAAAGGGTCATGCAGCACAGTATGTGGTCACTGAAACCCTGCAGTAAGTGTTTTGTAGAAAAAAAAAAAAAAAAGTCAAATTTTAACTCTATGCTTTCCAAAATGAAGTAAGAATGGAGATGTGTGTTGGAGCTGTACCCATTTCCCATATGCAGATACATTTGCCATCAATCATTGTTGCATCCCTTAGGTTTTGAACTTTGAATGATAACATGGGAGTACAATATCATGCACGCATGCCGTATGGGTTAGCACTTTGGAGTGACGGTCCGAGCAGCTGTACAACAAGCATGCAGTGGCTGCAGACCCCTTATAGGAATGGCCGGGTGCATGCAAGGAAAAAAGGATTGTGCCGTACATTTGGAAAATACAAGTTCACACAATGAGGATCTTGGGGATAGAGAAAGAATGCATACATACCTGTCACCGAGGTTTCTCCTCAAAACAAAGAAAATTACATACCAATGCTTCTAGAGTAGGTTTTTCCCCCTTATTTCCATTGCTACATTCCTATATTCTCCATTCATCCATAGCATGTTACAATACGAGGCTGCTTCACAGTGATTTGAGTCAAGTGCAATCAGGCATGTTGCTAGTCTGCAACGGTATCTGTTCCTCTAAATTCCACCGTGCTCTCCTGGCAGCGTCAAATGCATTTTATTTAGAACTCCTCCTGCTATTCTATCTATCACTTCCTACTGAGGCACTATTTATACGGCGTGTCTGTGATATATAAAAAAAAAAGGGAGTCGTATTCCCACTTCTGAAAAAAAAAAAAGGAAAAACGTTAAGCACTGAGCGTAGTAGACGTCCTGGTGTTTTCAGAGCGGAGAACTTCACATATCGCTGTTCCTTATGCCTGGGTTTCTGAATGCAGCACACACTGCAATAGCCACAGCCCACCTCTGTTGAAAGCAGCCCCTCCACTTGCCAGATTGAGTACAAAAAAAAGAAAAGAGAAAAAAGCATCAGAGGCTGAGTGAGAGTCCTCGCTCACACATCCAGCACATGAGATGCACTCTGAAAGCCAGCAGGTGCATCACTGGCCACGGCACAGATAGCAGTGTGAGGTACCGCCTCTAGCTTGTAGAGGAAATCTGGTTGCTAGGGCCATGTCTCGGCTAACCTTTCATTTATCACAATAACGTGACCAGGAGTGACAACTGCACTGCCATTTCTTTCAGCAGAGTCTTTTCACTGCCACTGGACACTTCAATAATAAAACTGACGGATGCCTCCCTAATAGGTGATGCATGCTTCCTAAAGACAAGAATGCAAATGTCCCAGCGCACACATTTATTTTATTTTCTTGGATGCTTCATTTGCTTGTTATACACAGTTGTGAAACAAACTGATTTTTCAAACTTGCAGCAATGCAACAACCTAATATAAGAAGCAGAAGATGTCAACCCTGATTTGCTGTCATTTGCTATAGCGTTTAATATATAATAAAAAATATATATATTTTTTACTATTTTTATTTTGTACCTCAGCGCTGCTGATTTTCTCCAGCCCCAGTTCTTGTCTACACTTCTTGCCCCACTTCTTGTCTCTCTTGTCTGCATTTACTTCAGCATTGGCGTCACTAACTGAGCAGGAATGACAATGACGTCATTGACCCAATTTGCCCTCATAGCAGGCTGGTGCTCCATGGGCCAGCAGACGGACCACACCATACCCCCCCCCCCCCCGGACCACACCAGCTTGCCAGCTCACACAACACCCCAACCCCCCACCCCGTCGCCGGCTCACTTACATTAAAGCGCTAAAGATGCCCTGGAACACTCCTGCCTGGCCCCATTAAAAGCCTCCCATCCGGTGGCGGCGGCTTCCCTGGCGCCTCCTCCCTCCTCCTCCTCATTGGCCAAAAGCATGGTCTCTTCTTTTGGCCAATCAGGAAACGGGTCTCATGACCCACTTACTGATTGGCCAGGAGGATGATCCGTGTGACAATAGCGAATTTTCATTCGCTATTGTCACACAACTGGGTGGGCTCGGGGCACAGTGCTCTGCGCCCGAGCCCACCCTTTTTCTTAGCCTGTGAAAGCCTCTGGCTCTAATCACATGGTTAAAAAAAAATCCCCATTGAACTCCCCATTGCCCCGCATGTAGATTAGGGGGCATGACGCATGGATGGGGGGGCGGTGCCCCTGCGCCCCATATACACCAGCCCCCACTGCCTCAGACATAATTACCACTTGCCGCCAGATCATGCACCAGGTACATCATTTAGGGTGGTTGTACCAGGATGATATGCAGCTGCAGGCATCACCCCATACCATTTTTTAGAGCTGATGGTCAGCTCTCTTGTAATAGCAATTGGAGTGGCTAACTAGCCAATCAGTTGCTATTACAAGCAGTGGGAGGGGACGAGGGGACGAGGGGACTCCCCTCCCCCCCCACCTTCCACGGCTCTCTTAGGCTCTCCTGTCCCACCCGGAGACCCGAGCTACCAGTCGGCAAGTCCCGCCGGCTGGCCGAAAACCCATTCAAAGCTTTGACCGGTTCCCCCCTATGGTGACCCGGAAGTGATGACATATTACTTATGGTTGCCTGGCTGTCATTGGCGGCATTTTTTGAAAATCTAATGTATTCGAAAATGCAATCTTGGCATTTTGAATGCTTTCAAGTGCAAAGGAGGGATTTGGGGTCTTACTGACCCCAGATCTCTCCATAAAAGTACCTGTCATGTGCCTTTTGCTGTCGCAAGGATGTTTACATTCCTCGGGAGAGCAATAAAAGCGATAAAAAAAATCTAAAGCAACAGTGTAAAAATAAAAAAATAAATGAATTAATTAATAATTATTGTGCTATCGAACAAAGGCAAAGAGCGATCATCCCACACATGATGTGAGGTATCGTCGCGAACGTCAGATCATGTGCAGTAATTTTAACATTAGGCCTCCTCTGTAGATCTAAAGTGGTAACCTGTAAAGGCTTTTAAAGCGTCGCCTATGAATAGTAAAACTTAATTTGTTTGTTGCCGCTGCGCGGGCATGCACAGTTCTAATGCGGGACATAGTTGGTATCTATTTAGTGGGCGTGACATCGTCTTTTATATTTAACAAAACCATGGGGTTTTGTATTGTGTTTTTTTGCATTAAAATTTAAAAGTGTATTTCTTCCCCAAAAATTGCTGCACAAATACTGTGTGACATACAAAAATTGCAAAACCCATTCATTTATTTTCTAGGGTCTCTGCTTTAAAAAAAATATATATAATATTGGGGGTTTAAAGTAATTTTCTAGGAAAAAATAAACACATTTTTACATGTATACAAAAAGTGCTAGAAAATGCCTCAAGTGGTTAAATAATAAATATGATCTTATTCCACTGCACCCAAAAAAATTATCTTTTTTATGCAATAAAGCTGCTACTATTAAATGATCAAGCAAACAGAAAATGTATAAATCATAAAGAAGCACTTATATAAATATAATCCTATGTACACCCCTGCCTCTGCAGCAAAAAGGGGTAGTAGTTGGGGGAAGTAAAAGCACAGCTTAAACACATGATTTTTACTGCCCCCCAACCTCACAAGTGAATGAGCCCATAAAAATATATTGTGATGTGAAGTCAAACTCAAAAGTCACAAACACTTGTACAGTGTATAGTACATTCAAAGGAAAGAATTATTTATCTTCATGCACCACTGCAAGTGCATCCAAACAAAACACCACTGGTACAAGAAATGCAGCTCACCCTTTTGATGCTCACATCAAAGAAGGTCAAACAGCATGTGGGCAGGTCCTACCGTGCCCGAGTGCCTGGGGGTACCTCTTCTCTTGTGTACATGCTCATCAATACCTAGGACCAGGTGGGGCCACGTTGTGAGAGTCAACGTTGAACCCCAGCATAGTGATGAGCTGTTTACCGTGTGCAGTAGTGCAATATACAAAGTCTGTCTGTAAAACGTACCTCCCCATGTTACTACACACCTTTGCTAGATGAATGTTCAATTTAGAAGGAACAACGCTGAGCCCCTGCCCTCTCCAGGAGTCCTGTGTAACTCTGCCACCCAACTCCCAGTGACAGAATGGGGTCCCGTTGTGCATTAGCTTGGACCTCTGTGAGCACTTACTTAACTCCTTCAGCTCTCCTGTTCCACTGTGCTGGGTATGTGGGGGTCTCTATACCACGGGTTTGGTCACAGAAATTGAAAGAACCAGCCACTAGAGAGTTAGCCAGAACACTGACCCCCCCTTATTACTGGAGGACCTGTCACCTACACCAGGTGCCACGCTTTGTTGACTGGCTGCTGTACATTTCCTCCACTGTATGTTTACCCGTGGCAAATAGTCTCTTCCTCTGACTTCCTCACTGAGTTAACCCATCTGTGATGGCTTTTCTCTTGTATCCCATGAGTGCTTTACTGGCCTTGTCCTTCTGATATGCCACGTACCACCCCTTTGAATAACTTCAGACAGGCTTAGAACAAAATGTGTTACTGAAGCTCTCGTAGTGCAAACATCTCAGTCTCATAAATAACATTCACAGATTCCTCCTAACTAACTATCTTGGACTGCCCAGGCATACCTTTGCAGGTAGAGATTCATACATGGATTGCAGGCAGTAGAAATCCATACATAGAGTCCTTGCAGTTTAATCCCCTTATGGTGGTAGTCGAGCGTTGCTCTGGACCTTCCCATTTCTCTTGCAGTCCCACTGGTGGGCCCTGAGTCAGACCTTCTCCCTATTTAAATACAGACCAGGGTGGAGGGTAGAACAAAAAAAGCCTGGGAAATCACAAATCCCGTATTAACCCTCTTCCTACTTGGGCAGTCTAAAACTAATCCTAGCTGCATAGCAAGCCCCTCTAGGTATCTGCATACACCCTGTATATTTTTAGGATAACAATTGAGCCCCAAAGCTGAGAATGCTAAATTACACCAAAGCCAAGGAAAGCTAGCATGGTCAGGCTCTGGCCTACTCCTTGCATCTCACTACTGGCCACTAAATGTGGTAGGTAAGCATGCCCTTTATTTAGACATTATTCTGCCCTAGGTACACCTAAATGATAACATTTTATGTATGTGCTCTGTCCTTTTTAGTAAAACCTACTGCTAGAATGCACAATTGGCAACAGCATGCCATCTGCTTTATTTGTATGTTTCAACTGTGCTGACTAAAAACAAGAGAATGGAGAAATGTTTTTCTTTTTTCTGATCAAAAAAGAGCCTTCTAACTCAACTCAACGCCTTCCACGTCAACTCAGCAGCTTCTCCTCAACAGCCCCCCTCCCTTCCTTAATTTAGCTACATGATAAAGATATATATTAAGAAAGTATTACCAAATGTTGTACACTTTGAGGAGGCATTGTGCTGACCCTCTAACCCTGCTACCCTGGGAAAAGGCCATCAGGCCATTAACATTAGCAAATAGCAAGGCCACACTGTGTTACAAATTCATCCAAAGGTACATGACAGCACCTTACAAATTTCCTGGGCTCCAGTAGTTGGTGTTCCTAGGTAATCGTCAGGGTGGATTTACTAAAGGCAAATGTGTGCACTTTGCAAGTGCAGTTTGCTCCAGAGCTTAGTAAATGAGGGGGAGCTGTACTGACTTCCATTAGCCAATCATGTGCAAGCAAAAATTATGTGTTTTTATTTTCCTTGCATGTGATTGGGTATGATTTTTAAAGTGAAGCTTTACGTAATTTACTAAGCACTAGAGCAACTGCACTTGCAAAGTGCACAGTCTATTAGCCTTTAGTAAATCCTCCCCCGATCAAATTCAGCTTGGGGGTCAAAAATTGTAGTCAAATTTCTGAATTTAAGGAGTACATCCTAACTACAACCATTAGCCAAAAGTCAAGTAAGACAACAGAGTCTAGGATAAGGTGGACCATAGACAAAGCTAATTTCTGTGGTTGCAGGAAAGACATTTTCTTGATTCCCCCATCAACACAGACAGTGTTGATGTGGGAATCCCTCCTGCCAGGCCATTGTTTTCTCACGGAGGGGGGGGGCGGGGGAAGCTGTTCCCCGCTGGTAGAAGACAGCGATTATTGCTTGCGGCTATAGCAGATGTTTGTTGCATAGATAGCGATAATTGCAAGAGAATCCAGCAGCCGGATGTACATTCAGCCTGCCCATTAATGGCTTGAATCTCGGGTGGTTCCTGCTGAGATTCGAACAGTGTATGACCGGCCTAAGTGGCATTGAGGAAACATCTTTCTAACTGAGTGACATATGTAAGAAAGCAGTTTGATGAGTGTTACAATGGCAGCTTGTAGCCTGCAATTAATATGCATTTCTAGGTAAGGCTTAGCTTGAAATATATATAATAAACAAGCAATATGGCATTCCCATTTAAAACTATCTAATTTTGTATGTAAAGTAAATTATTAAATGGTGAAAAAGAAAATGAATCCAAAATTTAAATTTTATGCTGCTGTATGGAGGAGTCATGCCCATCTTAAAGAGAATCTATCACACACAAAAACGTACTTTGAATATAATGAATTGTACTGAATATTTTTTCATTGGGTCAGAGTCTGGATCAATGATACATTGTAATAATAAATTCACTTTATGAATAACTGTATGAATTATAGCTGAATGAGACATCAAGGGTTATTTGCTTAAAGCAAATCAGTTGTTCACTTTGCATGGAATTGTTGCTTAAATTAGTGAATGTGGTGAAATCTCACTTTGCGAAGAATACCCAATCACATGCAAGGAAAATAAAAAACAGTATATAAGTATATATAAGTATATAATGGAAATCAGCAGAGCTTCCCCTCATTTACTAAGCTAGGGGAAAATGCCCTTGCAAAGTAAACAGCCCATGTATTTGCCTTTACTAAATTAAAGCCAGTGTCTCTAGCCCCTTCTGGACCGCTCCACGCAGATATACTGTAGCAGGGTGGCCCTCCTGCGCGAAATCACGTACCTGTACGTGATTTCGTGCATTGGGTCTGGGGCACACGTGCCGCCGGCGACTTGCTTCTGTTGTGATTGGACACAACGGGAGCCAATCAGCAGATCCGGCAGACCCGATGTACGGCGGCACCCCGTGATCGTTCCCAGGAGCGGTGGAACAGTGGTCTGCCTATGTAAAAAAGACAGACTGCCGCTCTGTGAGAGGGGAAGATAGAGACCTTGTGTTTCTACTAAGCAGGAACACATATCTCTGTCTATCCCCAGTCAAAGCACATCCCTCACACAGTTAAGCAAGCACTCCCAGGAAATACATTCAACCCTTTGATCGCCCCTGATGTTAACCCCTTCCTTGCCAGTGTCATTAGTACAGTGACAGTGCTTTTTTTTTTTTAGCACGGATCACTGTATTGGGGTCACTGGCCCCAAAAAAGTGTCACTTAGTGTCATTTTTGTCCACCGCAATGTTGCAGTCCCGCTAAAAATCATGGATTGCTGCCATTACTAGTAAAAACAATAATAAAAAATTCCATCAATACATCCCATAGTTTGTAGATTATATAACTTTTGCACAAACAAATCAATATACGCTTATTAGGATTATTTTTATGAAAAACATGTAGCAGAATACATATTGGCCTAAATTGATGAACAATTCAATTTTTTTACTTGATATGAATTATAGCATAAAGTAAAAAATATAGTTTTTTTTTTTCAAAATTGTCTCTATTTTTTTTTTTGTTATAGCGCAAACAATAAAAACTGCAGAGGTGATCAAATACCACCAAAGGAAGCTCTGTTTGTGGGAAAAAAAGGACATTGATTTTATTTGGGTACAGCGTCGCACGGCCGTGCAATTGTCAGTTAAAGTAACACAGTGCCGTATTGCAAAAATTGGCCTGGTCATTAAGGGGGGGGTAAAACCTTCCGGGGCTGAAGTAGCTAGAAGAAAAATATAAATAGCTGCTGCATATACAAAGTTGAGGCACCATATTTGCAGCAGCCTCAAAATCATAAGCTGTTCTGACAGGCAAAGCTCTTACACTTCCTGATAATCAAATACAAACACACATAAGCAGCGCTCTTAATGAAATTTTACTAAAATATTCATAAATTGGATAAAAAATCCCTCTACATATATGTAGCGTGATGAAAGAAAGATCAAACGTATCAATGCATAAAGAGTCTTTCCAATAGATAGTGAGCAGAAGTCCACTACATGTGACAACTCCAGAAGATTACTGGGTGAAAAGGGTATTCCTAGACTCAAACCAGCCATGATCCACTCCGGAAGAACACAAGCACACGGCAGATGTGTGTCCCACTCCCTCTGAATTTAACACCCATCGTCACTCATAAAAAACAGCGCATCCTCATATGGTGTCTCCCCTCGCTCACTCATTGGATCGATCCTTCGTTAAGGAAATGACAGCCCTTACGGTACTCCAGTCAAAATAAAGCACAATACCATAGTGTACCACTGTATAGCATTTATTCATCCAATTAAACCCCCCCCCCCCCACATCTAAAATCACACTCACATTTATCCAATAAAAACAAGCATATAGGTGTCACATAACTGTCAGATTGCCCCCATATGGATCACTGGCTCACCCGTACTGTCCCGTTTCAAATGTTCCTGGCTAGGTTTCACTCTCTCTGCTAGCTCTGAGAGGCGTACTGATGTCACTGATCACCGTGTGGTCCCGCTCTGACGAGTTTCATCATGACGACTTCGTCTGAGGGCAGGGCCACCCGGTGCGGCGTACCTGTATTTATAGAACACCCTCTATCCGCCTTAACCCCTCATCTTCTGAGACAGTCCTGATAATGCCAAAGTTTGACCACTCCTTTTTGAACATTCTTATTGGCGAGTAAGACAGACCATCATAGTCATGGGCACACAGCAAAGTGAAGGGACCAGGCTTAATGGCAAGCTCTCGCACTACCTGTACGAGTTAGGACTCATGCACGCTGGGAATAAAAAAATGCTGCTTATACAGGCGTTTGATGTTTTTTTCTTTCAGCTTGTAGAAACAACTCTAAGTTAGCCTATGTGTCCATGCACATTTTGACATTTGCAAACATATTTAAAGAGGTGCAGTTACAGGCTGAAAAAAACCCCCTCAAAAGTGCGTTTTTGAGAGGAGCTTTCAGGCTTTTCTGTTTCAAGTATTTTATTAAATAATGCAAGTGAGTAACAACGTTTGACATACAGAAAAATGCAAGGTAAGGTAAACAAAGCATGACCAATAACTGCAACTACAGCAAATCGTGAGGGTTAGTAGACAAGGGGTGGTAAATGGGTTGTCACGAGAGAGTAGTGATTGGCATTACCAACCCACCGGCACCCCATATAGGGATCACACTGTGCCTAGGTGGGGAGGCAAAACCAACCAATTGTTAAACTAAAAGGGAACAGTACCCAAGTCTACCGTATCGTGTGGGAAGAGGCAGGGGGATGAGAGGAACCTCACGGGTATCTACCAAACAGGGAAAACATAGGCTACAGTAAGCCAGAATGAGGGAACAAGTCGAACGGGTAACCCGTAAACTGTAGTTAAAATGACAAGGTAGAACAAACTCAGACGTTGTAGGAGCTGCAACATATGCATGCAGAAGGAAGGAAGCAGGGCGGGGGGGGGGGGCAGGGAGAAGGGGGTAACAAGAGGGGACAAGGATAAAAGGGGGAGGGGTAGAAAGAGGGGGAAGAGGAAGGATCGCCGGGGGGGCCAGTACATAAGGAGTGGGGGTTTTGGGTCCCCAGGTTTGGTTCAGGGCAGCAGTAGGGAGCTATCAAAATTGGGGGGAAGAAAATTGTCAACCCAAGGTTGCCAGATTCTATCATATTTCTCGACTGTATCCGTCAAAACAGCATCGATTTTGGCGTGAATCATAGCGTTGGTGATTGGGTGTTTCACTTCAGTCAACGGCAGGTATGGGGATTTCCACGCTTTGGCAATGGTTTGTTTAGCCGCTGTTGTGACCTGTAGGAACAGTTTGTGGCGGAATTTGGACA
Organism: Pelophylax lessonae; assembly: GCF_965119305.1. Classification (NCBI taxonomy): domain Eukaryota; kingdom Metazoa; phylum Chordata; class Amphibia; order Anura; family Ranidae; genus Pelophylax; species Pelophylax lessonae. Next base: position 94,538,026 of record NC_138771.1, on the reverse strand, counting down.
CATTATCCGGTTTTACATTCAAGAGAGCCAGTAGAGGGTCAGACGAGATCGGAATGTCCATCAGGGTGGAGAGAATATGGAAGACGGCCTGCCAAAACTTTTGCACCAATGGGCATGTCCACCAAATGTGCAAGTGTGTGCCTGGCTCCAGGCAACCTCGAAAGCATGTAGCAGAGTAGGAGGGTGAAAATTTTGCAATGCGTGCGGGTACTAAATACCATCGCATCAGCACTTTGTAGTTTGTTTCCGAGGCAACTATATTTTGTGAGGCCGTCTTCATTGATTGCCAGATTTTGGACCAATCTTCAACATCTATGGCGGACCCAAGATCCTGTTCCCACTTAGTAGTATACGCGGGAGGAGTACGGTCGGGGGAGTCAGTGAGTCTGGTGTATAACGAGGATATGAGGCCCCCGGGCATGTGGGTCATGGAGGCAAGTGTGTTCAAAAGAAGTCATGTTGGGTAAGGAAGAGTCAGTGTGGATAATGTTCAGCGTTTTTAAATGTAAATTGATTATAGTGAAAAATTAGCAGAAGGGAATGTTTTGAAAAAAAGGACTTATAAACACAAACATATAATATAAAATGTTTTTTGTGTTTTGTGCAATGTTTTTTTTTTTTTTTTTTAATTTCCCTCCCTAGTTCCGCTCCCATGCAGCATTGCTGCTGCAGGGAACGGAACTAGGAAGTGATCTCACACCGACGGAGGACGGAGGAGCGGCGGGACTCTCGACTGGCGACCTCAGCAATGAGAGATCATCGCTGGATCGCCAGGAGAAGGTAGGAGAACACCGCTGCGCTCTCTGCACATCTACCCCGAGCGTGACTCGGGGTTACCGATCCTGCAATGAAAAATCCACCCGAGTCACGCTCGGGATTACCGCCAAGGTGGTTAACCAGGCTCAAATTGTATTGGTTAGACGCAACTCCAGAACTGCAGCTCTTGTGGGATGTTCCCGGTCAGCAGTAGCCAAGACCTACCAAAAGTAGTCCAAAGACAAAAAACAGCGATAGGATCACAGACAGCCAAGGTTTATTGCATGGGGAGCAAAGGCTCGCCCATGTATTCCAATCCAGAAGAGCTACTTTAGCTCAAATTGCTGGAAAGATTAATGATGGCTCCAATAGAAAGGTGTCAAAACATACAGTGCATCACACTTATTTGTGTATGGGATGGCGTAGCTGCAGACCGGTAAGGGTGCCCATACTGACCATTGTCCACAGTCAAAAACACCTACATTGGGAACATGATCATCTGAACTGGACCATGGAGCAATGAAAGCTGGCATGGTGGCGAATCACGTTATCTTTTACATCATGTGGATGGCCGCGTATGTGTGCCTACCTGGGTAAGAGAGGGCACCAGGATGCACTATGGTAAGAAAGAAGGTCAGCAGAAGCAATGTGACACTTTGGACAATGTTCTCATGGGAAACCTTAGGTCCTGCCATTCACGTAGATGCTATTTCACACATACAACCTTCCTAAACATTGTTGCTGATAAAATAAACCCCTTCATGCTATTCCCTGATGTCAGTGGCCTCTTTAAGCAGGATAATGCACTCTAACACACTGCAAAAATGGTTCAAGAATGGTTTGAGGAACACAACAACGAGTTCTAGTTGTTGACTTGATTCTTCAGATAACAATTTAATTGAGCATCTGTGGGATATGCTGGAAAACAAGTCCGAACCATGGATACCACAACTTGCAACTTACAGGGCTTTAAGGATCTGCTATGGATAAGCTTGGTGCCAGATGCCACAGCATACTCTCAGAGGTCTAGTGGTGTCCATGCTTCTCTGGGTCAGGGCGGTTTTGGCAGCAAAGAGGGTGCCTACTCAATATTAGGTAGGTGACCATAATGTTATGGTTATTGTACAGTATGTATGCTTAAAACTACTGCTTCCCCCCTCCTTCTACAGTACCTATGCTGGATTGTACTAGTAAAAAAGATGTGTGTAAATAACTTACGTAACTCTGCTCCAGTCTTTTCACGTGATGCAAAACCTCTGGTTCCCTTACGTCATGGAGCACCTGACAATTCAAGAATGTGGGATGTCGCCCACGGGTTTCCATTGTCCATCTGTTCTCAGCGCTCCCTCTCTCCCTATATCAAGGAAAAACTGCTATATGAAAGAGGAGGGAGCGCTGACAATAGAGGGGCAATGGAAGCTGGTGGGTGACATCACGGCTTCCCAAATTCAACCCTGTTGTCCAGCACTCCATGACACAGCGGAGCCGGAGCTTCTGCATCAAAAGACTGGATAATAGTGGGATTAAAATAAAGTATTTACACAGTTGTTTTTTTTACCAGCAGTATACAGCATAGATAGGAGGAGGGGGAATCAGTGGTTTTCTGTATATTTATATGTAGTCTTTATTTCCACTTTAAAGCTTCCTAACTGCTAATTCTACATTTCTGATTACTTAGCAAAGGCAACGTTTTAGCAGGTTTCAGCCTAATCTTTAATGCTGTGATATTGGAATATATATGATTGGTTTGCTTTAAATGTATATTTTTAGAGAATTTAACTAGTGTTCTATTTTCACCCCAAATCAATATCTAACATTAGCTTACATTAGATTACACCCATCTGCCACATATGCATTAACCAATATTACATTTATTTGATGATGTCAAATCTGATTACTACTTCCATCACTGAAAATTATGATGAGAATGTTTCCCTGTCCTTAGCTTAATGTTAAAGCTTGATGACTATAAGAGTATTTGTGTATTGGGATTTTCCTATAGTCATGCAAATCAGGAATAAAGACTGAAAGAATCTGGAAACTTGCCGTTTTTATCGTTATCTTATCTATATTTACTATTTAATCTGCAACCCTTCTTTTTAACTGAAATATTAATATAATTTATTCCTTGATTTTTTTTCACTCATTCACTTTTTAGGTGCTGATCTAGATACAAATCTAAGAAAAAAACAGATGAAAATGGAATTAAAAAAGATTTGGTGTTTTATCTGTTTCCTATTGACTACAATGTAAAAAGACAGAAACTAGAAGGAAAAGAACCAAGCTGAATTCTGAATGCAGGGAGGAAATGTGATGGTAATGTTAATGCAAACAAAAAAAGTCAGTAACATCTGTATTATGCTGAATTTTCTGTGTTCCTTGATAAAGAACGAAGAATAAAAACAAGCCTTTACTGAGGAAACATTACCATTATCAATTTTCCCTACTAAACACAAAAGAAGCCGGTGACCAAAGTAATAAAGAAATTTCATAATCAGAAAAGGGCAACAAAGAAACTAAAAAATGATGCCACCTTCAGGAAAGATTTATCTTCCTTTAGTTTATGGGTGTGAGATTGCATACAATTTGCACACAGTCCCGCACCCACATACATCTGAACCTAGGCTAAAGGAATGCTCCTGGTTAAGGTAATTAAAGTGGTTCTAAAGGCAGAAGGTTTTTTACCTATAGGCTGGGCTCACACATGTCTGGCTGTGGTTTGCAGTTCGGAGTCCGGTACACTTTTGTCCACTGGTTCAGGTGCAAATTCTTACTTGAATTTGCATCTAAACTGGACCCAAAATTGCCCAGGACCCTTTTAAGAAAGGAACCACGGCTGCCCCAGAGACGTGTGAGTTGGCTGCATTGAAAGCCGGTCTGATTCTCATGTTATGTGAATCAGATGCGGTTAAAAATGCATCCAATTCACATATATGTCAACCGAGCCTAAAGTGTCACTACACCCACATCATGAAAAAGTATCATTAAATGTTGTGTTACATGCTGTTCATACTCAGTCACTATAAGATTATTTTTCTGTATTCTGCAAACATCCTGGCTGATCCTGCTGCTCTCTTTCTCCACCTTATGTTCTTTTCAATTCAGTTAGGGATTTTGCAGCTGTGGTGGCAATTCTGCACACGCTCAGTTTTCAGTGAGCTTCTATGCTGAGCATTTCCTCCCTATCACATCTGAGCAGCCCATGTGACTAAAGAGTCACACATGTGGGCATATATACAGTGGTAAGTGACAGCCCACTACTTCCCTCCTCAATGCCTACTAACCAGCAAAACACAATGGAGGCAGAATAGTACAAGTAGAATAATGGTGACTTCACCTCTTCATATTCTAAGACACAGGCTGGAGGGGCATGGCAGAGCCTGTTACTGGCAGAAATACACCCACATCATGTTATTTCAACAAAATAATAAAGATTTGATTTCAAATATATATTTGTATGGCAATTTAAAATAGATTATTTTTATTATTTTTTTTTTTATTACTCTGTATTCCAAAGGTTTTTTTTTTTTTTTTTTAACATGTTACCAGCAGCAGAAGACTTAAAGCTCCTCCTGCTCTTGTTTCCCTGCAGACAGGCTGAGAAATATCTGGGTCATGTGACAGCTGCATAACATTTAGGAAAAAGGTACTTACTGTATATGCTGTTTTTTAAATTAAAATAATTATAATGTCATCATCCACATGCAAAAGAGAAGGGACAATGTAAATTAAACAGTGTGTGTTTAGTATCATTTTAATGCAATCATTAAGGTAAAAAAACCTTCTGTGCTGTAGGATTAGCCCCCCACCCCCTTATTCTTTCCTGAGCTCCATCCCAATCCAGCGATGTGCATCAGACCAGCAGCTCTCCCGGGTCTCTCTCTCCTCATTGGCTCACACAGCAGTGGAAGGCATTGGATCCTGCTGTTATCAATCACAGCCAGTGAGCCAGTGGAGAGAGTAAAGGGGGCGGGGCTAAACCATGTTCTGTGTGAATGGAAAATGTCCATTCACAGGAACATGGCTTGGGATCGAGCCTACTCATGGGCCCCATAGCAAGAGGCTTACTATTGAGTGCACTCAACAGGGGGAGGAGCCAGGACTGCCAGCAGGGGGATCAAACTGAAGAGGATCAGAGCTGCTCTGTGCAAAATAATTGCAAAGATCAGGTAAGTATAACATGTTTGTTATTATTATTATTTTTTTTTAATTTATGGTTTAGAATCACTTTAAGTATTTTCAATGCTTGTGAAAAAACATCAGAAAGCTTTAGTAAATTACAACAGTTAGGGTCCTTTCACACCAACTGTGTCTGTTCTGATCAGCAGAGGATCCATGAACAGATCCCTTGTTAAATTAGAGCCAAACAGTAGGGATATTACTTTTGTGACAGCTGTGTCCATTCAGTTTTGCCTTCCTGGAGCTTAAAAATCTAATGTTACGTCTATGAGCAGGTGGATGTAAATGGACGTGTTTCTGTTTACATTTCACTACCTCAGATCCATCATGTGTATGTTTACAAATTTGAAAAAGGATGCAAAACTTTTGGGGTTTTTTGGACCTCATAAGTATTCGGATGTAAATAAACACACATCCATTTAGCCTCGGTTCACATTTATGCGATGCGGGAAGGCTGCGAATCCGCAGCCTGTTCCCGCATCACACATGCACCCCCGGCAGTTCACACTGCCATATGCGATACGCTGGGGGTGTCAATGTAATGTTAACGACACCCCCAGTTTGATCGCATATCGCAGTGCGATCGTGCAGTTCGCACAGGATCGGATCGCACAAGTGTGAACCGCTGTGCGATCCGATCCTGATGCGGCTGCCAAAAAGGGTCCCTGTGCGTGTTTGCTGCGGCTGCGGTGCGAATTTAGCCATACAAACTGTATGGCTAAACTCGCACCGCACAGCCGATCGCATGTAATGTTGGAGCAGTGCGCTCCGACATTACATGCGAACCCCGCACACGCACAAGTGTGAACCGGGGCTTACATCCGCTTTCTCATACAGTCAAACATGGAGCTTCCGCTTAGACAATCCTGAAAAACTGAAAGCAGATCTGATCAGACAACCAATGCGAACGAAGCCGAACTGCAAAATAGATCTTGTGTTTACATTTATTTAACTTAACTGCTGATATATTATTTGAAAAGCTTAGATTTTTAGACAAAAATGTAAAACCGTCTCACCCATTCCCACACCCCTCTATTGATTCTTTAATGTGACAGGAGGGGACAGTTTTAAAATTTACAGGAAAGTTGAGGTTTTAATACAACTTTAATAGTCTGTTGTCTTTGATCTGCTAATTATAGCTATAAGGAAAAAAAATCCATCATGTTCAGCTCTTCAGCTCTTAGTCCTAAGAAAATCATTCAGCCATTTCTAAAATGTCATTATTAATTTTGCCAATACTACCTCCCATGGTCACTGCAGAGTTGTAAGTACATGTAAACCCTAATTAAAGGACATTCAGTTTACAAAAGCAATTTACTGTATATCATACACAATCCCCATTCATAAAAAAGTACAATACTTATGCTCACTTTTTAGCAAAGATCAGATACAATATCAATAGTATTTACTACATGCAGACTGGAACCTACCTCCCCCTGAAACGAGTTATATATAACCTACAGTATATTATATGTTTTCTATTTTTCTATTATTAGACAATCCTTTAGAATGCTTTCAAACTATTTTCACACCAGAAAATACAGATTTATTGGTGTTTAGTTTCTCTGTTCCTTTTACCATTCCTAAAATTTGTTACAATATTATCTGTATGCTAGACTTGTAAAACTGTCCCAGGCAAAAGGGTGTCTAATAAGATTTAATGGTTTTTCAATTACTGAGCTTATTTCCTTTACCACATGTGGGTGGATCTGGACCAGTTGCTTTATCCTAATTTTGTTTTGGTATAACTGCGTTTCTTTCAATGTGAGATAAAAACAATAGAAACTTTGAATGAATTTGTAATTTCTCTTAATTATATGATTTGGCAATGGCTCCTTTTTTGTGAATATTGAAAATATATATATATATATATATATATATATATATATATGCATTTCCCAAACTAACTTTTAGAGGTCCTATATTACCAGAGTATCTTCTCTTAGTTATACATTTGTAAAACATTTATTGGGATTTCATTTAATTTCATTAGCAATCAGTTTTTTTAACCCCAATCCTTGCTAACTCGATTTAATGTTTGCCATTTAAATTAAATTTCCATCTTTTTCATTAATGCAGTTTCAGTACTTTTAAGCTATTGGGATATAATAACTTTCCTTTTCTGTTCAGCCATATGTAAAACTTTCCTGTCTATTCATAACTGTTTTATAATATTGCCAGATTTTTTGCTCAATTTGGACTTGCTGTTTTAAGAGACCCCCATTGCCAGACCACTCAGTTTAACCAAAATGTTACCATAACACTATATGTGCGATTACAATTTATTATACATGTTGTTTACCAGCAAAAGCCTCTCTCGTGTAGTTATCTAAAAGCCCTGAGACTGTTGCTGGGTGCTGCCATTTTGGATGTGATGTCAGCAGAACCACTGTTAGAAAATAAGGGGCCCCATACAGTCTACCTTACAGGGCCCCCAATCTGAAAGGGCCAGGGCCTGAGCCTGGCCACCCCTCCCCCAAGCACTCAGAGAGTCAGTAGAGAAGATGAAGGTGGCATGCACTGTGCACCATGGATACATTTGAGTATGGAAAAAGTGTTCTAGTAGTGGGAAGGGCTTACAACTTGTACAGAGCACAAGGGGTCAAAGGCATGTAGAATACAGTGTGCAGGTATCAGGTGTATAAAGATTACAACATGCAGGTTTCAGGAATAGGTAATACACAGAGTGCAGGTTTCAGAAGAATGTATTTTATAGTGTGCAGGAGTCAGGAGTAGGTAGTGTATAGTTCAGGGATCAGGAAGTGTTTAATGTGCAGAGTCCAGTGGTCAGGAGTGAGTAATGTACAGAGTTCAGGAGTCTGAGAATGACCACTGTAGCGCAGTTTTTAGGAGTTAAGTCGGGAGATAAGGAGCCAATATAATACCTCCTCCCCACCAGTCAAATGCCCTTTGAAAAGCACTCCACTGTAAATTGCTCTTGAAAGGGGGACACAAGTATACACCCATCCATAGCAATATGGGTATGGGAAGGGGAAGCAGTCATTACCCTTGCTGAAAGGGTATTATACTGATCTTTGAACTCAGCTCCAGGCTCTGAGATATTCGGGTGAGTGTTGTGTACCCTGTGGTGAAGGGGAATCCTAGAGGGAACTGACAAATTCTGGCCGAGCAGAGTAATACTTAGCTCTGCAGCATAATAAATAAACCTTCCCTGAGTACTGTTTGTGCAGCAGGGGGTCGGGAGCAGAAAGAAGAATATTTAATGATTTTTTAGTTCAGGCAGAGTAACTGCCCCGCCGTATTTTCCTACAAAGTCCTGAGCTTCCCCTGGCAAATAATATAGAAGAAGAGGCTGGGACTTTAATTTAATTGTTGGGAAATGCAGAGCAGCAGATTATTCCATCTAAACCTGAAAATCATTAAATAGTCCCCTTCCTGCCCTTAGCCCACTGCTAAACAAATGGGGCCTGGGGAAGTTTTTTCTGAATTGCTGCAGAGCACGGAATTACTACTCTGGTGCACAGAAGTTGAGAGTCTCCTCTCTGCCTCTGGGCCCGCTGTAGAACTTGGCAGGCCTGGTACATTGGAGTTGGCACTACCCCCTTGTCAACAGCCCTGGATGTCAACAACCCTAGCAGACTCAGAGCAGTTACACTATAGTTTTCTCTCCTTCCCTTCTCCCTAGGCACATTACATAAAGGATTGACAGTAAGGGATGCCTTTCTTAAAGCGGAGTTCCACCCAAAAGTGGAACTTCCGCTTTAGGTAGTGCTAACCCCCTGACATGTAATTTTTTTTTTGGGGGGGGGGAGCGGGTACCTAGTTTTGACAGGTACCCGCTCCCACTTCCGCTCGGAGCGCCGCGGCGCCCTGAGCGGAAGTTCTCCTCTCCCCCTCCCTCCCTGCAATCTTCTGGGACATGTCAGAGGTCCCAGAAGATTGCCGGCCAATCACGACGCGTAGCGCAACTCGCGCATGCGCAGTGCGTACCCGGCTGTGAAGCCGCAAACTGTCACAGCCGGGTGCCCACACCAGTGATGCCGGTGCCGGAGAGCAGAGAGGGAGAAGAGCGAGGCTTCGGGCAGCCGCATCGCTGGACCGTTGGACAGGTGAGTATGTGAGGCTGGACCTCTGCTTTAAGGCCCCCTGAACTCATGGGATGGTGACAGCAGAGCAGTTTCTAGGCTCCCTGTTCCCTCTTTGTTAGGCAGTTAGGCAAGTAGGTGGGGCTTAGGTGTAAGCAGGTATAAAGGTTAAAAAAAAAGAAAGTTGTTAGGATTAACTGACTTCTAATAAGTCAGTTGATGGGTTAGGAATTTTCCAGAAGGACATGTCACATGAACTTTGGAAAATTCTGGAAGGGGTCTGAGCCCTATAAAAGGCAGCTCACAACGGCTCTCTTTCACCAGTCTTCAGAGGACCTCCTGCCTTTAAACTCCTCCCCCCCTCCCTCCCTGTCACAGCCTGCATATTATGTGGTTTTGGTCACCTTTCTGTTTAGAAATGGGGACGGTTAAATAAAAGTAATATACTATTAGTATGGCAACATGAGTCGTAGTGACTATGTTGTGTTTTTTATTGGATGTATTTTGAGTACCATTCTACTAAGTTATTGTAACTTTTTACGTTATGCATTAACTTTATACCAATAATAAAAGGCCCAGGCCATTTGAACTCCACCATGGTTTTGTCTGGGTCTTTTATTTCAGTGCTCCACTGCTGTCTACAATCCCATATATAGTGAGGGAGGGAAGGACAGAGAAGCTGGACCAGCACAGAGAGTAAATGGACACCCCCATGAAGAGGAAAGGGCTAAGATGTGCAAGGAGGGAGGAAACTGTGCTAGGGAATTGTCTATTTTGGCCACATTTTCTAGCAAGTTCAAAAGCACAGGTGATAAAACATTTATGGAAAGGAAAAATGCTGCATGTAAGTATTTCGAGTTTTTCTGTGCTTTTACCTACATTTTCTTTTTTTCAATTTAAATCAAGTTTCACAATCTTTAACAGAGGTCATCACAGAGGACTGGGGGACACTCTTTACATCTGGAAGAAAAGAGATTTGTTCTCCAAATACGGAAAGGCTTCTTCACAGTAAGAGCTTTGAAAATGTGGAATAGATTCCCTCAAGAGCTGGTTCTGTCCAGGTCAGTAGATTGTTTTAAGAAAGGATTGGATTCTTTCCTAGATACACATAATATAACTGGATACCAATATTTATAGGTAACGTTTATCCAGGGAATATCAGATTGCCTCTTGGGAGATCAGGAAGGAATTGTTTCCCCTGCTGGAGCAAATTTGTTCATGCTTTATTGGGGTTTTTGCCTTCCTCTGGCTCAACTGTGGGTATAGGATTGTATTTTGTTTTCCTTCTATTGGTTGAACTAGATGGACTTGTGTCTTTTTTCAACCAGACTAACTTTGTAACTATTTAACAGTGCACATTCATTAACCAGTGTGGGTTTTGTTCCAAAACTGATATTTTGTATTATTTCCGAAAAAGGGGACCTGTATTTTTACTTTTTTTTTTTTATCATATGCTTAAAGTCAATTGCCCTTTTTTATGACAGGTTTGACAAGTTTCTAACTGTAAATAAAAGACACACCAATTCACTACTGGGTAGGTAGGTGACATACATAGATTTTATTACAGAGTGGGAATGATTCATTAAAGCTAGAAAAAAGAAAATAGCCCAAATTTAGAGTTGGGACCACTGAGAATTCCAGTTTAATAGTTCCATAAAATGAATTGGTGGCTAGTGACAAGAACTGCTTTTGTGCTCATTTTCCTTTCTCCTGTTTTAATGAATCAGCCATGTGTATTTGTTGTATGTCCTTGTAATGTGTGACTACATCCCATATTCTGCTTTTGTTTGTCCTTTCTGCAGATTTCAAGTCAGCAGCATGAAAAGCTTTTTACATCCATGATTCTTACCATATTGACATGCGGCTAATGAAGCAATGGTACAGCTGTCTATATGAAGTATCTCTGCATAATATGCTCTTTGTGTATCTACCCTATAACAATATAGTAAGTGTATTATACATTTAAAGCTATATGCATTACACAGCACCTTTGAATTCTATATAGCCATATAGCCTATTTCCATCTCTCTAGCAAGCCACTTCTGCCTTCTTCAACTGGAGATCATTTTTGTAATAATTGCCATATTTACAAATGGATCAATGTTCCATAATTGGACAGGATTTGTTCAATAATTGTCACTCTCAGTTGGTGAATTCAATTATTTCCTATGGAGATCTTCATTGCTCTTTCACTAGTCTACAGCTGCCACAGTGCCACTGTGATATTGCTGCAGAGTCACTGGATACCTTGAAGCAGATCCTAAAGCTTTAGTGGATGATATCTAGTTTTGTACAGCGCTTTGTAGCAAAAACAACTGCCATATTTTCTTTTGTTTTTTTTTTTTTCCATAAAAAATATTGTTTTCAGCTTTTTTCATCCTATTTTTTTTACTGCTGCTAAGTTCCTAACTTGCTCCAATGTCAGCAGCCCATAATTTTTCATAAAAACTTTGTATAGAGAACCATACTTATGCAATGTATGTTGGCATGGTAAGGTGTTGCCCTTACCGCGGCAATGTTCATTGCCTTGCCCTGCAACTTCACAGTGCCATTTGCCTTACCACTATACTGTACATACTTGTCATTAACATTCCTCTACATAATTCTCATTGGGATGTTCTGCCATTACACACTGCTAACTGCCTTACCAATACCTACTGCTTACTGCCCTGCACTGCAACTACATACTGCTCAATTCCCTGCCTTACCACTACATGCTGATTACTGCATAACACTGCCATTACATACTGCTCAATGCCCTACCACTGTACGCTACTCACTACCCTGCCCTACCACTACATGCTGATCACTGCCTTGCCACTACATATTGCTGAAAGCCCTTCCACTGCACATTGATCGCTGCCCTGCCACTATATAGTGCCTCTGCCTTGCCCTATCTTCCACTACATAATCTCCATTGCTTCTACATAGTATTGTTGTCCTGCCCTGCATCTACATATTTCCCACTGCCCTGCCATTGGACTACATACTGATTACTGCCCTGCTCTGCCACCATGTACTGTTAACTGCTCTACAACTGCATACAGCTCACTGCCTTGCCCTGTCCCTACATACAGCTTACTGCCCTTCCCTGTGGCTGCTTGCTGCACACTGCCCTTCCCTGCAACCATGTGATGCTCACAGCCCTTCACTGCCACTTTATACTGTTCACTGCCCTGCCAATGTATGCAGATCACTATCCTGCCCTGCAATTACATGCTGCTCACTGTCCTGACACAAGCATATTGTCCACTACATTGTCCTGCCATTCCCTAATGCTCACTGCCTTGCCCTGTCCTGCCCTGCCACTACATATGATACTGATCACTGCCTTACCACTAGATTCTGCTCACTGTCACTCTACACTGCTGTCTGACATTATCACTACATGCTGCTCACTGTCCTGCCACTACATGCTGCTCACTGCCCTGCCACTCCATATTGCTCGCTGCCTGGCACTATCACTACAAACCACTCTTTGCCTGGCATTGCTATTATGTACATCTTACTTCACTGACTCTATATATACAGTTTACTGTGCTGCCAATAAATACTGCTGACCGCCCTGCAATGCCTTTATATACACAGGATACTGTTCATTTAGACTGAATTCACTCATATTGCGGTGATAGACATTTTACTGCATTGTAAAACACCTGTCCCTGCAAGGACACACAGAAAATATTTGTTTCCTTTGTGTCACATTCACACTGCAATGCAGAGCTGCAGTGTGCTGTGATAAAATGCAGACATTCTGCATTTTATCGCAGTGCAACATACCGAATCACAAGGAACTGTACAGCAGTGCAGTGCATTACACTGCTGTACAGTTCCATGAATGATGTGTATGTTTTGTACACTTCAAAAAAAGTTTGTTCATAGTTACATAGTTAGTCAGGTGGAAAAAGACACATCTGGCTCAACCGATATAAAAAAAAAAAAAAACAACATCAATGAAAATCCAACCATACAATACACAATCCTATACCCACAGTTGATCCAGAGGAAGGCGAAAAAACCCCAGCAAAGCATGATCCAATTTGCTACAGCAGGGGAAAAAAAATCCTTCCTGATCCCCGAGAGGCAATCGGATATTCCCTGGATCAACTTTATGTAGAATTATTAGTACCCACTTATATCAAGTACACTCAGGAAAGAACCCAGGCCTTTTTTTAAAGGCCTTGTTTTTAATTACACTGCTGTACAGTTCCATGAATGATGTGTATGTTTTGTACACTTCAAAAAAAAGTTTGTACAAAACAAACAAACAAAAAAAGAAAGCGAGTCACATGATACGCTGAATCACGTACCACACTGCCTTCTACTGCAGCTGGGAACAGACAGTTGCCAGAGCTTTCCATTGCCAAACTTATCCTTACTTATCACGATATTCTCTGAACTACCACAAGGTACTGTGCATAGCTCTGCACCTCATTACTACTACATAGTGCTCACTGCTCTGCACTTTCCTTCTGCTACTGTACATACCACACAACACAGCATTGCACTGCCATTCCATAATGCTCACTGCCCTGCACTACTATCTGTTCATTACACTTTCTCTACATGCTGTACCACACTGACTGCATCCACACTGCATACACTGTGCCAACAGTCACACTAAGCAGGGTGGGGTGTTATGTCATGAGCCAAATAAACTACCAGCTTGCCTTTAGATTGTAGGAGGAAATCAGAGTACCCAGAGGAAACCAACACAAGCACAGGGAGAACAAGCAAGCTCCAAGTTGCATTTTTTGAAATATTTAAAGTATATGTAAACTTTAAAAATCCATTTCTCTTGTTTGCTTCCTTTTGGACTGTTAAATATACCCTTAAACTTGTTTTTTTTTATCTGTTTGGCAAGTGCCAAAAGAACTGTTCATCCAGCCAAAAATCTTGTGAGCTGATGACTTTCTGTAGTCTCTGCCTCTGGATTGTTATCAGTTAGCATTGTTCCCAGCTATCTTTGTGGACTACAAAAAGACCCCCCACTGTTAAGGAAAAGAAAGGAAATTATTTAGCCCTAACACAGAGGATTGTAGTCATCCTAGGAAGTTAGTTAATGGCAGGATTTCCAAGTGAAAATGAAGGGGGACGAGTGTGAAAAAGAAAAATGAATGCAGCCACCCTGATCAAGGATCGGTAAGTTGCAATATTGTGAATTTTTGTATTTAATGTTAAAGCTAATGTAAGATTTTAGTAATTGGCCTTCTGTGCTGTAGAAACCCCCCCCCCCCCCCCCCACACACACACTTTTGCTTACCTGAGCCCATTCGATCCAGCTATGTGCATGAGCACAGCCCCTCTGCAGATGTCTCTCTCTTCATTGGACAGATTGATAGCAGTAGAAGCGAATGGCTCTCACTGCTGTCAATCAAATCCGGTGACACAGGAGTGGGGGGGGGGCAGGGCCAAGACCCGCTGTCTGTGTAAATAGATAAGGAGAAAGACAGGAAGCACCACCTAAGTTTAGAATTATAGACAATTTATTGTCACACAAATAATAAAAACTCACAAGATAAAAGTAGGTAATAGGCTCATCAATGTAGGTAGGCATTATTACTTGCGAGTTTTTATTATTTGTGCGACAATAAATTGTCTATAATACTACACTTAGGTGGCACTCCATGTCTTTCTCCTTCTTCATTACCAGATACAGAGCGTGCTAGACTCTGAGGACATCTGTCGTCTCCATATAGAGACATTTGTATACACCTTTGATATTTTGACTTATTTATCTTGCCTATTGATGGACTACCTATTCATGGACTTATTATTATGGATATAATTTCCTGCTGTTTGGCAAATAGCCTTTGCGCCAGATATACGTTATTTATTCTGTGTAAATAGATGCAGCAGCAGGACTCGGGAGCGAGCATGCACGCCGCTTTCCCTGGGGGCACCCGATGAAGAGGAGAGGCCTGAAACGCCAGCGGGGGACCCCAGAAGAAGAGGATCAGGGCTGCTCTGTGTAAAACCATTACATCGAGCAGGTAAGCATAGACATGTTTGTGATTTTTATTTTTTTTAAAAACTAAGCTTTATAACCACTTTAGGAGCTACTTTAATTTGTATTCTGCAGCATTCACCCTATACAACATTCACCAGTCAGCCTCATAAATTAAAAGCAAATGTTGCTGGGGAATTGGCAGTGAGTAAGGATGAATGTGCTGGGATTTGCCCAGTCTATATTAATATACCCTACAGACGAATATCTGAAAGATACACATTTATTTCTTCACCTAAGAATGGAACGTAGCCTAATAAATATCTCCAACAAGTGAAACTGCAGATGCTGAATGTCAGCCTTTTTCTTCACTTCTTCATGCAAGCAAATCATTAAATGATCCTAAGTGTCAATAAATGTTGCAGTACTAAATTAGCAGTGATTTGTTGAGATGGTAATTAATTGCAGCAAAGTCCCGCTCATCACTTTCAGGGATGCGGCCCCAAAAGAAAAGGAATGTTTTATTCATGTTTACCAGGAACATCACTGTGAATATTTCAGGGGAAAAACATATTTACTATAAAATAATGAAACAAACATGAAAAGTATTTGAAAAAGTATTTTTTTTTTGTAATAATGTTTATTTAAAGCCCAACTGAAGCAGAGATGAGGATAACGGTGGAAATAGGGGGTAAAACCCCCCAGAATGTCCATGGCGTATAACAGCAAATAGTGCTGACAGCCGCACTGGGCATTTGAAGTAGGAGCTGCTCTTGCAGCCTGTAAGTTAATAATGTGGAAGGTTGCTCCTTCCTCAGAACAATCATGTTACCCAGTTGAGGGAAGATTTCCCTTACTCTGAACTGCCCCAGTCTGGTAAGTGTGTTTTATGGAGGGTGGAGATATGTCCCGGGGGGTGGGGAAGCTATTTTAAGAGAGGAGAGCTGTGCCTGGAGGGAGGTCTGTACTGGGTGGGGAGCAATGTTTTGGAGGGGGGGGGAGAGCTGCACTGAGGGGGCAGAGCTGTACTGAGGAGGAACTTTACTGAAGGGGCAGAGCTACTGGAGGGGATCTGCACTAAAAGGGCAGAGCTGTACTGAGGACAGAGTACGGTACTGAGGTGGCAGAGCTGTACTGGGGAGGTAGGGATATACTGGGAGGGGGAAGGGAACTGTATTGAGAGGGGAGAGTTGTACTGAGGGGAGAAAGCTGCGCTGGGGGAGGGTTGCAGGAGAGGAGAGAGCTTTACTGGGAGGAAGAAATGCACTGGGGAGAGATGTACTGAGGGGGGGGGGGGGAGCTGTACTGAAGCGCAGAGCTATACAGGGGGAGGGTTATACCTGGGAGGGGGAGGGAGCTGTACTGAGAGGGGAGAGCTGTACTGAGGATGGAGTGTTCTACTGAGGTGGCAGAGCTATACTGTGGTGGTAGGGCTATACTGGGGGGGGGGGAGGGAACTGTATTGAGGAGAGTTGTACTAAGGGGAGAAAGCTGCACTGTGGGAAGGGGTGCTGTACTAGAGGGAAGAGAGCTGTACTGGGGTGAAGAACTGTTCTGGGAAGGGATGTACTGAGGGGCAAAGCTGTACTGAGGAGGAGAGCTGTACTGAGAGGGAAAAGCTGTACTGGGGTGGAGAGCTGCACTGGGGAGAGATGTACTGAGGGGAGAGAGCTTTACTGGGGTGGAGAACTGCACTGGGGAGAGATGTACTGAGGGGAGAGAGCTGTACTAGGGTGGAGAACTGTACTGGTAAGGGATGTACTGAGCGGCAAAGCTGTACAGAGAGGGGAGAGCTGTACTGAGAGGAGAGAGCTGTAGTGGGGTGGAGAACTGCACTGGGGAGAGATGTACTGTGGGAGAGAGCTGTACTGGGATGAGAACTGTATTGGGAAGGGATGTACTGAGGGCAAAGCTGTACTGAGGGGGAAAGCTGTACTGAGTTGCATAAGTGTACTTAGGCACAGAGCTCTACTGGGGGAGGGTTATACTGGGAGGGGGGAGAGAGCTGTACTGAGAGGGGAGAGCT